>NC_057826.1:38220000-38845000 GCF_910594005.1 Cervus elaphus
CAATGAGAAAACTGTGTGTTTTACTTATGATTTCCTGATTTTATTTACTGAGTGTTGTACCCGGAAGCATCAACTTTCCAGCATTTCTTGTCTTCCAGGAAGAATGACCGAAGAATGCCCTCAGGTAGGAAGGTGTGGAAATAGAAAGTTTCTGGAATATAAAAGAAGGGTCAACTGGAGGTGCAGGTGATTTCTAGGATGGCCTCAAGAGACATGAGTAGAGGATGAACAGCATCCGTTAGAGGAAGTGACCAAGATGTACAAAATATCTACTTTTGTGGATTTTATAATTCATCAGAACACACAAGTAAATAAATACATGGGTGAGAAAATTCCTGGGAACAAAAGACATTTGCTATACACATAAAACAGAATCATGTGATAAAGAATGACTGGAGGACAGGATGAGCAAAAGAAAAAGGAAAGAGGAGAAGCCAGATTAGGTTCAGTTATCAAAGGAAGTCTCTGAGAAAGAGGAATTTGACATAAATTCTGCAAAAAAAACAGGGAATAGAACATTCCAAACAGAGCAAAATATAAGAACAACAACAAAAAAAAAACTCAGAGGTAGGATCAATCTTGGCATGCTCAACAATCAGAGAAAAGGAAGCAGAATTGGAGAGATAGACAGTGATAAGAGATGACATTGAAGAGGGAGTCACATTACATGGATCACTATAAGAATTAAAATGGTAAAACTCATTTATATTTTTTTTTAATCAGTTGGGTACTCTGTAGAATATGCATTTTATGGGGCAAGAAGGAGGGGCATTATCACAATAAGTAGTCCAGACAAGAGACAATGTTTGCTTAGACAAGACTGGCAGCTCTGGAGGTAGATCAGGATATATTCATTATCTTCAGTTGACTATGTTTTGATAGATTGGAGCACAGAGGGTAAATGATATTCTACTCTTCACTGAAAGAGAAATACAGAGGGAAAAAATGGAGTGTTGGGAGTTCAGGAGACTTAACTCTTGACTTGACTCTGAACCTATCCAGCTGTTTAATTGGAGAAGGCAATGGCACCCCACTTCAGTACTCTTGCCTGGAAAATCCCATGGACGGAGGAGGCTGGTGGGCTGCAGTCCGTGGGGTCGCTACGAGTTGAACACGACTGAAGTGACTTAGAGGCAGTAGCTGTTTAATCCTAGGTCAGCTGAATAGCTGTTTTAGGTTTTCTGCTTCCTCACTTCTGAAATGGTATCAGTAATAGCATCTCTATGCCAGAGTTTCTAAACTGCAAAACTATAGAGATAAAAGAGACTTGACAATTTCAGTGTGCTATATAAACTTAAGGTATTATTAGGGATGTCCTAAGTTGCTTTTAAAAAATTGTATGCTATTACTTTTATAACCTTTTATTTATGATAATTAATGTGATTAGTGTGTTAATTTTCTACAGCTGCGCCCTGGGGCAGTCATGCAACAGTTGTAATTTTAAAAATTGGGCAAATAAGTAAATGTCAACCTGTAATAAAATCCAAATGAGTCCCTGATGAATGTTGATGGTAACTGGTAATTTACCTTATAAAATATTGTAACTGCCCAGTTACCTTGGAATAGCTGATTTTTCAAAATAATTACCTTGTTCTCCTAGTGAAGTGTCATCTGAGGGAGTTTTAACACATAGTGGTGATTTTTAATTTGCTGATTTAAATATCATATTTATTAATGAAATAGTAACATTTTAATTCAGATTATGTACAAAGAGAGAAATGCATGTTACACACTATAGAGTGCCCTGTTGCACAATGATAAGGCCCTCCCTTGGTCCTTTCCAGAGGATTAGCACTGCTGTGACTTACAATGGAGTTATATGTAACTGGTACAGTAAAAGAGGGCTGCTCATTTCTTACATGCTTTTAACTACCATCTATCAAGAAAAAAAAAAAGAGAGAGAAAGAAAAATGCTCCTCCTGATAAAGATAAAATCTTATTGGAGAAAGAACTAAGAAGCAAATGGATACAGCCTCCTACCTGGAACCAAAAAAAAAGTCTAAGACATGACATATTTAAGAAGTCAATCTTTAACTTTTTATTTTCTGAGAGTCATATGTTATTTCATTAGATCTGCAAACAAACTATAGAATCATAGTGACAGTATGGAGTTCTAATATTTGCTATGATAGTGTTCACTGCTCATCAAATTTTTGACTTTCGGTTAACTTTCTGTTTTGCTTTTTAAAGCATAATTCTCACAGATATCATCAGTTCAAGAAATCCAAGGGAGGTGGGGAAAAGAGCTTAAAATCCTACTTGAAAATGAGTTAGAGAATCATAAAGTAATTCCCTGGAATAAGTGTATGGAGATTTGGATAAATAATTATAAAGGGACCAAAGTAGACTGAAAATAAAAATAACATTTTTTAGCATGTTTGGAAAAACCTCCTGAAGATGTTCTTTCAGCATGACCAATAGTAGCTAAAGATCAGTTTTGGTTTTTATATCCAATCCAGAAAAATGATAAATTCTCTAACAGCTCAAAAGCTCTTGTCTCTTGTTCTTCAGACTTTTAATCAGTAATCACAACTTTACACATTTTATTGGAAATATATAGATTATAAAATACTATACATTGTGCCAATATATTTGAATTAACCCTTTCAGTTATTTGAAAACTAAAGATGTAAAACATTAGCAAAATATGAAATAATCATCTTTTAATTTAAAAATGAAAAGGAGAAAAAGACCTGAACAAACACTTAAGCAAAACAGATTTACAAATAGCCAGTAAACACACAAAAAGACAATTCGTATTTTTATTCATTAGAAAAATGCAAACTAAAACCAAAGTTGAATGGTTTTACGAAGACACACAGGACCTTCTGGCATTAACACTCCCAAAAAATGTCCTCTTCATTATAGGGAACTGGAATGCAAAAGTAGGAAATCAAGAGATACCTGGAGTAACAGGCAAATTTGGCCTTGGAATACAGAATGAAGAGGGGCAAAGACTAACAGAGTTTTGCCAAGAGAATGCACTGGTCATAGCAAACACCCTCTTCTAGCAACACAAGAGATGATTCTACACATGGACATCACCAGATGGTCAATACCAAAATCAAATTGATTATATTATTTGCAGCCAAAGATGGCAAAGCTCTATACAGTCTGCCAAAACAAGACCAGGAGCTGACTGTGGCTCAGATCATGAACTTGTTACTGCAAGATTCAGACTTAAATTGAATAAAGTAGGGAAAATCACTAGGCCATTCAGGAGGGACCTAAATCAAATCCCTTATGATTATACAGTAGAAGTGACAAATAGATTCAAGGGAACAGATCTGACAGAGTGCCTGAAGAACTATGGACAGAGCTTTGTGACATTGTACAGGAGGCAGTGATCAACCATGTAACCACCATCACAACCAAAATACAGAATATTTCCATCATCCTAATAAGTGCCTTTATATACTAAATCCCCAACTTCTACCTGTGGGCCCTGGTAATCACTGATCTGATTTCCGTTTCTATAGTTTTCCCTTCTCCAGACTATCATATAAATGGAATGAAATTGTTTGTCTTTCTTCATGTCTTCATGTAAGATTCATCCATGTTCTTGCCTTGATTTGAAGTTTGTCCTTTTATAACTGCTAACAATCTGTTGTTTCTATGTATTACAATTTGTTTATCTCTGGCTGATTGATGTACATTTAAATGAAAAAATGAAAAGAAATAGAGGATAAAAATAGAATGGGCATGACTAGAAATATCTTCAAGAAAATTGAGATATCAAGGGAATATTTCATACAAGGATGGGCATGATAAAGGAAAAAAAGATAAAGACCTAAAAGAAGAACCATATATCTAAAAAGGGTGAATTTTAATAAATGTAGATTATGCATTAATAAATATGCTGTTAAAATTTTATTAAGATGACTAATAACTAAGATGACTTTATTAAGATGATTTATGACTAATTTTATGGCAATAATTTAAACACATAGTAAATAGATAAATATCAAGAAAAATACTACTTACTAAAATAGATACAAGAAAACAGAAAATCTGAGCTAAGTGATATATTATGAAATTAAATGTTTACTATTTTTAATTTTGGAGTACTAATGCCTGAATTCACTTATAAAATTTTTTAAAGATTTAAGAAAATAATAATTATTGTAGACTAACATTTAAGGAAAATAGAAACTGTGAAAACCCTTTTCAGAACATTTTATGAAGCCAACATAATCTTGATAGAAAATCTGACAATGTACCACATGAAACAAAAGTACAATCTAGCCTTATCATAAAAATTGATGCAATGCAAAAATCCTACACAAAAATTTTACAGAAAAATGCCAGTAACATATAAAAATTGAAAACAGCCTAAAAGACTTCTTTTTTTAAAAATTAATGTATTATTTTAATTGGAGGGTAATTACTTTATATTATTGTGATGGTTTTGGCCATACACTGACATAAATTAGCCATGGGTGCACATGTGTCCTCCCATCCCGACCCTCCCTCCCGCCTCCCTCTGCATCTTATCCCTGTGGCTGTCCCAGAGCACCGACACTGAGCGCTGTGCTTCACGCCTTGAACTCGCACTGGTTGTCTATTATACACATGGTAGTGTACGTTTCAATGCAGTTCTCTCAGATCATCCCACCCTTGCCTTCTCTCAGAGTCGAAAGGTCTGTTCTTTACATCTGCATCTCTTTTGCTGCCATAAGATTGTCATTACCATCTTTCTAAATATCATACATATGGGTTAATATATGGTATTGGTGTTTAAATACAAAAATGTTTTAATTCTTAAATAGAAATAAGTAAACTGTGATTTTGATAGTTGTACTTTTGATTTTGACAGTTGTTGGGGAGATGTCTTAGAAGAGTTCTTAGGAAAACAGACTAATTATTAATAAATGGATTGGAGATACCAAGGGAACATTTTATGCAAAGATGGGCTTTATTTATGCAAATAAAGGACAGAAATGGTAGGGACCTAACAGAAGCAGAAGATATTAAGAAGAGGTGGTAGGAATACACAGAAGAACTATACAAAAAAGATCTTCACGACCCAGATAACAACGATGGTGTGATCACTCACCTAGAGCCAGACATCCTGGAATGTGAAGTCAAGTGGGTCTTAGAAAGCATCACTATGAACAAAGGTAGTGGATGTGATGGAATTCCAGTTCAGCTATTTCAAATCCTGAAAGATGATGCTGTGAAAGTGCTGCACTCAATATGCCAGAAAATTTGGAAACCTCAGGAGTGGCCACAGGACTGGAAAAGGTCCGTTTTCATTCCAATCCCTAAGAAAGGCAATGCCAAAGAATGCTCAAACTACCTCACACTTACACTCATTCACACGCTAGGAAAGTAATGCTTAAAATTCTCCAAGCAAGGCTTCAGCAATACGTGTATCGTGAACTTCCAGATGTTCAAACCGGTTTTAGAAAAGGCAGAGGAACCAGAGATCAAATTGCCAACATCTGCTGGATAATTGCAAAAGCAAGAGATTTCCAAAAAAAAAAAAAATCTATTTCTGCTTTATTGACTATGCCAAAACCTTTGACTGCATGGATCACAATAAACTGTGGAAAATTCTGAAAGAGATAGGAATACCAGACCACCTGACCTGCCTCTTGAGAAACCTGTATGCAGGTCAGCAAGCAACAGTTAAAACTGGACATGGAACAACAGACTGGTTCCAAATAGGAAAAGGAGTATGTCAAGGCTGTATATTGTCACCCTACTCATTTAACTTATATGCAGAGTACATCATGAGAAACGCTGGGCTGGAAGAAGCACAAGCTGGAATCAAGATTGCAGGCAGAAATATCAATAACCTCAGATATGCAGATGACACCACCCTTATGGCAGAAAGTGAAGAACTAAAGAGCCTCTTGATGAAAGTGAAAGAGGAGAATGCAAAAGTTGGCTTAAAGCTCAACATTCAGAAAACTAAGATCATGGCATCTGGTCCCATCACTTCATGGCAAATAGATGGGAAAACAGTGGGAACAGTGGCTGACTTTATTTTTCTGGGCTCCAAAATCACTGAAGATGGTGATTGCAGCCATGAAATTAAAAGACACTTACTCCTTGGAAGGAAAGTTATGACCAACCTAGACAGCATATTAAAAAGCAGAGACATTACTTTGCCAACAAAGGTCCATCTAGTCAAGGCTATGGTTTTTCCAGTGGTCATGTATGGATGTAAGAGTTGGACTATAAAGAAAGCTGAGTGTGGAAGAATTGATGCTTTTGAACTGTGGTGTTGGAGAAGACTCTTGAGAGTCCTTTGGACTGCAAGGAGATCCAACCAGTCCATCCTAAAGGAGATCAGTCCTGGGTGTTCATTGGAAGGACTGATGTTGAAGCTGAAACTCCAATACTTTGGCCACCTTTTTCACCATTTGAAAAGACCCTGATGCTGGGAAAGATTGAGGGCAGGAGAAAGGGACGACAGAGGATGAGATGGTTGGATGGCATCACCGATCAATGGACATGGATTTGGGTGGACTCCGGTAGTTAGTGATGGACAGTGAGGCCTGGCGTGCTGCAGATCATGGGGTTGCAAAGAGTCGGACACGACTGAGCGACTGAACTGAACTGAACTATGGATAAAGGAAGGAATATTTTCAATTACTCTGCTTTAGAAAGAAAAAGAGGGAAAATCATAACGGGGAAAATTTATGCATTTGGATAATCTGAATGTATGGGAGTTTTTTTTATATTTTTCTTGCAACTTTCCTATTAGTTTGAAATATTATCCCCTTTCCCAAATTTGCCAAAATTAAATTTAAAAATCAATCAGTATAATTCACTAGTGAATGAAGAGAAATATCTATGAAGAATGGCGTAGATTAGAAATAAAAACCAATTCAAAGTCATAACCAATTCATACAAAAGCTCAGAAAACTATAGTAGATTTTTAATTTGATGAACATCATCTTCAAAAAATATGAGAAAAAAATCTGAAATTTTAAAAGTTTTCTCTCCAAGATAAAAAGTGAGGCAATATTAGTTATTATCATCATTTTCAATCCATTTCATTCTATTTTACCCAAAGCCAATGCAAAGACAAGGAGTAAAAGAGTAAGGATGAGAAAGGGAAATTTTTCACTTTTGATTGCAGTCTATATGTTTGTGTTCATATACAAGAGAACTTTCTACTAAATTTTATTTCTTTATACAACAGAGAGAATACTAAAATTAAAAATGATAGTATTTAGAATAGCATCAAAACATCAAATACCTTGAAATAAATCTAATCAAATTTATGTAAAATTCCAACAGAACTATAGAGCATTATTGAGTCAAATTTAATCAAACCTAAATAAATGAAGAGATAAAATATGTTCACATATTTAAAGCCCACATGTATAAATGTGCTCATTGTCCTAAAGTAATCAATTGATTACAGTGGCAATCATAGTTCTAGCAGACTTATTCACTTTCAAGACTGACACATTAACTCTAAAATTTAGATGAAAATACAAAAGCTAAGAGTAGGAAATGGCAACCCTCTCCAGTATTCTTGCCTGTAGAATCCCTTGGACGAAGGAGCCTGGTGGGCTACAGTCCATGGGGTTGCAAAGAGTTGGACGCGACTGAGCGACTTCACTTTCACTTTCAAGAGTAGTTAACATCTTAAATAAGAAGACTAAAGTATTCATAGTACAAGATATAAAGGCCTATCATATAAACTATTTAATGAAGAGAGGGAGGATTATTGCAAGGGAGAATAAACCAATATGACAGAATAGAGTCCTAAAAGAGAACAATCTGGTTCTTTGACAAAAGGGGCAATGTCGTGTAGGAAAGATCTTTTCAGTAAACAATTCTTAGCAATTGACTATCCATAAGAAAAAACAAAAGTATATTTTTTACCACATATCAATCCTCAGAATCACTTTCATTTATTGTAGATCTAAATGGGAAATGTAAAGCGATTATAATTTTAGAAGATAACATGGTAGAATATCTTCAGGGCATTGACAGGCAAAGATTTTTAATAGGTAATAAAACATTAATAATTTGAACTATATTAAAGTTAATATTGCAGTCCTGCAAAAGGTGCCAGTAAAAGTTCAAAAGCAACCCAATTAGAATATTATTTGCAACTCATAGAGGTGACAAATGGTTTACATGAAGAATACACAGTCTCCAACAATGAGGCAACTTATCAGAACAATGGTAAAAATTTTGAAGAAACATTTTCAAAAGAGGCTCTACAAATATCCAATAGATACTTGAAAAAGTACTCAGGTTCACTAATCCCCAACTAAATGATAATTAAATTTACCTTGAGAAACCACTACACACCCACCAAAATACCTTTTAAAAATGGACACATGTATGACTGAATCCCTTCGCTGTTCCCTTGAAACTATCACAACATATATTAATTGGCTATACCCAAATACAAAATGAAAAGTTAAAAAGAAAATTTAAAGTGTTGATGAAGTTTTGGAGCAACTGGAAATCTCTCACAGCGCTTTTGGGGATGCAACCTGAACAACCACTTTGGGAAAGGGTTTCATGTTATCCACTACATTTTACACTTACTGTATGACTCAGGAATTTCATTTCTAGGTATCTTACCAATAGAAATATGTGTATATATGCACTACTAGAAATATTTATAAATGTTCACAAAAATTATTTATAATAGCCTCAAACTAAAAACAATGGCTAACAAGATAGATAGGAAAGAAAAAATAGTATTATACACATATATTGGACTACTATACATCTAGAAAAATAAATATGATAAAGATACAATCATGTAAGTGATTCTCAGTCATAATATTGAGCAAGAGGAGTAAATAAAAACAAGCACATTCTGCATTAATACACTTATATCAACTTTTTAGGTTTAAGTTGTTCTGTCCCATTATAAATCAGGACAGAGGCTACACTGTGGCAGAAGGGCTAGGATAGTGATTAGGATGGGGCAGGAGGAACCTTTGAGGTCCTGCTAGTCTTCCACTTCTTAAGCTAGTGTGTAGATTCAACAGTCTATTCACTCTGCCCTAATTCACTGAACTGCATGCTTATGATTTATATAATTTAATATATGTATATTATATTCCATTGAAAAGTTTCAAAAAGAGAAATATCATGATAAAATGGCATCATTTTATTTAGTGGAGAAACAGCATTGCGTCACAAAGATAGAAAGGTTTCCCGCAGGTCAACTGTGTGACAACTTTAGCCTCAAAAAGAAAAATGATTTTAGTGGGTTGGAACACACTGGATCAATGAAAATCCAAGGGTCCATAATGATTTTTAAAAAAGAAAAGCTAAAAAAATTAGTCTGTCACCCTTTATCCTTTGAGGCAGCTATTAAAACAACTCCTTACTTTGAAAATTGATAACAAAAGATAAAGATTTAAGTACTCACATTGCCCTTCCAGTAAAAAACTATATTTTAAGGTAACAGACAGATAGATAGAAATGGAACTATACCTTTACGTATAACCTATGGTAACTTCCTCTATGTTATAATTTTGTATGTTTACTCTTTTATGTTGCTATAATGAGCATAAATATTAGCTTATATATATTAATTTTTAAATTTTGGATTAAAATTTATTTTCAACTAAATATTGGCTTTTGGATTTATTCAATAGTTATACCCTTTTCTATTTTGTAATTCATTCCTTCCCATTTCCACTTTTAATTCTCATGTATCCTTTCTTTTGATCCATTTCAGTGTAATTTAATTCTTTACTTGAATACTTTGTTAATTTAAGTTTTTCTTTTTTATGTTAAATTATTTATAGTAAATAGCCTCTGAATGCTGCTACAGCTATGCTAAATATTTTAAATCATGGTGTTTCATTATTACTTTCTAGTTAGATTTCAGTTATAATTTTGATTTGTTCTTTGATCCAGTAAGATGACAGAATCTCCTACACCAACTGGTATAAATGGTTTGCTTACAATTGTTATCATTAATATCTAGTCATATTACATTATCATGATGGATTAAGCTCTGCATTGCTTCTCCTTTTTTGAATATCCTGAGGTCTTTCTTGAGGCCCAATACTTTGTTGACTTTAGCTTGGTCCATGAACATACAAATGAATATCCACCTATTAGTTCTCCCCCCAACAGTTATTTTTACCCTCCTTAATCTCACTGTTTTGTCCACTTGATCATTCATTAGCTGAGAAAAGAGCACTGTAAGTTTTCTTTTTTAAAATATGTTTCTACTTCCTGAAGTTTTTAATTTATAAATTTTGTAGACACAGTATTTAGTAAATTAATATTTATAATAGTTATTTGTGTATACCATCTTCGTATTAAAATATGTCTGTGTTTGTCCATTTTAGCCTCCCTTGAGGCTCAGTGGTGAAGAACCTTCCTGAAAGTGCAGGAAATGTGGGTTCGATCCCTGGGTCCAGAAGATCCCCTGGAGAAGGAAATGGCAACCCACTCCAGTATTCTTGCCTGGGAAATCCCATGGGCAAAGGAGCCTGGTGGGCTACACTCCAAGGGATCACAAAAGAGTCAGACAGGACTTAGTGACTACACAACAACAACAACAATTTATCCTTTTAATATTTTTTACCAACCATGAATCAATCTAACTTGATATTAAGATTATGATCCATGCTTTTCTCTTAGTTTCATTTGCCTGCCTTGTCTTGCCTGAAGTTTCCCTTTCAAGCTTTTTGAGTTAATTTTTATTACATTTCTTATACACAATAAATCAGTGGCATTGATACTAGAGATAATTCTGAAAGAAATCATGATTCCTCTCTGAGGTTCAACTGTAAGAACTAAATAAAGAGCCTGTTTACAGAATTATAGCTAGGATTTAAAAAATTCATGAGAGAAAACAAGAGATGCTTGGGAACAGAGACACAGCAACTGCAGTAAGCCATAAAGGGACAAAGGGATGGAAAGTGTCACCAAAGCCAAGCGATTGCTGGAGCTTTGAGGAAAGGCCCCCAGCAAAAGCCTTACATGGAGACATGCTGCCAGAGACACAGGACTAAAGCAGGGAGGAAACAGGGAAGAAATACCCTCTTCTCCCTCCTCTTAACTTGAACCCTGCTGAAGTCACCCACAGAGAGTATTCTGCTAGAATTCAGACCACAAATGGACCTGGATGACCAGTTCTGCATCCATGACCTAAAAGAAAGCTGGAGAAGGAAAGAAAGTAGATCTAGAAAGCAAACAGAAAAGTACCAGATCACTGTGCCCACTCAGTATTCATTTTTGGCTTTTACTGAAATTAAGAAAATTGTATCCCCAGTGCAGGGAAAACTACAGTTCCATGATGACTTAAACTGTGACAGAGTATCAGGAATTCAGCCATACTTCCAGTTGAAATTTAAATTTTAATGTTACCCACCATCAGTAATCTTCCTATAAGATAGGAAAGAGTATGGTAAGAGGAAAGAAATGCTCAATTAACATAAAATAAGCTAATTAGATGCTACTGTTCTTGCCTTTGATCATGAAGCCAATTTGGTCATTAGAATTTTTTTCTATTACCCATTTCATGTTCAAAATACACTTTGCTACACTTCTGAAAGACAAGAATATTTGTCTCATGAGATGACCCAAATCTTCATCTCATAGTCTTTCAGTCTTTGGCAAGTCTGTCTTCATTTGGTGGCCAGGTTGTTTCACTGACTATTTTTATGGGACATGTAAGTGATAAAAAGCTGTGTAGTGAATCCCCTAGACTCCAGACTAGTCCTTCTAGCTCAGTTTTCTCTTGTTACAGAATTAATCATAGAGTAAACTTCATTGTTGCCAGTTCGGTCACTGGCATTAGAAGTGAAACATCATAAGAGTATAGTTTTAAAACCCAATTTAATAGATACATAGGCAGAAGTCTTCCTTCCTTGGAAGAAGAAACCCCCAAAGTCACCTAGTATGTACAAGGTTTCAGGAAGAGAAACAAAATTTTATAACTAGAATATTAGGTAAAATAATGAGAAAGATTCCTCTCAATCATACCTCTTAGTTCCAGGACCTTCATGTTCTGGCTTTGGGGCATATGGAAACATGAATTGGCTGATGGCATAAACCATTAGGCAGTACTACAATTTCAAACAATGTTGTCTCCCAGCTGGCACTGTAATCCAGGAAGCCATCCCATCATTCTATCAGGCCAGCAGCTTACTGGTGATTGGACATGTGGGGAAACTTGAATTTTATGGCTATGTATCTGTTGTAACAGTTCCTTTGTTATAAAATGAGTTTCCCCATCAAAGGCAATATAATGTTGGACATTATGGCAATGAATAAGGCATTCTATAAGGCTATGTATGGTGATACTGGTAGAAACATTGAGGGCAGGAAAAGGGTAACCCATTTCCAGAATGCATGTCTATTTCTATGTGGAAAAATCACTGCTTATTCCATAATGTAAAGAGTTTAATGTAATCACCCTGCCGCCAGACTGGTGGTCCCTAAGGAACGGTAGCATATTAGGAGCTCAGCATTGCCTCTGGTAGTAGTTGGCTGGACACTGGCGATAGCTGCCAGATCAGACTTACTAAAGGGTAGTCCATTTTGTTCAGTTCATGCATATTCACCATCCATGCTACAAGGATCATCACATGGACCCAATAAGTAAGCACCAGAGTCACGTAAAAGAAGTTTACAGATAGCCATCCATGGGAGAGGTCATACATCTGACTCACCTGATTACTGTACACCTTCTCTTCAGGTGATGATTCTGATAAATACAAATGTGGGTCGAGGGAGATTCAGCAAATAAGTAAGCATACACTGTAGGAGACTGAATTACCTGCTTATTTAATGGACTTGTCATTCCCATACCTGTTCAAGCCATTTCATATAAATAATTTCCATTTTATAACTTATAATGCTAATGTACCTGCACTTTAGGATTTGATAACTCAGAGAGCAATAACACCCAGTTGGTATAAACACTTCAAATCACATAGTTACCCAGTATCCTATTCTCAAGCATTTTATTTATTCCTGGGCCCATTAGCAAGTCAGAAACTGCTTTTCATATAGAGAATATTTGAAAAGTAGGTGTGGCTTTGCTTCAAAATCTTAGCCAAATGAACTGCAATACTCCTCCAGGAGCTAGCTGGAAACTTCAAACAGCATCACTCTCAGTCTCAGAGACTCTGCACCATTAGATCTAATGAGTCATAATGCCTTCATGGCAGGGGAGCTTACAGGACCAACTGGACCTGCGGCAAAGTGCTCTTTCTGCATGTTGGGCAGTACAAAATGCCATTGCTTGGTTTTCTCTGTAAAAGAGATATTCTTCCATACTTCACTTTGTAACAGCCACTATATCAGTCAGTATCCTTGCAAGAAACCAATTTCTGCTTCAGTGGTCTACCTTACAGACTTAAGTGAAGGGTCTATTTTCCTCAGTGTGAGCAGAATTTAGGGACTCAGCAAAGGGTGCTACAGTACTCAGAGACTAGAAATAGTGAAAAACTTTTAACTTAGACCTGAAGAGACAAAGGGTATAGATAGCATTATTTAAGCTCAGGAAGAGCTGGTCATGTTAAGAAGGGCTATTTGGTAGAAAGTATAGTCATGCAGAATCAGCAGGGAAATAGAGAAGAAATGCCATGATTTTTCTCTCTTCATGCTCTCTGATCTCTTGCTAATACCTTGAATTAACCCAGTCTGACTAGAAGCCAATTTGGCAGGAGAACCAAGTGATAGAGTTCGAAGTTTGCCTTCCAGAGTACACAAAGGAGCAGCAAAAGTTGGAGAAGGGATCTGGTGGAAGAAATGGGAAAACCAACACTTTTTTCTTGTCCAATATGAGTATTTTTTTCTTTCATTTTTATTTCATTTACATATACTGGTAAAGATATGTTTGAGTTTTGTTTGTTTCTCCTTTGAATGGTTCTACTTTTTTACATGTTCCTGTAATATATCCCTGTATGTATACATTTGAGTTTATTTCCTATCATTTTATCAGACTATGAATCAATGTGTATGTCTGTTATAAAGGTTGCTAGCAAAAAAAATTAAAACTGACTTTTAAATATGCAAATATCTATTAAGTAGACATGAACCAAATAAATGTTTGGTCAGAGGCTGAGCATCAAATTCAGTGTTCACCTGAAGCTAAACATTACTATCATAAAATGAATCCAAAGTCTTATCAAATTCAGTTGTAACTAATTTTGTTATTGAAATTCTGCTAATGACCACATTTTCCATTATTGTACTTATGATGACATTGCCACCGAATTATTACTTTTTCTCCCTTTATGATATTAAAGAACTAGGGTACAGGTATGAACATTCTGGATCCTCAAATGTGGTTGATGGTACTGATACAGTTTTATTGGTGCAATCCTGTTAGGGAACTGTTGACTGAAACCGCCCACCTTGGCCGGGCTCGATAATAATCACTTGCATGAATTGTCTCACAACAGAATGACCTGATAAGAAGCATGGGCCGCCTCAGAAAACTAACTGGCAGAATTTGTGAGGGGCTACAAGCAGGTAGGAGATGCCAGCCCATAATATGTCCTGCCACCTCCCAGAACATCTCACACTAGAATCCATCTTGGCTGAGAGGTGCATGAGTCCCCAGGAAGGAACCTGAGTCAGACCAAATACGGACACAGGCAAGAAGACTGGCCAGAAACAACCTAGAAAGCAAACCACCAGCATCAGACCGGAGACTGTGAGCCACATGGCAGAGAAGTTCTCCTGGGATCCCTTACCCTGCTACTGTCTGCCTGGGTGCCATTTCGCAATAAAGTCTTTTGCTTTGTCAGTGTGTGTATCTCCTTAGACAATTCATTTCCAAGTGTTACACAAGAGCCCACTTTGGGGCCCTGGAAGGGGTCCCCCTTCTGGTAACAATCCCACCAACCAAAGCTTTGCACAATGACAATATTTTCAGAAGCAGAACTAGGATTGTTACCCCGACTTAAATCTTATTTCTATATTTGCTTGTACTAGTTGCTCCATGAAATCACTTCAGAATAATTGTCTATAAGTCTTAGTTTTTAAAATGTGGCAATGGAAGAATGAAATTGATTTTCAAGATAAAACACTTGTCCCTGAGTTTTCAGGCACATTGAAACTTTCATCATACACACTAATTTACCCGGGTTAGGATAACAAGATGGTCTTCACAGCAGGTATTTTATAAGAAATATGTACATTCTATTGGCATATTGCATTGGATATTTCCTCAGCAAGTTTTAGCAAATAATTAACTTCTCTGCAAACAGGCACTAGATGTCAACAAGTCCTTTTATGCAAAGTATTGTTATTAAGGTATGGTCCAACAGACGTTGTAATGTGTAATTGTTGCTGATTCATATTACACAGATTCGTGATAAACCAGTTCTGAGACTGTATGCATATCACATAGTATGTCTGAAGATTTTAAGGTTCCACCTAGACAAATCAACCTTTGAAAGTAAATATTCAAATATTTATAGTAAATCTTAAGGATTGTAAGATCATTGCTCCCAGGCAAGTTCAAGGATGCCAGAAATGAAGGTAGAATAGGTTTGTCTAATTTGGTCTTCCAAAGTTTGAGGGTAAATCTGAAGGCAAACAGAGATTTGAGCCAACACAGAGTGTTAAGCCAAATGTTGGTGCATTTTCTTTTTTTAAAAGGAAGATAACTGTAAATCTGCACATTTTTTAGCTTTCCTGCAAAGCTGGTACAATTCAACTCAGTAACTTTCTTTTTCTTTCTTTCTTTTAATTTATATTTGGCTGCCCTAGTTCTTTGTTCTTTGTGCAGGCTTTCTCTAGCTGCAGTGAGCAGTGCAGGAGCGTAGAGAGGTACTCTTCATTGTGGAGCACAGGCTTCTGGTTGTGATGGCTTCTCTTGTTGTGGAACATTGGCTCTAGGCATGGACTTCAGTAGTTGCAGCAAATGGGCTCAGTTGCTCCCAGGCTTGTGGAATCCTCCTGGACCAACGGGATGTCCCTCACATTGGCAGGCAGATGCCTAACCACTGCACCACCAAAGGAAGTCCGTGTTGGTGCATTCTTTATGTGAGTGAGTGTGTGTGTGTGGGTTTGTATGTAACTGTGCACACGTGTGAGTGTCTACATGTGCTTATATGAGAAAGGAACTCTCCAGGGCCTGGAAAAGTAGTGACTGAGATAGCTTATTCAGGAGCACATGAACACTGACATTTTCTTTATGCATGGGAGATACTGGTTCATGGGCTAAATCAAATTCACAGAGAAAGATTCTGAGTTTCCAATATACATCAAATAATTAAATGAGGTATTGTTTAAAGCTCACTGCCTATTATAGTGGAAGGAAAAGCTCAAAATAATGGCATTATGGATGATTTGATGGCTCTGTTAGTATCGTCCACCTGGTACCAGGAAGGGTGCTTTTCCCAATTTTTGTGAATTTGGGTCTTTGTTCTAAATTAGGAGTTGTCATATTTCTGGAACTAAAGAGAAAACTACAGCCAACCAGAATCTAAACTTTCAATCCAGCCAAGAGTTTACTTAATTCACTCACTTAAAATGTTAATTCTTTATAATACCTATTCATATCTCTTTAAGCCCATATTTTCTCCATTATGTACAACTCCCACCCATCAGCTGTTGATTTACAGTGAAAGCTATTTTTTAAAATAGTAGAATTAATTTTTGAACATGTATTGCCTAATTCCATAGACTCATAAAATCCATATTCACCTCTGTTTCATTGCTTATCCATCCAGAAACAGTGGTCAGAAATAAGATAGAGCGTGTTTCACATATAACTCATTCACCACCTCTCTTATTTATTTTGTTCACTAGACAAGGGAGCATCAGGGAGCAACAGGACTTAGGGAGGAGGGCAGATAACTGAAAAAATTTATGTATGATCCATCTCTTGAAAAGGCAGTCTAATGTCCTACAGGAAGACGATCCTACACCTCCATCTGTAAATCATTAACAATTCTTCCAGTTACCAGAGGGAAACTTTTATTTATGTTATACATTGTTTAACTTGGAAAGGTAAAATAAGAACTTTGGAATAACACCTATGATAACCATCTCATAATAATTGGTGTAATCAAGTAAAATAGTCTGTTTTGGAGTTTAAGATTACTTAAAAAAATTGAGCTACAACTGTGGAATGTTTGATGTAAGGAGTAGAAACCAGGTTTCTACCAAGAGCAAATAAACAATTAGAGATGTTTAGCTTGAAAGAAAGATTTTATGATGATATCAAAGCTGTCTTCAAATATTTGAAGACTTGACAGTAGATGAACTTGGAGACAAATTATATATTGCAATAATGAGTAGATAAAGGAATGATATATAGGAGTTTTAGAATAGTAAATTTGAACTACTATAAGGAATTAATGGTAACAATCAGATATTGATTGCTTTAAGGGCTAGGGAATACAAATAGAAAGGTCATAATAGAGTTTTGTTGTTAAAAGATGCTGTAGAAGAAATTTGGGCACTGAAATTTGGGCATCTGGGGAGTTAGATTAATTCAGTTTATTGACCCTTTCAATTCTGATGTTCTGTAATTGTATGAAATTATAGCACTAACTCTAGCAACTTGGAATTAAAATATCTACCAAATCTGGGCCTTAGTTCTTGTGCTAAAAATTATGATTATTATACCATTTATCTCACAAGATTATTATGTGAGTTAAGTCAGATAGAGCATATTCAATTTAGCAGCACTTAAAAGATGACTTAATGTGTGCCAGACAGTCTTACACGCATAGATTCAAAGATGAGCAAGATGCAACTACAGCCTAAAATTCTGCTAGGGTTTACGGCACATAAAAGATAGCTATAATTCAACAGGGTAAATGTTATAATAGAGGTGAATCAAAAAGCATTATATGAAAATATAAAGTTGGGAAAGGAGGGTGGGTTTGAGAAATGAATTGGGGGAAAATGCAGAAAAAAAGGTGCCATAAATCCCTTAAGATAAACAGAATTTAGGCAATATGCAAATAACATGCCAAAAATATTCAGCATGAGAAAATGCATAGTGGTGAAAATAGTCTGCTCAAGGTCTCCCTCTCTCCCAAAATAATAAAATGTAAACCCTATCTGGTGAATAGCAAATAATAAAGGCTGATTTGATTACATATTTGAAAACATTTAGTATGGTGCACAGCAGATAGCAGGTACATAATATGTGCTCTTTTAAAACCAGAGTGTTTGATTTCTGGTTCTAGTCATAACAAAATAATGGATTTCAGGCTATTCTTCTGCAGTAAACGACTACAATGCTAGAAAAAATATATGATGCAATAGTTTTCAAGCATTGTACAGCAAATAATACAGAGTTGTGATTCTTAAAGTGAACTCCATATTCAAGGTTGAGTTTCTATATATAGTTACTTTTAAAACTGCAATACAGGAAGGAGAAGCCCAAATAGATAAAAGTAATTTTTCTAGATAGGGAAAGAGATTATAGGATGAAGCTGAGATGATTGGAATTTATGAATATGAGCAAGGTCCCAGAGAGAAAGGAGCTGCAGCAAAGAGGAAATCCAAAACCACACATATGAATTGTCTTGAGTTTTCGACTGAATACTAAATTTGTATGGACACTGAGTAAGATTTCACAAGGCCAGAGAGAAAACATTTACTGAGCACCAATTAACTGAGAGGCTGTACAATGTTGGGAAATATTAGTTTCAACTAGTCAAAGTGAAAAGACCTCACTAAACATCCTCAGGTGTTTAAAAATTCAGAAGAGTAATGTATAATTAGGGACAATCTAGCCCTATCAAAAGAAATAATTTAAGTTTTAGCAAGCTTAAAATCAAGTATAACTGAATCAACTTTACCTGAGAGTAAACTAACTACCTGCTCAGAAAAAAAGTCAACACAATTTCATAGAAAACAAAAATCAAGACATTCAATAACATAGCCTGAAAAATATCAAAATTGAAAAGTTATTAAACACAGAAAAAAACAATAAAGAGGAAACTGTGACATAATCAAAACAAATAAGCTACAGAAGTAGACCTGTAGATAAACAGAACATTGTCAATAGAAGACAAGCTCATATTAAATGTTAAAATATGGCAAAGATTTAAAGTTAAAAAAAAGAAAGAAAGAAAAAGAAGATATAAGGAATATAAGGAGAGAAATGAGAATTTTATATTGTAAATATATCCAGCTGGGAAGACACATAATATAAAAGTGAATGATGATAAAGAATACTACTAATTTCTTATCAGAACAAATTTATGCCAGATAACAACAGAAAAAATATTTTAAGCACTGAAAAGAAGTATCATTTCAGACTTACATACCCAGCAGAAACAACCTTCAAAAGCAAAGGCAAAATTAAAAATTTTTGGATTAAAATAAAAGGTAAGAAAATTTGTTACCAATGGAACAGCACTAGAAGAAATATTTTAAAAAAGATCTTTGTATAAGAAGAGTAGTGATACAAAATGTAAACTCAAATATACTAAAGACATAAAGAGTGTCAGAAATGAGAGATATGTGGATAATATAAAAAAAGATAATTTTCATAATTTATTTAAAAACATGACTGTTCAGTTAAAAACAATAGTAATTTATTGCATGGTATATAACATATGTAGAAATAAAATGTATGATAGATGTATCAGAGAACAGGAATAAATGGATACAATCACACTGGCACAAAGACTGGCACATGTGTGAACATGTACCTTGCCTCCTTAAGCATATCAGTCCATCCTAAACGAGATCAGTCCTGAGTATTCATTGGTGGGATTGATTTTTTTTTTTTCACTTATTTTTATTAGTTGGAGGCTAATTACTTTACAACATTGTAGTGGGATTGATTGATTTTGAAGCTGAAACTCCAATACTTTGGCCACCTCATGTGAAGAGGTGTTAGGAAGTTAGGCCACCTAACTCATTTGAAAAGACCCTGACGCTGGGAAAGATTGAGGGCAGGAGGAGAAGGGGATGAGATGGTTGGATGGCATCACCGACTCAATGGACATGGGTTTGGGTGGACTCCGGGAGTTGGTGATGGACAGGGAGGCCTGGTGTGCTGCAGTTCATGGGGTCGCAGAGTCAGACACGACTGAGTGACTGAACTGAACTGAACCCCCAAGTATATATCGCTGTGCATGGTGACAGTCCCAGTGCAGGAGATGTGAGAGACGCAGGTTCAGTCCCTGGGTCAGGAAGATCCCTTGAGAAGGAAGTGGCAACTCACTCCAGTATTCTTGCCTGGAAAATCCCACAGACAGAGGAGCCTGGCAGGCAACAGTCTATGAGGTTGCAGAGTCGGACATGACTGAGCACTATCACAAGTTCAGGCCACAAAGTTCTTTTAATGAAGAAACATTTTCTTGATGAAGCATTAAATGATGGTTTATTCATGAACATGTTTGCTATTTACCATTTTTTAAAAGGGTAATTGTAGAAAGACACCTCAATTTATTGGTTTTAATTATATATTTTTATTCAAAACTGATGTAATTTAAATAAAATCCACAGAAAAGATCCTTTGCATGTTAGTACTGACTTACCTGTCTACATATGAATATTCATATTCTATTGCAAGTAAATCTGAATAAGAGAAAGAAAACTACAAAATTTCTGATATTTTTTTTTTACTTTAAAGCAAAGATTTTAACACATCTGTCCTTCAGATTTTCAGTTCTTAATTCAAATATCATTCATTACATTTGTTAGTAATTCCTTTTCAGATAGTGCTGTTTTACTTGTAAATAAATTTTAAAAATTATGGCCAGTTAATGTTATTACTATGAGGCTGGGTTTCTACACAGGGTATCTGAGACTCAGTGTCAATTTTTCATATTTTTGATATTAATTATAGTTATTTAATACATCAGTATTGTCATTAAAATTTTAAACGAAAGTTTATGTAATTTCAAAATAATTTAAGAAGTGAGGTTTATATTTTGTTACACAAATATTAGAACATGGTTTGCTGAAGTTTACTTAAGATCAAGTTCCTGATGGTTTGTTATTCTATGTAGATATCTTTTTATACCCTCATTGAGTGAGAACAAGCTTAGGGAGTAAAATAAATAAGTTTTCTCTTTTTCCTTTGTTTCTCTTTCCACAACTAAAAACACATTGTGATTTTAGAAAAAGCAATATGAATTCCTAAACTTGTGCATCACCATAAAAATTTAACTGAATACTGGGGTTTAGATCAGGAGATCAGTTCAGTTCAGTTCATTTCAGTCGCTCAGTCATGTCCAACTCTCTGAGACCCCATGAATCACAGTTTGCCAGGCCTCCCTGTCCATCACCAACTCCCGGAGTTTACTCAAACTCATGTCCATTGAGTCAGTGATGCCATCCTCTGTCGTCCCCTTATCCTCCTGCCCCCAACCCCTCCTAGCATCAGGGATTAGAATAGGTTTAATAGTCCTATTGATTATTTCTCACCTTCTGTTATAAGTAACAAACCAACTCCTTCCTTTTGCCATGTTTGAAGTATTAAACTGTTTTTATATATAACTGAGCCAACTCCAAATGAAGAAATTCTATCATTGAGGTCTATATAACACTTTATGATCACAGTAATAAAAGACACTGGCAGAAGCATTAGAATTTTTTTTATTTCTATATGATAGAACTGAATAATATACTGCATGTACCATATTGTACCAAGCTGAGGAGTAGGAAGCAAAAGAGAAGAATAGAGAAATGATATTTATTGCTTACATTATGGACTAGGCTTGTGATGGATTTTTCTGTACATGTTATTTATTCACACAAGAACCTTATAAGCTGAAAATCACTCTCATGTTACAGACAAGAAAACTGAGACTCTAAAGTAACTCATCCAAGGCCATATTAAGTAGAATTTCTATCCATATTTGTCTAATACCAATGCCCATTATCTGGCTCTCTGGAAGGGAAACAAACTGGAGTGGACAAAGAATAAATATAGCAGTGAGGTAAGGAATCTCTAAATTCTGTAATTCAGTCAGAATTATATACGCATCTTTCTGGACCTATTACACATGAAAATATAGCCCTCTCCCAGTATCTCTTACCATGTCTTTGAAATATACCATTTCTTTGTAATAAGCTACAGAGAAACATAGGTCAAGGTCTCATCTGTTGGTTAAATGCTCCTAAGTGAATGTAAATGTAAAATCTCTAGGTCTTGTGCAGGCCCAGATCTAGGGTGGGCCAGTGAGGCCCTTGCCACATGTGTGGTGCCAAAAAAGCTAAGCACTCAAAGTAAACAATATTTTAATGTAATATTTTATTAAATCAAAGTTTATTTTTTTTAAATCTATGATAAGCAACATAGCAATATTTTTTTAAAAGACACAATCAATATTACTGATTTTTCCTTTTCCTTCAGGCTCCCACATGGCTTGGCAAGATACTGTTACCAATCCTGACAGATAACTAAGAGTATCTGCTAGAGATAATAGGTAAAAAGGCTGAGTTGAAGATTAGGCACATTATAAACTCAGATAATTACCATGTTTAATAACTAACTATGCCCTTTTACCTTTTAACAGATTTGAAATTAGAATGTCTCTCCTATATTGCAATCACTGATGGTAAGGCAGCAGTCTTTCAATAGTTGTCACTGTTTCAGTTCAGTCGCTCAGTCGTGTCTGACTCTTTGCAACCCCATGGACTGCAGCACGCCAGGCTTCCCTGTCCATCACCAACTCCCAGGAGTCTACTCAAACTGAGTCACTGAGTCAGTGATGCCTTCCAACCATCTCATCCTCTGTTGTCCCCTTCTCCTCCTGCCTTCAATCTTTCCCAGCATCAGGGAAAGAAAAATAGTGCAAGGCACGAAATTCTATAGGTTATATAAAGAAAGTTTAAAAAAAAAAAAAAGCTGGGAGAGTGTTAAATAATCTGTTATAACAATATATAAGTTTATACTGTCTAAAAGTGAAATCTGAAGTTAAAAGAGGAAGCACCAGGACTTCTACTACCAGTAATAACAGACTTCATTGATACCAGCTTTTTCAGACAGCAAAAGAAAATTTTCCTCAAGACAATACATGTAAACATGTAAGATCCCAGAGAAAGTGAGCTTGACATTGAGAACTTCCTTTCAGTTTCAGATTTCTGCTAATTCTATGGCATCATTAAGTAGACTGAGAAACTGGTGAGTATCTTGACAGCCAAATACATATATTTTTGTGTGTTTGTGAGCATGGGGTAAAGAGTAAAGGACCCTCAAAGCTTTGAGTTGGGGCCAAGAACCACATTCTAGAAACACCAGCCTGCACAGGTACACAAGATCAGTTTCTAGATCGTGTACTTTTATAGTTGCATTAAAATAACACTGAAATGCTAGTGCCCTTAGCTTCCTGTAGAGTAAATTTAATTACTCTAAGGAAAGTTAACATTTTCCTCAACTTCAAATTATTTTCAAGTGCCTAGTACTCAAAACAAATAGAAATAAATAGGTCCATGTGATGATACGAAAAAAAAAAAAAGAAATCACTAGGAGGATAAAAGACACAATAAAAAAAAATCAAGAGAAAAAGTTTCTCCTTGAAAGTCAATAAAAATCCTTTATAATTCTTGAATAATAATGTATTTAAATTATTTCAGAAAGAGAGAGAAAAAGATGGGGAGACAAACAGAAAGAACACAGTTTACCAATAAATGAGAGAGACATTATACAGATTCTATAGAAAGCAAAAAATTTACAAAAGATATTCTAGTGGTCCCAATTAGTACAATAAAAAAGAATTTACATTTAAAGAATGAAATAAAAGAATAAAATAAAAATAATTTACACAATAAAAATAATTTACACTTATAAAGACTACAAAGAAAATATAAATATTTTAAGAGGACATGGCTATGTGCAAAGATCCAAAACTAACTAAAATCAGAATTAAAAGTAAGTTTAAAATGGTAGCTGAAATTATGACAAATGCACAAAAAGTAAAAATTGGTTACCTATACATAGGCAGTTGGAAAATAAAAATTTTTAAATGTCATTTAAAGAACAGCAAGATTATATAATTTTATACAACATCAACAAAAGACGTATAAGACCTCTACACTGACAACTATGAAAGAGTACCGAAAAAATTAATCAGATTCACAAACAAAATAGACCATACTGAAGGATTAGAGGGTTGAATAACATTAAAGTGCCTATTCCTCCAATATTCAACACTTTCATGATAGATACAGATATGGATTTAGCTTTAAATGTACATCTAAGGTGCAACAAAGTTGGGGGAAAAGGAGAAAGAACAATATGTTATGTATTATAAGTTATGTGTTTTTTGCTTGCAAATTAGAAATAATGCACCAAAAATGGGAAAAGAAAGGAGAAGAAATAATTCCATCCTTTTATTGTGTACCTACATGCTTCTCTTGACTCATCCTGGTATTGGTCCTGATATATCTAATAAACACAAAAATTGTTTACTATTCATTAGGAAAATTCAATTTAAACTATAAAGAGATACCACTGTACACATACTAGACTAACTTGCATTAAAATACTAACAACAATAACTATTAATTAAGATATAGAATAATAATTCTCAAACAATGTTGGGAAGAAAATAAATGTGTGAGCTACCCACTTACACATTTACACTATAACAAGTGTATATATATTTAGATATTCACAGCAGCATTATTTGCCTTAAAAAAGAAAAGGTAGAAAAATTTTAAAACTCTATATTAAATATTATACAATGAAAATCAACAAATTAGAATAGCATGCAACTTCACTGATGAAAAAAAAAGGACTCTATACTAGTTTACTGTGGTTCTTCTAAAAAATTACAATAAATTTAGTAGCTTAAAATACAGAAATTTATTCTTTCATAGCTCAGGCCAGATGAGGCTGGAAGTCTAATGTCAGTTTCCTTAGCCCAGTTTCACATAGCTGCACTCCCTCTGGAGACTCTAGAAGATAACCTGCTCATTGCCTCTTCCAGCCTATCAAGCTACATTCCTTGATGCGTGGCCCTATATTACTTTTCAAAACCAGCAGCATCACACTTTCAAATCTCTCTGCTTTCACTGTCACATTGCCCCCTGCCTTCTTTTATTAAAAAAACTTGTGATGACATTTAAAGACCATCAAGACAACCCAGGACAATCTCATCTCAAAATCCTTAACTAATTAATAAACTTTACAGGGATTAAGATGTGGGCATATCTTTGGGAGCCATTCTCAGCCTGCCACATAGTAGATACATAAATTCCACAACACCAAGGAAAGAATACTCTGAACAGTGGATACCTTCGAAAACAAAGTAAGAAGTAATGGTCTATTTTTCAGAAAATGTTTCTAATAGTTACTGAGGTATTTGTTTTGTGATAGTTCCTTTTTGCTATATATATGTGTGTGTGCATGCGCGCACATGGTAAGTTGCTTCAGTTGTGTCCAACTCTTTGTGACCCCATAGACTGTAGCCTACCAGGCTCCTCTGTCCATGGGATTCTCCAGGCAAGATCTAGGGGATCTTCCCAACCCAGGAATCAAACCTGAGTCTCTTACATCTAACTGCATTGGTAAGCATGTTCATTACCACTAACATCACCAAATATAATTAAAATTTAACAAACCATCATGACTCAATCATCTCATTTCTCTTCTCTTAATGAAAATGTGAATTTTATAGGAAATAATGCACTAAAGGAAATAAATGTACTACTTTTACCTAAAATAGATTCTCAGAAATATCTCTTATCTTTTGTTACCTGTACATGTCTCTCTTTCATACACACACACACACACACACACACACACATACCAATCAATCCATTCAAATTTTGAGGATATATGAAATTTGAACCAGATACAATTTTATAGTTTTTATAATGATAGCTGTGTGTGTGTGTGTGCACGCATGCGTGCGTATGCATGCACACAAGTGTACTCGGCCAAGCCAGTGCTTTGTGACCCTATGGACTGTAGCCTGCCAGGCTTCTCTGTCCTTGGGATTTTCCCAGCAAGAATACTGGAGTGGGTTGCTATTTCCTCCTCTAGGAAGTCTTCCTGACCCAGGGATTGAATCCGTGTCTCCTCTATTGGCAGGCGGATTCTTTACTACTGAGCCATCAGAGAAGCCTTATAACGACAGTACATGCTTGTTATTTTTAAAATTTAAACAATACCAAAAGCTACTAACAGGAAACAGAAAAATCACCAAAAATGAACTTTGACACTTAGCACGATTATATCTGGCAATTTTGGATAACGTTGTTTCTTTCCTCTTTGTACTTTTTGGATATTGTTCAAATTTTTAAAATGATAAGCATGTAGTATCCAAAGGGAAAGTTATTATTATAAAAATCACTTAAGTGAAACTGGCTTCTCTGGTGGCTCAGATGGTAAAAATGTCTGCCTCCAAAGCAGGAGACCAGGATTTGGATCCCTGTGTCAGGAAGGTACCCTGGAGAAAGGAAAGCCAAGCCAATCCAATATTCTTGCCTGGGAAATCCCATGGACAGAGGAGCCTGGCAGACTATAGTCCATGGAGTCACAAAGAGTCAAACATGACTGAGTGACTAACACTTTCACTTTTTCATAGATTATAACAGTGAGAATAACAAAAGAGGGATTGCTATTTACATAGCAATTTATTTAGCACCTAAAGTATATTATGAATTATTTTATGTGATTTTAATTGTTTTCTAAACATGACAATGATTTGATAAGAGAGACATGTAAAATAGAACGTCTCATCTACACTATAGGTGGGGAAGCAGAAGTGCTTTGTAAGTAAAAGCGACATGACCAAAAAACAGGTATGTTCGGATATGGTACTCAAGTCATCTGACTTCAGAATGAAAAGAAAAGACTCTGATATGCTCCACCTACAAGCATTTGGATTCAGTTATGACTGAATCAGATGAGGTTGCTGGCATTTCATAGGTATAGTTGTTCAGTGAACCCATCATGAATTATGTACATTTCTGTGATCTCCCTAAATCTTGCACTCCTTCTTCATCCACCATTACCTAATCCCTCCCACAAAATACACACATTACACACAAATAACAATTGTTCCTTGGTGGCTCAGAGGTAAAGAATTTTCTGCAAGTATTCTTGCCAGGAAAATCCTATGAACAGAGGAGCCTGGGGGGCTATAGTCTTTGGGGACACAAAGAGACATGACTGAAGCAAATGAATGTGTGTGTGTATATATATATGTGTGTGTATATATATATGTGTGTGTATATATATATATATATATATATGCAAAAGCACTGGAACCAAAACCAGAGCTTGGGTAGTAGGCAAGTAATCTCTTGCCTGCTTCCTATACAAAAAGATAAAGTCCATGAAGTCCATAGCTGCCATATCCAGAGGTTACAACAGCGCCACTATAAAAGCTCTCACTATTATTGTCATAGTTTCCATTAAGTGAGGTCAACTTAAACCAAGGAGAGGCAGAAAGATTATCAAACAAAATCAAATAAGATTCTGACCACATTCTCTCTTTCAAGAATTTGCATCTGAGAATATCATAAAGGAAAGCAATTCAGAGGTAACTGCTTGTTTAATACGCAAATCAATAACATGCTAGTCTAAAGCCTGACTTCATGAAATTAGTGCTATATAAATGTAGGCAGATGGCAACCCACTCCAGTACTCTTGCCTGGAGAATCCCATGGATGGAGGAGCCTGGTGGGCTACAGTCCACAGGTTGCAAAGAGTCGGACACGACTGAGCAACTTCACTTTCACTTTCAAACGTAGGCAAAAGAAAACCACCAGGAACCAAAACTGTCTCTTATCAGAGAAAGTGCCTAAGTCTGTATTTTCACAAACTCCAACTAGTACTTATTAAGCCAATATGAATGCAAAGCAGCTACAGCCACAATGTTCAACCTGCATGAGAAAACATAAAAACAATGAATTCAAATTTAATATTCCTAATTATCTCAATGTGAGTAACAGTCAATGAAAGAGCATGCAGCCCTTTCCAATAACAAAAACACCCTACAGGCAAGAATTCTCCAACCTAGGCTTCAACATTATGTGAACTGAGAACTTCCAGATGTTCAAGATGGATTTAGAAAAGGCAGAAGAATCAGAGATCAAATTGCCAACATCTGTTGGATCATAGAAAAAGCAAGAGAATTCCAGAAAACCATCTACTTCTGCTTCACCGACGACGCTAAAACCTTTGAATGCATATCACAACAAACTGTGGAAAATTCTGAAAGAGATGGGAATACCAGACCACCCTACCTGCCTCCTGAGAAACCTGCATGCAGATCAAGAAGCAACCATGAGAAAAGAACAAGGAACAATGGACTGATTCAAAATTGGGAAAGGAGTACTTTAAGGCTATATACTATCATCTTGCTTGTTTAACTTTTATGCAGAGTACATCATGAAAAATGCCAGACTGGATGAAGCACAAGCTGGAATCAAGATTGCCTGGAGAAATACCAATAACCTCAAATATGCAGATGACCCTTATGGGAGAAAGCAAAGAGGAATAAACATCTTGATGAAGGTGAAAGAGGAGAGTGAAAAAGCTGGCTTAAAACTCAACATTCTAAAAACAAAGATCATGGCATCCCAGTCCCATCACTTCATGGCAAATAGATGGGGAAACAATGGAATCAGTGACAAACTTTATATTTTGGGGCTCTAAAATCACTGCAGATGGTGACTGCAGCCATGAAATTAAAAGACGCTTACTACTTGGAAGAAAAGCTATGACCAACCTAGATAGCATATTGAAAAGCAGAGACATTACTTTGCCAACAAAGATCTGTCTAGTCAAAGCTATGGCTTTTTCCAATAGGCATGTATGGATGTGAAAGTTGGGCCATAAAGAAAGCTGAGTACCAAAGAACTGATGCTTTTGAACTGTGATGGTGGAGAAGACTCTTGGGAGTACCTTGGAGAGCAAAGAGATCCAACCAGTCCATCCTAAAGGAAATCAGTCCTGAATATTCACTGGAAGGACGGATGCTAAAGCTGAAGCTCCAATACTTTGGCCACCTCATACAAAGAACTGACTCATTGGAAAAGACCCTGATGCTGGGAAAGGTTGAAGGCAGGAGGAGAAGGGGACAACAGAGGATGAGATGGTTGGATGACATCACCAACTTGATGGACATGAGTTTGAGCAAGCTCCAGGAGCTGGTGATGGACAGGGAAGCCTGGCATGCTGCAGTCCATGAGGTCGCAAAGAGTCAGACACAACTGAGCAATTGAACTGAACCGAACTGAAAGGCAAGAATTTATAAAATGTATTTATAAAAATTACTAAAATGAATGCACCAAATGATTTCCTTTCACATTTGCAATGTTTTCTCAAGTTCAGATGATCTTCTCATAAAATCAAGTTTCCCCAAAACTGAGTTTGTCTGCTAAGTTTATGATTAATCCCTCTATCCAAAAATATTCCCTTTCTTGTCCCAAATCTGTTCCCCTCAAGACTGAGAACTATCAAGGGAAAGGAGGGATTGAAACCATATACAAAACCCTGTGTCCCTTTCCTTTGAAGTAGAAGGCTTTTGCTTTATTTTCCCAAGCCTCTTCTGAGTCTCAAACAGCTGGTTCAGGAGTTTAAAATTTAGACAATAAACCAGCCACACAGCAGAGTCACTGAAATCCCAGTTCCCTGAAAGATATAAAGGACTGACACACTTCCTCAGTTGTTTTTACATGAAGCAGACCCACCCCCGCCCACCCAGGTGAAAACTGCTCGCCGAAAGTATGTAGGGCCATGATAGGTTGAAACCAGATGACTGATGACACTTGGAACTTCACCTTGATGCCAGTACATCACACAAAGTTGGTTGACTTGAGCACGAGTTGATGATATGCCCTGAAGCCCCCTCCCTCACACTGAGTTTTTAAAAACCCTTCCCTGAAAGCCATTAGGATGCTGGGTCTTTTGAACATAAGCTGCCCATTCTCCTTGCTCTGCGCCCTGCAGTAAACACCATGCTTTCCTTTACCACAACCTGGTGTCAGTAGATTGACTTACTGCCAGCAGGCAAGCAGATCCAAGTCCAGGTGTGGTAACACTCATTGCTGTATTCTTTTTTCTATATATATTCATGTAATTATTATTTAGAAATATTGAGCTCTAAAAATATTTCCTCAATTAAATTTCTTAGAATCAGGAATGTGAAAAGAACTGTAAGATATAAACATTCTTATAGACTAATAACTAAATATTACTCCTAATTGAATTAAAATGTACCTTTTATCGTGTTCCAAGTAAAATAAAATGGAAGAAAATGAATATTTTAAGAAATGCCAGTTTTCAGCATTTATTTCTCTTTTGCACCTAGTGTAATAGTAAATAACTAGTTCACTTTTGCATAAATAACCACTCAACACTCTCCAAGAACAACTGTCACTCTGTGCTGTGCTTAGTCGCTCAGTCATGTCCGACTCTTTGCAGCCCCATGGACTGTAGCCTGCCAGGCTCCTCTGTCCATGTGGATTCTCCAGGCAAGAATACTGGAGTGGGTTGCCATGCCCTCCTCCAGGGCATCTTTCCAACCCAGGGCTCGAACCCAGTTCCCACACTGCAGGCAGATTCTTTACCAGTTGAGCCACCCCGGAAGCCCAAGAATACTAGAGTAGGTAGTCTATACCTTCTCCAGGGGATCTTCCCAACTGAGAAATCAAACCGGGGTCTCCTGCAGTGCAGGTAGATTCTTTACCCTCTGAGCTAGCAGGAAAGCCTTCATTTCATTCTGACAAATAGTCAAATGATACAGATACAGGCTTTCAAGGTGGCGCTAGTGGTAAAGAACCTGACTGCCAATGCAGAAGACTTAAGAGATGCATGTTCGATCCCTTGGTTGGGAAGATACCCTGGAAGAGGGCATTGCAATCCATTCCAGTATTCTTACCTGGTGAATCCAACCGACAGAGGAGCCTGGCAGACTACACAGTCCATTAGGTTGCACAGAGTCAGACATGACTGAAGCGACTTATCACGCACAGATATGCCATCCTTGCTCCAGTAAACAGCAAAGAGTAAGAGACAAAATTGACAGACAGTGGAAGAAAGATGATTTGTTCTCAAAGACAAACATGTAAGGTCAAGGTATGAATTTTAGATAGACAGGGGAACAGTTTCTCTTGTGAAAAGAGAAAAAAAAAAACAACAACTTGGTGATATATAATACACTTGCAATGTCAGAAAAAATAAAGTATTACATTTCAACTTCAAAGTATCAGGTATGGTACGATACTTAACTCAAGGGATGTTAGTTTTAGGGAGAACAAAGAGACCAAGAGCCAGACTTGGCTGCACTGCTTCCAGATGCTTCCTCTGAGTCTTAATCAAACTAAGGACCCGTTACACTTGGGAAATCACCACTAGAACTTTAATCGACTTTGTTGTTGCCTTTCATCTACTTTGCTGTCTCAGAACTGGATTGATTTATTGATTTTGATTTTGAATTGTAAGAATTTCAAGAAAGATCTTTTAGTGCCAGACCAAGGTATCCAATTTAAAAGGTGCTGGAAATATTTTGTGAAGATGCTGCCTTTCTACTGAGTTACTGAAAAGCATTTAATTGGCCCCTAAAATAATAAGTTTGATTTAGAGGCCTGATGCCAGGTTACAAAGGGCCGGATGGCTTAGATCTGTCCCTTTCAAGCTTAATGAACAGTCTTTGTTCAGCTTCCAAACACACCTTATGGTTCATATTGATAGAGCACAATATTTTCATTCAGAAAGGAAAGTTCAATACGTTTACTCATAACTCCTAATTGAACAGCCAATTTAGAGTCAAAATTTAGTCTCTATGTCTCTATTAATCTATATACTTAGGGGAGTTTTAGGTTCACTGGGTTCTGAATCAGTTGTATAAAATGTGCTGCCAGAATGTGTGATTGATTTGGTTTCACTGTTGATATTCACAAAATCTTGATTTCCTCTGACTTCCCACTCAGCAAGCTAGTAGAGAAAAGTAATAGTGAAATGATGTAGTATTTTTCTTTGAGGAACACAAAGTTTTTTTCCAAATATATCTTCATTAATCCTTAAAACATTGCTATGACGTTAACCAGTAGAGAGATTATTTCTGTTTTATAATAGGGACCAAAACCTTATACATATAGCAGTTCAGTTCTGTAGCTCACTCGTGTCCGACTCTTTGTGACCCCATGGACTGAAGCAGGCCAGGCTTCCCTGTCCATTACCAACACCTGGAGGCTACTCAAACTCATGTCCATCGAGTTGGTAATATCATCCAACCATCTCATACTCTGTTGTCCCCTGCTCTTCCAACCTTCAATTTTCTCAGCATCAGGGTTGTTTCCAATGAGTCTGCTCTTCACATCAGGCAGCCAAAGTATTGGACTTTCAGCTTCAGCATCAGTCCTTCCAATGAACACCCAGGATTGATCTCCTTTGGGATGGACTGTTGGATCTCCTTGGAGTCCAAGGGACTCTCAAGAGTCTTCTCCAACACCACAGATCAAAAGCATCAATTCTCTGGCTCTCGGCTTTCTTTATAGTCCAACTCTCACATCCATACATGACCACTGGAAAAACCAGAGCCTTGACTAGATGGACACTGCTGGCAAAGTAATGTCTCTGCTTTTTAATATGCTGTCTAGGTTGGTCATAACTTTCCTTCCAAGGAGCAAGCATCTTTTAATTTCATGGCTGCAGTCACCATCTGCAGTGATTTTGGAGCCCAGAAAAATAAAGTCAGCTACTGCTTCCATTGTTTCCCCATCTATTTGCCATGAAGTGACAGGACCAGATGCCATGATCTTAGTTTTCTGAATGTTGAGCTTTAAGCCAACTTTTTCACTCTCCTCTTTTACTTTCATCAAGAGGCTCTTTATTTCCTCTTCGCTTTCTGCCATAAGGGTGGTGTCATCTGTGTAGCTGAGGTTATTGATATTTCTCCTGGCAATCTTGATTCCAGCTTGTGCTTCATCCAGCCCAGCATTTCTCATGATGTACTCTGCACAAAGTTAAATAAGCAGGGTGACAATATACAGCTTTGATATACTCCTTTCTTGATTTGGAACAGGTCTGCTGTTCCATGTCTGGTTCTAACTGTTGCTTCTTGACCTGCATACAGATTTCTCAGGAGGCAGGTCAGCTGGTCTGGTATTCCCATCTCTTTCAGAGTTTTCCACAGTCTGTTTTGATCCACACAATCAAAGACTTTGGCATAGTCAATAAAGCAGATGTAGATGTTTTTCTGGAATTCTCTTGCTTTTTCAACGATTCAACAGATGTTGGAAATTTTATCTCTGGTTCCTCTGCCTTTTTTAAATCCAGCTTGAACATGTAGAATTTCATGGTTCATGTACTGCTGAAGCCTGGCTTAGAGAATTTTGAGCATTACTTTGCTAGCATGTGAGATGAGTGCAGTTGTGCAGTAGTTTGAACATTCTTTGGCATTGCCTTTCTTTGGGATTAGAATGAACACTGACCTTTTCCAATCCTGTGGCCACTGCTGAGCTTTTCAAATTTGCTGGTATACTGAGTGCAGCACTTTCACAGCATCATCTTTTAGGATTTGAAATCACTCAATGGGAATTCTATCACCTCCACTGGCTTTGTTCATATTGATGCTTCCTAAGGCCCACTTGACTTGGCATTCCAGGATAACTGTCTCTAGGTGAATGATCACACCATTGTGGTTATCTTGGTCATGAAGATCTTTTTTGAATAGTTCTTCTGTGTATTGTTGCCACCTCTTCTTAATATTTTCTGTTTCTCTTAGGTCCGTACCATTTCTGTTCTCTATTGAGCCCATCTTTGCATGAAATGTTCCCTTGGTATCTCTAATTTTCTTGAAGAGATCTCTAGTTTTTCCCATTCTATTGTTTCCCTCTGTTTTTTTGTACTGATCACTGAGGAAGGCTTTCTTATCTCTCCTTGCTATTCTCTGGATCTCTGCATTCAGATGGGTATATCTTTCCTTTTCTCCTTTGCCTTTCACGTCTTTTCTTTTCTCAGCTATTTGTAAGGCCTCCTCAGACAACCATTTTGCCTTTTTGCATTTCTTTTTCTTGGGGATGCTCTTGATCACTGTCTTCTGTACAATGTCACATACCTTCATCCACAGTTCTTCAGGCATTCTGTCTATCAGATCTAATCCCTTGAATCTATTTGTCACTTCCAGTGTATAATTGTAAGGGATTTGATTTAGGTCATACCTGAATGATCTAGTGGTTTACCCTACTTCAACTTAAGTCTGAATTTGCCTATTAGGAGTTCATGATCTGAGCCACAGTCAGCTCCCGGTCTTGTTTTGGCTGATTATATACAGCTTCTCCATCTTTGGCTGCAAAGAATATAATCAATCTGATTTCTCTATTGACCATCTGGTGATGTCCATGCATAGAGTCTTCTCTTGTGTTGTTGAAATATGGTGTTTGCTCTGACCAGTGTGTTCTCTTGGCAAAACTTTGTTAACCTTTGTCCTGCTTCCTTTTGTACTCCAAGGCCAAATTTGCCTATTACTCCAGGTATCTCTTGACTTCCTACTTTTGCATTCCAGTCCCCTATAATGAAAAGGACTTCTTTTTGTGTGTGTTAGTTCTAGAAGGTCTTGTAGGTCTTCATAGAACCATTCAGCTTCTTCAGCATTACTGGTTGGGGCACAGACTTGGATTACTGTAACACTGAATGGTGATATTGAATGGTAATATATCAGTTACTTATCCAGAAATTTGTAAGCTACCAATGTAAAATCAGGGTGAGCATTAGGTTTCCTATAGCTCAGATACCCATATAATTTATTGTCCAAACTAGGACACTGTGAAAGGGGCAATAGTAATAAGAATGCTAATATTAATATCAGAACTACAGTCATAAACTAAGACATACAGTTACATGACCTATAGTCCACTGAATGGAATAGGGATAAAGCCACAACGCCTAGTGGAAAGTCAATGGTTTAAAACATACATTTTGAACTTACTGCTATGGAGAAAATATATAAGAACATAAGTAGTAGTTCAAAGGATTTATTTCATTATTTACTATAAAATTCCACTACTGGTAGTTTGTTGTATTTACTTTTAGACTTGTTCTACACAATTTAGAAAACAGTTGAAATTACACACTATATGTAAGTTAGTCTTCAGAATTTTGAACTTGACAAATCAAAAATATTTCTCCAATTTACTAAAAATGCTTCATGAACTTTTAAAAATTACCACATTACGTCCCAGGATATTCAAACACCATAATCAATATCAGTCAGTTCAGTTTAGTCGCTCAGTCATGTCCGACTCTTTGCGACCCCATGAATCGCAGCACGCCAGGCCTCCCTGTCCTTCACGAACTCCCGCAGTTTACTCAAATTCATGCCCATCAAGTCGGTAATGCCATCCAGCCATCTCATCCTCTGCCATCCCCTTCTCCTCCTGCCCCTAATCCCTCCCAGCATCAGGGTCTTTTCCAATGAGTCAACAGTTCGCATGAGGTGGACAAAGTATTGGAGTTTCAGCTTCAGCATCAGTCCTTCCAATGAACACCCAGGACTGATCTCCTTCAGGATGGTCTGGTTGGATCTCCTTGCAGTCCAAGGGACTCTCAAGAGTCTTCTCCAACACCACAGATCAAAAGCATCAATTTTTCAGCGCTCAGCTTTCTTCACAGTCCAACTCTCACATCCATACATGACCACTGAAAAAACCATAGCCTTGACCAGACGGACCTCTGTTGGCAAAGCAATGTCTCTGCTTTTTAATATGCTGTCTAGGTTGATCATAACTTTCCTTCCAAGGAGTAAATGTCTTTTAATTTCATGGCTGCAATCACCATCTGCAGTGATTTTGGAGCCCAAAAAAATAAAGTCTGACACTGTTTCCACTGTCTCCCTATCTTATTTCCCATTAGGTGATGGGACCAGATGCCATGATCTTAGTTTTCTGAATGTTGAGCTTTAAGCCAACTTTTTCACTCTCCTCTTCCACTTTCATCAAGAGGCTTTTTAGTTCCTCTTCACTTTCTGCCATAAGGGTGGTGTCACCTGCATATCTGAGGTTATTGATATTTCTCCCGGCAATCTTGATTCCAGCTTGTGCTTCTTCCAGCCCAGTGTTTCTCATGATGTACCCTGCATATAAGTTAAATAAGCAGGGTGACAATATACAGCCTTGACGTACTCCTTTTTCCTATTTGGAACCAGTCTGTTGTGCCATGTCCAGTTCTAACTGTTGCTTCCTGACCTGCATACAGGTTTCTCAAGAGGCAGGTCAGGTGGTCTGGTATTCCCAACTCCTTCAGAATTTTCCACAGTTTATTGTGTCAGGAGGGGCAGCCATGAGAAGATAATCAATATAACCATATCCAATTACTGCTAATAACATTTTAGATTTATGAATAGTGCTATGATGAGAACTTTAGCATACATTTTTAATACAAGTCTAATAATTTCCTTAGGATATATTTTTTCAGTTTCCTCCAGCTATAAAGTGAATCTCTATTTACCATTGTTTCTATTTCTTTATGCTTTAAGTTTACATTTTTGGGGAGATTTATGCTTTAATTTTATCAGGAGTTGTTCAGATGTTTGAAGGGAAATTCAGGTTTTGTATCATTGTTATTTAAAAAATTCTGATAGTTTTATCAGTTGTTCATTTTTTATTTTTTCAGTTTTGTATTATATTAAAGTGTTTTTAAATAATATCATCTTTATTTTACTTTTCTTAGTGTCATTGAGATTGTTTTGAATTACTATTATGAATTCTTCTGTTTAGCTTTGATTTTCTTCACTCATGGCAGCTGTTTAATGCTATACACAAAATTCTATGTAGAGCTATGGTCTCTTCACCAAAATCCTAAAACACAGTGTTGGAAATTTCCTGAATTACATTAGTTATTCTCTTTCTTTTAGCTTCTCCTTTAAAGGTCTTATTTTGTCAATAGTCTTAGGGCTTTCACTTTTTATATTCTCTAGATTACCTATAACTTTAAAATTATTACCTCTCAATTTGGTGATATTCAGCATCATTTCAGTTCTTAATCTTAATTGATGGTTTTAGGTTTTCTTATGTAAATTTTGTATTCTAATTTCCAGTTTGGGAGCATTTTGCTATAAAAGATGAACATTTTATAGTTTGGATTTTGATCTCTATATGATTGCTTTGGTATTTAGAGGATCACATTTATTGATATACCTACGGTGAAGGAGGAGATTCGTAGAGTAAATTATGTCAACCATCAGCCTCAATTTAGTTTTATTTTCCCTGAACATTTTCTCAGCAACTCAGTAATCTGTGGGAATCATTCTTTTCATTGCCAGCAGTAATCTGGTCTGGCTATATCATTAATTTAGCCTTGGAAACTATGACCACTGAGCTCAATATAGATATGAGATGAAAAATCCACTTAATGTCATTTAAATATCTAGAAAAGTTATGACTTTGGCAGATAATAAGAATATAAGATGTACTCTGAAAAGAATCATACAATAAATAGATTTTTAATCCAATTTAGTCCTTAAACAATCTGAGCAGGGAAATTAATTAATATCAAACTGGATATAAGATAATGTGAAGAAGATATTGGTATCATGAATCTAATAAACATGAGTTGTCCCTTCATCACTTCATCTTTCTTCAGAGTTCATAGACTTGGAATCGCTATTTATTAGCATAACTTTATAAAAGGTTCAAATTTGTTCACCATATTTATAAAAGAAATCACCCTGAATATCTCTAACTCCAGAAATCAATATCCAAGTGAAATGTCCATTAATGAAGCAGCCTGTGACGGTAGCTACAATTTACTTAAATTGAAAAATCCCATTTGCTTAAGAGAGCTTAATTGTTTTCATGGTATTTTTTTCCCTGGGAAAAGAATTTTAAAGTAGAGAAATGATTAAATAGATTAAAACTATAATATTCATATTTTAAAGATGCTATACATATCAATAATTGATGTTAGTAATTTAAATATCTACAGATTAGCACTTTAAATTCACACTTTAAGTACATAACCGAGTGATTATTTTAAGCATTGCTTTTTGAGTTGAAAGATATAAGAAGTTTTACTCAGTTGGCAGTAGTGTTTTAACATTTAAGACACCTTAAGATTCACCATGTTATTAGTTTGATTTATTATCTTTATAAGGACTGTTTAAGTACTCTGGAAGGTTTTGTTTGTTAGATAATTAAAATGTTCACAAAGATAATTGAGCACACTAAATTTATAAATGTAGTTTAAAAACTTTAAGGGAGTCTAATTAAGTTGTAAATGGAACCAAACATTAATCAAAGTCCCCCTTTTAAATTATTTTTAAATTTATTAGATTTACATAGAATAAAGCTTCCTAGTTTAAAATATAAAATTGTGTTTAAAAATTTTAATATGCTGCATGTTAACTTAAAATATTGTACTTACTGTTAAGACTCCTTTATATATTCAAAAATCACAGGGAAAAACAGCTCGACATGCTCACTGATAGCTACTGTAAAACTCTTGTTAGCTATAGATCCTGTATGGATTTTAATCTACATGATCTGAAGATCACCCATCAATTCTTTCTTACTTTTATTTTATTTTATTTTTAATTTTAAAATGTTATATTAATATATCACACAGGTTAGTCAAATAATTATTCAAATCTTATTAAGGAAAATGGCAATGTCCTATCCCTTGCATCCCGTTTCTCCCTCCTCAGAAAGTACTACTTTCAATTACTTTAGCATTGCTTTTGGATTTTGCTTTTGTATCTCTAAATAATAGTCTAACACTGAAACTTCATAATTGTTCATCATTAAGTATTTCCTATCAACACTACTGTGACAGCTAAAGATTTAATTCTTCTTTCCATCCTCTCAATATAATTATATCTTAAAGCTGTTTGGTCAATAGTTAGTGTTCATATTATTATGTCTATGTTAATGCTACTCACAACTGATCCATTTAAGTATAAATGATCATATTTCTTTCCAATATTTTCCTTTCTGAGCTGATAATTCTCTTATTTTTGTTTAGTTTTGTATATATGAATCAAAAAAATGAGCTCAATTCCATTGTCTAATGAGTGTATCAATACATTCAAAAGACAAATTTTATCTCTTTGAAGATTTTTTCCTTTACTTCTAATATACACAGATTATCACTTAAATATATTCTACTTCTTTAACAACCTGGAGATTCCTTATACACTGTGCCCTTCTCTTTCCTCGCTTACTGTTCAATTTAGTAGAACATTGTTCAGTAACTTTCTAACATACTATTCATTGGAAGTATCATTTGGAAATTTGAATGTCAAAAATGCTTTTTGTGATTTTTCTCATATCTGTTTAATAGTTTGGCTAAGTATATTATGCTACATTGGAAATAATTTTCCAATTTATAAACTTTTGCTTCATTTACTTCTAGCTTTTGACTTTTGCTTTTGCTTTTCATTCACTTTTGCTTCATTGACTTCATTGACCTATTTTTGTTTTTCCTCTCAAACAGCAGGAATTATCTTCTGTTTTTTCTCAATGAGCTGATTTTTCTTCATTATTATTCTTAGTGTTGGTAGGTCTATTTTCATCTACTGGATTGAACCCCGGTGTAAAAATTCAATTTGAAAACTTATGAACTCTAATTGTTATCTATTAAAAATTATTTAATTTATGTATACCACACTTCATTGTATTATCTGCTCTTTCATTATAGAATTATTTCACTATATATTTTAGTTGCTGCCCTATCAGACTGATCCTTTACTTTACCAAACAGTTCTTTCCTAATATCCATCTCTTATATTTTTCTCACTTTCTCAGGAAATTCAGTCAACTTTATCTTCCAAATCTATAATACTATTAAATTATATTATTGTGATATATTTTTTAATTTTCAATAATTTTATTTTTAGTGATTCATTTTATGTCACATCTTTTTTTTTTATAGATCCTACTGTCATTTTATTTTTTTTTATTTTTTTTTTATTTTTTTTTTATTAGTTGGAGGCTAATTACTTCACAACATTTCAGTGGGTTTTGTCATACATTGACATGAATCAGCCATAGAGTTACACATATTCCCCATCCCGATCCCCCCTCCCCCCTCCCTCTCCACCCGATTCCTCTGGGTCTTCCCAGTGCACCAGGCCGGAGCACTTGTCTCATGCATCCCACCTGGGCTGGTGATCTGTTTCACCATAGATAATATACATGCTGTTCTTTCAAAACATCCCACCCTCACCTTCTCCCACAGAGTTCAAAAGTCTGTTCTGTACTTCTGTGTCTCTTTTTCTGTTTTGCATATAGGGTTATTGTTACCATCTTTCTAAATTCCATATATATGTGTTAGTATGCTGTAATGTTCTTTATCTTTCTGGCTTACCTCACTCTGTATAATGGGCTCCAGTTTCATCCATCTCATTAGAACTGATTCAAATGAATTCTTTTTAACGGCTGAGTAATATTCCATGGTATATATGTACCACAGCTTCCTTATCCATTCATCTGCTGATGGGCATCTAGGTTGCTTCCATGTCCTGGCTATTATAAACAGTGCTGCGATGAACACTGGGGTGTCACATCTTATTCTTGTTGTGTAGGTGTATTATCTCTGAGGAGATTAATGGTAAGTCTCATCCCTCCCTGTATAAACTTAGTGTATTTCTAGAGATTTTATTTAGTTTTTGTCTCTGTCTTTTACCTTACTGGTTATTCCTAGATTCTCGTAACTGTTATGAACAATGCAACAAATGTTGATAATAATCTCTAAGTTTATGAGGAGTACTTTTCAACTGTGGCTTCACTACAGGTTAATCTAAATGGAATATTTCCTTGGGACAGCCCCTTATAACATATTCTTTAGTCTATTTCACTGGACTAAAGTAGATTATTCAAAGCAGATTCATTTTCCTCCTCTGAAGGTACAAAACTAATAGATCTTGATATTGTGAGCCCACAGAGGATTAAAGATTGGAGATATCTCAGCTTTTAGTATTAAATGTTTGTTTTAGCCCCAATTTCATGTATCACCAAAAAGTTGATATCTCCCATCCCAAGATTCCCTTTTACCTGTTCAGAAGATAAACCTCCATTCTTCTGCCAAAAGGCATTCACTAGACTTGGTAATCTGAGCATTAAAAACATACTTCTAACCAATTTTCCTGAGTTTTATCTTTGCTTTTCTCTATATTTCCAGTGGTATCTTATACCATTAATTCAAGAGATTTTAGGGAGATCAGATCTCCCCACTGTCAGTGTAAAATTCAGTTCTCTTTAATCTCTTTAATATTTAGATATCCTATCTTCAAAACTATTGCTGTTTTCTCTTTTATCCTGTAAGTGTATACCATTTTATTGAACTATTTACCATCAAATTATGGAGTTTCAAGAGAGACTAATCTATATGTATTTGATATGACATATTTGTTCAGATGTCTGCACCTACTCTTGCCTTATTTTGAAGAACAGAATAAATTGTCATGGCATTGAGCAACTATTCCTCAGAGTTTGCTTAAGGATTTTTTTCATGGTGTTTATTTTTAACATAACTGAGTTTTGTGTTTTCTCTTTTGTATTCATTTCTTCAGTTGTTTTAATGATGAAAAACTGTTATAAGTCACATTTTACCTCTTTTTATCTTATGTATCCCCTAACTATTATAATCACAGTTATTTTTACTACTTTTGTCTTTTACATGCCAAAGAATATTCAAACTACTGCAAAATTAGACTCATTTCACATTCTAGCAAGGTAATGTTCAAAGTCCCTCAAACTAGGCTTCAAATAGTACACGAACCAAGAACTTCCAGATACACAAGGTGGAATTAGAAAAGGCAGAGGAACCAGAGATCAAATTGCCAACATCTGTTGGATCACAGAAAAAGCAAGAGTTCCAGTAAAATATCTACTTCTGCTTCACTGACTACACTAAAACCTTTGACTGTGTGGATCACAACAAACTGTGGAAAATTATTCAAGAGACGAGAATATCAGACTACCTTACCTGCCTCCTGAGAAACCTGTATGCGGGTTAAGAAGCAACAGATGGAACCTTATATGGAACAATGGACTGGTTCAAAATTGGGGAAAAAAGGGAAATATTGAAGGCAGGAGGTGAAGGGGATGACAGAGGACAAGATGGTTGAATGGTATCACCGTCTCAATGGACATGAGTCTGAGCAAACTCCGGGAGATGATGAAGTACAGGAAAGCCTGGTGTGCTGCAGTCCATGGGGTCACAAACCTTCAGACATGACTGAGTGACTGAACTGTCTTTTATATGCCAGCTTTATAAGGGATGAATATACTACTTTTACCATATGTTTGCTTTTCCAGTGAGATTTTTTTCCTTCAATGTATTCTTGTTACTAACTAGCACCTTTTCTTTGCAGCTTATAAAAGTTGCTTTAACGTTTCTTATAAGACTGGCTTAGTGGTGACGAACTCTAGCTTTTGCTTGTCTGGAAAATGCTTTATATTTCCTTCAATTCTGAATTATAGCTTTTCCAGGTTTTCCTGGTTAAAAGTTTTGTTTTCTTCCTTTCAGCACTTTAAATATATTGTGCCAGTGCCTACTAGCTTACAAAGCTTCTGCTGAAAAACCTGTTGTTAGTGTCTTGTACACAATAAGTTGTTTTTCTCTTACTGCTTTTAATATTCTTTCCTTGTCTTTAAGTTTTGACATTTAATTATAATGTCTTTATGTGAATATCTTTAAGTTCATTTTATTTGAAATTTTCCATGTTTCCTGGATCTTGATGCTTATTTCCTTCACAAGATATGTAAAGTTTTCAGCCATTTCAAATTTAAAATTTCTATCCTTTTCTCTCTCTACTACTTCTCTGAGAAGTTGTTATATATAAGATTCACAGTGATCATAAAGCAAAAAGCCTGTAATAAGTACAAATAAGATAAGAAATATAAACATATGACTAAAGAAAGTCATTAAACCACAAAAGAAGACAGCAAAAGAGAGTAACTACTAAAAGAGTCAAGAAACAACAAAATGGCAGTAAGTACATACCTATCAATAATTACTTTAAATGTAAATGGACTAAATTCTCCAATAAAAAGACAGAGTGGCTGAATATATGAAAAAATAAGATCCATCTATATGCTGCCTACAAGAGATTCACTTCAGATGTAAGGATACACACAAACTGAAAGCGAAGGGATGGAAAAAGATATTTCATGCAAAAAAAAAAAAAAAAAAACCTGGGGTAGCCATATGAAATGGAGCAGGAACCTATAGTCCTCCCCTGATCATGTCTACAGCTCACCTTTTGTCTGGGGAAAATTTTCAGCCAAAGAATAACTTTAACCAGAGAAATGAGAAAATGCAGAAACAAAGGAAAACAGTTCAACAAGACTAAATAATAACAGTTTAGTCATTTAGTCAAGGACCTTTAGCTCCTATGCAATAGCTATTTTTTAGATAATACTCTGAGCCATATTCTTGAGTTATCTTATAGATACTGAAACCCCTTCAGGTAAAAGAAGTTAACTATGATGACCAGACTGTGGCTATGCTATAAGCTGCCACAATTCCAATGACCTGTCTCAAAGAGATGGAGACAAACTGACCCTGGAACTAACGACTAAAAGTTCTTAAAATAATTAAGATGACACTGATCAGACCATTGCATGACTAATATCAAGATGACTATTAGAGTTGATTGTGCTGTTTCTACCTGGAGCCCCCTCCCTCAGTCTATAAAAGCTCTTGCCCACTGATTGTCAAAGGACTGATTGTCAGCCTTTGACCAGAAGTCTGTCACCCCCCATGGTTGCCTGCATCTGAAACAATGCAAATCTTCCTTTCCACCAAACTTGCCTCTTTACTGGCTTTTGAGTGATGAGTAGCAGACCCCACTTTCAGTAACATACTCATATCAGACAAAATAGAGTTTAACAAAGTAACAAGAGACAAGGCAGGTGTTACATAAAGGGTCAATCCAATGAGAGGATAAAACTCATTGGAGATGAAAGATAAAAGATGGAGATAAAACATTTGACAAAATTCAACAGTCATATATACTAAAAGCTTTAAATAAAGTGGGTGTAGAGGGAACATACCTCAACATAATAAATACCATACATGGCAAGCCCACATCACACTCAACGGTCAAAGGCTAAAAGCTTTTCCTCTAAGATCAGAACAAGATAAGGATGCTACTCTCACCAATTTTATACAAAATAGTGTTGGAAGTATAAGCAAGAGCATTCAGGCAAGTAAAAGATATGAAAGACATTCATGTTGGAAAATAAGAAGTAAATCTGTCACTATTAACAGATTGCATAATATTATATATGGAAAAATCTAAAGGCTTTATCAAAAAGCTGTTAGAACAAATGAATCTTTTTTTTTTATTATTTTTTCTCTTTCTTTTTTTTTTTTTTCAAATAAACCTTATAGTAGTGAACAAGTGAAGTCCCTCGGCCATGTCCGACTCTTTGCAACCCCACAGACTATAGCCCACCAGGCTCCTCCATCCACGGGATTTTCCAGGAAAGAGTATTGGAGTGGATTGCCATTTCCTTCTCCAGAGGATCTTCCTGACCCAGGGATCAAACCCAGGTCTCCCACATTGTAGGCAGACACTTTACCATCTGAGCCACCAATCTTATAGTAAACTTATAGTATATAAAATAAACAGCCAAAATGTGTTGCATGTCTACACACTAATAATGTATTATCAGAAAGAGAAATTTAGAAAACAATCCCATTTAAATCTGCACCAAAAAGAGTAAAATATCTATAAATAAGTTTAACCAAGGACATGACAAATACAAGACACATACAAAAAGAAATGAATATAACACAAATAAATGAAAAGACATTCCATGCTCATGGGTTGAAACAATCAATATTGTTAAAATAAACATACTACCCAAAGTAATCTATAGATTCAAAGCAATAATCCTAAAACTGGTATGGGCCACAAGCAACTCAGAACAACCAAGTGAATCTTGAGAAGAGAACAAAAGTGGAGGCCTCATGGTCCCTGATTTCAAACTATATTTCAAAGGTATAGTGATTATTGATAAAAGTATCTACTGGCATAAAAACATAGATCAGTGAAACAGATGGAAAAGAAAGAAACCCGCACATATATTCATATATTGTCAATTAATTTATAACAAAGAAGCCAGGAATATTCAATGAGAAAAGGACAGTCTTTTCAACAAGTAGTGTCGGGAAAATGGGATCGTTATAGCAAAAGAATGAAACAAGACTACTGTCTTACGCCATACACAAAAATTAATTCAATTAAAGACACAAATGTAAGACCTTCTGAAAACACAAATCTTCTAAAAGAAAACATAGATGGTAAGCTGCTTGATATAAGTCTTGGTGATGATTTTTTTAATCTAACACCAAAGCAAAAAAAAAAAAAAAATCAACAGCAAAGGAAAAAGGCAACATACTGAATGGGAGAAAATATTTGAAAGTCATATAGTTGATAAAGGGATAATAACCCAAATATATAAAGAATCCATAAAACACAATAACCAAAAAACAAACAGTCCAATTTAAAAGATGGGCAAAGAATCTGAATAGACATTTTTCTAAAAAAAAAAAAAAAATACAGATGGCTAAACATCATTAATCATCATGGAAATGTAAATTGAAACCACAATGAGATATCACTTCATACCTGTTTCGAACGGCTATTATCAAAAAGACAGGAAACAACAAGTGTTGGCAAGAATCTGGAGAAAAGGGAACCATTGTGCTCTGCTGGTGGGAATGTAAACTGGTGTAGGCACTATGGAAAACAGTATGGAGGCCCTCAAGGAGTTAAAAATAGAACTACCATATGTTCCAGTAATATCCCTTGCTCACTGAGTATTATTTACCATAGCCAAGATACAAAAATAACCTAATTGAAATACATTTCAGCCTATTCAGAAATATTATTCAATATGTAATATTGTTCAAGAGTATCATTCAAATTCATATATACATGAGTATTCAGTTCAGTTCAGTTCAGTCGCTCAGTTGTGTCTGGCTCTTTGCGACCCCCTGGACCACAGCATGCCAGGCCTCCCTGTCCATCACCAACTCCTAGAGTTTACCCAAACTCATGTCCACTGAGTGAGTGATGCCATCCAACTATCTCATCCTCCGTCATCCCCTTCTCCTCCTGCCTTCAATCTTTCCCAACATCAGGGTCTTTTCCAATGAGTCATCTCTTCACATCAGGTGGCCAAAGTATTGGAGTTTCAGCTTCAACATCAATCTTTCCAATGAACACTCAGGACTGACCTCCTTTAGGATGGACTGGTTGGATCTCCTTGCTGTCCAATGGAATCTCAAGAGTCTTCTCCAACACCACAGTTCAAAAACATCAACTCTTCAGTGCTCAGCTTTCTTTATAGTCCAACTCTCACATCCATACATGACTACTGGAAAAACCATAGCTTTGACTAGACAGGCCTTTTGTTGGCAAAGTAATGTCTCTGCTTTTTAATTTATGAGTATTTTTGATTCATAAAAAACAATGAAATCTTTAACATAGTCCACGCAGATGGACTTTGAGGGCATGATGCTAAGTGAAATAAGTCAGAAAGAGAAAGACAAATACTATATGAGCTCTCCTTATGTGGAATCAAAGGAAAAAAAACAAAAAAAATGAAAAACCCTGAGATACAGATAACAGTAACATATTGCTGGTTACCAGAGGCATGAGGTAAAGGCTAACAGAATGTGTTAAATTTTTTTATTTAATTAAAAATAAAAAAGGAAATAAATTTGTGAGATCCTGTAATCAAGTTAAAGGAAAATATTTCCTCCAATTTAATTAGCTATGCATATTGCTATGAAAATCAAAATAAAAAAGAAAGCAATCTTAAACACACACATAGATGCACACTTAAAGGGAGAGCTATATTTATTTCCTGTGCTCTCACTAACAGGAAAAACCTTTAAACAACACAAGAATTAATTTTTCCATTAATTTTAATAGGATCTGCTTGAGATATTCATGTGGGCCTTAAGCTATTTGAGTGGTATGACTTTACAACTTTTTCCATCTCTTCCATGTTGTTGGAATATTCAAAAAGTTTTGATTTCTCTCAATTCAGACTTTTTTTTACATTTTTTCTAAAACTTATTTTCACAGACACTTTAAATATGTTGGCCAATATTTACATACTGTATTCTTCAGAACCATTTAAATCATTCAGTTTCTCTTTCTTCTTGATTTATCTATTTATATTCTTTCTCTTTTTGGGTGAGGGGGTGTCTAATGCATTTGTATGAAAAAAAAAAGCAGACTTTGATTTATATTAAAATTCTATTGGTTGCTATGGAGGAAGGTTAATATTTTAAATGGAAGCATATTGTTTTCCATATTATGAGTAATATATATTTACTGCAACACTACTTAAAGCAGATAGTGAAATACTCCCTGCTGCCATGTTTCTCCAAAGGTTACACAATTGGACCTTCAGACTAAACAATTCTTCCTGGTCTAGGACTGTCTGGCCCAATGCAGGATGCACACCGTCTCTGACCTCTACTTGGTAGTAGCAAGCTGTGTCCCTGTCATTGATTAAACCTAAATACTAGTCATGTCCCAGTCACTGATTAAACCTAAGATGACCTACATTCCCAAAAACGTGTGAGGGGAGTGGTCCTGAGAAACATTTGAAAATTCTCCACTCCCCTTCTCATTTCAGACCCAATTAAATAATGGAATAAATATGCAAACCAACATATGAAAGGTTTTTCATTATATAATTGTTTACAAATGGATAAAATGGAAATGCCATAAATTTTCATCAATTATGACTTATTTAAATATAGGCAAAAGGAATTTCATGGTGGTCCAGTGGCTGGGACTTTGACTTCTAATGCAGGGGATGTGAGTTTGATCCCTAGCCAGGCAGGGAGCTGGGATCCCACATGACTCAAGGCTAAAGAGCCAAGACATAAAACAGAGGCAATGCTGCAACAAATTCAAGAAAGACTGTAAAAAAAAAAAGATCCAATCAGAAAAATCTTAGAAAAATAAATATAGGTTAAAAAAATAGCACTTTACAGACATTTTCAAATGATGGTAAGATATTCAATGTATTTTCTAATGAAATGTCAGAAACTACATATCATAAATAGTATTTATACATATGTATGTATATATATGATATGATCTAAATTTTTACCAGTAATTATGAAGAGATAGAGATATGGCACTTGGAATTACACAGAAAATGATATTTTAACTTGTACTTAATCCACTTAGTCCATTCTGGACTGTTAGAGTATTTACAATAATCATTTATAAAATGGTATTTCAATTTTTTTTTAAGGGAATACCAGGTAACAACTGCAGCCATTCTAGTATTCATGAATGTCTATTTCTTGCCTTCATGTCACGGTAATGGGTACATATTAGGGAAAGAGGCAGATTCCACGCTACACAGAGTGAGGATATAAGAATAAGCAAAAGGAGGATTACCCAACTATGTGCCAAGACATAAAACAGAGGCAATGCTGCAACAAATTCAAGAAAGACTGTAAAAAAAAAAAAAAAAGATCCAATCAGAAAAATCCAATCAGAAAAATATACACTAGTGAAATGTTATTTTTGCCAAAGGACATTTTCTTGGTGGTGAAAACATCATGTTAGGTAAGAAAAAAAGGTACATTAACTATGCTAAGGAAAAACTGTGGTTCAGTGACATTTCAGTCCCTTTTGAGGTCATGTAGTTACAGCAATAATACAAGCTAAGTTTGTCTCAGAATGATTTCTGGCCTGCTTTTTCCTACCTATTCACTACTATTCTAAAATTTAAACAAAAACAAATACTAAAATAACATCCAAGAGTATACAATTAACCTCTATGTTTTAGGGGATGGTTTATAAGTATGGAAAAAACTCAAAAAGGACAGTGATCAAGGAGGGAATAGTTAAGAATGGGAACAAAAATGCAATCCAGTCAATGAAGGATGGCTAATAGTTATATGGCAGGATGGAGAAGAAAGAACATTCTTGGCCAAGAGAACACAAAAGAGAAGTCATGGGTTTGATGTAAGGATAACAAATAGGAAGGAAGGAAAAGAATACTCTATGTGCTTAGGAGCCGAGTTAAAAAAGCTAAAAAAACCAAAATCTTAGTTAAATACTATAGGACCAAGGAAAGGAGAAAGATTAAAGCAATGAAGAAGAATTTAAATATAAAAAGAAGAAAATTGAGAATATTTGTAGGTTTCTGACAAAAGATGCAATGATTAAAGACACATTATAAATTATTCTATCCACAGAATTAATGATGGATTGAAAGGGATAAAAGTCAGAGAAACTAACCACAAGTTTCTCTTTTAAGTGACTATAAGTCTACTTTAGAACTTAAAGAATTCACATATCTAAATTAATCAGGTACTTTCTGTATATGATTTACATAAAAGTATCTATGTATACATTTAGAAACCTTCTTAATTGTATGTTCTCTGAAAAAGTAAAATAGGGGATTGTTATCATTTCAAGTAATGTTCATTATAGATCAACCTATGTCTTCCTCAAAAATATCTTGGTTAAGGATTAGATTTCACTATCATGTTTCAGATTTGATTTCCTTTCAAAAAGGTATTATCTGTTACTCTGTCATTTAAACCAAAGGGGCATAACTAATGTGGCTCATAGCCAAATTCAGCTTCAACATAACAGTTGTCTATTGAAACATTCATTTTCAAATGGTTCCCTTCTAACTGGAATCTTTACTTTAGAATTAACTTACATTTTCATTACAGTCTCTACAATGAAATTATTTTAAAATTCTTCTTTAGTTTAAAGAATATGCAACTATCTTGTTATCATAATAGAGCTGGTCCTTCAAAGAAGGCAGAAACTATTATGACAGGAAGGTTAATATATGTCCTATAGTAAACAAAATTGGGTGAAAATTGAATGTTTAAGTTAGTGACATGAAACACAAAAGAGAAAACTAAAATTTGTCACAGAATGGAAAGAGCCTTAAGTAATTAAAATCACAATGTATGAGTTACAGATTTTGCCCATGCTATTCTGGGGAAGAAGGTAAAGACCTCTATATCATCATGAAAATGTAAATAGAGATGTTTTAACTTTTCCAATGTGTAGTTTGATAACAGTTCAGTCAATTCAGTTCAGCCACTCAGTCATGTCTGACTCTTTGTGACCCCATGGACTGCAGCACGCCAGGCCTCCCTGTCCATCACCAACTCCCGGAGTTTACTCAAACTCATGCTCAGTGAGTTGGTGATGCCATCCAACCATCTCATCCTCGGCTATCCCCTTCTCCTTCTGCCTTCAATCTTTCCCAGCATCAGGTCTTTTCCAACGAGTTAGTTCTTCGCAACATGTGGCCAAAGAATTGGAGCTTTAGCTTCAGCATCAGTCCTTCCAATGAATATTCAGGATTGATTTCCTCTAGGAATGATTGGTTTAATCTCCTTGCAGCCCAATGGAATCTCAAGAGTCTTCTTCGACACCACAGTTTAAAAGCATAAAACCTTGAGTGCTCAGCTTTCTTTATGGTCCAACTCTCACATCCATACATGACTACTGGAAAAACCATAGCCTTGACCAGATGGACATTTATCAGCAAAGTAATGTCTCTGCTTTTTAAAATGCTTTCTAGGTTGGTCATAGCTTTTCTTCCAAGGAGCAAGCGACTTTTAATTTTATGACTGCAGTCACCATCTGCAGGGATTTGGGAGCCCTCAAAAATAAAGTCTCTCACTGTTTCCGTTGTTTCCCTATCTATTTGCCGTTGAGGGACAAGACGGGATGCCATGATCCTTGTTTTCTGAATGCTGAGTTTTAAGCCAACTTTTCACTCTCTGCTTTCACTTTCATCAAGTGTCCCTTTAGTTCTTCTTCGCTTTCTGCCATAAGAGTGATGTCATCTGTGTATCTGAGGTTATTGACACTTCTCCCTGAAATCTTGATCCCTGCTTATGCCTCATCCAGCCTGACATTTTGCATGATGAATTCCGAATGTAAGTTAAATCAGCAGGGTGACAATATACAGTCTTGACATTCTCCTTTCCCGTATTGGAACCAGTCTGTTGTTCCATGTGCGGTTCTACCTGTTGCTTTTGACCTGCATACAGCTTTCTCAGGAGGCAGGTCAGGCGGTCTGGCATTCCCATATCTTTAAGAATTTTCTACAGTTTGTTGTGATCCACACAGTCAAAGGCTTTGGTGTATTCAGTAATGCAGAAGTAGGTGTTTTTCTGGAACTCTCTTGCTTTTTTGCTGATCCAACAGATGTTGGCAATTTGATCTCTGGTTCCTCTGCATTTTCTAAATCCAGCTTGAACATCTGGGTGTTCATAGTTCACGTATTGCTGAAGCCTGGCTTGGAGAATTTTGCGCATTAATTTGCTAGCGTGTGAGATGAGTGCAATTGTGCGGTAGTCTGAACATTCTTTGGCACTGCCCTTCTCTGGGATTGGTATGAAAACTGACTTTTTCCAGTCCTGTGGCTACTGCTGAGTTTTTCAAATTTGCTGGCATGTTGAGTGCAGCACTTTAACAGCATCTTCTTCTAGGATTTGAAATATTCAGCTGGAATTCCATCACCTCCACTAGCTTTGTTCAAAGTGATGCTTCGTAACACCTACTTGACTTCGCAAACCAGGTTGTCTGGCTCTAGATCAGTGATCACACCATTGTGATTATCTGGGTCATGAAGATCTTTTTTGTATAGTTCTTCTGTGTACTGTTGCCACCTCTTTTTAATATCTTCTGCTTCTGTTAGGTCCATACCATCTCTGTCCTTTATTGTGTCCATCTTTACATGAAATGTTCCCTAGGTATCTTTAATTTTTGAAGAGATTTCCAGTCTTTCCCATTCTCTGTTTGACCATTCCAGTTTACCTTGATTCATGGACCTAACATTCCAAGTTCTTATGCAATATTGTTCTTTACAGCATCGGACTTTACTTCCATCACCAGTCACATCCACAACTGAGCATTGTCTTTGGTTTGGCTCTGTCTCTTCATTCTTTCTGGAGTTATTTCTCCACTCTTCTCCGGTAGCATATGAGCACCTAACGACAGGGAGTTTATCTTTCAGTGTCCTATCTTTTTGCCTTTCATACTGTTCATGGGGTTCTCCAGGCAATAGTAATTGGTTTGCCATTTCCTTCTCTAGTGGACTACATTTTGTCAGAATTTTCCTTCATGACCCATCTGTCTTGGGTGGCCTTACACAGTATGGCTCATAGTTTCACTGAGTTAGACAAGGCTGTTGTCCATGTGATCAGTTTTCTGTGATTGTGGTTTTCCTTCTATCTGCCCTCTGAGGGATAAGGATAGAGGAATATAACAGTTAAAAAAATAATTTTAAAAGCTCATTGTTATAAAATATGAAAAATAGATATTGAATTACAATGTTTATATAATACTAGTGTTCTATACATCATATACATAGAAAACCAGAAACTACTAGAAATTTTCTAATATAATGCAAATGAAGAGTACTAAGTGACTTTAATGTGAACTTTAGTCATAAAGAATGAAAATTGTGGTAGATTCTCTTTGTTTAAATAGAATTGCTAACATTATATTAAAAACTTTCTCCAATTATACATTATATTAAAGTGTTCTAAGAATGCCTGCTTAGTTTGGTAAAATTATTCATTACATATGTTCAGGAATCAAGCAAACTCCCTAAACTTTGTTTTTAGAATTTATATGTTAGAGATTTAAAAGCAAAGTATAGCTTACATTCACCCAAGAAATTGTTGTATTTCTGGATAAACCAGCTCTCTCTGTTAACTCAATGACTATAGCCATTGAATGAATTTTAAATTAAAAATAGACAAGGTCATGATAAAACAAATGAATAAAAGATGTTCAAAGTCAAAACTGAAAGATGGAACTTATATAAAATAAGTTCTTCCCTAACAATGTGGAGAAGATCTTACATAAAAAGCAGAATTTATACATTCTTTCACCAAATGAACATACAACCGATTAGTAAGTAGCTGATTTTTACATGAATCTTTATCACATGTTGGTTAAAGTCCCAGAACCAGATGATTTCACTGCAGAAATCTGTGCAATATATAAAAAAGAATCAATGGATAAGAGGGTGGCAGAGGATGAGATGGTTGGACAGCATCACCAATTCAATGGACATGAAATTGGGCAAACTCTGGGAGATAGTGATGGCCAGGGAGGCCTGGTGTGCTGCAGTCCATGGGGTCACAAGGAGTCAGACATGACTTGGCGACTGAACAACAACAAAGTTAGTCAAACTTACAGAGGTCAGTCAGTCCAGTTGCTCAGTCATGTCCTACTCTTTGCGACCCCATGAACCGCGGCACGCCAGGCCTCCCTGTCCATCACCAACTCCTGGAGTTCACCCTAACCCATGTCCATTGAGTTGGTGATGCCATCCAACCATCTCATCCTCTGATGTCCCCTTCTCCTCCGGCCCTCAATCTTTCCCAGCATCAGGGTCTTTTCAATTGAGTCAGCTCTTCGCATGAGGTGGCCAAAGTATTGGAGTTTCAGCTTCACATTCAGTCCTTCCAATGAACACCCAGGACTAATCTCCTTTAGGATGGACTGGTTGGATCACCTTGCAGTCCAAGGGACTCTCAAGATAAAGTAAATTAAATTTGCCAGGGAAAGGCAGGAGAGAGAAATAGGGAGTTGGCTTTTCAATGAGTTTTAGATAAGAAGATGAAAATAGTTGACAATATAGTTGACAATACTGTTCTGTACACTTAAAAATTGTTAAGAGGGTAGATTTCATGTTATGTGTTTCTTATCACTATAAAAATATTTCATTGAACTGACATTTTATGGGAAAGGACAAATAAACTAGTAAACAGTAGTCTTAAATGCTGTAAGCATATCCAAAAAGAGGAATCAAGAATGTGTGAGTACAATTTTAGTTCGTAAATATTTCTGTATTGAAATAGTATATGAGCAAAGAATTGGGGAACAAGGAGGTAAACCATGTGGAATGCCCAAGGCATCTAGTAAGACATACAGAGAAAAAAGTGAGGATAAAGACTGTGAGGGGAAATCATGCTTGACTTACTTCAAAACAATACCAAGGACACTGGTAAGACTGACAGGAATGATCAGTGGGGAGGCCGGTGAGTTTTCAGAGACATAGCTGAGGGACAGTACCCTAAAGGCACTTATAAGCTCGCTAAGAACTTTGAATTTAATGCTAGATAAAATGGGAAGCCCTAGAAAGCAGAATAGTGTTTTTAAGGAGAGAGGTGAAATGATCTGCCTTATATTTCAAAGGGATTATTCTATTTTAAGGAGTAGATGCTGTACTGCAAAGCTAGGAGTACAGTCAGTTAGGTGCTCACCGCAATATTGTTATGTGAGAAACACTACAGGTGATGAGAGGTCATCAGCCTCCAGCTGCCCTTTCTTCCAGACATTAGGCTCAAAGACTTTTGGACTCTCCAGAGTTTCTTCACAGTTCTTACTTTCATTTCTCATGTGCTAACATAATCCTTTTACTTCTGCTATATCTTAGATAGAGATCCTGTTTAGAGAGTCAGCAGTCTATTTCAGGTTAAATGTTTTGATATTATTTGATATAGTAATATACAGTACAGTAAAATGGAGGTTAGAGGAATAGTGAAGAGGGAAAGTTCCTCTCCTATGTCAACACCAGCACCAGAAGAATAAAGAGATATATCTACACGGTTTTCCTATTGGCATAGGTCCTCATATTCTGTTAGGAAACAATTATTGAATATAAATGAAATAAAAGAGTTTTCTTATTTTCAGGATGTCTTTTCTTTGTCACAAAAAAAGAAGTCAAGGCATTTTTCTTCTACTTATTGCTTTTTACAAATTCACCACCATCTCTCACTAAGTTATTGATGCTTTTCCTCAAATTGTGGCATACTGTGGTCCTATATACTAAATTTTTCATGGCCTGAGTTCTCACCTTTTCAGTTCCCTCACGTTTATTTTAGTAAAAAGTTGGGACCAGTTGCAATGGAGTCACCTAATCAGATTTTTTTAATCCACCATAATTTCTGAATAAGGAAAAAACATCAACACCTTTTCTCCTGAATTTGCAAAGAATTTCCAAGGAGAGGAAAAGAAATCAAAACAGCTGCAAAATGTTACAAACCAAGGGACCATATGAGGTGAGAGTTAAAATGAGAAAAATGTCCACATTACTTTGGGCAATGTAACTCCAGGGAAATAGTAACTCAGCACCTGAGAGCTAAATAATTCTACAGAAATAAATATATATTCTGATATTCAGGGGGAAAATGACATCATGGAGAGACTGGGTCTATTAAAACACACATTTGTAGACATGTCAGTGTGAAAACTGCTTTCAGAGAAGGGAAGAGGAGAAAAGCATGTCTTGTTTATCTAATAATTCTATTGGGTGCTTTTCACTAAAAGAGAAGCATCCATACATTTATAATAGCAGGAATATAAATTGCAATACATTTCAAATTACATGAGAAACTAGAGAAAATCTCTCAGTTTCAGGTCATTGAGTAATGCTTTCTTGTTTAGTGTTTGCCCCTAAATTTTGTGATTTTATGAATAATTCAGAAAAATGATTTTACCTTCTTTTTTTACCACCGTACTTGGCAAGTTTCCACTTCATTTTTGTTGCAAAGAAACAGCTGAGGTTCTTAGAATGGGACTAATGTTTAGAATGTATTTTTTTCATAACAAAGAATATTATGAAAGAGTCAACTAAGATATAGTTTAGAGGTTCTCAATACAGATACTTGGAGAAGGAAATGGCAACCCACTCCAGTATTTTTGCCTAGAGAATCCCATGGACAAAGGAGCCTGGTGGGCTGCTGTCCATGGGGTCGCACAGAGTCGGACATGACTGAGTGACTTAGCATGCATGCATGCATTAGAGAAGGAAATGGCAACCCACCCCAGTATTCTTGTCTGGAGAATCCCGGGGACAGAGGAGACTGGTGGGCTGCTGTCTATGGGGTTGCAAAGAGTCAGACACGACTAAAGTGACTTAGCAGTAGCAGCAGCAATACAGATACTAACAGATTTAGCCTCAAGGAAAAACAGCATCTTGGTAACTGTAAGAGAAAGAAGATAACATTGAGCCAGATGCGAAAGGTGAATTCAATTCAGTTACAGATCTGTCACCCAAAGCAAAACAAATTCAAGCCTGAATGAAGCTGCTATTGATACTGAAACATTTATTTGATATATAGAGATAGTATCAGACAAGTATGACCATGTGAGTGATTTTATTTTAAAGGAGACTTCAGCTACTGGAGGGCTTCCCCAGTGACTCAGCAGTAAAGAACCTGCATGCACTGCGAGTTTGAACCCTGGGTCAGGAAGATCCCCTGGAGAAGGGCATGGCAACCCACTCCAGTATTCTGGCCTGGAGGATCCCATGGACAGAGGAGCCTGGTGGGCTACAGTCCATGGGGTCACAAAGAGTCAGACACGACTGAGTGACTAAGCACACATGGACACACTAGTTACTGAAACATGTAACCAAAAGGCACTGGGTGACTTATCAGTATATCAATCAAACACTTGGTAGAGTAATGTAGGTCCAGCAGGGGAATTGCACTGATATGTAATCAAGGCAAAATGAATTATAACTAATGGGAAAATCCATTAGACTTGGTTAGTAAGAAATTGATGATTCATTGTGAACCATGATGCTGGACTTAGAGCAGCAATCCTATTTCCAGATCTGCCTGAATTCTGGTTCAATCTCCTCAAATGCTTTCAGCCTTTGGCAGGGATTTGCTCAATATTGAAGGTATTTGAGTGTGCAGGTGTCTACCTGGAGCTGTAAGAGGCCAGGAGAAGCACTATTTAATGCTTGGAAAACCTGACCTGGAGTTAATATCAGTCCCATTTCAAATGGAAAAGAAGCATAATTATAAGAAGCTGTTATCCAACAACTGATGGATAATTCCTTTCTCCACCAAAGTCTTCATTCAGTAGCAATCTTACCACCAACCTCCCAGATAATCTCAAGGGTTCAAGGAAACTAAAAGCAGCTTCCTGTTGATAAAACTAGGAAATCCGATATTGTGCAAGAAGGAAATAATTCTATGTCTTGCTATGACTTTCTTCTAACATAACCTGCAATCCCTAAGCACCAATCAAAACTGATGCAGATTTTCTAAGAAATTTTCCTTGCATTTCAGTAAGTTCTTTGTGTTTCTGACTTGTGTGTATTGTCAGGCCTAGAGGTTAGCAGTATGGCTTTCCAAACTTAAATCTATCCCTATCATCTACCATTATCTTCACTCCTCCCCAAGATTAGCACATTGTTAATAAATGTTCATTAACCTGAACTAAACATATAATTGTTCCAAGTTCCTCAACCTACATAAACACCACATGTCTACGCTCACCTACAACAGCAGAAGGTAACTTTTTATGTCAGTTACATATTGCTAACAATTGCTCAAATATCATACCCAAGCTTCACATTAGACATCAAAACTTGCCAAAATACACATATTAAATTTCATAATTTGTATGGAAATACAAAAAACCTCGAATAGCCAAAGTAATCTTGAGAAAGAAGAATGGAACTGGAGGAGTCAATCTTCCTGACTTCAGTCTCTACTACAAAGCCACAGTCATCAAGACAGTGTGGTACTAGCACAAAGACAGAAATATAGATCAATGGAACAGAATAGAAAGTCCAGAGATAAAGTCACACACCTACGGACACCTTATCTTTGACAAAGGAGGCAAAGATATACAATGGAGAAAAGACAATTTCTTTAACAAGGGGTGCTGGGAAAACTGGTCAACCACTTGCAAAAGAATGAAACTAGAACACTTTCTAACACCATACACAAAAATAAACTCTAAATGGATTAAAGATCTAAATGTAAGACCAGAAACTATAAAACTCCTAGAGGAGAACATAGGCAAAACACTCTCCGACATAAACCACAGCAAGATCCTCTATGACCCACCTCCCAGAATATTGGAAATAAAAGCAAAAATAAGCAAATGGGACCTAATTAAAATTAAAAGCTTCTGCACAACAAAGGAAACTATAAGTAAGGTGAAAAGACAGCCTTCAGAATGGGAGAAAATAATAGCAAATGAAGCAATGGAAAAAGAATTCATCTCAAAAATATACAAGCAACTCCTGCAGCTCAATTCCAGAAAAATAAAAGACCCAATCAAAAACTGGGCCAAAGAACTAAACAGACATTTCTCCAAAGAAGACATACAGATGGCTAACAAACACATGAAAAGATGCTCAACATCACTCATTATCAGAGAAATGCAAATCAAAACCACAATGAGGTACCATTACACGCCAGTCAGGATGGCTGCTACCCAAAAGTCTACAAGCAATAAATGCTGGAGAGGGTGTAGAGAAAAGGGAACCCTCTTACACTGTTGGTGGGAATGAAAACTAGTATAGCCACTATGGAGAATAGTATGGAGATTTCTTAAAAAACTGGAAATAGAACTGCCATATGACCCAGCAATCCCACTCCTGGGCATACACACCGAGGAAACCAGATCTGAAAGAGACACGTGCACCCCAATGTTCAGCACAGCACTGTTTATAATAGCCAGGACATGGAAGCAACCTAGATGCCCATCAGCAGATGAATGGATAAGAAAGCTGTGGTACATATACACAATGGAATATTACTCAGCCATTAAAAAGAATACATTTGAATCAGTTCTAATGAGGTGGATGAAACTGGAGCCTATTATACAGAGTGAAGTAAGTCAGAAAGAAAAACACCAATACTGTATACTAACACATATATATGGAATTTAGAAAGATGGTAACAATAACCCTGTATGTGAGACAGCAAGAGAGACACAAATGTATTGAACAGTCTTTTGGACTCTGTGAGAGAGGGCAAAGGTGGGATGATATGGGAGAATGGCATTGAAACATGTAAATTATCATATGTGAAACGAATCACCAGTCCAGGTTTGATGCATGATACAGGGTGCTCGGGGCTGGTGCACTGGGATGACCCAGAGGGAAGGGATGGGGAGGGAGGTGAGAGGAGGGTTCAGGATGGGGAACACATGTACACCCATGGTGGATTCAAGTCAATGTATGGCAATACCAATACAATATTGTAAAGTAAAATAAATTAATTAATATAAATAAATAAATAAAAACAATGTATAGCAAGTGCAAACAGAACCCAATAAATGCTTTAGTTTATTGCAATGCCTGCAAAATATTAATCGTTCTCCTGATATTGCATACAAATGAAAAAGATTTTATCTAACTTGAAAAACAAGGTGTTTTGCTATGTTTATTGAACTGAAGTGTAATTGAATAGAACTCATGTTCTAAGTTTTTCCTCAATGTTAAAATTAAATGTTCTTCCATGTGATTATTTGTTTGTATTCTTTTCTATTTTGTTAGAATTTGCCTCTGCTACTATGATCCATTTAACATTCTAAGCTGTCTGCTCTTTTTGAATGTATATTTTTGATAAGAACCTCAAAGTTTCAACCATTGGGCTAGAAACATTTTTGAAAAACAAATAGTATTTGTAGTGAATCACATATTTTAGCAAAAATTTGCCTGTAGAAATATAGCCTCAACCGAAACAGCTAATAGCTGACTGACATTTACAATGGCCAAGTATACTCTCTATTCTCAATATTTTATTTCGAGCATATATGCTGGGTATAGGAAAATTGGACAAGTTCAATTGTCTTCAGTCTCCACTTCACTTGTTTTTCAGGTCTTTTTTAAACTATGTTGCAATATTTACCTTTATAATATCACATATACATTAAATGTAGAGTTATAACACTCTACTTCTTTCAAATTTGGATTGAGCTATGTATAAAAAAGGTCTTAATGACCTAGATAACCAAAATGGTATGGTCACTCACCTAGAGCCAGACACCCTGGATTGCGAAGTCAAGTGGGCCTTAGGAAGCATCACTATGAATAAAGCTAGTGAAAATTATGGAATTCCAGCTGAGCTATTTCAAATCCTAAAAGAAGATGCTATTAAAGTGTTGCACTCAATATGCCAGCAAATTTGGAAAACTCAGCAGTGGCCATAGGACTGGAAAAGGTCAGTTTTCATTCTAATCCCAAAGAAGGGCAATGCCAAAGAATGTCCAAACTACCACACAACTGTGTTCATTTTCAAATGCTAGCAAGATAACTCTCAAAATCGTGCAAGCTAGCCTTCAACAGTATGTGAAGGAAAAACTTTCAGATGCAAAAGCTGGATTTAGAAAAGGCAGAGGAAAAAGAAAAAAAAAGAAAAGGCAGAGGAACCAGAGTTCAAATTGCTAATATCAATTGGATCATAGAAAAAGCAAGAGAATTCCAGAAAACATCCACTTCTGCTTCACTGACTATGCTATAGCTTTTGACTGTGCAGATCACAACAAACTGTGGAAAACTCTTCAAGAGAAGGGAATACCAGGCCACCTTACCCACCTCCTGAGAAACCTGTATGCAGGTCAAGAAGCAACAGTTAGAACCTTAAATTGAACAATGAACTGGCTCAAAATTGGGAAAGGAGTACATTAAGGCTATATATTGTCACCCTCCTTATTTAACTTATATGCAGAGTATATCATGTGAAATGCTTGGCTGACATCAAGATTTCCAGGAGGAATAACAACCTCAGATTTTCAAATCATACCAACCTAATGGCAGAAAATGAAGAGGAACTGAAGAGTCTCCTGATGGATGTAAAATAGAAGAGTGAAAAAACGGGCTTAAAACTCAACATTCAAAAAACTAGGATGATGGCCTCTAGTCCCATCACTTCATGGCAAATAGATGGGGAAACAATGGAAAACGTGACAGATTTTACAAAACCACTGCAGACAGAGACTGCAGCCATGAAATTAAAAGATGCTTGCTCCTTGAAACCAACCTAGTTATTTTGCTGACAAAGGTTGGTCTAGTCAAAGCTATGGTTTTTCTAGTAGTCATGTACAGATGTGAGAGTTGAACCACAAAGAAGGCTGAGCACTGAGGATATGATGCTTTAGAACTGTGGTGTTGGAGAAGACTCTTGACAGTCCCTTGTACAGCAAGGAGATCAAACCAGTCAATTCTAAAGGAAATCAACCCTGAATATTCTTTGGAAGGACTGATGGCTGAAGCTCTAATACTTGGCCACCTGATGCAAAGAGCTGCCTTGTTGGAAAAGACTCTGATGCTGGGAAAGATTGAATGCAGGAGGAGAAGGGAATGACAGAGAATGAGATGGTTGGATGTCATCACTGACTCAATGGACATGAGTTTGAGAAAACTCCAGGAGATGGTGAAGGACAGGGAAGCCTGGCATGCTGTAGGCCATGGGGTTGCAAAGAGTCAGATATGACTTAGCAACTAAACAGCTGATAATCGCATAAGAATTAGCATTGCAACCATTATTCATGTACTTCATTTTCCTTCTTACTTTCTGAATTTCTGCATCATTGTTCACCTTCACATCAATTGTATATGACACAATAATTTCATATCTTATATTACCTAACTTTAAAATATTATTTGAATTTATATATCTACAATTTTCCTCTGCTTCTGGGAAAATATACTTTCATTGGAGCCTGTTTTCTTATCCTTTTTCAAGAGTGATTCACAATTATTCTTCAAAGTCCTGCTCCCTGAAATGAGTAAAAATTTTCACTAAATTATTTCATTTAATGTGTCATGTTTTCTAAATACTAATAGCATTCCTCAGCTAAACAATAAGTGTTGGGAGTGCATCCAGTTAATGCTATGTTTCTTAAATTCTTCTCTGATCCAGAATAACAAATACAATTGGGTAAGAAGTGGAGAAAAGAAATTAAGTGTACCTACATCTGCAAACAACTGTTGCAGCCACTTTGTCAGGGGTAAAACAATCATCAATGAGCAATACAGATTGTTTGTCACCAGAATAACTGAATCAAGAAGTTCCAATTCATTGATTTCTTTCATTCCCATATGCTTAAACATCTGGGACACAAAGAAACAGTGCATATATGTTAATAGGCAATGCAGTGGTAATGACTTCTACCTAAACTAGAAACAGTTATCCATTTTTTCTATAATATCTAATTTTACATTAAAATACTTCAGATGAATTCTGATGAAAACTCAGGAAGAACAAAGAAATACATGAATACAAAAGAAATGTAGCAGTGGAAGAAAGTGAGAGCTTAAAATTTTTTACAAGGACAGTATTGTTGGATAAACTTTTGATAATTTTGATTTGAAATGATATACAGCTAACAAAGTATAATCAACTTTTAAATATGTATTTTTAAAAATTCAACAACTAGGGTTTATGGCAATAAAGAATTTAGAGAATGTTAGATTGGATCTTATGTTTATTTCATGTTTATTTCTCTTGTCAGATAGTACCACATTTCATCAGGTGTTCAGTAAGTAAACATTCAATCTGTAAAAACTATCACATGAATTATTGTAGAAATATAGTAGGAAATACACATGTGGCTCATTGTATTTTCAAGTTTATAAGTCTGTGTGAAGACTACACTATATGTGTGTGGAAATAACATAATTATGCTCATAATTGATTTTTAAAACATGCAAATTAATAATATGAACTGAATGCATAAGTATGGGGGCACAGTATAAAGCAATGATCAATGCAAGTGAGATTAATCAAGAAAGGTTCCTTGGAGGAAGTGAATTCTAAGCTGAATTATATTTATTTATTTAGCACTCAATTAATATTTTCTAATTATAAAAATAGTATGTTCTCATGGTAGTGAGTTTGCAAATTTAAAATTTGTGACTTAAAAGAAATTAAGAATCTACTGTCCAAAGATAATCACTATTCAGATTCCATTATTTTCCCTCCATTTTGTTCTTTGACTTTTCTTTTTACATAGCTACCATAATATTACATATTTAGGATTATAACATTCTTTATGTTTCAGCAGGGTCTTAAGGTACAGACATTGAGTGATGCAAATGCCTCATTAAAATCAAGTTTAATGCCATTCAAAATGTGTCATATTCATAAATCATTTGCCTACAGCTGAACATTTAGGTTTTTCAAAATTTTTGTTAAGACAAATAACTTTAAAAATCATCATTATTGATGCCCTTTTACCCTAGTATTATTTTTTAAGGTAGACTTCATGATCAGAGGTCATGATCATTTTAAGGTTCCATATATCTCTATACCGTCAGCAAAAACAAGACCAGGAGCTGACTGTGGCTCAGATCATGAACTCCTTATTGCAAAATTCAGAATTAAATTGAAGAAAGTAAGGAAAACCACTAGACCATTCAGGTATGACCTAAATCATCCCTTATGATTATACAGTGGAAGTGACAAATAGATTCAAGGGATTAGGTTTGATAGACAGACTGCCTGAAGAACTATGAACAGAGGTTTGTAACATTGTACAGGAAGCAGTGATCAAGACCATCCTCAAGAAAAAGAAAAGCAAAAAGCAAATGGTTGTCTGAGGAGACCTTACACATAGCTGAAAATAGAAGAGAAGCGAAAGGCAAAATAGAAAAGGAAAGATACACCCATCTGAACGCAGAATTCCAAAGAACAGCAAGGGGAGATAAGAAAACCTTCCTCAGTGATCAATGCAAAGAAATAGAGGAAAACAATAGAATGGGAAAGACTAGGGCTCTCTTCAAGAAAATTAGATATACCAAATGAACAAAGCTAGTGGAGGTGATGGAATTCCAGTTGAGTTATTTCAAATCCTAAAAGATGATGCTATGAAAGAGCTGCACTCAATAAGCCAGAAAATTTGGAAAACTCAGCAGTGGTCACAGGACTGGAAAAGGTCAGTTTTCATTCCAATCCCTATGAAAGGCAATGGCAAAGAATGCTCACACTATCGCACAGTTGCACTCTTCTCACACGTTAGCAAAGATAGCTCAAAATTCTCCAAGCTAGGCTTCAACAATACATAAACCGTGAACTCCCAGATGTTTGAGCTGGATTTAGAAAAGGCAGAGGAACCAGAGATCAAATTGCCAACAACTGTTGGTTCATCGCAAATGCAAGAGAGTTTCAGAAAAACATCTGGTTTATTGACTATGCCAAAGCCTTTGACTGTGTGCATCACAACAAACTGGAAAATTCTTAAAGAGATGGGTATATCAGACCACCTTACCTGCTTCCTAAGAAATCTGTATGCAGCTCAAGAAGCAACAGTTAGAACCAGACAGGGAACAACAGACTGGCTCCAAATTGGGAAAGGAGTACATCAAGGCTGTATATTGTCACCCTGCTTATTTAACTTATACATCATGCAAAATGCCGGGCTAGATTCTAGCACAAGCTAAAATCAATATTGCAGGGAGAAATATCAATAACCTGAGATACTCAGATGACACTGCCCTTAAGGAAGAAAGCAAAGAGGAACTAAAGAGCCTCTTAATGAAAGCAAAAGAGGAGAGTGAAAAAGCTGGCTTAAAACTCATCACTCAAAAAACTAAAATCATGGCATCCAACCCCATTACTTCATGGCAAATAGATGAGGAAACAATGGAAACACTGACAAACTTTATTTTCTGGGGCTCCAAAATCACTGCAGATGGTGACTGCAGCCATGAAATTAAAAGATGCTTGCTCCTTGAAAGAAAACCTATAACCAACCTAGACAGCATATTAAAAAGAAAAGACATTATTTGCCGAAAATGGTCCATCTAGTCAAAGCTATGGTTTTTCCAGTAGTCATGTATGGAGGTGAAGGTTGGATGCTAAAGAAAGCTGAGTGCTAAAGAATTGATGTTTTGAACTGTGGTGTTGGAGAAGACTCTTGAGAGTCCCTTGGACAAAAAGGAGATCAAACCAGTCAATCCTAAAGGAAATCAACCCTCAATATTCATTGGAAGGACTGATGCTGAAGCTGAATATCCAATACTTTGGCCATCTGATGTGAAGAGCAGATTCATTAGAAAAGACCCTGATGCTGGGGAAGATTGAAAGCACGAGGAGAAAGGGAATGACAGAGGATGAGATGGTTGGATGGCATCACCAACTCAATGGACATGAGTTTGAGCAAGCTCCAGTAGATGGTGATGGACAGGGAAGCCTGGCGTGATGCAGCCCATGGGGTCACAAAGAGTCAGACATGAATGAGTTACTGAACTGAACTGGTATCAGTATTATTTATAAGTAATAAAAGCTATCACTTCTTTGTAATTACTTATTTTTATTTTATATTTGATTGCATTGATCTGAATTCTCAGAAATATCAAATGCTAATTATTAACTCTAAGATTCCTGCTCATTCAATAGCAATGAATTTAATAAAATGATACTGTTTAGAAATTTTATTGGCATGCTTGATATATCTTTAAGGATACTGGTATTTCTACTTTTCAAGAAAATTTTTGTTTCATTTTAAATCAGAAATCAATCTTGAGTTTTGCTCAATAACTTTACAATATTTATTCCAATTTTTACATTACTTTACTTTAACTCAATGTTCCCATTGAAACATCACTTTTATGTAACAGAATAAGACTGACCTCATGCACACACTGTGAGATATCAATACACTGATATTCAGCTGCATTAAAAATGCAAAATATCCACACAGATATTCTCAGTACCCAATGTGTCACAGCTTGAAAAACTTTGTGATTTTCCAGATAACAAATAACAAAAATTTGTATTAAGATGTGGCAATGGAAATGGTAATGAAAGGATAGATACTAAATACATTTCAAAGGAGTAAGAACTGGCTAGACTTAAACAGTTACACAAGGCATGGAAGAATCAGGAAGCAAAAGAGTCTATGAGGATTATGAACCAAAGTGAATGGGAATAATATAGCATCATTTTTAACAAAGTTTCAACCTTCAGAACTGAGGCACACAAAGTGTCACAAGGATGTACTGCTGTTAATAAAGTCTCATAATTATGAATAATTTAGTTTTCATGAATTAAAGAGGATTTTCAAGTTTACCCCCACATGCCACAACTTGTTGGACTATCCTACTCCATCTACTCAGAATTAGTGCTCCCTGCACTTTGCACTTGATTCTTTAAGATTCCTTCTTCTGAAATGTGAATCTCTTTTTCATGTTTATAGCTGCAATACCCAGTAGAAGCACAAAACCTAGTTCAGTTACAAAATGGATGGTCTCTGAGGCCAAAACAGTCTTCTGCATTTACTGAGAAATTTATATTAATTCACATTCCTTTGATAATTAATTTTTATTGATATTAAGGAGGATGGACTATTAATTCACCACTGCTATTGTATCTGTTTTGTAAAAGATATACATGGCTGGCAGAAAAGAAAATATTTAAAAGATAAATTATATGCTTTCTTGAAATAAGACTATATTTTTCATGAAACATATTCAGTAAACATATGCTTTCATTAATATATGCTATTATTACAATTACTTTTCTATGTGTTGACTATACTGATGAAATGAGAGGTAGTTTGAAGCTGTAGACTTTCAAAACTGAAAATATATATAATGTACAGTGATACATATCATACATCATAGCAGCTTATTATTAATACAATTCTTGAGTTCACTGTCATTTTTAAGTTTAATTATCCTAAATATGACTGGGGGATTTTAATGGCTATAAGTTAAATTCTCTTCTCTATTTTTCTAGCATTATTTCAATCTACGCTTGAAAAATTAAATTTTCACTGTTCAGTTAATCAGGATCCCAACATTGTTCATTTCATTACCCAATCTTTCCTGACTGAAATAACATCAAACTTATTGCAGTCATGCATTTTACACCAGTTTATTGTATCTTATTTAAATCTTAAGGAGAATTTCATTTACTTTTCTATCCTTTAATAAAAAAGAACTGAGTACTTTGACCTTAAATGCAAAAATAATGTTTTCCCAAGTAATTTTTCTAGATCCTAAACAAAATAATTTTTAAGGAAAATATTTTAAAAGATAATATTTTAATTTTTTCAAATGAATATTTATTATGAGATTTTGTTAAGAGAGTATTGGAAGTTTTCAACCAAGTGAATATCTTAGGAAAGATAAAATAATGCAGTACCAGTTTTTAAGTTCTGGATACACAGAACCACAGATATCTATTTAAAACAATAATAATAACACCAGAAAAATTCAAAAGGTAGTTGTTTCTAGTGGTTTAGAATATATTTTTGTTTGGGGTTTTGCTCACGTATATTTCAAAGTCATCTGCAATGACTGTATTATAGTTTAATTTTTAAAGATAATTTTATTTACATCAAACTTTGTATGTTTCTTTCATTTTACAGCAGAGACTTTGTAATAATAGAAGCAACTATATTTAAAAATGGATCCTCATAAAACCCCGATTCTGGGCTAGTATAGTATGCCTCCACAGTAATGAAAGCACAGAATTATAGCTGTAAAATTATTTTAAGCACAGCATATGTGTATCTATCCTTATTTTTTTAATGCAGATCAATAGAGAAAATATATGGTTTTATATGTTGGATTTCAAATTAAGGACTACATTTTAGACATTCTTTCGCTTAACAAAATATATCTGTATTCAGAAAAAAATTATTTGCTGTAAAGTAGAGTAAAATTGATCAAGTATCCAAAACACATAAGTTAAATTTATTTTTTAGGAGTTATAGATTATTATCCCCATTATAACTTCATGTATGTGCATGCTCAGTCACGTCCAACTCTTTGCAACCCCAAGGATGTAGCCCGCCAGGCTCCTCTGTCCACGGAATTCTTCAGGCAAGAATACTGGAGTGGGTTGCCATTTCCTTCTCCAGGGGAATCTTCCTGACCCAGGGATTGAACCTACATCTCTTGCATGTCCTGCATCAGCAGGCAGATTCTTTACCAGAGTCACCTGGGAAACCCTATACATGCAACCACATAAAAATGGTTCTCAAAGTGCAATCTGGGACAACAGTGGGCCCCCAAATTCAAGACTATTTTCATAATAATGCTCAGTTCATTTCAGTTACTCAGTCATGTCTGACTCTTTGCGACCTCATGGACTGCAGCACACCAGGCTTCCCTGCCCATCGCCAACTCCCTGAGCCTACTCAAACTCATGCGCATCACGTCAGTGATGCCATCCAACCATCTCATCCTCTGTTGTCTCCTCCTCCTGCTGCCGTCAATTTTTCCCGATATCAGGGTCTTTTCCAATGAGTTGGTTCTTCGCATCAGATGGCCAAAGTATTGGAGTTTCAGCTTCAGCATCAGTCCTTCCAATGACCATTCAGGACTGATTTCCTTTAGGACTGGTTGGATCTCCTTGCAGTCCAAGGGACTCTCAAGAGTCTTCGCCAAGACCACAGTTTAATAATGCTAGGAAATTCTTTTCCTTTTGCACTCTCATTCTGCTATAAGTGTGCAATGGGATTTCACAGAGGCTATATACATGTGGTATTAGAACAGATTGAATCCAGACACAATATAAGATTCCCAGAATCTTCCATTAAGCCAAGTTTTAAAGAGATCTACAAAAATATAAAGCACTGTTAATCTTTTTACTGATCTTTTTTTTTCCTTTGGAAAAATAGCTATTGCTCAAAGAAGTCATTTGTTTTAGTGTTTAGTGTTTAGTTTATTGTCTATTTTAAATTAATTAATATACAAGTAATTTAAAAATTGCTTTCAATTTCAAATATGATAAATACAGAACGAACACAAATAAAAGATTTCTTAATTGTAAAGTTGTCCTGACACCAAAAAATTTGAGTACACCTATACCACCAAGTTTAAGAAACCACTTGGTGACAGGACTATTTCCTTCCTATGTTTGTAATATTAGATCTAGACCTTCTTCTAGACCAGAGATAAGCAAATTTCTTCTCTTGGCCATGCTCAGTCACTCAGTTGTGTTCAACTCTTTGTGGCCCCATAGACTCTAGCCCGCCAGGCTCCTCTGCCCATGGGATTTTCCAGGCAAGAATACCAGAGTGGGTTGCCATTTCCTCCTCCAAGGGATCTTCCTAACTCAGAGATGGAACTAGCATTAGCATCTCTTGCATCTACTGCATTGGCAGACAGATTCTTTACCACTAGCTCCACCTGGGAAACCCCTGTTGGTCATATGGGCCTGTAAATATACTTTAGCCTTTAGGCCATATAATTTCTGTTGCAACTAGTCAAATCTGTCATTATATTGCTGAAGCATCTATAGATACTATGTAAGCAAATGAGTGTGGTGTTATTCAAATAAAACTTTGTTTACTAAGATAGATGGTGGGCCAGATTTAGCCACAGACTATAAATGACCAACTCTTGCCCTAGTTTCAAATTTACTTTTTACAGTGTGTGTGCATATGTGTACATGGTGTGGAGGAAGGAATCAGAAAGAAAAATAACATTTATCTCTTATCTCTTTAGCATTTATTAAGAACTATATGCTTTATAAATTATTTAAATAGCTACACTGCTGTGAGTTGACTATAGATACTAATTTTTAATGCTATTTTATAGATGAGGAAACTATGATATAAAAATATGACATGCAGTAAGTACAAAAGCGACTTGGATTTGAATTCCAGTCTGTCTGACTTTCAGTTTGGCAGAATGCTTGTATCATCATCAGCACCAGCACCAGGAGCAGTAAAAGCAACAGGGAGCATTTCCACAGTACTTCTTAGTACACAAGGTGCATTCACATAGATTACCTCATTTGATCTTCTTACACACACACACACACACACACACACACACACACACAGAGCCAAAACCTCTGCAACAGGTAGAACAAGTGTTACTATTTCCAGTTCACAGAAGAAGAGAATGAGGTTCAGACAGCAAAGCCACAATTCTGACCCATATATTTTTTTGTTCCTAATTCAAATGTTCTGTTTTTATAGATCACTTTGGAGGGTTTACCCATTTTAAGATTTCTGGAAATCAAATATTTCTCCTTTTTTTTTTTGATAACTAATCTTTTAGCACACACTTCAAAGTTATAAAATGTCCATTTCTCTGAAATGTACAAAATGGAACACAGAGTGAAAATGTGCATTTTATCTCCATCTCTATGAAACAGAATTCATGCTGAATCAATGGGAAAGCATCAAAGGTCAAAGAGATGGAAAAGACCTCAGCTTAGAATTAGTAACAATTTCAATGAGGTATTCTTCTTTGAAGCAGAAGGTAATGGGGCTACTAGGACATTCAAGTGACCCAGAGTTATACTGGCTTTCATTCCTTTATACCTACAATAAATGAGAGCAGAAATCATTGCATCCTGTAGAACTGTGATGGTAATCTGTGAGCCTCTTACTGACCATTTTAAAAGTCCCAGATATACAAGTTGATATATCTCTTGGTGAAATATGTTTAGAACATGTTAGTGTTAAGGATCCAGTGTGGATAAATATTTGCTTTAGGTTAAGAACAATTTACAAATCTATAGTTTATATATGTTTCTTCTGAAAACACTGATAGCTAATTTAAGAAAGAAACTAAGTAGAATAAAATCTAACTTTATCCTAAGATTATAAAAAATGCAAGTGAAAAGGGGAATATTTAAGGTTCCAAATCCCCAGCATATTTTCCCGATAGGGTCAATTTTAGCTAATACTATCTTTAATGGCCATCTCTCACTAGTCCTTGTAATGAGTATTCCCTTGCTGCCCATTAGCTATGCAGAGATCACCCATTGTCTAGATTTTTCTTCTTCTAATTTAATCTTACATGCTTTCCCCCACCCACTCAAAGAGGAGTTCTAGTAAAATAGCAGTAGGGAAGTGAGACAGATCACTTCCAACTTCCGTCAAGTCTTCAGACATCAGAGGCCAAGAGATGATTATTTAATGAAAAGCAAGTTGACATTATTTTAGTATGTAGTATTTAGTATTTTATGTAGTATTTAGTATTTTAGTATGTAGAAGGAAATATATGAGAAGGTATGAAATAATGAAAAATATATACTCTGGTCTCTTCCCCCTATATCTGGTATGTTGCTCCTAAATCCTTTATGATGGCCTAAGACAAGTTTCATTGTTGCTGTTCAGTCACTAAATTGTGTCCAATTATTTGTGACCTCATGGACTGCAGCACACCAGGCACCCCTGTCTTCCACTATCTCATGGAATTTGCTCAAATCCATGTCCACTGAATCAGTGATGCTATCTAATCATCTCATCCTCTGCTGCCCCCTTCTCCAATCTTTCGCAGCATCAGGGTCTTTTCCAATGAGTCAGTTCTTCACAGCAGGTGGCCAAAGTATTAGAGCTTCAGCTTTAGCATCAGTCCTTCCAATGAACATTCAGGGTTGATTTCCTTTAGGATTCACTGGTTTGATCTCCTTGCAATACAAATGACTCTCAAGAGTCTTCTCCATCACCACAATTCAAAAGCATCGATTCTTCAGTACTCAGTCTTCTTTATGGTACAACTCTCAGATCCATTCATGACTACTGGAAAAACCACAGCTAAGAGAAGTAGAAATATCTTTCTTTTTCTAATATTTGGTCTCTTTGACCTTGGTTTCTGAAGCTCCCAAATTCCTTGGAATTCATTGGACAACAATAGTGTCTTTATTTCTAAGGAGACAATCTTGGCAGACCCATCAATAACTTCAGGTTGGGGGCTAACCACTCAGACCAAGCCATGATTAGAAGCTAGAAACTCAAGGCCTCACCTTTTATACTCTGGGAAGGGGAGAGGGAATGGAGACTGAGTTAATCATTGATCATGTTTATGTGATGAAGTGAAGTGAAGTGAAAGTTGCTCTGTCATGTCCAACTCTTTGTGACCCCATGGACTATACAGTCCATGGAATTCTCTAGGCCAGAATACTGGAGTGGGTAGCCTTTCCCTTCTCCAGGGGATCGTCCCAAACCAGGGATTGAACCCAGGTCTTCTGCATTGCAGGGGTATTCTTTACCAGCTGAGCCACAAGGGAAGTCTATGTGATGAAGCCTCCATAAAAAACCCCAAAATACAGAGCTGGGAGAGCTTCTGGGTTGACGAATACATCCAGGTGCTCAGAGGGTGGCACATTCCACATAGAGGGAGACAGACACTAGTGTACTCAGAACTCTCCTGTACCTTGCTCTACATATCTCTTCATCTGGCTATGTATCTGTATCATTAATTATATCTTTTATAATAAACCAGTAAACATAAGTAAGTTTCCCTTGCGTTCTGTGAGCCATTCTAACAAATAGTAAAACTCAAGGAAGGGATTATGGGAATCTTGGTATATACAGCCTGACAGAAGTACAGTGACAATCGGAATTTATGCTTGGCATCTGAAGTGGGGGAAGTCTTGTGGGACAGAGCCCTTTACTTGTCAGATATGAAGCTATTGATAGATCGAGGCAGATAGTGTCAGAACTGAATTGAATTATGGGACATCCATCTGGTGTCAGAGAACTGCTTGATGTGTGGAAAACCCACATATCTGATGTCAGAAGTGAAGTAGGTAGTGGTGTAAGAATAGAGGACAAACAAAGCATATTTTTGCAACTTAGAAGAAAAAATTAAGTTACATACCTGGTAAAACTTTGATCCTGCAACAATTAATCAATTACAGAAAACTTAGCCAAAACAGTAGCAGAAACCAAATTGCTCAAACCACTAAATTCAGCAAAACACCTGGCAACCTACCACAATAACCAAAATCTCCCCAGCAGGGCTGAAGGCCTAGGTGGTCTAATAGGTGTTTTCCATCATAATTTTCACACTTCTCTGATAATTGTAACTTTGCTTTCCTGCTATGTTATACTTCCCATTCTGAGAAACTACTTAGAATTCTTGAGTGAAATCTTGTAGAAATCAAGCTGAGAGGACTCTGAGAAGAAATGGTGAATGCTGAGCTATTCAGCCACTTGTGATTATTTTATTTAAAGCCAAATATTACTAAAATTTTGACAAGCTGTCATTGTACTATTATTAAACTGCTTGACGAATTTCAAAATGGAGACAAGCATAACTTTATAAATGTGAAAAGCAGGATGACAAAAATCAGTGGTTGATTTCTTAAGCTGATTTGGCCTCTGTGTGTGAAATCATGAATGCAGGAGGAACACAACAGACTATTTGGCAACCATGTAATGGATTTTGTCTCAGATGCAGTACAGCCTTAAAATGGAATAGCTTGAAAAGAGTCCATCCCATCACAGAGGAGCTCCAAAAACAGGCTTCCTTATGACAATTTCTGTTCCAGAGAACTTTGGCTTTCAACTTCTAGTGTACCTAAAAATTACTTTGCTTCAAAAATAGTATGCTGAGAGAAGGAAAACAGAAACAATTATCTATGGTAGGTTCCATGTTGATAAGGCTCAAGAACAGATATAACCAACGTATGTTGAGAAAAGTCAGAATTGTGCCTAACACAGTTGGAGTACTGAGAATTGACTGAAAAAGAGCAAGATGAACTTTCTGGGATAACAATAAAATTGCTCTACATCTTGTTCTGGTGGTCACCACACATAATTTACTACATACAGTTATGTCTCCATAAAGTACTATTTAAAAAATAAGCTACTGGCTATCTAGTTAGAAATGCAAATTATTAAAACTCAATATCATGGATACTAATTCAGGAGATATAGGAGGATGAAGTCCTCAAATCCACAATTTGATCTTCAGTGGAGTAACTCTTAGATCACACTTTAAAATTTGCTGATAGATTAAACAACGCTTTACTTTTAAACAGAGCTACCTAGGGCCTTCCAGAGCATATTGGAGATTTCTTCTCAGCTTTAGGAAGGTTACACTAGGTTCTCCCCGTCCTATCTCTGCATTAGTCAAGTGGACTCTTCTCTTATACCTCTAGTCTTCCGAGGATAATTAAAATGGAATAATAATTTCTGTCTCTCTCTTTTTCTTTGTTGGAAGTTTGTTTGGTTTTAATTCCAGCCGCTGAAACCAACATGGAAATTATTGCTTAGATAAATAAACCTAGTCTACCAGGAAAAACAAAAGTGGATAAAGAAAACAAACAAAAACCTCAAAAGTGAAAAACTTAAGCTCCCCAATATGGTAACAGAGTAAACGAGAGAGAAATTCCTCAAATTAGGATTTACTGGGCCCTTCTGGGCACTGAAACCGAGTTAGACTCAGGCGGTAAACCCCAGGAAGAGGTAAGATTTTAATGCTGTACTTGAAAAGGTGCAAGCGCCAATCCTTCCAAACTGGTGGGAACCCCTGCAAAAACAGCATTTCAAACCTCAACAACCACAAACAGCTCTTAAGGAAAAAAAATACAAAAAGTGTCAAAAAATTTTTGTCCTTTTTTTTTTCTTTTTTCTTTTTTTCAAAGAGTTCTGGAAAAATGATCCCGTAAAGAATAGAAATAGCACCGTTCACAGGCTGTAATTTCTGTCTCTTATCTCACTGCTGTGTCTCCTGGTCTATAGGTTCTCACATGAGCTGATCATGGAATTGAATCCTAATTTTCATGATTGACACCAGAGATTGCTGTATTTCCTGTTCACAAGCTTCTACAGAGTAATTGGCAGAGCTGTCAGGGGTCATGGAAAGATGACAAAATTTTCGAACATTGATGAAAAAAATATATATATACATATATGGAATTGTTATTACTTCTTTTCTCAACAAGAATGTCTATTGTCTGGAAGCTAACAAATTGTAAAGATTGAAAACATGAACTTTAAAATGAGGTATTTTCTATTTCTTCTAGTTTTATTTTTTAAACTCTTATTTTATTGATTTGTTAAAGGTAAAAATGATTGTTATATATATTTAAATAAAATTAAATCAATCTACCTTGATTAAAAAATTTATATAATTACCAAAATAATTATTACTATATACTATATATACACAAAAAAAGTGAAGCTTTATATATAATTTAACACTAATGAATTTATGAATTAATACAGAAGCCATCAAATTTAACCAAACTATGAAAATACAGCTTTAAAAAAGCATTAAAAATTGGCAACTTTTTACACAAATTTCCAGTATTATTTCACAACTGTGAGGTTTTGGAAGAAAAACCTCCAAAGGAAGAAGTTTTAGCAGAACTGAACAGAGAAATATACAGTTCTACAAGGGGAATTGGAGATTTCAATACCCCTCTTGCAATAATAGATAAAATAAACAGACAAAAGATAATAGAGGACTTGAACAGCACAACAAACCAATCAGATATAACAGGTATATGCAGAATTCTTTACCAAATAACAACCAAATATATATTCTTCTCAAGTGCATATGGGTCATTTTTCCATACAGGACAATGTTAGGACACAAATAAAGTCTCCAACACAATGATATGAAGTTAGAAACCAATAACAGAGAAAACAGAGGAATTCACAAATCAGTAGAAATTTTTAAAAAATCAATTAATCAAAGAATTCAAAAGAGAAATTAGAAAATACTTACAGACCAATGAAAACAAAAATACAATATATCAAATTAATGGGACACAGTGAAAGGAGTGCTGCTGCTGCTAAGTCGCTTCAGTTGTGTCCAACTCTGTCAGATCCCACAGACGGCAGCCCACCAGGCTCTGCTGTCCCTGGGATTCTCCAGGCAAGAGTACTGGAGTGGGTTGCCATTGCCTTCTCTGAAAGGAGTGCTAAGGGGGAAATTTTTAGCTATAAATGCTATAAAAAGAAACAAGATCTCAAATCAGCAACCTAACTTTACAACTCAAAGAACTAGAAAAAGAATAACAAACTAAACCCAAAGCTACCAGAAGAAAAGGTATAATAAAGATGAAAGGTTACTACAGAGATAAACAATATGGAGAATAGAAAAATCAACAAAACCAAAAGTTGGTTCTCAGAAAAGATTAACAAAATTAGCAAACCTTTAGCTAGAGGAACTAAGAAAAGAGGAAAAAAGACTCAAAATATTAAAACCAGAAATGAAAGGGAGGACATTACTGTGGTATTGAGATCTATAATAAGAAATATATTTGATCTTTGGCCCAGTTTCTGACACAGAATTCCTAAAATCCTTGAGATTTCTTGCAATAACTGTGTCTTTTGTTATGTTAATGAGGTTATTTTGGGAACAGGATTGGCTGGTTGTCAGTGGAGCCAACTTCCCACTCCCAACTTTTAGACAGTCCCATTCCCAACTGCTAGGGAGAGGAGAGGGACTGGAGATTAATCAGTCACCAATGGCCAACGACGTAATCAATCCTGCCTATGTAATAAAGCCTCCATAAAACCTCAAAATAATGGGGACTGGAAAACACCTGGCAATTTAGGGGACAGCATTGCAGCTAGAGAGGGCAGGAAAGTGCCACACACTACCCCCATACCTTGCACCATACATCTCTTCTATCTGGCTACTCCCGAGTTATATCCCTTCATAATAAACCAGTGATCTAGAAAGTAAAACGTTTTTCTGAGTGCTGTGAGCTACTCTAGCAAATTGAGGGCTTCCCAGGTGGCTCAGTGGTAAAGAATCACCTGTCCAATGCAGGAGCCGCAGGAGACACGGGTTTAATTCCTGGGTGGGGAAGATCCCCTGGAGGAGGATATGGCAACCTGCTACCTGCTCCAGTATTCTTGCCTAAAAAATCCCATGTACAGAGGAGCCTGGTGGAACACAGTCCATAGTGTCACAAAAAGTCGGACACAACTGAGTGACTGAACATACACACATGCAGTAGAAAATTAGTCAAACCTTCAGAGGAAGTCATGGGAACTTCTGAATTATACTCAGTCATTCAGAAATATAGGCAACAACCTGGACTTCTCACTGGTATCTTAAGTTCAAGAAAGCTGTTTTTGGAACCTCCAATCTATAGCAAATGGAGCAGAAACACCGGTGATAACCTGCTGATACCTGAGAATTGCTTGATGTTATGTGGGAAATCCCCACACAAACATTGGGATTGAATCCAGAAACCCAAAATAATTACTAACAATTCTATAGAAATAAAAAGGACTATACGAAAGTATCAAAAGCAATTATACAAGTATAAGTTATATAATCTAGATGAAAATCCTAGAAACACAAAACCTATCAAGACTAAACCAGAAAATCTATGAGACTAACCAGATAAAGAATATCTGAACAGACTTATAATTAGAAAGGAGATATGTACCAAACATTTAAGAACTAAAATTCTTTCTCACACTTATCCAAAAATTGAAGAGGAAACTTCCCAACTAGTTCTGTGAGGCCAGCATTACCTTGATAGCAAAGTCAAAGACACTGGAGAAAAAAAACTACAGATCAATATCCCTTAAGAATATTCTGAGGCAAAAACCTTCATAAAGTACTAGCAAATGGAATTTGATCACATATTAAAAGATTATACACTATGACCAAGTGTGATTTATTTCTGGAATGCAAAGATGGTTAACATATAAAAACAAGTTGATTAAATAGATCATATTAACAAAAAAGAGGACTAAAACAACACAATCAACTCAATATATGCTAAAAATAAAAATAAAAAGCATCAGACAAAACAACACATTTTCACAATAAAACACTCAAAAAATTAAGAATAGAAGAAAACTACCTCAACATAACAAAAGCAATATATGAAAAACTCACAGAAAATATCATACTCATTATAAAAAACTGAAAGCTTTTCCTACAAAGTCATGAGCAGAGAGCAGTTAACCTGCTTTTCCCACTTCTATTCAACACAGTACTGAGACGCTTGGTGAGAACAATAAGGCAAGAAAAACAAAAGTGTCCAGATAGGAAGGAAGAAGTCCAATGATCCCTGTTAACAGATGATATGATCATATATATATATAACTTCAAATATTAAAAAAAAATGGTTAACAAAAAACCCTGCTGGAACTAATAAATTCAGAAAAAGAAATGGGATAGAAAGTGAACACCCAAAACTCAGTTCCTTTTTTCTTTTTTTTTCAGTTCCATTTTTATACAGTAATAATGAACACAACTAAAAAGCAATTAGGAAAATGATTCCATTCAATGGTATCAAAAAGATTAAAATACTTAGGAACTAATTTAACCAAGGAATTGAAAAACATACAAAGAAAACTATAAAACAGGTGAAAGACATTAAAGATATTCTTAAAAACAGAAATAAAGCTCATGTTAGTGGATTAAAAGACTTAATATTACTTAACATTCTTAAAATGATAATATTACCTAAAATGATTTACAGATTTAATATAATACCTATCAGAGTCCCAGTGAGTTTTTTGCAGAAACGGAAAACCCATGCTAAAATTCATATGAAATCTCAAGGTACACTGAATAGCTAAAAGAATCCTAAAACAGATCAAGAAAGCTAGAGGACTTACGTTTCCTGATTTTAAAGCTAAATGCAAAACAAAACTACAGTAATCAGAAGAGTATAGTACTGGTCAATATAGTCAAATGATTTTCAATAAGGATGCTAAAATCATTAAGAAAAAACACAGTTTTTTCAACAAATGGTGGCAGGAATACTGGATATTCACATGCAAAAAAAAGTCGCATTTTTACCTAACACCATATACAAAAACTACTTCAAAACAGATCCATGATCCAAGCTTTATTTACAATGTCAGATTAGCAACAATTTCTTGGGTATGACACCAAAGGCACAGATAACAAGAGGAAAAATAAACATATTCATGATGCTTTTTTAAAAAATTGTATATCCAAAAACACTATCCACAGAGTACAAAGACAACCTAGAGAATGGGAGAAAATATTTGCAAATCACATTTCTGATAAGGAATTAATATTTAAAATATATAGATAACTCCTAACACTCAAAACCAAGCACAAAATAACCCAATTCAAACATAGGCAAAGAACTTGAACAGTCATTTCTCCAAAGAAGATATACAAATTGCCAATAAACACATAAAAAGATGCTCAACATCATCAATCCTTAGGAATATGCAAAGCAAAACTATTCAATACAATGAAATACTATCGCACACCTAGTAGAATGGTTGCTATCAAAACAAAAACAGAAAATAATAAACATTGGTGAAGATGTGGAGAAACTGTAAACACTTGTGCACTGTTAATGAGAATGTAAAATGATATAACCATTGAGGAAAACAGTATGATGCTTCCTCAAAAAAATAAAAATTATCATAAAAATGATCCAAACAATTTCACTTCTGGATGTATACTGAGAAGTATTTGAAGCAGAATCTCAAAAAGATATTTGTACATCCATGGTCATAGCAACATTGCTCACAATAGCTAAAAAGTGGAAGCAATTGAAGTCTCCATTGCTGGATGAACAGATAGGCAAATGCAGTAAAAGAATGAAGGAAATACTGCAATATGCTACAATATAACAATATAAACAAACACTGAGGGCATATGCTAAATAAAATATTCCAGTTACAAAAAGACAAGTACTACATAAGTCCATTTATATAAGGGAAGTGGCGGGGCGGTGGCGGGGGGGGAGTTATTGTTTAATGACACAGTTTCAGTATTGTAAGATGAAAAGTGGAAAAGAGTCCTGGAAAGGATATTGATAAAGGTTGCACAAAAATGTGAATGCTGCCTAACTAATGCCACTGAATTGCACACTTAAAAAAATGTTTAAGATAAAACTGTACATTTTATGACAATAAAAAAATTGAGGACTTCCCTCATAGTCCAGTGGCTAAGAATCCACCTACCAATGTGGGGACAGTGGGTTGTATCCCTGGTCTGGTAAGGTCCCATATGCCTCAGGGCAGCTAAGCTCCTGCCCCACAACTACTGAAAGTCACACACCTTATGTTCTGCAACAAGAGAAGCCACTGCAAGAAGAAGCCCACTCACCCCTAGGAAGAGTAGCCCCCATTCGGCGCAACTAGAGAAAGCCCACACACAGCAATGAAGCCCCAGGATGGCCAAAAATGAATGAATGAATTTTAAAAACTGAATTAATGTACTGTAAGGCCACTAAGGGCTGTGCTCTCAAAATAAGTGGAATACAAAGGTATCTGGAAACGTCCAACTGGACATGCAAATACATTGATATGTTAAGTTACAGGTTATTTATTTAACGTACCTTTCATTTTAAAGCGCAGAGTAATATTTATCATATAACAAATTATGTAACAAAAATCCTTGTATGTACTATTCATATTTAAGCGACACAGTTCACTGTATTTGTTTCAGATTACACTCTTCATTTATAGCAATAAAAATGTACAGATACAGCTAAACCCACAACAGATTGATTTCTCTTCTTCTCTTCTCAAAACGAACTACTACTACTGGCTTTAGCCAGGGAAATGATTTTAATTCATGTTATATAGTTATATTAAGTATGTAGGCATCTTGAAACAATACATGTGGGGAGGCTATTTACATAAAGGGCATTTCTCATTTTTTTAAACTTTTTTTCATTCTGTATCAGGTTTTTTAGTTTTATTTGCATCGATTTGAAAAAAAAAAAACAAAAAACAAGAAACCTCGTCTGAGTCTGGCTAGGCTACCGGAGCCAACGGAGCAGTCAGCCTGACAAGACAACTTGAGGGGAAAACCTGAGGAGAAGACATCTGAGAGCTCAGAATTCACGGGTCCAGAGTAGGAATTGTGGGGAGGCTCCAGAAGTACTGCCAGGGCAAAGGCGCGGTGTGGGAAACCTCGTCTCCTCACAGTCCCCCTCCTGCGTGCCCCACATACCTGACCCAGAGCTCAGAAGACAGGGAGTCGCGCCTGTAGACACCGACCAAGGACCACAGGACTTCGGACGCCAAGACCAAGTCGTCGTGGCGGCGGGACGCTCACACGGCAGGCCCTCACAGAGAAGCGGTCATAGCTGCGTCCAGAGAGCACCACAAGCGCCGGCTGCACCTGGGACGCTATCAACCAGGGGAGGAGCAACACGCAGAGCGGAAGCGCAGGGGAGGCCTGGGTGGGCGTGGTTTGTCCCTGCGTCTGCCCAGAACATGGCCTCCAAGAGGTCCCCCGCCAAGACAGGCTCCGCAGTCTAGCCTCACCCAGAGAATAACCCAGTAGAGCTAGTTAAATCACTTTGATTTCAGTGTGATATTTAGTTGATTAAATATATCTCATATTATTAAAAAGTCAAGTTGTTTGCAATTTTTCCTGTTAAAATGTTGCTGTAAAAAGAAATCCGACTATATGTATACATGTACAAATGTTTTTCTATGATAGAAGATAAGAGAAATTAATATATCATAGGGGCTTCCCCAGTGGCTTAGTGGTAAAGAATCTGCCTGCAATGCAGAAGAGGCAAGAACCCCGGGTTCCGTCCCTGGGGCTCTCTGGGTTGAGAAGATTTCCTAGAGAAGGACACGGCAGTCCACTTCATTATTCCTGCCTGGGAAATTTCATGGACAGCAGATCCTGGCAGGCTACAGTCCATGAGGTCACAAAAGAGTCTGACACAACTTAGTGACTAAACATATACAATGTATCATAGAGCATGGTCATCTTAAACTTTAGGAGGTATTCTCAATTGCTCTTCAAAGAGATTACTTAAAATCATTCTTTGTTTGCAAAATTCTAATGTATTAAGAAGGAAAGCAACAAATTTCTTTAGAAAGAGACTTGGAAAAGTCACATGGATCAGGTCAACTTAATTAGAAATATCTCACCACCATTTTCTTCCAAGAGAATTCATATTCAAAAACTGGTTAAGACAAACATGCATCTCATTTAAAATGCCTTTTGGTACACTGCTAAGAAACCTTTCTAATGACATGGGAGAGAGAAAAAACTACTGAGAATTCCAACAATAAATTCAAAATATGTCTTCACTAAGGAAATGAAATAGATGCATGAGCAAAGTATATACACAATTGCTCACGCTAAGACACTTCAGTAATGTCCGATTCTTTGCAACCCTATGGATGGTAGCCCACCAGGCTCCTCTGTCCTTGTGATTTTCCCAGCAAGAATACTGGAGTGGGTTGCCATGCCATCCTCCAGGGGATCTTCCCACCTCAGGGATCAAAACTACGTCTCCTACATTGCAGGCATTTCTTAAACCGCAGAGCTTTACTAACCTATAGTTAGTGTGCTCAGTTGCTCACCAAGGAGCTCCACAGGTGCAGGCTCCACCTGGAGAAGCGATCATCCGCGGGAGGAGCAACAGGGGGACGGGACGGGAAGGGGAGAGCCAACTCTTTGTGACCCCATGGACTGTAGCCCGCCAGGCTTCTCCATCCATAGGATTCTCCAGGCAAGAAGACTGGTGTGGGCCATTTCAAGTCAGTTTTCATTTAAAGTGTGAAACATGTGTTAATATGTGTTGAGGTGCCTCTTTTCTTTTTCCCATCTTTTACTTTTTTTTAAAGTATGGAGATATCCAGTTGTTCTAACACCATTTGTTCAGAGACAACCATCTGTCCATTAACTGGCCTATGCAATTTTATCAAAAATAAACTGATCATATATGTTGGGGCCGATTTCTGGCCTCTGTAATCTGTTCCAGTTTCTATGCATTACATCTTTTCAACAACCCCATACTTTTTTAGTTACCACAGTTTATAAATAATCTTGAAATTAGGTAGTTTGAATGCTCTAACCTCATACTTTTATGCAGAATCATTTTATTTATTCTAGTTGCTTTCTCTTTCCATATAAATTTCAGAATCTTCTTGTCAATATCTATAAAAATGCTTGCTGAAATTTGCATTGAGATTGAGATAAACATACAGATCAAACTGGAAAGAAGTGACATCTTAATTCTCATCTTCAATCCCAGAACACAGACTATATCTCTCTCATATCGAGGCACACATAGCAGAAACTGTATTTCTTTTATCAGTGTTTTGTAGGATTAGGAGGCTTTATTTGTATCAATCATATACGGAAACAACTCAAATAAATGCTCATCAGTACATGAATAGGAAAACAGATATTGGTCTCTGTACTGTGGAATACTACTCAGCAGTAAAAAGAAGAAACTATTGATAGAAACATACAAGAACATATCTGGATTTTAAAAGTAATTATGCTCCATGAAAGAAGTCAGTCAAGAAATACTGCATACTGTATGATTTTATGTATTTAAAGCTCTATAAATGTTAAGCTGATTAATACTGACAGAAAGAACATCAGTAGTTGCCTGGGTATGGGTTGGAGGTTGACAGAAGAGAGTAGAACTGAGGATTTACAAAGGAACACAGGCAAACTTTTAGGGATGATGGATATGTTCCTTCTTTTGTGGAAATGGTTTCATGGGTGTACACATAGATCAATACCGATCAAGTTATATAATTTAAGTGCTTACAATTTATTGTGTGACACATATAACTCAATGAAGCTTGTTTATTCTACTTTGCATTACTAAATTTGGTTCTGCATATTTGACAACACACTAATAGCCATTATGTCACCTGTCCCATATTTTCTCCCAAAAGAGGAATTTGAAGACTTCATGACAGAATCAATACATGGAGCTCTAATAACAAAACAGGACCAGTTCTCACAGGTCTACCTTTTCTAAATATATTCAGATCACAATGTAACCACATAATCACACATTTATAACTAAATACTCATCTAAGTTAAAGGAATATTTTTCTCCCTGGAAGTCATAAATTGTAACACTATATTGCATTAGGTAATCACAATTTTGAAGAATAGATGGTGTCCCATTCAGAGTGGTTACTTAGGACATTATAATGGCAGTGTTCCATTCATCACAGCATATAGAAGACATGACACAAATACAATAGAAAGGTCATTAATGTAGAAAGGTTTTAAAACTGTCATCAGATCCATTAGATTTGCTACCAGTATTTTACATAAAAATTGCCTGCTGTGAGAATACAGTACCTGAGATTAGATATTTGAAGAAAATCAAATCAGATACTTGATTGCTAGATGGCATAGCTGTTAAAAGGCCAGACACAAATATATATGAGTAGAAGCTTGATGCATTGAAGGCAGAAATGTCAAGAGACAAATTTCCTTGAGAAATAGGCTGATTCTTTGGTTAGGAGCTGAAATAAGATGGAAACCCATTTTTCAAAACAAACCTGAGGATTATCATTTTTGTCTATCATGGAAAAATATTCATCAATGTGTTCATATACTGTGGGTTCAGCCAAGTAATTCAATCAAGTAAGTTGTCAAAGTGACCTTTGTTCTCTTCTTTTTTAAACCTTGATGTGGAAAATGTCACTAGGAAGCTGTTCAAACTCTTAGTCTCTCAGTGGTAGGCCTCAAACACAAAATTTTTCTTTCACTCTTTTGACATTGGGGCTTCAGGTGGCTCAGTGGTAAAGAGTCCGCCTGGCAATGCAGGAGACATGGGTTCGATCCCTGGGTAAGGAAGATCCCTTGGAGAAGGAAATGACAACCCACTCCAGTATTCTTGCCTGGGAAATCCCATGGACAGAAGAGCCTGGTGGGCTGTAGTTCCTGGGGTCGCAAAAGAGTCAGACATGACCTAGTGATTAAACAAACAACATCAACATTCTGACATTGACTAAGGCATGTACTCTGGTAAAGATCCAATATAAACAGATTAGTGCACAGTGTACTTCAGTTTTTAATAACCAGTATGCTAGAAGGCGACTTCCCTGGTGGCGCAGAGGTTAAAGCGTCTGCCTGCAATGCGGGAGACCCGGGTTCGATCCCTGGGTCGGGAAGATCCCCTAGAGAAGGAAATGGCAATCCACTCTAGTATCTTGCTTAGAGAATCCCATGGACGGAGGAGCCTGGTAGGCTACAGTTCACGGGGTTGCAAAGAGTTGGACACGACTGAGAGACTTATTCTATTCTATTCTGTTCTACGCTAGAAGGCTAGTATGTGTGTGTTCAGTCATGTCCAATTCTTTGCAACCCCTAGGACTGTAGCCCACCGGGCTCCTCTATCCATGGGATTTGCCAGGCAAGAATACTGGAGCAGGTTGCCTTTTCTTTCTCCAGGGGATCTTCCTGACCCAGGGATTGAACCCGCCTCTTGCAAGTCTGCTGCATTGACAGTCAGGTTCTTTACCACCAACGCCACCTGAGAAGCCCTGCCAGCAGGAGGAATTCCGTTTAATACAAAACTATATACATCTGGTGTCTGTCTGGCAAGATGAGCTTTTTAGAGTTCTGGAATAAACTTTGTCTTAGCCATTATGCTCTGTATTATCAGAATTATTCGGAATTTCTCTGAGGCTACTACATTTCTTAAGCTCAAAAAAAGAATAGATATTTTATAAGGCAACAACTGAAAGAAGAAGAAAGTTTTTGCCCAATGGGTTATCATAATAGGATTTTAATAAATTTATGTCAGGGCAGTGATACAATCTGGTTAATTCTCAGATCATTCTTTCACCTACTTGAAAATTCATTCATACCTCTTCTATGTTTAGCATCACTAACCAGGATGAAGTCACAATTCTACATAGAGCCCAAGGGTTCTCACTTAGCTAGAATCTGAATGCAAAACATGTGAAAAAGGAATTAGAATAAAACCACCAGTGAGTTTGCTAAGAAAGCACTGTTGCCTTGAAAAGCAACATGGTTGGACTTAAGACAGCCCAAGAATGGCTCAAAGCTCGTCCCTCCTGCCCCTGCCTTTCCCCTTAATTAAGGACACTGGCAGTAGATGGGGTGACTTACAGAGTGATCCCTCTCAATCTACTGGACACCTAGTCCCAACAACCCCTGTACCTTTCTCTAATTCTGTAGTCATTTATGCTCTACCTGTGGACATACAGTTGTTAACACTACAGTCTGTATTTATACAGTATAGTACTAACATAGGGGGATTTCTGAATCATTTAAATCACACAATTCATCAAAATGTTCATCACTGAGAAAAAAGACCCTGTGTGGGTTTTCTTTTCTTTTCTCTGCTTTACTCTATATTTAGAATATTTCAAATGAGTCTGCTCTCATTTTTCAAAGAGGAAAAGCCAAAGAAAACTTTAAAATATGGTAAATTCTAAACACAGAAAAGTAGTTAATTACAGGGAAACTTTAAATAAACATTATACATATGACCAGAGAAGACAATGGCAACCCACTCCAGCACCCTTGCCTGGAAAATCCCATGGACGGAGGAGCCTGGTAGGCTGCAATCCATGGGGTCACTGCGCGACTGAGTGACTTCACTTTCACTTTTCACTTTCATGCATTGGAGAAGGAAATGGCAACCCACTCCAGCATTCTTGCCTGGAGAATCCCAGGGACGGGGGAGCCTGGCGGGCTGCCATCTATGGGGTCGCACAGGGTGGGACACGACTGAAGTGACTTAGCAGCAGCAGCAGCAGCATACATATGGCCATTTGGATACAATAATGGAAGCAAAACAGGAAGAGGAATGACCTACCATCTGACAAATCGCTGCAACCTTCCAGTAAACATCTTTAGTTTAGGTCATTGGTTCCTAATTCATCATTTCATGTAAATGAGAGAATTTTTACTTTACATTCCTTTGAAAGAAGAAGGAAATCTTTATTTCAGTTGGTAACATTGTTCATTGCAGACTATCTGTTTTGTTTCTGTGGTCAGTCTTGGGAACAGTCTCATGAGCCAACTGGTATTATTAGTAAAAGAGGGTGCATTCAAATGAGAGGCAGAATACTCTTCATAGGTCTAGTTTGTGATAACCTTCCTCTTAATTCTATTCTGTGGTCTGTAAGCCATTTAAGTATATCCTACTTTGGGAATGTAATTGGAAATACTCTATCTAAACTGTTTTTAAATTGACAATTTAAGTTGGGAAATTGCTCTGGGCTATTTATTAATAACTTATTAGGATTACATAATTCTTAGACTCATTTGTTCATTAATGGTCTCAAATAAATTACAATCCATCATGATTTTGACTCTGATGGTGAAATAATATGTAACTTTTATTCTAAATTAAAGCTTAGTTCATAACATGAGCAGTTATATTTTGCACACATGAGTATATATATTTGTATATTTTGGAATAACCAGTTACACATAGTTGTATCAGCTTATTTCCTTTTAATTCTCTTTTCGCTATTCTTTAATGCCCATTTAAACCACCACCTCTAGCTGATTAACTGCTATTAAAACTGGTTAGTTAGGAATGTAGATTCCTTTGATTTGTTCAATAAAAATGCTTTCTAAAAATATAGCAAAAGTAGAACCTTCTGTCTTTTACATTCAGTTAAAATTTCATTACCTCATAGCCACTTGAAAATATATTCTTCTGCCAATGCTGAAAATATTTCTAATTTTAAAAAAAGAAAGAAAACACCTGTTTTGGGTCCAATTATGAATTGCAGAGAACTATCACTCCTAATTACTAAGTAGCTACAGAATTCCCATTTAAGTCAAATCAACTACACTTGAAAATAAACCTAGAATTTAAATGTTATAATCATTTATAATTCATTCTGCTTCTGCACACAAAAATAAGGCTTGATTCAAAAGCAAGCCAAAGGTAGGACATGTACTTTGCGAATCTCACTGGGTGGTTTTAACATGGATGACACTAAATTCTGAGAAATTGAATGAGAGTGTTTTTTTTTTTCTTCTAGCACATTTTGTAAATCAACCTTAACTTAATCTTAATAGCCTACTCTCCCCTACCTCAAGAAAAGATAACCTGTAGTATTTCTAAATGTATTTTAATATTATCAATTAAATCTTCTAGAACCCCAATATGGAATTATACTTAAGAATTTCTGGGCATAATATAAAAACTTACTCTTAATTTATAAGAATGAGTATAATTAGATCTCAAAGATTGAATCAGATAGCACTTGTACTTTAGGCAAATCAATGATCCAAAGAAGTCCAATGATACTGTCTCAGACAAAATTACTGAGGATAAAACTTTTAGACCTCAAATACAGTTGATGTTCTCTTGGGAAAGACTCCCAGTATCAATCTTTAATGTGCAGACACATTTCAGTCCCCCTGAACAATACAAATCAGTTCTCCCAATCTAGGCCTCTTTCATGTTGATTTGTAAAAAGAGTATTTTAGTCATTGCTTCATGCCATGTATCACTAAAATACATATATTATAATAACATTTTTCTTCAAAAAGGCATTTAACTATACCCAAAACAATATGGGCTGCTATAAGGAATTCTAGTGGGGGAAGAAAAAAAAAAATCAATGGCCACTTTTTAGAACTTGGTTTTGTTAACCAAGCCTTCATCTATAGGTTATTTTAGAGATGTTTGTTTGCTGCTACTTAAAATAAGGTCACACATAACCTTGCTGATTATAGAAGTTCACTTCTAAAAACCACCTGACAAGCACATATTCTGACAAAAGCACACATCGCAGAGTTGATTTATAGGGGAATATGACAATATTCAGGTTAGGTAGGTGGCAAAGTTTAGCATTCCCTTAAGGCTCTATGTGTACATGCTGATTTACAATCAGTTGAGTGCATCTTAAATTAAAACATGTATATACATCAACAACAAAAGCATAAATCTCTGTTATGATTTTTTTTTTCAGTTTGCATGCCCCCTTTTCTGTATTTTTCCATGTAAGTAGTGGTGGTTTTGAGTCCACAAATAAAGGAATGGATTTCTAGGCCTGCTGAGAAAACTAGGATGATCCTAGAAATGCTCACTAATCCTTGGTAGGGATTAAAAACAAAGCAAAATAAAGAAACAAACAAAAATGCTGTCTTGCTCCTGATATGTGGATCTGGGAGGGAGTCAGTCAGTAAATACGCCTCATTCTCCAGCTTTTTTTTTTCTAATAGTAAAGAAATTATTTAAGCACAGACTTTGGAATTGGCAGACATATATTTGAGTTCTGGCTTTGCCACTCACCTTGTGTGAGATTTCAGTCAGGTCACTAACATCTTTAGATCTTAGTGTTACCCCTCACTAGGATGGGGATAAAAATTTTACCAAATTCTTAGAGAATATATGATACATTGATGAAACAATACATGTAAAGAAATTAGTAGCTGACACACAACAGTGTTACTATTAGTGTTATCTCTGAAAGTCACAATCTTTTTGTCAGCTTTACAACATACTTCACCAGTGAATTTTTACAATGTGTACAGAAACATAACCATGACAATCACCATAAAATAGAACATTTCATCATCCTAAAATGTTCCCACATAAAGTCACAAACTTTTAAGACTTTAAGAAAATTTTATGGCATCTATCCAGTGTCTTTATGTTATACACAAGGAAGCCAAGGTTCTGTGCAGTATAGAAAATTATGCATGCTTAATTTTCTTAATGACTGTTGTATGTCAGCTATTACTGTTGTGTGACACTACTTACCTCAGTAGTGTCAAATCTGTTAAATGTCTCAAATCTCCTTCCTCTGGGTTTTGTTCTCTTCTGCTGTACCACACTGCCTCCAGGGAGCCACCCTGTAGGGAAGGCTCAGCACCCTGCAGAGCTAACCACAAAAATGCAACAACACATGGGACCAGGACCAATGTACACAGAACCAGTGAGCAGCAAATAATGCCCTCATTTGGAATGTGAGCACTGGAGAGGTTTCTTGCTCTTTCAGTCTGGAAGAACCTGCAAAATTTACTTTATTATTGAAGTTCAGAAATGTCAATAGTGTTTGCCAAGAGCAACATATTTAAAGAAAAATAATACATACATTAAACAATGAAATTTGGGGATAAAGTGGGTGTACCTTTGAAAAAGACATTGTATTGGAAAAAGAGAAAGACTCCATGTACTGTAGATACAAAACAAAAATCTTTTGGATTTTTGGGTTTTGGATCAAAGTCTTGTTTTGAGGAGGATCTGATGCTTCATTGTTGGGCGAAACATTGACTCATTTCACGCCAAGCTATGATGACCTTGTATCCTAATTGGGCTTTTTAAGTGTTTAGAGTAGGTCAGTCAGGATTACAGAATTCCACACTGCTGGTTCTTTTGAGATAAAAGGGCCCTGCACTTCTATCCTTCATCAAATGTCTAGGTGAAAGAGATGATATCTACACACCATAGGTGAAAATAGTGACTTTCTAACATTTTATTTATATTCTCTAAAATAATTTTGAAAACCTATGAATCGTCTTGCACATTTTAAGTTGACATCCAAAATTTCCTGTCATTTTAAGTTTAAAATAGTATTTAAAATGTATAAGATCTGGTGTTTTTTTAAAATATTAACTTTTAAAAACAAAATTATTAGATTTCAAACTATTGAAACATATTTCAGATATTTTCAAGGAAATCTAATTATAGTTGTGATTTTAATGCCTGCCATCCTCTATTAAAGAAGAAAAAATGAATAAGGTATTTTTTGAAAGCCTACCATCGTTCCTTTTCCATCTTGCTCATATAGTTCCATTCTACTTCCATATACAATCTGTTCTTTATAAAATAATTTAATGTACGAAAGTCTTCTCTAGATAATCCTATCACACTTAATTTCAGCTTGCATATATGAACAAATGTATTTGTTTATCATTTTCTATGATCATTTACGCTGACAGAAGCAAAATAAATGTATTACCAATTTCAATAATCACTAAGGATAGTAAGTAAAATATAACTAAGAATGCATTTCTTAATGAAGTACATGATGGATGCTCTTGTTTTGTTTCAATTAGTTTATGCACCCTCTTTTAACAATTCAGACTCATTTCTGTTTCCATTTTTTACTTGACATATTCAATGAGATAACCTGCTCTCCTCTAAAGAGATGAGAATTCAAAGAATTTCATTATGGCAATGAAACAATTCATTGAACTCCTTTCAAGTTATAAGGCAAAATCACATATTGATCTCTCATTAAAAATATGTCTGCAATGATCTAATTACTAGATTTGTTTCTTCCCTCCGTTTTATCAAAAGCAAAGAATTAGAAGCCACCGGACCGGCAAAAGAAATCACTTCTCAGTCATCAGTATCATTTAAATTAGCCCTTTGATTGGGCCCTCTCACAGAGGTAATGTACCATATGAAGATTCCCTTTGTATGAAATTTATGACTTCCTATGGCAAAGTGGGAGAAAAACAATTAGAAAAGAGAAATTAAGAAAGTATAACAGACAAAAAACTTTTAGCACGATGCATTGGCCACCAGCAAACTGTCAGGCATATTCATTCTAGGAAACTACACATGTGGCATGTTGAATATTTGGAAATAGATTTCCCTAAAGCTATTCTTGCTTAAGTACCTGGTGGAACATGGACTCCCATAGGAAAGTATATATTCCAGCATGAAGACCACTGGAGCAACAAATTGAAGATTAATTTTATTCGTGCAAAATTTTTTTCTATCCTGCTCTTTAGACCTCTATTGGTTTATATCATATGAAAGTTATGTGCTTCCTAGAACCATTCCTCATTGATATATATATTTCTGATTTTGAAGGCCAAACAGTAAAAAAAATCATATACCATTATTAGAAGGATGATAAACTCAAGACTGCAACTTAGGGCCAATTGGAAAAAAAAAGAGGTAACTTTTAGAGGTAATGTTAGCATTTTCTGTAAAATGCTTATTGAAAATAATTCAATTACATTCCTCTCATTAAAGTCTCTTGCAATAAATTCTTTCCACTAATTTGTACTAGAAAATTTTTGTCAGTCTTGAATAATTAATAGATTTTATTTTATTATGAAAAAAAGGTTATAGAACATTTTGTGCTTCTACTTTTGTCTTAACTGCTAGGATACTTAGACCCCAATCTAGAGTTAAATCACTGTCAATATTTCTTAACTATAAAATATGCTTCTTCCCTTTTCCTTATGATTTTATATTTTCTCAATAGTCTTATTATATATATGCAATTCATTTAAGCCATAAGTCTCTTTTTTGAAGATTTAAGGTATAAGTTAGAGAATGGAGGAATTGAAATAGAAATAATTAAAATATTTACAATCTGGCTATATAGCTGAGGAGGCTAGAATTTGTTTTTATGACAATTACTATCTGTTAGGAAAGTGGCATAAATATGGTATAGTCTGAAATGTTTTTCAGATTAGCAGTAGTATACTATACATAATTATTTATAGAGTTGCTATTGGTCTGCAACCTGATAGCATTACTGTGCATGGTAGCAAATACACATAAATTTCTATTGGTCTCTGATTGGAGCTGCTACCAGAACTTCTGACAGGACTCATGACCATAAAAGCAACCATAACTAGAAACAGCAATGGTAAAAAGACCTCATTGCCTTGCTCTACTTTCCATCAAATTTGAAAGAAAAAGTTCTGCAACCTGTCTAATCCACATGGGTATCAAAATACAAAGAAACAGTTTTTGGCATTACTTTCATCAATGACATCATAATTTATTGGTTAACAATTATGTGAGTTTGGAGACTAAGATGCCCAAGGTAGAGCCTTGACCCCATTGTGAGAACCTAATCAAAGAAATCTCAGATTTCAGGATCTAGGTTGTGACTCACTTGAAAAAAAAAAAATGGCTGGATATATCAGATTAGAAGTCAATTCACAAAGCACAAGTGTTAACTGGCTTTGGGATCCTTTTAAATTAAGTAACACATTATATATTTTTAGTCTATTAACAGATTTCTGAAAGAATACTAATACTCTTAACTGAAAAGCAACAATAATTATCACATTTATTGTGGTTCTAGTTGTACCTCTAATGCAAAAGAGTTGTTTATAGATTGGATAACACCCCATTCTTTGAATGCAGGTTTAAGAGGGAAAAATACTTTAAATTTAGGTTAATATAATGAAATTAAAGTCATTAAACCCAGACATACTTGTAACATTTATGAACATTTTATTTTACTGATAGATATCATTGGATAATAAACCATTAGAGACCTGAATTTAAACAGAGGATTGCAATGAACAATCTAAGTATACACATGATGTTAAGTATTAAGTTGGCTCACACCCATTTACAAACTAATGTCCTGCTTATTTCTTAAGTTCTACTAGACACATTGTACAAGAGAATGCCATAAAAATTATAGTAACCTCAATATAATATATGATCTCAACTCTAAAAAGAGTTCACATGTACATATTAAGTGTGAAAATATTGGAAAACAACATACATGTATTAGTGGCTATTAGAGAATACAACAGGCTTTTATTTTATTCTCTGTGCTCTTCTATATTTTACAGATCTACTATGTATGCATAAATATATTGCAATATATAAGAATAAAATTAGACAGATATTTCTAAAATTGACAGGATTCTGACAGGTTTTTGGGGTTGTGTTTGGTTATTGGTGGAAGAAAGAGATTTAAATTTAAATATAGCATAGTTTCAACTTTACCATTTGAGGGTATATGTCTTTACAGGATCTTGCTTTATTATGATGCCAGATTGCAGTATTGGGAGGACACATCATAAGGGAGGTGGCTTCAGGATCTTCATTACCAAGTTTCAAGTCTGCACCGGTTGCACGGTTATTGAGTACATATAAGATCAAGCTCACCATGCCTAACTTGTCCCCCTGTCTCTCCAGCCTTCCTAAAACTGATTTGAATGTCCTTGCTCTAGGGAAGGCAAAACATGCAATTATCCCAATGTGCAGGAAAGTAATTAACTGAGTAAAAAATATGATTAGAGTCCATATGAGATGAAGCTTTATCCAAACATTTTCTATATGTTAAGGATAACTAGGCAGAAGATGAATTCTAAGCAGTCTAATAAGGTAAAAACAACTGGGAAATCCCCTTGTAACACAAATGCAATTGCAGTAGAATCATGTTGGGACATCCCAGCTTAAATAATAGAAAGTATAGCCACAGAAGAGACCAACTCTGGGACCACCTTGTAATTCCACTAGGCCTATAGGATGAAGGAGGGTCCCATTTTTAATCATGCTCTTGATAACAGATGTTACACTATTAAATAACTGCACTTATCTCCAGAGAGAAAACATGGCACAATATGAAGAAAACGTCAGGTGATCATGACTTGTGTAACAGTGAATAATCAAATTAATAATGTGTTTAAAAGCATGAATTTTCTGAAGTTTTATCAAATCTTCTATCCATTCATTTGTTTATTCATCCATTTACCAAACATGCATTGAACACTTTTTTGGTATGGGGATGAGCTCTAGACAGTTTTAAGAAATAATTGAAAAGCAAAGAATTTGGAGAAGAGTATGCTTCTTTTGGCTTTGCAGTCTGATTCTGACATAAACATGTTGTATAGGACAAACTGAGGTTTGGGGGTCCAAAGCTTGTATAATTTATGGGATCGTCTATATGAAAACAAAACAAAATGGGGACAATTTTCTTCATTCAAGTGAGGAGCCCCGAATCTTCATCAACATCATAGGCATTTACCTTTGTAACTGGGTTTGATCTTGAATTTCAATTTCTTCAATCCACAGTCCTAATTTAAGACTCACGGGTAGTAAAAATCTGTGTAAGTGACTGCATCTGTCACATGGAAGACATGCAACTCATTGTTAGTTCTAGATCTGCCTGCTCTTTGACTGCATTTTGTCAATATGTTCACCCAGAACTATCCCTGGAATTTTCTGCCAAGGCAGTCAACAGAGTGACCATATAATAGGGGTGTTGCTGCTGCTGCTGCTGCTAAGTTGCGTCAGTCGTGTCCGACTCTGTGCGACCCCAGAGACAGCAGTTCACCAGGCTCTGCCATCCCTGGGATTCCCCAGGCAAGAACACTGGAGTGGGCTGCCATTTCCTTCTCCAAATAGGGGTGCTAGACTTGCTCAGCATAAGGGTCGTTAGGCAAACGTGTGCATGCTCACTCACTCAGTCATGTCCGACTCTTTTGCAATGCCATGGACTATAGCCTGCCAGGCTCCTCTGTTCATGGATTTTCTAGGCAAGGATACTAGAGTGGGTTGCCACTTCCTCCTCCAGGGCATCGTCCCAACCCAGGGATCAAACCCACATCTCCTGCACCTCCTGCATTGGCAGGTGGGTTATTACCACTGAGCCACCTGGGAAGCTCACTATGAAAAATAGAGGACACCCAATTGAACTTGAATTTAAAGTAAACAATGACTAATTTTGTAGTGTAAACAATGCTTGAGTATCCTGTGTTTGCTAAACCTTGCAACTAACTCAGAAGTCCTGTACTTGATTCTTACCTCAACTGCTTAACTAGTTGTATAATGTGACCTTAAGCAACTCATTTAACTTGAGACTGTTTTCTGTAAAATGGAGGTAAACATTGTTCCTTACAGTACTGCTGTGCCAGTTATATGAGACCATAACTATATGCAAAGTGCTTTTCACAGGGCCTGGCATGGGTGGGCTTATATTAAATGGTAACTAGTGGGGCTGCAGACAGAAGCCACAGAGTGAGGCTTCTGAACAGTTTACACAGATCACAGCAGGCACGAGGTGCTCCCTTTATTTATTTATTTTTTTCCTCCCAGAAAGCACATACAGTCTAGCTGACTTCTCAGAAGCCCAGACAAATGCTAGAGTGCCCAAATAAGCTTAGACAATGTATTGACACTCTGGGAAGGAATAAAGGAGTACATCTGGCCTTAGGTACTCTTCTGCTCAGTTAATTGGATTCACTGAACTCTCTTTTACAATGACAAAAAGCAAATGTTTGGGATAGAAACCTTTCCTCTGTCTAGTACAACACCACCATGTCGAATAAACATTTTGATCAAACATTTCATCACATAGATCCTGTTTGCCCAAAAAGAAGCTTCTACACCTATGTGCACTGGTTTTCTCCTTCCCAAAATATTGGCTTGGCATTTTCTAGACACAGATTGAAGGCACCAAAAATAAAATATTTTTATTTCTTTTCTGTTTCTTTTTTTTAAACCATCAATTGTCATTGTTTAGTGATTTTTTTCTTAGTAGTCTAGTCAATAAAAGGTACACAATGAAGAATATTTCACCCTGACTGAATGAAACCTTTTTTTTTTTTAACTCTGTTCTCTGTTTAATTTCCTTACTCCTTAGCTTGAAATTCATGTTATGTCTCTTTCTTCCCATGTTTAGGCCAAATTCCACATCCATATTTTCCCTCTTCATTGGTCTCGTCATCTTGATTATCTTATTCAGCAAAACTATCTTCCAGATAATGTTTAGACCCAGCAATACCAATAGGCTTCAATCTCTTCTCCTAAGGTGCACAAAGCCTAGAGGAAGACAAAGGAGTAATGATTCCACTATTTTGTTAAAAACTCTATCACAGAAATATATCCTACATATTAGGGAAGTACAGGAGACAAAATACCTAAATGTGCTAGAAGATGGGTTAAGGTTAGAAGAGATAAGAACAAGGGAGGTAAAAATGCAGCCAAGTTTTAGAAATTTAGATATGGGTTCATAAGGGCTCCCCTGGTGGCTCAGAGGTTAAAGCGTCTGCCCGCAATGCAAGAGTCCTGGGTTCGATCCCTGGGTTGGGAAGATCCCCTGGAGAAGGAAATAGCAACCCACTCTAGTATCCTTGCTTGGAGAATCCCATGGAGGGAAGAGCCTGGTAGGCTACAGTTCACAGGGTCGCAAGGGATCGGACACGACTGAGGGACTTTACTTTCTTTCTATGGGTTCATAAAAAAATAAACAAACTAAGAAACAATGAAAGTGTCAATCGCTCAGTCATGCCTGATTCTTTGGGACCTCATGGACTGTAACTCTCCAGGCTCCTCTGTCCAAGGGATTTCCCAGGCAAGAATATTGGAATGGATAGCCATTGCTTTCTCCAGGGGATCTTCCTGACCCAGGGATTGAACCCTTATCTCCCTCATTATGGGCATATTCTTTACTTTCAGAGCCACCAACATTAAGAGTGCAGTAATGACAATTAACTGCCAAGTAGGGTGATCTTATGTGAAGCTGTAGGGCACATCAGAGGAAGCAGAACTATTTGGTAAACAGTTTGGTAAAGCTGAAGCACAAAGACTCGGAAAATAGGCTGTACCTGGATTTCTAAAAGACTTTTATGTTATTCTGAGGAGGTTAGCTTCTATTTTGTAGAAAATTAGGAATTTAAGGCAGGATTTGTGTTTTAGAAGGTCAATCTGGCTAGAAGTTCGGTGAAAGCTGAATTGGCAGAGAAAGAGATGAAGCAGGGAAAATAGCTATGAAGCAATGTAAATAGTAAAAACAAGAAATGACTACTAAGCCAAAGTAAAGACAGTCTGAATGTGGAGGAGAGGATGAATGTAAATGTTTTCTAGCAAGCAGAGTGAAAAGATTTAGAGACAGGTAAGTTTGGTTGGTTTCTGAATTTCTGCATCTCTTTGTGAGTCTTACAGAGAAATTAGACACAGGCACCCACGCAAATACACACAGAACACACCAAAGATAATATGCCTCTTAAAATATGTTGCATGTATACACTGCAGTAAAAGTTTCTAAGCAAATTGCACCATTAAATGTGTTTAACCATTTATGAATCTTTTATTAATATTTAATTAGTGTGTTATTAATAGAACATGAGGCAAGAAAGTTGCATGGCAATTTTCAGAAAATTCGTGATTACTTACAGGTTTTATACCCCCCAAGAAAATTGCCAAGATCTATTAGGTTTTTGAGAAGAATTTGTTTATATATGAAGTCTTAGTCTAGTCATTTGCTAAATTGGAGTACAATTTAATATTTTTTTCTTTCTTTTCATTGTGGTGTTATTCTGTTTTGATTTTTAATAGTTTTATTAATTATAAAATATTTCTGAAACTATATTTATAATATAATGAAGTATAAAGAGTAATAACTGAGGATCCATGTATTCCCATACCCCACTCTAGAAATAGACTATGACCAACACTTCGAAGACCTTGTGTTCCCCTCACTTATCTAACAACCTTCACTCTACCCAGCCCACTCATAAATAATACAAATTTGATTATATGGAGTTAATTATCTCCTTAACTTTTTCCCAGTATTATCAATATTCTCAGATTCTTAATCAATAGTGACCATTTTATATATAAATTAAATCCTACCTATGTATTCTTGGTGATTTTTATCTTTCATCAGAAAATATATTCCTGAAATTAATCCATGCTGATGTATATAGTGGTGCTCATTATTTGATATAGAGTGCATGCATGTGTGCTAAGATGCTTCAGTAATGTCCAACTCTTTGTGACCCTATAGACCTTGGCCCACAAGGCTCCTCTGTCCGTGGGATTCTCCAAGCAAGAATACTAGAGTGGGTTGCCTTTTCCTTCTCCAGGGGATGTTCCTGACCCAGGCATTGAACCCATGTCTCCTGCATTGCAGGCGGATTCTTTACCACTGAGCCACCAGGGAAGCCCTCTGTGAGAGCACACCATGCCCTATTTACTGAACAAAGGCACATAGGCAATGCTGGAGAAATATCAGGTGAATGAAAGAGTGTTTTAGCCTGCTTTGTTTTCTACTAGGGCCAATCTGATAAGCTTATTTGGGTTAACTTGTTCAGGCTGATAAAAAGGTGATCATGTTCAGCTAATGCGTGCGTGAGTGCTAAGTTGTGTCTGACTCTTTACGACCCCACGGACTATAGCCTGCCAGACTCGTCTGTCCATAGGATTCTCCAGGCAAGAATACTGCCATGCCCTTTTCCAGGGGATCTTTCTGACCCATGGATCGAACCTGTTTCTCCCTGCAGCTCCTGCATTGCAGGCAGATTCTTTACCACTGAGCCATCGGGGAAGCCACATTCAGCTGATGGTTAAATATTTAACAGAGACTCAAAATGTTTTTTACAAAGTGTTCTGTGTAAATGCTAAGGAATTTTAGACTAAGTTACCAGGCCTAAGGGCTTCCCAGGTGACACAGTGCTAAAGAATCTACAGGAGACACTGGTTCCATACCTGGGTTGGGAAGATTTCCTAGAGAAAGAAATGGCAACCCACTCCAGTATTCTTGTCTGGAAAAGCCCATGGACAGAGGAGCCTGGTGGGCTACAGTCCATGGGTCACAGTCAGACATGACCAAGCAGACATGCATATACTAGACCTAAAGGGCAACTAGGAATAAGAATTATACTTAAATTCAGCATACTCTTAAAAAATATTTATATAGACTGCGCTGGATCTTAGTTGCAGCATGCGAGATCTTTGTTGCATGATGTGGAGATCTTTAGTGGCAGCACACAGATTCTCTAGTTGTGGCTCAAGGGCTCCAGAGTGCATGGGCTTCGGTAGGATTTATTTTAATCATTCCTTAAATAAATTTTAACACATGCTAAAGAGAGATACTCTGCCTTAATGGGAAGACATTGACAACAGATATAATAAATAAGAAAAGTATGTATTATTTTAGAATGTGTTAAGTGCCATGGAAAACTATTTAGAGCAAAATGAGAGTTCAAGAAAGCAAAAGAAAGAAAAATTAAAAATTCATTCATTAATTCATTTATTCATTCAATCACTCAGCCAGCACTTCCCAAGCATCAGTGTTGCCCTTAGCATTTGGAATATAAAGTCTCAGTAGACAAGGCCCTGCTTAGTTTAGCTAACACACGTGAACAACAGGAAGAGCCAAACTCTTGCTTTGTAAATGCCCAATAAAAATGGGTTTAGACTGCTACTGGGATTCCAATAGCAACTAGCAATTCAGGGAAGGATTCAGAGATGAGAAAATTTTACCTGAGATCTTAAGAACTGGGTGAGATTTAATCAGTAGAAAGGAAAGAAAGGACAATCCAAATGGCAGAAACAGCTTACGAAACAGAATGGAGATATGAAAGAGGATAACAACTCAGAGAGGTAAAAAGTTTGTTGTTTATAATTACAACAGAAAGCAAACTAGGGAGTGTGTGGTAGGGTCTGGTATAGGAAATGGGAGTCGCTTTGCCCGAGATGAACCTGGAAAGGAATCTATCTTCCCAACACATATGAAGAGTTTTTACATATACTGAATGCATTTGTATGCTGCCCTGTAGTTTGATCATAGGAAATGGCAGGCTTAAAAGTACTACGGAACAAAGCATTTTACTTTTGTTTTTACCGTGGGTGTGCTTGGCTTTAACTTAGAATACAAAAATCTAGACCTACAAACAGATAAAATAGGATGTGATTATTTTGTGAATAAAGGGATGCCTAACTTTTATAAAAGGATTTACACTCTTTGTTCTCAAATACAAAAGTACTGCCTGAGCTTGCCAACTCTCCGGATGTCAGGAGTCTCCCATAATGGATGGGGTAGCTTCTTACAAGCTCCCGATTCTTCAATAGAACTATTTTTATTCCTGCTTTGTTTCTAAAGTTAAAGTTCTACATCTACAGAACTTAAGACCAATTCTATAGAAGACATAGATGTGTATTTCCAATGTGTGTCTGGTAAATATTGTGTTTAGCTTCCAACTTTCCCTTCCTTTATCCATAAACAAACTGAAGGCAAAAAGGGAAAGGAGTCATTCACGTAACCCCCATGAGGTCAGATCAGAACACCCCAGAGCCAGGCCTCAAGAACTGAGAAACAAAGCTGATGGTGGAGATGAGGGTTCACAAGTTTATAGGGAACACAAATGGGGCCACTGGCACAGTGTAATAATTGGCACCAAAGAGTCCTAGTAATGAAGGGAATTTGGGATATAGGGAAAGCAAGGATAACGATACAATTGTCTTGACTTTCCTGGTTGGTACAAATGGAGCGATCACAATCTTATAATGGGCATATGTGGAAGATAAACTTCCCAAATTCCTTAATATAGTGATGTTTCATGAAAACATAATGCTGTTAGTCAGTCTTTGTCAGTTGTTATTCTTTCCTGTTTGAACTTTTAGAGAACTGTAATACTTTGGTAAATTTAAAAATAACACAAAGGTTTTGGGAATGACCTCTTCCATGTACCCTTATGACCACATCTCTTCAAAATACTAGTATTAAATTCCTTAATTTGTTAAAGGCTCAAAACTTTAGTGTTTGAGTTGATAGATATTAATACTTTAAAAGTAACATTTAAAGGGTAACATTAATAAGGGTTCAGATATGTAAGCCATTTACCTCACTAACCAACCAAATCATCTGTTTTTTCATATGTTAAAATATGTGTGTGCTTCTTAAATGAAAAATGTAAAGAAACAGAGGAAAACAATAGAATGGGAAAGAAGAGATCTCTTTTAGAAAATTGGACATATCAAGGGAACATTTCCTGCAAGGATGGGCACAATAAAGACAGGAAAGGTAATGACCTAACAGAAGCAAAAGAGATTAAGGAGGGGTGGCAAGAATACACAAAAAACCATACAATAATGTTCTTAATGACCTGGATAACCGTGATGGTGTGGTCATGTAAGAACTCTATACTTAAAACTGAAAAGCATCGAGAGACATCGAAAGAATATTTAAATAAACAGAAATAAACCATTTTCAAGAATTGGGAGGCTCAAACCTGGTAAAATGTTCATTTTCCACAAATTGATCAATGTACTTAATAAAATCTCAATCAAATTTACAGCAGCGTTTTTTTGTTATTGTTGATGACCTGACTCTAAAATTCATATAGAAAAGCAAAGGATTTAGAATAGTCAAAACAATCTTGAAAAAGAACAAAGTTGGTGGATGTACACTACCTGATTTCAAGACTTAGAATATAGCTACAGTAATCATGATAGCATTGTATTGATATAAAGGTAAGCTTACAGAGAGCAATGGAAACAGAATATAGATTCCATTAACATACCATACATATATACATAATATACATATATATAATATATACACACATATATAACATATCATACATACCATGAGGGTTTCCCTCATGGCTCAGCTGGTAAAGAATCTGCCCACAATGCTGGAGACCTGGGTTTGATCCCTGGGTTGGGAAGATCAGAAGAAGGGAATGGCTGCCCACTCCAGTATTCTGACCTGGAGAATGCCATAGACCGTACAGTCCATGGGGTCGCAAAGAGTCAGACATGACTGAGCGACTTTCACTTCACTTCACCATACATATATGTCAAATAATTTTTCACAGAAATATCAATTCAGTTCCATGAATTAAAGTCTTTCCAACAAATGTGCTAAAACAATTGAATATCCCTATAGAAATTAATGAACTTCAATCCAATATCACAATATACACAAAATTTAATTCAGAATGAACAAAAGACCTACACGAAAAAGCTAAAACTCTAAACCTTCTAAAAGAAAATTCAAGAGTAAAACTTTATATCCCCGGGGTAAGCAAAAATTTATGAGATAAGATAAAAAAAGCTTTGTCCATGGAATAAAAAGATAACATCTTTACCAACATTAATAATTTCTTATCTTCAAATAACATTATCAAGAAAATGAAAGGATGATCCATTGAGAAAAAATATTCGTGATACATTTATCTGACAAAGGACTCATATCCAAGTCATATAAAGAATCACTATAATGCACTAATAAAAAGTCAACCAACCCAATAAAATATGTGCATTCTCTTGGACACCTACGTAAGAAAATATTTCCAACAACAACAAAAACCTCTGTTACTTTTAACTATTATCAAGACAATCTGAGCTCCAGTTTTTTTATCATAATTATTTTTGGTGATAACAACCCAATGATAGGGCCCAATCAGGATGCTCTGAAGTGGAGGCAGAGAAGCCCCAGGAATATAGGCAATAAGGTTTTAATGGGTTCTACTACCCTTGCACATACCCAACCCATTATAGATTTATCATTTAGCTTTATGGCATCACAATCATATAAACGTTAACTGTAGGACTTCATACTCTTTCCCGTACCCTGGAATTTTCCTAAGGGTATCCATTAAAAAGCAGTCTGATCTAAAAACCCTACAGAATTGTGATGAGAATTTTATGTTGACTTAACTGAATAAATTGACAAAAATACAATCTTTTTATTGTATTAAGAAATAAAGCTGTGTAGAACTGTTATTGAATTGATGTTAGCATATTAGTATAAACATTAGATATAATCAGAATATAATTATTTAATTACTGTTTTGTTATATAAGTAAGTGATGTCTATTTAAGCAAGCCTCTTAAGTCTTAATTCATGATTACACAATCCTAAGAAATAAGTTCTTATTATTTTTCTTAGCAGAAAAAGGTTATAAATAGGCACACCTCATACTATGCAAAATACCACCCTCAAGTTTATAAACCAAAGTATTACAATTGAATCAACTCTATTTCCCTCAGTGGTTTAAATTTGGCCCTATATTTTTTTCTGATTATAAAAGTAATATATACTCATAAGAAAATATGGGGTATACAAAAGTATATACATTTTTTCTTTCAATATGAAGATAACAAAATTATTTGGTTTGTTTTCTATGTATTTTTAAGGCTCTGGAATTTTTTACATAACACTGTAATTACCCGTTTCTTGCAAACTCAGAAAAACTTGCTTGTAAAAATTTCTTAACCAAGGGCTTTTTACAGCTACATATATAATAAGAATTTCAAGTTTTCTCTACTCTATTTTTTTTTTTGCATCAAATTAGGACTTCCTGGTAAACTTGTATACAACTATGCATTAAATTATTGTGTAAAGTTAAAATCTGTCCCCTTTGTTTTTTATACTTACTTTAATTTTAAAATAATTTTCTTTTTAATAATTATATTTCCCAAAGATATCCTTTTAAGAAAAATCTACATATTTTTATCTATCCACACTTTTTTCTATTTAGTAATTTCTAACTTTGGTTTTTTCCTGCTTTCCTTGGGGCTGCCTTCTTCAAAACTTTCTAACTTCATAAAAATGCTTATTTCATTCATTTTATCTTTCTTAAATGACAGCCCCTAAGAATATGTTTACCTTTGAATGTGTATTTTTAACTCTCTCAGAAACTTTGATACATACTATTCTCAATTCAATTATGTTCTAAATACTTTTTAATTGCATTTCTATTCCCTCTTTAAGTAAATTGCTATCTAATGGAATCTTAATTAATTTTTAGTTTCGTTTATTCTTGGATAAAAGATGTAATCCTGCCCATCCAGTTTCCATTTTTCAGAAAGTTGAGGTTTTTTCATGGCTTTAGATATGAATAATTTTATAACCACTCCTCAGGCATTTGACAAAATATCTATTTTCTATCTGTGAGTATGCTGTGATATTGCTCATAAGTGTCTGTGCATAATCACTTTGTGTCTTGATTAGTCATAGTGTGGTAGTACTAAGCAAAGGCACTTCACTATAATTGTTTTTTATGTCAAATTATTTCTAATATTTTTTGCTATATTTTGTCTCCATGGAGATTTATTACTGTTATCCTTTTATAATGGATTTTATCAATAGAATTTTCCGCTGTCTTGGTCAATATCTTCTTCCCCTTGAGTTCCATTTTGATACTATTATTGTGACTTCTGCCTCCATCTCTTTCTTTCTTTTTTGCATTTGCTGTTAACAGAGGAGTTTAACTCACATATAAATGTCATAATATACTTAATCTCAGTTTTATTTTATAACTTCTCTATTTTTTTTTTTTTGCTTACTACCTACTCTTTACTTCTGCATTTAATTTTGTAAACTTTGCCTAATTTCCTTTTCTTTTTAGTTTGCTAGGTATCTTTAATTTCTTGGAAGTTGTCAAGTTTTTCACATATTTTAATGACTTATTTTTTTAAGTTAATTGCTTAGAAATATGCATTTAAAATAAGTGTATTTAAACTGAGACCCAAATGATGCTACACATAATTGCAGTAGGGCACAACATAATGAATGAATGTTATTAATACTTCTCGGTAAAAAAATTGAAAAAAGTAACTATTTACTATTGGTCTATAACTTGTTAATAGAAACATTTGTTATAATTGAAGCTGTCAGAGAAGGAAAAATGTTTGAATCAAAACGATGATTTTCTTGCCACTATTTTCCCACCAAAATGTTATGACCTCCTCCTTTAGATCATGTTGCAAAAGCACCAGTCTTTACAACTCATGCACTTAAAATATATTTAATAATTTCTGTTATGCTTAAAGACTAGAGAACTAATCAAATATGGTTCCTGCCATTATGAAACATATAGCCTCATTGGAGAAACAGATAATAAATAAGTGAAAAAGGAACACACACGTGCATACACACCCATCTTGTCTTTTGATTGTTTTTCAGGTATATTTTAATGAGGTGAGAACAGACCTCATATATTAAGTAATATATATCAGTAAGCCCATATATTAACATGGAAGTTTTTTCTTCAATGATGCTTTATTTTCATTGCTTTGCCTTTCAACGAATTATGATCCTTAATATATTCACTTGAAATTTCCCCTATCAGAATTTCTGCTAACAATACTTTTTCTTTCACAGAGAATGATACATCTGAAAGGGACCTTAGAAATCTTTTAGGCCCAGGATGTTAAACATAGGCACACTCGTACCTCCTATATTCATGAGACACTGGCAATCAATCTTAATGCATGCTTACTTTGTTTTTTTTAATTTATGACTGGATATAGGCCAAAAATCACTTTCATCATACCATTCTAGTTTGTATTAACCACTTAAAGCTTTTTAATGAGACTTGTTTGAAAAATTCTTACCTCAAAGTAAATAAACTGGTTAACTAAAATTTAAAAAAAAATAGTAGTAAATCCATAAGAATGCCCTTGAATAACATTTTTGTAAGATGGAGTTTTTAAATAGGGATTTATTTGAAAGTGAGGTAAGTTAAAATGTCATGCTGCTCATTCTTAGCCCTATGCCTTTTCCAGACAATTTTTACCACTATTACTGGAGATCTTGAACTAGAACTGTGGCATTAGAACATCATACCCTACCTACATTATCTCAGAACAACACTCTTCTTCTGGGGAATGCAGATCCTTTCTCCGATTTTTTTTCTACAATTCACTCTTCATTTCTCATGCTACTTAGGATTACACTCTGGTATATCTACATGGCAATGCAAAAACTCATGTAGTCATTGAAGGCTTATTTAAGAATAGACATTGTGCAATTGAGAATTTTATTATTTATTCAGTAAATATTAATTATCTTCCATGTGCTAGGCAATGTGCTAGGCTCTTTAGGTACATCATTAAACAGAAACTGAAAGGATTCAGACGGCTGTTGAGCTTTCTAGGTGGACACAGCAGAGGCAGAGACAGATAATAAAAAGAGCAGTAAATTATGTTGTATATTAGAAAGTGGTTTTTGCTCTAAAAAATAGTAGAGTAGAAGAGGGAGATTGGGAATACTGAGGCTGGTGGTGGGGTATGGTTTTAAATAGGACATTATGGTGAAATTTAAGCAAATATTTGAAAGGGGTAAGAGACTTCGCGTACATACAGCTGAGGGAAAGATGTTCCAGGCATAAGGAACAGTAGTGTCTGAGGAACAGCAAGGATGCCAATGTGCCTGGAACAGAGGGAACAAGAAAGACAGCAATAGCAGAAGATGGAGGAGGCAGAAGAGGAGGGGAGGGACAGATAATTTAGGGTGTGTGTGCACAGACAACCAAAATGCTATACACTCAAAAAAAGATAGATATTAAAGATGTTGCTGTTGTTAGTATATGCATTAAGTGTATTTAGTAGGCTTTAAACCAAAGGACAATAGGAATCGATGTCCTACAGGAATCCCCTCTCACTCTTAAGCCCTTAAAGTTTTATCCTCATCACTGCTTTAATTAAATGAGTTCTACTTGTGAAATTTCCTTTTCCCTAATCTTTGCAACCTGCGTTAACCCTATGCAACACTTTTCTAAATGCAACCTACATAACACATTTTCATATCCAGGGTTTGTGTTTTTTGACATCAAACGAAATTACCTGTGAAGTATCTTGTGATATTTCTGCAAAATAAATTATATTACAGTGCATTTTGGGCTCCATTTACTACCTAAAACAATTGATTTGAGTCCAGTGCATCCTTGGCATAATTATGTGAACTGAAATGGATGTCATTAAAAATGCTAAAGTGCCTCATGCATACCCTTCAGGCTTCTCTAGTGGTGTTGAAATGAGCTAATGATTTCATGCAAACTCAGCCAGCAACCTAAGTGTCTCTGTACATCTGCATTCATTGCAAGAAGAGTGAGTCTCAGCGCTCATGGAGGCAGCATTATGCCTGGAAATTCAGCATGAGGAAGACACAGCCTTCCTCCCAACCCCCATCCTTCTAGTAAGAGCCATGCTTCAGCCATGTTCCAGGGCACACAGCACCCAACCACATCATGGACAGCTATTGTGTGGCACAGTGACTCTGCCCAGCACTGTGGAGGATACACCAAGATAAGGCAGCTCTCATATTTTTAGCTTTTGTATTATAGCTGGTAAATTTCAAAACATACTCATGGCTTTACCCAGAAAAGTTACACAATATGCTGCCTTTTGTTTTTTTTAATTGGAAATAACTGGAGAGCCAACGTTTGCATATGTTAAATAGACAGTTATCAAGTTCCAAACTCTGTAGCCCCCACTATAATTATCAGGTGGAGCCAGCCTAGGTAGTTTTAGATCCTGATTGCACTACTTTCTAAATCTAAGACTGTGGATAATTTACTGAAACTCCTTGTGCTCAATCTCCTCATCTGTAGGTTTGGTCCAACTAGAAACCACCAAGCCTAATGCAAGGAGAGTCTTAATAAGTGCTTGCACATTAGGGTTTGCCACCTTGCAACAGCCTTGCTTAGAGGCCAGCCATTATACTGTAAGGATGCCCAGGCTATACAACAAAATGAATGAAAGGCCAAAAGGAAGGCATTAGAGGTTGAAAGGTCATGGTGGATGTTCCAGACACAACATATCTTCCAGCTGAGTATACCCACCTGAATCACCTCAGCTACACCATGTGGAACAGAAAAACCATGTGATTGATCTCAGTAAGTTCACAGAACCATGAGAAATAATAAAATGTTGCTATTTTCAGCTAATAAATTTTGGAGTGATTTGTTGGCACCAAGAGATATTTGAAATAATTATTGTATTCTTCTTTTAATGTGATATTTAAATTTTTAGTTTAGATTTGACCTTTGCAATATACTTTATTTATTATATTGGTTCAGACAATAGCAAGTCAAGGAGATAAGAGAAAGTCTGTAACTGGTCCTAGGAATGATACAAGAATTTGATGTAATGAAGTGAAGAAAAAAACAAATTATTTCTGTCTGACAATAGAATTTCTTTTAGGCCCAGAATTGCACTTCTTTAAAAAAAGAAAATCCTTTGGTAAGTATATCAAGTAGGATTATATTTGGCAGCATGTAATAGAAAAACACATGCAACATAATAATGGTGGCTTAAAAAGATAGATGTTTATTTCTCTTGAGTTCATAAACAAAACCAAGACAGTCTAGAAGTGATACGGTATCCTCTGTTTTTCTGGAAATCAGACTCCTGTATACTGATGCTTTGCCATCTAAATGTATTGACTCATTGTCCATGATAGCTGCTCAGCCCGTACAATTCTGGTCTGTATTTCAGCTAGCGTGGGGGTTGAGGAGGAAGAAAAAGATAAACACACAGCCACAAGGAATGAAGAGAAATGTAGTCTTTTACATTGTTACACAGTATGTTATGTGAAGACTTCATATGGCCAATAGCTCTTCTTAAAGAATATCTTATTCAAATTACTTTGTATGTATCTTATCTGTATGTGTGTGTATTTGGTGAAAAGACTGAGAGTCATATATGGGAAGATGTGAATGGCAGAGTGACACCAATATGAGAGAAGATCCTACAAGTGTAGGTGACCAACACAATGTAAGCCTCCTGGAGTTTTGTGAATACATTTTGGGAAGGACTTTATACCTCAACAATTTGCAAACAGAGATTCAAGCAATCATTTCTTTCTTTACTTTTTATTGTATAAGTTTTTAAAACATGCACAAGATTAGAAGTAATGATATAATACAAGCGTTAGTCGCTCAGTCGTGCCCGACCCTCTGTGACCCCATGGACTGCAGCCCACCAGGCTCCTCTGTCCATGGGACTTTTCAGGCAAGGATACTGGAGTGGGTTGCCATTTCCTTCTCCAAATAATATGATGAACCCCCTACAAATCCATTATCAATTTCAATAATTTCAAGACATGGCTAATCTTGTTTCATTTACACATCACTGACTTTTCCCCCCTCCCAACATTGGATTATTTTGAAGCAAATAACAGATATCATAACAGAGGCTAATGTTTTCTCAATCACAAAGGATCAAAGACTCTGAAAGCATCTGGATTAAATGTGGAAAAATGTAAAATCAATGATTGTAGAGTCAAAGGGCAGAGTTGGCCAGCATTGAGAAAAAATAGTGGATAGTAAGAATAGTTTAGAACTGCATAAAAATGATATATATGAGGAATTTTAGGGTGATTAGGCCTCCCAACTGGTGCGGTGGTAAAGAATCTGCCTGCCAATGCAGGAGACACCTAAGATGCAGGTTTGATCTCCTAGAATAGGAAATGGCAACTCACTCCAGTATTGTTATCTGGAAAATTCCATGGACAGAGAAGCCTGGTGGGCTATAATCTATGGGGTCACAAAGAGTCGGACACAATTAAGTGACTGAGCATACACATTAGGGTGCTTAAGTAACTAATACAAGAAAAGGCAATGGATTTGTGAAATAATAAAAAAGACACAGAAAGAGAGGAGAAAATGATTCAGATACAGAACATTCAAGGAGTTGCCAACTGGATAGCAAACCAGGACCTAGAGGACGAAGATGAAAGGGAAAAGTGAAGATGTCAATGGTAAACATACTTGGTATTTGCCTAATATCCATCTTTTTCTTGAGTAACAGAACTTAATAGTATTCAGGTAGCAATGCGTCCTGCTGAAAGTGACATTTCCCAGCTTCTCCTGTCACACAAAGTAAGTGAAATTCATCTAGTAGAGCTTGGGAAAGATTCTTTAAAGAAGACATTCACCTGTATGGGCTTAGTTTTTACCCTTTTTGCCCTTTATCCTTTCCCCTCTGCCTCAAGCACATAAAGGAGAAGGGATTACTGGAGTCCCAACAGACATCATCAGCTAACAGGCAGTGCAGAGATGTTGGAGCTTGCATTCCTGATGACTGTGGGGCTAACACATTGGCTGTGGCCTGCTGAACTCTGCACTCTGATACAGGAGAGACAAATGAAAACCACTTCTGAGGAGAAGCAGTGTTTGTGTCCAATTCACCCAAGACTAATTGATATAGGTACAGTGAAAGAAATAGAGTAAAAAGTCTTTGAAGGAAGAATGATAATTTTTATTGAACAAAGCAAAATGAATAAACCATTTTCCATTGATCAGGAGATGTTGCTGTTGTGTAGACAGTGTCTCTCCCAATTGAATTTTTAGCTGAAAAAGGTTAAGCATCAAACATTTATTGCAGAGCAGTTCTTCAAAGCTGAGTCAGAATCAAAGATTCAATGGTGTTACCTATTATTTCTTATTAATTATTACTATCAGTACTAACCTCTTAAAATTTGACAACACTGTCAATTTCACAGCACTTGCATATAAATTACCTTATATCCCTTCATGCATTTAATATTTTTGAGCTCTTAATATTTACAAATCATTGTAGTAGACAAGAATGGGGGATAAAGCACTGAATGGAATCATTGTATCAACTGAGGCAAAAAAAATATTAATAGTTACCATTTATTGATTGAGTATTCTGTATGAGATACTGTGTGAAACATTTTACAGGTATTTCCTCATGTAATTGCAAGACAACTTTACGGGGTGATTAGTGTTATCCCTCTGTTTTAGGGTGAGAATTAGTTTAGAGAAATTAAAAACTTACCAAGTTAACTCAACTAATAAGCAGAGGAACTGAAATCCAAATCACGGAAATTCAAATCATGAACTATCTGACTCTCTCAAGTCTCCAATTAATTTTAATTCAAAATGGAAAATATTATACATCTGAAAAGGATGTAAAAAATGGTACAAGTAAGAGCTTAGAGATTTATAAAGTATATGTAAAGGGTTTGTGTTCTATTTCTACAGAAGAAGAAACTAAATCTCAGATAACTTAGTGATTTACCTGACTTGCTTTATTTGTCCCTTATGTTTCAATGCAAGTCATACACATTATCATCTACCCTCCCCGTTCCCTTTCGTTTCACCCTCTATAAATCCAGGTGCCAGAAACTGGAAAGGACGTGAAAGGGGCAAAGAATATTCATCTGCTGCTGGCAAAAGGATTGTGAATGACAGGGGAATGCTAGATCAAAAGGAAAGAACAGTCTTCAGCTTAATCCAATCTACTATTTGTATGATAAGTAGTAGCATGCTATGATAAATAGTACCATGTAATCTCTGGGAGTTGGTAATGGACAGGGAGGCCCAGTGTGCTGCAGTCCATGGGGTCGCAAAGAGCCGGACACGACTGACCGACTGAACTGAACCAACAGAAACACTCTGTTGTGACAATGGGAAATTCCCCCTGGAGGAGACTTACACTCTGCAACTAAATCTTAGAAGAGTCACACTTTTCTCTTTTCTTCCATATGGAGCAAGGCATCAGCCCTAGGCCAGCAGTGAGGGATCAAATCTGACTTTAGCCTTGTTTTAAGTGAAAACATATTAGTTACTTCCAATAAAAACTGAGGCAGGGGAGGGGTAGTGGGTCAGGGGAAAGTTGAAGAACAGGAAAATGCACACACAACAGAAAAGTCAAACAGGTTTGTCTCATTGAAAAAAAATAAACATGTGGGTACCCAGTTAAATATGAATTTTAGATAAACAATAACTATTAAGAATAAGCATGTCTCCAAATCCCAAACATTGATGACTCACAACACATTGAAAAATAGTTAATTTATTGTCTCAAATATTGCATGGCACAGTAATTCATACTTAAAAATTATTATCTGAAATTCAAGTTTAGTTGGGTTATTTTATCTGGTAGCCCTAGTTAAAAAAGAAAAAAAAAAGCAGATAGAAAAATCTAGTTCTTAATTTCAGCTAATAGGGCTTCACAGAGTTTGAGAGACTGGGCCACATTTTTTGTTTATTTGTTCTGAGGTCCCAAATATGGCAAAATGTGAGAAAAAGTTTACAAAGTTTATGGAGAGTTTATGTATATTTTTCATTTTACAGATTAACACTTCTAACTCAATGAAAATATACTTTTGCTATTCACTAGAAAATTATAGACTATATATTTTTAAACCATTATACATTTTAGGGACTATAAATATGGATAATGGGAAACAAATTTAAAATTTCAAGTTTCTTTTTTTTAATTATGAAAGTATGATAACACATTTACAGGGGACTTGGAAAATACAGAGCAAAGTGACATTATAGTTCTAGTATATATTACAATCATTTTAAGTAGATAAATTAAGATTTTTAGTTGGTGGTTCAATATCGAAATCTCAAAAATTATAATAAATAGAAGATTTATAAAAGTGTATCTCAGTTTGCACTTATTGTTTGGAAGTAATGACAACGTCTAAAATGGAAGACTTTCCTATAATATTATGTGTGTGCTCAGACATGTCTAACTCTTTGCAACCCCATGGACTGTAGCCCACCAGGCTCCTCTTTCCATGGGATTCTCCGGGCAAGAACACTGGAGTGGGTTGTCATTTCCTCCAGGGGATTTTCTTGACCCAGGGATCAAACGGGAATCTCTGGTGTCTCCTGATTTGGCAGGAGTGAGCCACCTGGTAAGTCCCTATAATATTGTGCTAGGGGTCAAATGCCCCTCTCCTCTCCCAAATGATTGGTTCTGCCAGCCACAGAAGAGGGGCCTGACCAACTGTTTGGAAGATCTTTCTTCTATTTCATTCCCAGGTATAGAAATCATTTCTAGAGTTGGGGATTGTATTCATTTTCTTTGGCTGCTAAAACAGATTACCACAAACTTGGTGGCTTGACACAGTTTTAGACGCTAAGTTCAAAATCCCTTTCCTGGACTGAAAGTACCGGGCAGGCAGGGCCATGCTCCTTCAGGCGGCTTTTGGGGAGAACCCCTCTCGCCTCCTCTAGCGCTGGTGGCACTCGTAGGCTTGTGGCTGCATTACTCGAATCCTTGCCTCTCGTCATACTGCCTCCTCCTCTTCTGTGATGAATGTCTGTCTCCCTCTAATAAGGACATGTGATTTCATTTAGGGCCCACCTTGACAATCCAGGCCAATCTGCCCTCAAGATCCTTAACTAGTCACATGTGCAAAGTCCATTGTTTGCCACATAAGGTAACGTTCACAAATTTCAAGGATTAGGATACGGATGTCTTTGGGAGTCATTATTCAGTCCTCCACAGGGACTGAGGGGATGGCTTGCACAGACCAGGGTCCCTGAAGAACAGAAATCAGTTTGTTGGTGGCCTTAGCCAGGAATCAGTTTAGGTGGGGTTGTCTTTTTAGACTAGAAAGATCTGCAATCCAACCTTGAAGCCTTTGCTGTCTCACACACTTGAAATCATGAGCCTGAATTGTGTCCCTCACATGTTTCAAATACAGGTTACGGGAGGGGGGGGGGTCCATGATACCCCAAAGAAAGCAGTTCTGGTGGTGTCAGGGCCAATCATATGCCATTGATAATGTAAAACTCTTCTCATTTCATTACTGTCTTTTTTTCCTGCTATGAAACTAAGTGTAGATGAATAAATATTCATTATTTTAAAATATTTGCTAACATTTCTTAGGAGCAAGGGACTGTGGAAAGTCACATAGCAGGATGATTAGACAGCAACTTCTAAAACAGATTGTCAGGAATCTAATCCTTGCTTCACTCATTACTGGCTATGTGACCCTGCTTCTTCTGTCCCTCTGTTTTCCATTTATAAAATAGTCTCCATATGGTTGTTGGGTTGTTGAGCATTAAATGAGATTTATATATATATATATGTCAAGTACTCAGAACAATAACTGGTTGTTAGATGCTGTCTCTAATAAATGTTCGTTAATATTTATTTCAAAGGAGAAACCAAAGAAATAAGAGTCCCTGTGTAAGACACAAGGATAGCTGAGGCAAATATATGCCAAAAGAATTTTAAGTGTAAGATTTAAGATAATAAGTACTATAAGCAGTCTGAGCATAGATATATATATATATATATTTTTTTTTTTTTGCTTTGAACTTAAGGGGATCAAGAGTTACAGAAGAGGGTATGAAAAGGGTAAATTTTTCTCTTTGGAGGAGAGCTGGTTGGGCAGGTTGTCTGTAGAGCTCGGAGGTAGCTTTAGGATGTAGCACTGGACAGTCAGAGCAGGCTAGATAGTCAGGGCAGGATGGTGATATGATAAGAACACCAGCCCAGGCAGCTTATGCTAGCCTGTAGAGACACTGAGCCTCAGTCCAAACACTTAGCAATTCAAGCTTAATGACCATCACCAAGGTAGAAAAAGTAGGAAATACCTACAAATAAGACTTGTTTTAAGTATTACATTAAGGAATGCATGAGAAATCACCCAAATAAAATGCAAAAAGCTTTGTTTTCTACATGACCTATTTGTTGGGATACTGGCAAGTATGCAATTCCACACTTCATTCCTCTAAATACTGAGCATATAGTATTTAGTGGAGACTATACAAGAAGCTGCTAAGAAAGTTACCAGCATGACAAAGTTCTGCCTAGAGAAAGTTATGGGCCAGTAACAGAGGCAGGTGAAGGGAGAACACCGAATGGGTGGTAAGCACTATCATGGAACTAAGAATAGTGCTCAGGGAGCCCTTGGAAAGAAATCTCTAACTCTGCAGAATAGGGAAAAGTGAATATACAAATCTTTTTACAGCAACAGCAAAAAGAAAGGGGTGGGGTCAGTAGAAAATGGCATTTTGGGTTTGGATTGGGTTAAAAAAAAGGTGTTCAGGCATTTTGCTAGGCTTTTTGCATTTGGAGAAAGCTGGGCTGCCAGTCCATCCCCAATGCCCAGTGAATAGCTGCTAGGTAATTACTGGGTGACACAGGGGAACAAACGTCTACGATATTAAAAGTGATAAATGGCACATCAAAAATTACATCTTTACATATAGTACTCAATGCCTAACCCATCGCATTAACAACATCAAAATGATGGGTCCTGTGTCCACCAGGGGCTGGGGGAACACAGGCGAGGACCTAAAGGTCAGTCAGCCGCCATGCTACCCCAGGCTGGACCTGGTCTCCTCTTGGAGACGGTGGGTTCTCCGAGTCGAGGTGGGGGCTCGGGCAGGGGAAGTTCGGAGCCGCCGGAGCGGCAGAAGCACGTGGGCTTAAAGGGGTGGGAGGACGCAGACGGAGGAGTAACGGGTGGAAGTGTCAAAGAGGAAGGAGTGGAGGGCCGCCGAGGTGACAGGGTGTGGTCTGTGGGGGAGCAGGCGGGCCGGGGGAGGAGGGCAGCGAGCCGCACCGGGGCTGAGGAGGCAGTGGGGAGCGTGCCTGCGTCGCTCGGTGCGGGGACAGCGAGGAGCGCGCGCGGGGCCGAGGGGCGAGGGGAGTTTCCCGTGCTCGCCAAGTGGAGCCCAGCTCGGAGCTGCGCCAGCGCCGTCAGCCCTGAGCCCGCGGTGCCTGACACCTGCCGAGTCCGAAGCGGGAGTCCGCCCCCGAGTAAGTCTTGCCTTTTCTCTCAATTCTCCTCGGCCGCCTCAGCCTCTTTTATCTGCGCAGCTCGGAGCTCCCGTTGCGGGGTGCCGCGCGAAAAGCGGACTAGAGAGCTCAGCCGGCGTCCAGGGATGCTCCAGCCTCCGAGCGCGCCCCGGCCGACACCGGGACCCGGCCGCGAAGCCCCGTCGCCGGGTGGCCCTGCGCAGCGCAGACAGAGGCGGCGGCAGAGTTGTTGGCACGGATGCGACCCGTCTTTTGTGTCCTGCCCGATCCCAGAGCCGGGCCAGGCCGGGGAGGGAGCGGGGGTGGGGAAGGAGCGGAAGCCACTTTATGGCTCCTGGCCCCACCTCTTGCCCCCACCCCAAATCCTTCGGGATTTCAGCCTGCCGCGGACTCGGGCGCAAGTGAGTGCCTACGCGCCCTTGACGGGCCAGTTGGATTCGGGTGGACAGCGGCCGGAGCACCATGCCGCCCCCTCTTTTGGTTTTCTTTTTAGATACAGCATCTTTAACAGCGGGTGTTGAGAAGGAGGCTGACTGGGTGCTCACGGGAGTCCGGGTGTGGGATCCACCTACCTTCTTGCTTTTCTCGGGTTCTGGAGGGGAAAGGACGGGCCGCTGAAAGCCCCGGAGCTCCAGCGTCCCGCGCTGGCGGGGCTCGCGCGCGGCCGGCGAGCAGGCTTTCGCTGGGTGGGTCCCTTGTCTGGCTCATTGTTCGCGGTTACTGTTCTTGGGGCCGGGCTGAGCGACAGACGCCGCTCACGGGGCCATACAGACAGGTGACGACTTGGAGGAGTGAGGTCAAGGGTGCCTGGAGGAAAGGGTTTACCAGTTTGGAAGCGGACTCCTTGGAGCTGGGAGGGCAACGGTAGTCGTCAGTGAAAACCGCTGCTGAGTGTGAAACTTAGATCTGACTCTAATTCACGGAGACAGCCTAGCGAATTAAACCTTCAGAAACACGGCGCGATATTTCCCCATTGAATTTGTTTACAGAGTAAGAAAGATGGAGTTTTAAGTGTTACTGGCAACTGGCTGCTTTCTGTTGCTAGCACCTGTTTCTCTTCTAAGGTTTTTGGGTGGGGTTTATTTATTTTTTTCACCCTCTTCCCTTTTCCCCTCTTTTGGGGGAATGTATGTTTATCATTCTCTGTGCCTTCAGCCGATAGAGTTGCGTGGTTTCGGGAAAAGAATCCGTTTTTAGGACAAGTGCAATTTCCACTTTACAAAGGGCCAAGCGCTGGTGTAGACATTGCTCCCCCACTCTAGCCGCATGCTAACATTCATGGAGGCAGACATGTGCACCCAGAGTCAAAGGGAACCAGCTATCCCTAATCGGAGATGCCAAAACATAACTAGTGTACGCTCATTTTGTTGAATACTAGGACACTCGTTTTCCCAGTTCCCTAAATTGCAGTCATACCTGATAGACATCAGGTATATCGTGGTGTCTGTTCCCTAGCCCACTACAAAGGAAGGTGCATTTTCCTGAGAAGGATGTTTCTTCTTTTAGGAAGGTCCATGAATAGTAATCAGAGTAAGCTGATCCAACAAGAGAGAGTTTTAAAAATTATATGTATGTATATATATGTGTGTATGTATATGTATATTTCTGTAAATCTCAGTAGTTACTAACACACCTAACTGTGCTAGTTATATTTACTTTGACTTGCCTGATGGACTTGCTAAGTGCATCAGTCTGCTGAAACCTGGAATTCCAGACCCCAGGAGAAATAATATGAACACCTCTTTCTGACCATAGTCTGATTCCACGAAACCATTGCAATAGAGTGTTACTTAGGGTATTGAAAGCTGTGTGATTTACTCTAAGGAGGGAAGCAAGAGTTAGGTAGAAGAAAATAAAAATGGAAGGCCTGAGTAGACATCCAAATCATACTCATAGTTCCACAAATATATATGTGGAAAGTATAGCATGTTCTCTATCCTTTCATCACTCAGTATTTAGATCCTTAATGCTTTTTCATCACAGTTTTGGTGCCTCTTGTTAGTGAGGGATTGGCTTTGAAAAAAAGCTTATATATTTTCAGTCTGTCATTATTTTAGAATTTCAATATCCATAGCGTTCATTTAATACACAGACCTATCTTTTATACAGTTCTATTGTTTGTCTCTGTGCACACCATGTCCAGCTTAGTATGGGACCACAAGAGCAATGAATCAACCAGGTTCTAATGAAGATTAAAATATGAAAGGTATCCACAACTGTGTATAAAATGTATACTTATTTAACCATCTTCCCACATGACCAGTTTTAGCTACTTGCTTGTTCATCTTCTGAAGTCTCCAGACTCCAAATTCTTACCCAGATTGATTGCTACACTAAATCTTGATTGTACAAAGAACAGAACTTAATTATTTTGGTCTCATTTATCAGTCAGCAGTGTTTAGTGTTGCCAGTTTAATTATATCATTGAAATATGCATGACTTTAAAGTATGTTGAGAAATTGAGAAAGGTCCTTTTAAACTTGTTTCTTCATAAAAAAAAAAGTCCTTGTGAAGCCATAATTTCACTGCTGTGAGGCCCTCTAGCCATTTGTGTTTATGGAGTTTACTCTTCCACATGAAGAAAGAACCATTGTTTTGTTGTCTAGGAGCTGAAGGAAGATGGAAAGTGAGAAAAGAAAATCAAGCACTTTAGAATGCTATTATTTCCTCTACTTGGGAAAATGTTATTTTAAGTAAATAGTGATTATTTTCTTAAAGATATACTAAAACCTTATTAAAGGATCCTGAGGAAAAGAAATTTTCAGGACAGAAATGCTGGCTGTTACTAAATACTCATAAAAGATTGGTGCATACAAGCACATGCATTTTTGAACCAATCTCATAAGACATTTTCTTCTTTCAATAGAATTTTGAAATCTTATTAAGTCATTGTTATTAAAACATTGAAATCTCATCAAAATCTATATTTAAATATACTGTCTTTTTGCAAGTGCTTTAATTGTAATAGCCTGTTTGTTGAGATTAAAAAGAACATCATTGATGTCATGGTGTGCTTTGCATTTTAAAATAGTAGCTAATGAATTACAAACATTCATTACCCCACAACCACTTGCTGAAATTTCTCAGGACCCCCAAATAGAGAATTATTTGTGCTATATACTTACTATCATTCAGACCCCTTCTGAGTTCTTGTTGATCCCCTTTTCTTCTTCAAAATTAATTGCCTTTTAAATTAATACCCTGTTGGTTCTGAATCTTTTGTTATTTTTCTGTGTCATAAGTTTATCTGTAAATATCTTCAGCATTGTCTGGCTAGGGAATTTGCTGTTGAAAATGTGGGAATTAAGCTTAACACAGAGAGGGCAGGTTTCACCTCAATAAAATTCATTGAGGACTACTTCTTTGACCTTTAAAAGTCCAAGCTTTGTAGCACAGAATTTACATTTGGGTAATTCAGGTACTAACTTCACATATGGTAAGGCAAACAGTAGAAGTAATAGAGTATCACAATGCCTTTGCTTTGTTGCATATGAATGGTGACTTTAATTCCGTTCATTTTCTTCATACTAAGTAATGAAAACTACCCACTACTTTCTTATGGTTTTTTCTTTCTTTCTTTTTGGGCCAGGAGTGGGTATTGGTGGGAGGGGAGGGAGCACTGTTTTATTTATGTAACAATGAAAGTTGTCAGTGCTTATTTTGGAAAAGTTTTATTTAAAAAGTTCAGTTTCTTCTATGAATTTAGTGCTTATTCAGTGTTTACTGAGGAAGATGTTTTGACACTCAATTTTCATAACCAGATGCAACCAGAAACAGATTGGTTAAGTGATTCAAATTAGTGCATTTAAATCTTAAATTTAGTTTTCCTTCCCATAAGCTAATATGAAGAAAAGTATTCATTAGGTTTTATTTTTAATAATCAATATTCATTTAGATTATCTTGGAAAATGGAGATAAACAGGATTAACAAAAATGTAAACATTTATGAAATGAGGATATAAGGGACTGCAAATTAATGATTGTATATACTTTTAATATGTAGCTTTCCCCCCCTGATGAATTAGTATTTTTAATCTTAGGGGGGATGTGAATTTCTTAACTGATCACATTTTCTCTTTGACCACTAAAAAGCTTAGAGCCAATCAGAGATCTAATTTATTGATCATATAAGGCTCTACAGAATGCATTTGTGTGTTATCTTTCTGAATGACCTTATCTTGTTTTACTGACATATTTTCTCTGTCAAGATGTCCTTTTTTTTCATTGTGGAAGAAGACAGACCATCAAAATTAATTTGAATAAGTGTTTAGAAATACAATTAAGTCTGTAAATATCATTAAGGTCTAATATTGCAAGTGCTGAGGGAATGTCAGGGAAATGATTTCTGATGCTAAAGATACTTATAATTAGCTGGATATAGAAGCCATAAACACATAACAGATTAGCTAATAATGATTCAATGTATATATACACATCTGTTGCATTAAATTGAAAACCTAGACCTTATCTTTAATGATTCTCAGCTTCCACTTTCTAGAAAACACTATTAATAGTACCAACTGGTAAAGCAAAGTAACCAAATATTTTCATTAGAAAGAATTCCCCTCTGGGTATACTGAACTCCAAATAGTCTGAGGATGATGTGAGGATGAAAATAAACGTTGAAAAGTCATTGTGATTCTGTGGTAATGGACTGGAGACTTCCAGACATTTCTTTTCCCTTTCTCTTCTTTCTCAGTCTCCTACTGGCTTTTCTACTTGCTCCCCAGTCAGCCAGTAGCTGGACCTGATTGACAAGTGTGGCAATTCCAGTGTCAAGCTAAACCCCGCCAGACTCCTCGCTTATGAAATTTCTTGCTATGTAAATACGATATTTGTTTTAAGTACCATAAGTACTTAAATACAGTAGTTAAGTTTAAGTGCCCACTGGTTGTTTCCCTTTGTACTTGAATCAACAACCATTTTCAGCTTTTAGAAGGGACTACCCGCAAAACCGTTCTTTTTCACTATAGAAAAACTCAGGGAAAGAAAAAAAAGAAAAAGGTATAACCTGTGGGGTGGGGTGGGGGGAAGAACTAAGTTATTGATCCAGGGTGACATATTTATGGCTAAGACCACAAACTCTGAATTAAACTTCCAAATTTAACCAGCTACCTCTGGGTATAAATCTGATTCTCATCTTCTTTCTCCCACACACGCACCATTTTTTTCAGACATCTCAATTATAGTTAGTGTTAAAAATAATTTAAAGTCTAAAACACAGATTTGTTGTCTTGAACTGAAGCAAACTATCAGACTATGATAAATACTGATCATTTCAACTTGGCCTTAAAAAAGCACATTGGGTACAATAAAATACATATAGTACACTTACTGTGCTTCCACTTAGGATATAAATAGTGCACAGAGCTTTAAAATTTTCATGGAATTAATGTTTCACTGACATGCAAATTAAGTACTGACATCTAAGGTGCATGCCATATGATGGTTCCTAATTGGCAAGTGAACCTCAGAGGGTTATTTATAGATTACATTGCAACAAAGTGCTGGAGTAAATTCTCATTGTGCAGTTCAATTCAAATTGATGTTTTAGCTTTGATTCTCTTTACTTTTTTCACATCCTTTTTGATCTCTAAAAACTCTCAGAAATAAGCTACCGAAGGTGCTAAATATATAATTAATAACATTTGGGCAAAGAATTTGTGTTCAGCTTATCCTTAAGAGATTTGGAGACCAGTTAGTATCCCTCACTAGTTTGTTCAGGCATGAATAACTCTTGGGGCTGTGAATTTGAACTCAAAGATTTGGTAACATTCATTTCTATCCAGAGCGCATAAGATAAATGTTCACATAGAAAAATCAAGTAGAAACTTGAATATTTATCAAATGAATTAATTTTTTAAGAATAGCTGCCTTTAAAGATCTAAGTGGAAATTCTATTTTATTCTCTAATGGCAATTAAGGTTTCTTTTTTATCTGTACTTTTCATTACATTTTGTGTATGGGGAATGCAGTAAGAGAATTAGAATGTATCTGCAATTCCAATGTTATGTTATTAGGTCAAAATTTGGCTTTTATTTATACCATGTCTGTGTCTGCCTTAAGGTAGAATGACCAAATAAAAATGAAGAAGTAAATTCTTCATTTATTCTGCATATTTCTATTCACTATGGATTTTTGTTCACAATCCAATAAGCAAAGCTATATAAGCTATAAATTTCTGCCTATAAAGATAAGTTTGCAATTTATTAACTTTCAGACATCTTCTTCATTCTGTACTCAGCCTGGAATGTTCTACTTTTCCTACCCATTTGTGAAATGCCTACCTTTTTGTAAAGATTTACTTAGAAGACACTTTCTCTTTGAAGGCATCCCTGCTATTGCATTTGAATTTGGCATTTTGGGGGCAGGTATGTGTATATATAAGTGTGTTTTACAATCTTATTGTAAAGCTGAAAATGTTTAGAAAATTTAAAGAATTTTATTCAAATATAGTATTTATTATGGTTATTACTATATTACAATGCTAAAGAGACAAACTAGATATTAATTAGATCTAAGCTATGTGTGAAAGTTAATACTTTTTTTCTAACACTTTTGACTAATAGTTGAAAAATTTGTTCTTAGGCCTGTTGCTTGTCATTGATAGAATCTTCACTAGTCTTGTATGGTGTGGTGTGGTTATGATCAAGGCAACTTGTTTTCTTGCTGATGAATTCTATCAAAAAATGTATCCCTTAATTACAAACATTTACTTTCATTAATAAACATTGAATGAGGATTTATTGTGCATTATATATTGTGCATCATATGACATGGGAAATGAGCATAAAAACAACCAATAAAGAGATCCTTCCCTGAAAGAATTGAGTCAAATGGAGAATAAAAATATTGAGTTAATGTGGTAAAATAAATTCTACAGATCCTCAAGGGATATTTGGGGAGCTATAAGAACAGGGGCTATGAAACAGGTGTGTCTCAATTTGAGTGGGAGGGGAGTGGTTTAGGCAAGTTTAGTAGGGGATTTGAAGCAAAAAGGACAAGTACAACTCTAGGAGGTGAAGAAGCAGTAGATGGGGGTCTCTGGCACCAGAGCTCCTGGAGAAAAGAGCAGTGAGACTTACATGGGAAACCCAGAATTTCCACTAGACTTAAGACCAGTTTAGTAGATTTGGAGGTTTAATCCTGATTAAATCCAACACTCTTATACTGCATTGTGCACTCATGCAGCTCAACATATCCAGGTGCACAACCATGTTGTCATTTCCTATTCCTTCATCTTAAATGGATTCTTAAAATTATCAGATAATCTTACTGAACTAGCCTGCTCCATTTACTCTCCAAGGGGACTGTATATCAGGTTTCCTCCTCTCTCTTCCGAACTCTCAATACCTCTGTCTACATCCTCACTCTCAGGTGAAGCCCTTTCTTCCTATTAACTGATACTGAGCCATCATAAAAATCTTTCCACAGTCACCCACTATCACATTTATCTACGTAGAAGTATTTGCTTCCACATCATCTACTTTCTTGCAGATTTTCTCACATAACACTGGTGTAGTATAAACGGTTACAATTCAGTGGAATCTGATGTAGAAATATGTAAATGCAATTTATTAGTAAAACTATTCCTTTAGATCTTGAACTTCCATTTTTAGTTGATTAGTACTGAGAAATAATCATAGTTTGAGGCAAAGATTTATGAAAAGTATGTTCGTATCATGAAAAAAAATTAAAAAGACCAGCTCAAGGATAGGAAAAAAAGCTAATAAAGTACAGTACATTGTTATGACAGAATGTTAAGCATCATTTAAAAAAATTTTGTAAATAATGATATAATGTAAAAAAAAACAAACTGAAACTATTAACTATACAAAGTACATGATGCAGTTTTGTTATATGTATGTAGAAAGACTAGAAAAATAAATGAACCATGTTAAAAGGTTCTCAATGTCCAAAGAATCTTCATACATTGAGATGAAAATTGTTCTGTATGACAGATTCTTGGAAAATGCACTCAGCTTGGAAGAGAAAGGTTTTTGACGGGAAGATCCTGGTGACATAGAAAATGTCCACTGAATAAACGCAGTAGTGAAAGGGTGATTTGGCTGTCATTGAAATATTGGTCCCCATCAGGCATTCCTCTTGCTTGCAACATCCAATCCACCAAGACTCATAGAATTTACTGCTCAAATATATCACACATTTATTTAATTTTCACCATCTCTACTGCCATCCTTCTATTGTGAGACATCATAATTTTCAGCCTGGATCACTGCCTTAGCTTTCAGCAGGTTCTTCCCACTCTTGCTGTTGCAGAAATAACGATCTGAGAGGCCGTATTGCATAGTATTCAAAGCTTGGACCCCAGGGGTGGGCAGCCCAAGTATGAATCCCAGCACTGCCATTTACTGACTGTGAGACTGGGGGCCAGGTACTTGAGAGCTCTTTGCTTTCATTTTCCCATCAATAAGATTAAAAGTATTAGTACCTGTCTTTTAATGTTATGATGAGTATTAAATAAATGTCTAGCTTAAAGCAAACGCTGTTATGTATTTGTCAAGGTCTAAATCAAATTATAACCTTCTTTGTTTAAAATCATCCAAGGACTTCTCATTGCACTTTGAATCAATAATCTAATCCTTATAATCACCTTCATCAACTTTATTAACTCTTGCTAATTTCTGTTTTCTCCTTTTTCTATGAAAACATCAAATCCTGTTCTGTCACTGGGCCTTTGCATATGCTATATCCTGTGCCTGATATACTCACATCTGACTCTTCCCATAGCTTCTTCTTGTCCTACAGGTCTCAACTTTGGCCACATCCTCTAAGAGTCCTTTCCTGATTTCTGATCATCTAAAGGACACTTCCTTTTATTCTTTTTTCACTCTCCACATTTTATTTTTCCTTTTATTGTTTTATTCCTTTTATTGTTCCATTGTATTTTATTGTTTCCTTAATAGTGAAAGTGTTAGTTGCTCAGTTGTGTCTGACTCTTTGAGACTCCATGAACTGTAGCCTTCTAGGCTCCTCTGTCCATGGAATTCTCCAGGCAAGAATACTGGAGTGGGTTGCCATTTCCTCCTCCAGGGGACCTTCTCAACCCAGGGATCAAACCCAGATCTGATCTTTACAGTCTGAGCTTCCTTAATAGATCTTATCATAATGTGAGCTTTTTGTTTGTTAACCCTCCCCACTCCCCGTTTTGCTGCTAGAATTTAAATTCTATGAAGCAAGTATGATATCTGTCATGGTTATTTTTGTTTCCCTGAATACCTACCAAAGAGTCTGGCATGTAGTCCTGAATAAATATTGGATGGCTGGCTCACTGACTGGCTGGCTGGCTGGTTGACTGAGATTGTCACTATTGTCATCTTGGAATTTGCATTTCTAGAAGGGCTAGCTTCATATTTGTAAGGTTTGTATGTCACAAAGGAGATATAGAAGGTCAACTTGTTAACACTTGTTATTTTAGCTCTGGTTCACAGGGCCTTAACAATACTCATCAGTACACAAGGGCATTTTGAAAGAGGTAGAGAGTTTGAGAGTGGAGAGAAAGAGCAATACATGAATTGGTGGACCTGAGATGTAAAAATGCTTCAGACTAAATGGAAGCTTCAGTATTGGGGGTATAGGGTGAGCTTGGGGTGAGGTGATAGAGTGTTGGTAGTTCAAGCATTCAGGAGGAAGTGTCAGACCAGCCTTTCACAAAGAACCGGGTTAAAAATTGTACTTAAAGTCACTTCCATATAATTTTTACTTCTTAGCTTTAGAAAATGTTGAATAAGGCTCTGTATATACACAAAGCCAAAATAAGTGGATGAGAGATTTTTTAAGGTCAAGTTAGTTATTTGATGTCATGAAATAAAAACAGAACTATTTTCTTTCTTTCATTCAACTGGTTTCTAAAATGGAAGTCAGTCCGACCTGAGTATTATACGTGTGTGTCTGTCTTTGAAACTCTTGTTTTTTCAAACAGGAAAACACTTCATATGGAAAAGATGTTTTCATGTATTGTTTTGGATCATAAAGTTGTAAAGGCTTGGAAAGTTTTGTATCCAGTGACATTCCCTTTCTCTTACCAGGAGGTGTCACTACAGCTCACTTAAACTTACCAGTGCATTCTGTAGGGATAGACTAGTTGCTGGCATTTTATCAGAATGTCACCCACAACTTCTTTACTGAGTTGCTTGAAGGAAATTTGATGAAAATAGAATTCTTTCAGGTGCCTGTTTCTCCTTCAAACAAATGTTCCTGTCATGAACTAGCTGAAAACTTAAAAGACGTTTAGTATCCTGCAGACAAACAGCATTCTTACTTTCTTTGAATGTTGAGTAGGGTGGGGTAGGGGGTGCAGTGGGGAGAAAAAAAGTAAGAGTGGGATAAAAGAGCAGAGATGAACTGAGAGAAACATAAAAGCATAAAAAGAAGCGAAACTGAAGTGTTTTCAGTGATAATACACTGCTTAAAGATCTCTGAATACACAGTTCTCTCACCCATCTGACTCGCATATATTGTGTCTTCCCCAGCCTTCTTCTCTGTCCATATAAGACCAGCTTGCTCTGCCAGAACTGTTGTAGTTAAATATGTGTATCTGGTATTGAGGTATATACTATCCCAATTATTTATGCATAAACTTCTATTTTTTCTGATGACTTTATAAAATAGATGTTATTACTAAAATTTTTTCAAGTGAAGAAAATGAAAATTGGAAAGGTTGAATGATTTTTGTTATAGACTCATCAGATTTCAAAAGCGTATCCTTGTTCTTTATACTATGCCACTGCAGAGCCCTCCCCCCGCACTGGAGACTTTCCTAACATTGTTTCACACCTCATGTATTTATATTTCCCTTCTCTGGATCCCACAACATCTAGTACTTACCCATTGTGAACACTCATCATGACTGAGCCATGAGCCTCTATATTTTTTGTCTCTTGCTTCACCCAGAGTCAGAGCATTTTAAGGGTGAGTGCAGTGTCTTGTCTTTAGAACAGAACATGAAACCCCTAATATTGGTCAACCGGATGGACAAACAAGAGAACAGGTGCTCCAGAAGATTTGCTCCAATGTCTATGAGGGTGTGGGTAGAGAAGGGACAGACCATGGTGCTACCAGTCTTGCCCATTTCTGTTGGCTTCACTTGCTCCACAAGCAACTGAACAATGAAGTGGAAAGCCCCAGCATCCATGGAGTAGGAAGAACAGGGTTAAGTGCCCAAGAAGGAGGGAGTATTCAACACATCCCGCACCTTGTAGCTCCTCTAGAGCTGGAGGGAAAAGACTGTCATCCAAAGGGCTGTGTTTCTTGCTGACCCGCAGGTGGCAGCATGGCCCAGCTGTGAGAGACCAGCTCAGTTCTTAGAAAGCCTGTGGCTGCTCTGGGACTCAGAACTGTTCTCAGGGCATTGAGTGCCCTGGGAATGATGGATGGTGCTGCCCATTCATTGTACCCGGAGGTAATTGAGCCTGCAGTATTTTGGAGGCTGCAGAGAGATTTCCTGAGCCTCTCTCTATGGTGGGACTGCAACATTTTGGTTATTATATCCCTTCAGAGACATCCCAGAAACCTTTGTTGTATTTAGAATGCAGTCATTGGCAGAATGCTTTGAAAGGGGTAAAAAAAAAAAAAAGCCCACCACCATCATCCCTAAAATATGAGGAAATTGAATAGTCTTAATGTTTTTTTTCAAATGTTTGGTTTGCTATGCATTCCGTATTCTTTTTTTCTTCTTTGATTCTGAAATAATATTCCTTTCCACCTCACTTAAAGTAAATCCTCTGGAAGGTAGCTTATGTTAATTGATTGAGTATTTTGAAAGAGTGGAGACAGAGCTGTGTATAATATCTTTATTTAAATAAGATCAAAGCCCTTTTATATTGTAGACTGAGGTATTTAAAAGTAAGATGATTGGAAATTTCTGAAGTTGCACATAGTTCAAGAGAATGTAAAATATTTCAGAAGGAGAAACTGACACACGGGTACAGTTTCCATTTATTCTAAATATACATGTAATATCCATTGTATAAGACAAGCAACAAAAGATCTTTAGCTTGTCGAGTTGGGTTTGTGTAACAGCTTCTTTTCATTAGAATTTTTAGTAACTGAGAAAAATGCCAGATGCTAAACCCTGAAAAAAGGTATTTTGAGTAGGATATACTGGTAGATCTTAGCACTGTTGGGGAAAAAAAGTCACTTGAAGATTCAGAAAACGTTTCCTCATTCATGCAGTCAAATGGGAAGTCTGGACCTCTACCTTTCTGTACTTTGGATTTAAATAGGCTTGGTGGTTGGTTTTAAGCAGCTTTTTCAGTGGTTTTTAAGATAATGTCACTTTGGTGTTTTTGAGAACAGTTGTTCTTCACTCAAACCTGTAAGGTTTTACTCTCTAACAGAAGACTCTCTCATGGTGGAATGTGATGATTTAAAGTTGCGTTCTGTATGAGAAGTTACTTTCTAGATGTTTAGAGAGCCAAACTTAACTGGTTTTCCATGAACTGACACTTTATGCTTTAGGAGGCAATAAATTTGGTCTGTTTAATTTCTTGGACTAGAGAAGAAAATCAGAAGGATGATTAGAATGGCCCCTCAAGGTCTATTTTTAGATTAGATTGCGGGTGTTGTACAGACTGCCATTCTGTCTGCCTTTGCTTTGTTAAATTTGTGTGTGTGTGTGTGTGTGTGTGTGTGTGTGTGGTGAAAACCTAGGCTAGGAATTAAAAGTGAGAGTTGTAGCTGGAGAGTTAATTGAGGTAAGTTCACAATGGTTTAGTCACAGCCTCTGATTCAACTCTAACAAGAATATAAGTAAGGAAAAAAGCTCCAGCATACCCTCAAATCCTGCTCGATGATCCATGACTCGTGGAAGGACTTTTTCCAGCCTTCTTGTTGTCGTTCAGTTGCTAAGTCATGTCCAGCTCTGTTTGACCTCACGGACTGCACCGTCAGGCTTCCCTGTCCTCCACCATCTGCTGGAGTTTGCTCAAATTCATGTCCACTGAGTTGGTGATACTATCCAGTCATCTCATCCTCTGCCACCCTCTTCTCCTTTTGCCTTCAGTCTCTCCCATCATCAGTATCTTTTCTAATGAGTTGGCTCTTTGCATCAGGTGGCCAAAGTATTAGCTGCTTTGGGAAACTTATCAAAAATGTCTTAATTTTATTTTTTAATATAAAGATCTCCACTTCCATGCTGCCTTTAATTAATATACTGCTGAATATGTAAATATTATGTCTTGCTTTAAGTATCATTATGTATATTTTGTATTTTTTCTAGTATTTCAAAATAAATTACAATGTTTGTCAATGTCTAATTCATATTTCTAAAGGAACAATTTTTAAATATATTGGTGTCATTTCTGAGGCAGGGTAAAGAGGCCTTAGAAAAGGACACAGTTGGTACTGTCTTAACTAAAGTGTCCATTGTTCAACTTTTCATTTCAAAGTTTAATTTCTTGACTTCTTTAGCACAATAATATTCTTGAAAACCAAGTATTGTTGAGGAAAAAGGATTTTCTAAATCTTTTAGCTTTTAGGAAATCAAGAACCAAGACTAGTGGAATAGATCAGAGAGTTTTAGTGCATTCCAGGAAATAGAACAAACTCAAGATGAGACAGAAGAAATGGAAAGCCCACTCTTTTGGCCCTAAATAATTGTGGCAGGAAAAAGTTATGGAACTAGGGAACCAGGACGATTTATTTAAGATCCTGACCTTGTTTTTTTGAGTTCAAGATCAGAAAAAGAACAGAGTTCAAAAAAAATGCTAGGTGTGGTTCCCAGATATTTGGCTTTAGGAGGAAACTGCACGATTTTAGGAGGAGACCCAGTGTGACCTGGACAACAGCAGAGCAATGGTGGTGATAGTCTGCTTGGTTGATGAGCCTCTAAAAATGGATCCAGAAGGCATGTCCCAATGATGGCATAGGGTAGCCAGTAGATTAATGGTGATCTGAGGTCTGAAGGAAGAAGCTGCCTGCCATGGATGGAATCTTAAGGGTTAGGAGTTATGGTTTGTACATGTGGACACCAATGAAGGGCACCAGCATTTTCTTCCAAAAGACTAGTTGGGACGATCAAATTTCAGAGGTTTACCCACAGGGCTTATTATTTTAGCAGGTCCACCATGGCATGCTTATATCATTTGTTTACATTCAGTGTCTGCTCATTCTGACAGTTTTTATTGGACTGGCATCCATTTTGTTTGGTTGGTGCCATGCTGTACCCATTGTTAAATATTTTGAATTTACTCCAGGTTTTCCACATAGGGAGTAAACTGGTCCTTCCACTCTATATCAGGGACCTGAAAACGTCTGAAGTTCTGGTGTGGATTGGAGCTCCCTTCCATTCACTGTCGTAAACCCGGGGTCAATCCCAAAATTATCTCTGGGAAGAAAGGAAAAGAGGAAGAAACAGAATACTGAACATTTATAATGAAAAGACTATATCCTCTAGAAAATGACTTTATAAATGGCTCTATTGAGGAGTTAATTTTGAATAGAAACAATATTTAAATTTAAGGAGATTGCTTAAGCTTGAACATAATTAAAATATTGTGAATTAGTGAGTGTTTGTGGGCTAGAGCAACTTAAAGAAGAATTATGTGAAAGAAATGAAATATTCTTTTCGTGTGTCTGAATAGGATGAGTAAACTTCCACCTACCTCCTATAAACTCTTGCTGAGCCCTCTGTAGTAGTAATAGCTTTGGAACTGTGGCTCACGCTGACTTCAGATTCCTTCTGTTTGTACCTCTTGCTTCTCAGATGTACAGAAGATAGTGAAATAAGAGCAAATAATAACACCGAGGATCCTATCTTTTTCATCTTTTTTTAAAAGTCTTTATTGAATCTGTTATATTTTTTTCTGTTTTGGTTTTTTGGCCATGAGGCATGTGGGATCTTTGTTCTCTGACCAGGGATTTAACTTACACCCCCTACATTGGAAAGCAAAGTTTTAACCTTTGGGCCACCAGCAAAGTTCCTCTTTTTCATCTTTGAAACTCTCTCTGCTTATAAAGGCTACTGCATTGTGTAACTCCATGATGAACTTTTAACATTATAGGTATACAAAACAGGGACCTGGATTCTCATTCACACTTTGATGATTTTTTTTTTTCTTTTGTCTGGGGGAGGGTGAGATACTTAAATTACTAAGCAAGAGAGCCAGTATTTGAATTTGAATTTTTAAAAATTTAGACCCCCCCCATTTTAATTCTACTTCATTGGCACCAAAAATTTTATAAACTGTTCGTAGCAAAGGATAACAAAAATATATCGTGACAGGAGAGAGAGCAGTTAATGTCAGTATGTGTCTGTATCTCTCTGAAACCTGTAATGAAATTCCAGTGGGTACAATATGGAGTCCCTTGTTGGGAAGGAACTTTCTCTAAAATGTTCGCTCTTAGGACTTGAAACAAGAAAAAGAGAGATGTGGAAGAGAACGGCACTAACCCCTTATGTATCTCTCCCTTGTTGGATTTGATTTTACTCATCATTTGCAGTAGACAGTTGACTCTTGAGGCCATTGAAGGTTTCTAGCTTCAAGTCCAATTGTTTGGTCATTTGTTCCTTGCTCTTTAATTTTGACCCTTCCATAAAAATGTTTGAAGTAGCAAATCTGTTAGGATAATTCATTGGACCTATTGACTAATAAAGAGGTTTGTATTAAGATGGGGAAGAAATTTATGAAAATGGATTGTTTCAGCTGCTTTCATTACCAACCGTGAATCACACCACCTGGAGAACTCTGCTATTCCTGTGAATTATAAACAAGATGAAAAGACAACCCTCAGAATGGGAGAAGATAATTGCAAATGAAAAAACTGACAAAGGTTTAATCTCCAAAATATACAAGCAGCTCATTCAGCTCAATACTAAAAAAAACAAACAACCCAGTCAAAAAATGGGTGGTAAACATTTCTCCAAAGAAGACATACAGATAACCAGCAAAGAGATGCTCAACATTGCTCATTATTAGAGAAATGCAAATCAAAACTCTAATACAGTAAGATACACCTCACACCAGTCAGAATGGTCATCATTCATCATTAAAAAATCTGGACATGGTATATACTGGGGAGGTTGTGGAGAAAAGGGAGCCCTCTTGCATTGTTGATAGAGATGTAAATTGATATGACCACTATGGAGAACAGTATGGAGATTCTTTTAAAAAGTAGGAATAAAACTACCATATGACCCAACAATCTCACTACTGAGCATATACCTTGAGAAAACCATAATTGAAAAAAAGACACATGTACCCCAATGTTCATTGTAGCACTGTTTACAATAGCAAGACATAGAAGCAATCTAGATGTTTGTTGACAGATAACTGGGTAAAGAAGTTGTGGTACCTAAATACAATGGAATATACTCAGCCTAAAAAGGAATGAATCTGAGTCAGTTTTAGTAAGGTGGATGAACCTAGAATCTGTTATATAGGGTGAAGTAAGTCAGAAAGAGAAAAACATATATCATATATTAACATGTATATATGGAATCTAGAAAAATGGTACTGATGAACCTAATGAACCTATTTGTAGGGCAGTAACAGAGACACAGACATAGAGAACAGACTGTGGACACAAGGGGAAAGTGATGGTGGGATGAATTGAGAGAGTATCATTGAAATATATACATTATCATATGTAAAATAGATAGCTAATGGGAAATTGTTGTATAACACAGGGAGTTCAACCTGGTACTCTGTGACACCCTAGAGAGGTGGGATGCTTGAGAGGGAGGTTCAAGAGGGAGCGGATATATGTATACTTATGGCTGATTCATGTTGTTGTATGGCAGAAACCAACACAACATTGTAAAGCAATTATATTCTAATTAAAAACAAAATTTTAAAAAAATCTGTAAAAAATAATACTTTTTCATCAAGGTGTTTGCTAGACAGCCTTGGTGGGCAGAGGAGGTTTTGTGGTAAACAAGGCAAAACTTAATACAACTCACAACTCTGTGTGAGGAAGAGTGCATGTGCATGTACCTCACTCAAAATGGTAGAGAATTCCAACATTCCTGTTTTACTTGGAATACATTTTAGAATGAACATTTAAATATCTAGGTAGGTATGTCCAAGTTTCTGTGTGTGTGTGGTATTTTAGCAATTTCTTCAAGAAAATTATGCAGTCCCAGTGTGAAAACCTAACTGAGAAAGAGCTAAAGATATATTTTTCCCATCCTGACTCATGGTCAACTCCACCCCGGTAAAGCACTCCTCAAAGAATTCTTTTCCATAAAAACTCACTAATCTGCAAAGGATCCCTCTTATTTTCTACCTTCTCAGAAACAAATGTAAGATTTATTCTAGGGTTTGTGTGTGTGTGTGTGTGTGGATGTGAGCTGAGATGCCCAATAATAAAACTAGGTGAATTTAAGGACTTCATACTATACACCTTGCACTGTGCTAGGTCACGCAGTTACATGCATTATTTTATTTAGTCCTCATTGTGAAAGGTCATATTGTTAACACTCTTAGGCAGAAGATGAAACTGAGTCTTTGAGAGGTTAAGTACCATGTCCAACATTCAGATGGTTGGGAGTGGAATCGAGGCCAATTTCAGAGACCACACTCTTCATCATTATGTTCTGCTGCCTCCTGAAGCAAAACAAAATGTTCAGTAAAGATGAAAGTGAGATTCCTCAAGGAAGGAGCGCAGAGATGTTATCTATGTATTTAAGATGCTGTGGGAGAAGGGAAATGGCAATGTAGTGAATTAGAGGAGCTGAATTTAAATCCAGCTCCTCTACTTCCTCACTATGTGAATATCTGAGTACTTACTTTGTTGGATTGTTGGGAAGACAGATATGTTTGTGAAAAGTGTTATAAGACTATAAAGGGCAAGACCAGAAAGGTACAAAGGACAGTCAACTAACCAAGTAAATTTAAGAGATACTTCTGGGGGAAGTTGGCAGTCCTTTTCTGGCTGTGGTATTATATTTTTATAAAATTCAGATATCAATTGGAAACAAAATGTTTACTAAAAAGTATAAAATATGCCTGGAGTAAATTCAAAATACTACTTTCAATTTATAATTCTTAGCATCTGTCAATGTTAGCTATGTTTAACTATTTTATTCTAATGAGTGGCTAAAATACAGGAAATTAATTTTACACTATTCTAACAAGCTTAAAATCCCTGAGTAAAGCCATTAAAAATTTCAACCTGGATTTAGACTAAAATTGCCCATTTAATTTCATTATCTCTCCTGTGCTGACATTTTGAAGATAAGTTAAAAATGCTTGGAAGTTTTTAAAACTACCCTATAAACATGTAAACATATTTTACACATTTATAACTGTAAAAGATATCAGCTAAAGTTAACTTAGAATGCCGCCCCCAGGTTTCCTGGTTTCTGTGCTCAAAAAAATAATTGTTGATTGTTTTGAAAAAAGTTATCAGAACAATATGATGAAAATGATTTTTTTCTTCCACCAGAACTGCATGGTTTCTTTGAGTGTGCTTAAAGGGACAGAGAGAAGGGAAGGATGGAATGAGTTGATATGTAAGTGGTAGTCAAGGTAGTCTGTGTCTTCGTAGAACTAAGATAAACCATCTTTCGCCTTGTTTTGTTCATCTGTTTAGCAGAAAGCTTGTGCAATTTGCATTTTAGAATGTGCAGTCCTTTTAATTTACTTATAAATAATTTGTTTCTACATTATGCTGCTTTGTTTGTAGTGAACAATACTTACACAAGTGTTTCATGAAGTAAAGTGAACTAACACAGCACTCTCCAAAGAGAATTTCAAGATAAAAACCATTAAGGATGAATGGAGTGCATTTCAGAAATCTCTACCATATGTCTGAATGGGTCTTTGCATCACGCTTATTTACAAAATTCAGAGGCACTAATTGTTCTAAGAAATAGAATGCTTTCAAGCCAAAGAAAAAAATAAAAACACAATAAATGTAAAAGACACATTAATAATCTTTTCTGTGAGCATGAGTTTGATCTACTGGATTATCTATTGAGTCATATCAGAAAGATTTGCTTAATAATATAGAAATTATCTGGGCTCCACAGCAGTTTGGCAGTATGAATTCCTGGAGCAGGTAGTTTGGAGGATGAACTACCAATATCACTGCATTTATAAAAAAGGAAATTTTGACCAAACTTTAGGAAATTCCATAATCAAAGTATTTCTAAGAAGTAGAGTCTATCTACTGTAGGTATATAAAACATATCTCAGAGACATTTTCCCTAAAGAGACTGGCCATCTTATTTTGTTAAAAAACAAAGAATGAGAAAGGCTTATGTAATTAGATACCTGAAGAAGGAACCAGCAGCTCACTCCAGTATTCTTGACTGGTTAATCTCAGGGACAGAGGAGCCTAGTGGGTTATAGTGCATGGGGTTACAAAAAGTCAGACACGACTTAGCTACTAAACAGCAGCAGCAATTAGATACCTAAGTATTTTTTTAAGTCATTTTCAAAAGGAGCGTGTGCCCCTGTATCTTCAACATCATGTTCTGAATCTGCTTATTTGTATAGACTATTGAAATGTGTATGTTTTAAGAGTTATTGCATTAATCTCATTGCTTTGTGTATATTATGAGAATCCCCATTTTCCTATTTGTTTATTTAGGAGACTAAATATTGTAAGTTAGTGTCTTGTTTGTATCAGTATTTTTGCATAGAACATAATTATTGTAGAAAGAAGAAAATATAGAGTAGATAATACAAAAGAATTTGGTAGTATAGAATCTCTCAGTAACAGTAAGCATTAGTGGCAAATCTCTTGTTTGAGAAGAAAGTGGCATAGCACTTTGGAGCATTGGAACTTGATGAAATCTCAATGAAACAAAAGTCAAATAGTTATAAAAATACAGTTTCCCAGGAATCAAACTGGGGTCTCCTGACTTGCAGGTGGATTCCTTACTAGCTGAGCTACCAGGGAAGCCCTTTTGTCTCTATAGGTGGTCTTTAAAGGTTGTTTGTGAGGGACACTCACTTCAGTTGTTAGCACTGTTTAATTTTGACTGTAGTTCAGAAATGATTATCTTAAGATATTCATGAGCACTAAAGTCAAATTCAGCACAAAATTCAACCCACTGTGGCACTATGACTTCCAACTACAGTATTAGTAGAGACTTGAAACTTCTCCATGTGAGGTATAGAAATAAACTCACTTTTAGAAGACAATTCATATGTGTGAGGGTCCATTTTGTATGTGTACAAGTTCATTAATGAGCCACAGTAAAATACGGGGCAAGGTCTTATTGCTTATAATATAATTGAGGTCTTATCTTCACAATACTATACTATTAAGTTAATCATTGTGGAAATGAAGTGAAGTGAAAGTCGCTCAGTCATGTCTGACTCTTTGCAACCCCATGGACTATACAGTCCATGGAATTCTCCAGGCCAGAATACTGGAATGGGTAGCCTTTCCCTTCTCCAGAGGATCTTCCCAACCCAGGGATTGAACCCAGGTCTCCCGCACTGCAGGTGAATTCTTTACCAGCTGAGCCACAAGGGAAGCCCTGTGTGGAAATGGTGACTATTTAATAATGACCATTCTAAGTCATCTAGTCTGTTAAAGTATGGATGGAATTGATAGATTTGACCACTTATTTTATACTAGGAAAATTTGCCTAGTACATTTGTTTGTTCTTTTCCCCCCATTTTCATTCCCCTGAATATCATCCAATAGGAAGTTAATACTGTAGGGAGACTGGACATAGGTACTAGGCCTTTCTTCAAAGTTGGAATACTATAATACTGCTGCTAAGTCACTTCAGTCATGTCCGACTCTGCGACCCCATCGACGGCAGCCCACCAGGCTCCCCCGCCCCTGGGATTCTCCAGGCAAGAACACTGGAGTGGGTTGCCATTTCCTTCTCCAATGTGTGAAAGTGAAAAGTGAAAGTGAAGTCGCTCAGTCGTGTCTGACTCTTAGCGACCCCATGGACTGCAGCCTACTAGGCTCCTCCGTCCATGGGATTTTCCAGGCAAGAGTACTAGAGTGGGGTGCCATTGCCTTCTCCAGGATACTATAATAATACAGTATAAAATCGAAGAAGAGTAGAGAAGGAATTCCCTGATGGTCCAGTGGTTAGGTGCTTTCGCTGCTGAGGGACCGTGTTATGATCCCTGGTTAGAGATGTGTATGGGATCCTTTAAGCTGCCTGGTATAGCCAAAAGGTAAAAAAGAGAGTTTAGAGATCATCTTAATGGAAACCAAATCTCTCACCTATCAGCTTTATGACCTAGGTCAATTATATAATTTCTCTAATAAATGGTGTATAAAGCAGATTTTGTTAAGAATGACAAAAATTAATATATTCAATGTGTGGCATATTTTAAGCTTTCAATTAATGATATGTGTATTTGCTGTTTTTGAGGGAGGATTAATACTGAGAAGTTAAAGATGTTGGAATGTGGGACTGATGAAAATTTTCAGTTCAGGAGATTTGAATCTAAAGAAGATAGTGCATAGGCTTGAGGGATGGAGAAAAAGTCATAAAAGTGCAGTTTATTAGGTACTTATTATGCTTTGAACACTGTGTGTGGGCTTAGTAACTTCAGTTGTGTTTGACTCTTTGTGACACTGTGGACTGTAGCCTGCCAGACTCCTCTGTAGGATTCTCCAAGTAAGAATACCGGAGTGGGTTGGCATGCCCTTCTCTAGGGGCTCTTCCTGATCCAGGGATTGAACCTGTGTCTTCTGCGTCTCCTGCATTGCAGGCAAATTCTTTACCCACTGAGCCATCTGGGAAGTAGCTTTGAACCCTTTGAATACTGTAATGGGCACTCAAAAGAAGAGAAAGCCAATATAAGAGGAAGTAGGAGAACTTTGGAATTAGTATTAGCTCTTAATTAGTTCTTAATTTCTTTTCAAATTTTCTGCCTCTCAAAATACCTATAGAAGTAGTTTTCTCATTCATGACATGATTTAAGAAACTAGTTCTGATAATTGGAGATTTCTAGTATATTCTGTTCAAAATATGCCATGAAAGAAAAATAATGATCTATTTTTTGTCTTCTCCCCTGCTTCTTTACACATCCTAAAACATACTGGGATGTGGCAGTGACCACATATGTTTTCACGTAGATTTCTCTCTTTGAAAAAGTAAGCCATTAAAGGAAAGTATAACTTTTTACAGCCAGGACCTAACATGTTGTCATTGTATAATTGTCCTCAATGAAAGGTTTTTGAATGCATGAATTAATGCGTGAGTGTGTTAGCATGAATGAATGAATAAATGAATCTCCAAGTTAGGTCCAAAGTTTTAATGAGCAGGATCAGAACATACTTATTGAGGACCCTTTGTCATACACATCATTGTTACTCTGCTAGTTCTGAAATGCATGATATTATATCATAAAAATGATCACTGTTATAGATGGTGAAGTTTTGGTTAAAATGATGTGCTGCTGCTGCTAAGTCACTTCAGTCATGTCCGACTCTGTGCGACCCCATAGATGGCAGCCCACAAGGCTCCGCCGTCCCTGGGATTCTCCAGGCAAGAACACTGGAGTGGGTCGCCATTTCCTTCTCCAATGCATGAAAGTGAAAAGTGAAAGTGAAGTCGCTCAGTTGTGTCTGACTCTTCGCGACCCCATGGACTGCCGCCTACGAGGCTCCTCTGCCCATGGGATTTTCCAAGCAAGAGTACTGGAGTGGGGTGCCATTGCCTTCTCCGTAAAATGATGTATGCTGGTGGAATTATTAGTTGATAATCCCTTTATAAAGTAACATGAAAGCTTGTATGTAGCAAAAGCCACAAATTTAATCATATCCATTGCCTCCAAAATTCTTCTCTTATGGGAAAATTTGAACAGAAACAAAACAAGCTGAACATAAAAGAAATTACTGTAATCAATATTAATGGCAAAAAGTTGAAGACAAACTAAAAGTTCAGCAAAATAATGATTTTATAAATTATGGTACATCAACACAGTTTAATGTTATGGAGTCATTAAAATAATTCTATGGGAAAATCAAGGTATATTTAAGAGATAATATATGTGAAAATAGTGAAATATGAAGTTCTATGTATACCATTATTATAGCAATATAAATACAGTATGGGTGTCTAGATAATATGCATAAATATAGTAGTTGTGTCAGGATAAGATAATTGGTTTTGCATTATAAAAAAAGCATTTTTTTTTTTATGGCTGATTCATATCAATGTATGACAAAACCCACTGGGAAAAAAAAAATATATATATATATACATAACATAAAATGAACCATTTAAACCATTAAAAAAAAAAAGCATTTATTCATCTTATATTACCTTTCAATACACTTCTAAAATTTATCTTATTTTCTTTTGTCATAAACAGATACTTTGGTGCCTTTTCTTCTGATAATTCAGTATCTTTATAGGGCTTGAGATTCATTATCAGTTGCTGTCAACATCCTTGTATTGACAGTTAGGATTACATAGATGACTGGGTTGTTGTTTAGTCGCTAAGTCATGTCAGACTCTTGCAACCCCATGGACTATAGCCTGCCAGGCTTGTCTGTTCATGGAACTTTCCAGGCAAGAATAATGGCATGGCTTCCATTTCCTTCTCCAAGGGATCTTCATGATCCAGGGATCAAACATGTGTCTCCTGCACTGGCAAACAGATTCTTTACCACTGAGCCACCAGGGAAACCCAGATGACTGTGTTTAAAGGAATATAAAACTTAACTCCAGCTATATACTTTGAAGTTTGTTTTAAAAAGTAAATTCCCAATATACATTCATTTTCTTATATAGTTTGTTTTTCCTGAAAGTCAACTTAAGGTAAAAAGTCAAAGGCTTTTTATCTTATAGATATAAATATGCATGTGTCTTTGTTAATCTGAAGGCAGCACATTAAAATGGAAAGGAACACTTGGGCAACTGTTTGGATCTGTTGATTTTACAGATGAGGGAACCCTGGGAGGCAGGGATTTGGACCAGGATTCAATGCCAATTAATGGCAGAGCCAGGAGTAAAATGTACAGGTTTAGAGAGGGTTGAGAAGGTTCCCATCCACTACTCAGTCAGAATGCTTTCCCCATCACCCTAAAATGAGCTGTCAGCTTCCTTCTAGCTTCAGAGCCCATGACGATTTTTCTATACCTACAGTGTCACAGCTGTGCTACATCCCCATGTCTAAAGAGAACAGGATTTTTCATCTCAGCCAGAAATTGCTGCTTAGTACACCCTCGCACAGAGGTAAATGCTGGCACTTGGGTAGTCTTGTCTAAATGTACTCGTTGGTTGCATCTCCTCAAAATCAGGGGTTCTGCTTCTGAGTGTACAGCATTAATGTGTTCGCCCAGGGATAGCATTCCTATCTGTCTTACTGGCCTTTCTGAGTTCCCCGCCCTGCACCATCCACAGGCAGAAATCCTGGTCACAGGAAGTGGCTCTCACGGGGGTAGCTTCCAAAAATCCAGAAAGAACAAATTAGTGTCCTTGATTTGTTTCAGAAACAAACAGCAAAGAAGCCTCTCCAACATGCTTGAAAAAGAAAACAAATAAGAGAGAGAAAATAATTTCAAGGGAAAACCTACTGCTATTCTTAAAGGGAGCTCTAAGGAGAAGACTTCAAAAACGATGAATGATTGCTGAGGACTGCTTGCCCATTAGCCTGTGGTAGGCCAATTAGGCCGTAGTGGAAGGGAGGATCAGTGGGTAAATTCATTTGACGGTCCTATGGAACCAGCTTTGAAGGAATTAAAAATATGCTCATTTGATTTAATGAATGTAGTCAAATAGACCTAGGTGATTATATTGAATTTCTAAATTGATATGTAGTCTGTTAAACCAGGCATTATTTAAACATGGCTTCCTCCTTTGCACCCATTTGTTCTTGTCCTTCATGTTCCTTCCTTTGTGATAACATGGTGATTAAGTCCTCTTGCTGTGTCTCCTATGTACGGTGTTGTGGAGAAATTTATGACTTTTATAATCAGGTCAATAAATAATTATTAGTTAGAGGACCATTCTTAGTCTCATTGGAAAAACTATTCTTTTATTGCCTTTTCTCAATAATATTCACCCAGAAACTTAGACAGTAAGTACTAACTGAACACCTACTATGAATTAGGCACTAGTCTCGAGATTCCCAGGTGGCTCAGTGGTAAAGAATCTGACTGCCAAGCAGGAAATGCGGGTTCAATCCCTGTATCAGGAAGATCCTCTGGAGAAGGAAATGGCAACCCACCCCAGTTTTCTTGCCTGGGAAATTCCATGGACAGAAGAGCCTGGTGGGCCACAGGCTGTGGGGTCTCAAAGAGTTGTACATGGCTGAGCACACATGCACTCCCTTGCCATCATCAAAATCATTGTGGGGGTTAACTCTAGCCATGAAATTAAAAGACACTTGCTCCTTGGAAAGAAAGCTATGACAAACCTAAATAGCATATTTAAAAGCAGAGGCATTCACTTTGCCAACAAATGTCTATCTAGTCAAGGCTGTGGTTTTTCCACTGGCCATGACTGGATGTGAGAGTTGGACCATAAAGAGGGCTGAGCACCAAAGAATTGATGCTTTCAAATTGTGCTGGAGAGGACTCTTGAGAGTCCTTTGGACAGCAAGGAGATCAAATCAGTCAATCCTAAAAGAAATAAACCCTGAATATTCACTGGAAGGACTGATGCTGCGGCTGAAGCTCCAATACTTTGGCCACCTGATGTGAAGAGCAGATTGACTGGAAAAGACCCTAACACTGGAAAAGACTGAGGGCAGGAAGAGAAGGGGGCAACAGAGGATGAGATGGTTGGATAGCATCACTAACTCAATGGATAAGTTTGAGCAAACTCTGGGAGACAGTAAAGGACAGGGAAGCCTGGCGTCACAAACAATCAGACACAACTTAGCAATGGAACAGTAACAACTAGCCATCATGGAAGATCCAAATTTGACTAATGTTTTGTCCTTGTCCTCAAGGATGTCATAGTGTGAGAAAGGAATTTGAAGACTTCCCAGGACCAGGTGCTAGTTTAGCCAGTCGAGTTACCCTTTGTGTCCTCTCTCCTCTCATGGCTCCTGTGAACACAGGCAGTTTCTTTAATAAATAAGGCAACCATCCACAAGAGAAAGGCTTTATATCAGTGGCTCCCAAACATGGGTCCTTGGATCTGAACCTCCAGGTAAACCTGTTGTGCTTTTTGAAACTACCTAATTTAGTATAGAGCAGAGTACCTTGGCGAGAGGACTACCGTGACTATTTTAAAGATGTTCTTAAGGTGATTCTAATACTTCATCAGATTTGGCAATTAACAGTGGATGAATCCATAGTGGACAAGAGGGCATGACTGTGGAAATGCATAAGGAAAATAACCATCAGCAGACATCTACAAGGCAATATACTTAATGGTTAAAGACTTCAGCCTGTGAGGTCAGACTCCCTGAGTTTAAATTCTGTCTCTGCCACATAGAACTGTGAGATTTGGGGCAAGGTTTAGAAACTAACTGATCTATAGTTCCCACAGTTTGTAAAGTGAGAAAAAAAGTATTACCTACTACAGGGTTATTATAGGGAGTAAATGAGTTAACACATTAAAAGCAGTTAGAACTGTGCTAGAGAGAAAGTAAACATTCAGTGGGTGTCACTACTACTACTACTGTTACTACTGGTTATTGTTGTTGTTTTTCTTCTACCTATTATTACTATGATCATATGAAAGTTTATGCTTAGAATCTTCCAAAAATATATATGAGAGATGATAGGAGTTCACCTTTCTGTAACCCCCCACCAGATTAAATAAAGCAAAATCCCCTTCCATTTTAAGCTGGCTACAGTAATCTTGGGCTATGTGGACCAGATCCACATCAAACCAGGACCCCCTCTAACCTTGGGGCTGCCTTGGGTACCACCCTCTCCTGCACCTCTGGCATCTTAGGCTAACAGGGTCTCATCCGTGCATTTGAGTTCTCCCACTTCTCTGGCTCTGACATCATTAATTTGGCCAAGAAAAGAACCAGCACTAGTCCTGTCATTGAAGGTGCTTGGCAGCCACACAAATTCCAATGGTGGATATGATCTTTGCCAACACGGCCTTGCCAAGGTGTAGCCCTGAATGCCCACACCTCGCTTTGTGATTTCCATTAAGGCCAACTGGATTGACCCCACAGCTTCTCCTGAGGCCGTATTTGTCTCTGAAGTGAGAAAGGTGCAACAGGAAATGCAAAGCCCCAGGAGCAGCTGACCTTAGAGCCCTTTGAAAAAGACCATCTTCTGGCCATAGGTGTGTACGTGCCACACCCCAGCATGAATTGAACCCCAGCACCATTTGGACTGGGACAGATTGTGTTGCCACTGTTAATAACTACTCTTGCTGATTTAGACTAGGTGATTTTTCACTTGTTCTTTAGATACTTGTAGGCTGTTCTCTGTTTTCTGTGCTCAGTGGATGGGTAATGTCCAGCCGCTACACTATCCGGTACTCTATACTGCTATATATTCTATTGTTTTCCACTGCTACAGTTCAAAGTATTAGGCACACTAGAAATTATTAATCAAAGAAGAAACATTAAACATTTTTTAAATGTCTTTAATTGTTCATTTCTTATCATGGTCCTAAATGGGCCCAAAGTAACATTAATGTACACTTACATTTGATTCAATCAGTAGTCTTTCTGCTCATCAGTGGGCACAAATTGGTGTGGGCTGGTAGGAAGTACTCTGGTATCAGATTCAGAAGACTGAATTCTCAATCCAGGACTGTTCCTGACCACAAGAGTGGTCTTTGGCATTCATATCTCTGTGTTTATTATTTTCATTTATAAATGAGATTGGGTTGATCTCTGAGGATAAATAAAGAGCATCCCCTTTCCTACTAGTAGTTTATTCACTCTGCCTCTGATCCAGATTTGGTTGACAATAAGGCAAGAATATTTACCAATAAGGAGCATAATTACTCTAATTTCAGGATACTGATTGGGCCACAGACCTAGCCTGTGAATCTCTTTTCATCTGCTTTCTCTTTGAGATACTCACTGTTTTCTGTGGTAGCTGGACCCATGATCATTATATTATTACTGACAGAATTATCTTGTGTTTCCCGAAGTATTGTCTATATAGAATATTGATTCAATGAACTATTAATAAATATATCAGGAAAATATTTCTATGATAAAAAGATTCAGAAATAAGACATTAAGCAAATTTAAAATGTTTTTGACTACTCAGAATCTGGAATAATTAGATCTATACTGTGAATTACCCATATGAGAATATAATACAAAATGCTTCCAAAATATTTTGATCATGGGATCCTAACCTTCAAGAAATATCCCAAGAGATAAAATTTTCCATGACATACACTTCTGAAAATGTTGGAAGACTATTTACCAGTTTTAGCTTCTAAACAAGTGTCAACCGTATAATAAACAAGTTTTCTCTTAAAGGCTCTATGATGAAAAAGTAGATTACCCTAAGAGATATTCACTGAAAATAGCAAATTTGAAAAGTTTGTGTATTTATCCACTACTACAGCATAACACATTCTATTGTTTCAATTCAAAGATCTTGGAAACACTGTACAGTTTCTGAGTGTTTTATTTAAGAATGTATATGAATGTGGGATGTGAGGAAGAAATCTTAATTAAGCCCGAATCATTTCTTGGTCCCTGTTGCCTGACTAAGTCTGTTGTACTGATCCTCACCAGTGCTTATGTGCCAAACAAAAACAGAACTTAACTCGCTGACAGCCAGTTTCTAAAAGGCTGTCAGTCCTGACTTAGTCTTTTGTATAAAAAAGAAAAGATTAAAATTGTTACTCATGTTTGATTCATTGGACCAAAGGATCAAATGCTAAAGGCTCATCAAACTCTTTAAATGTAATGGCTGGCAGTTCTTGTTCCAGAATGACTATTAGATTTTTGTCCTGAATGAAAGAATACTTGCTACACTCCCTTCCTTTAAAAAAGGCAAATGGAATAAAGAACATGAGATGACATCTTTACTTGTAATAGGTGTTCTGTTTCTGGAAAGGTGCTAGGTCTGTTCCTTCGTGACCTCCCATTTGTTTCAATGTAGTTAGCATCAAATTCTATAGCATTTTGTCAAAATAATAGGAGATTTCTTTAGCTTTTACTACATCCAGACATTAGCAGGACCTTGAATAGATTTCAAATAATAATTCATCCAAGCCAGATTTGAATCAAAGAACGTACAAAATAAGGTGGGGTTTCTAAAAGTGGTCATAAGAGTGGATATTATATGACTTCTCTTTCTTTGAAGATGTAAGCCTTGTGTTTTCATTTTTTTCAGGATAGGCAATCATGACCACTTGATGTTTCTTTGACCAAGTAGTTATGTTCCCAAAGCAGTATTGCTCTGTCAGTTTATAGGGCAGCCTTTCAAAAATATAGTTATTTATCAATGTGAATTTAACAGAGCAAATGATGGCTCAGTTAAACCTTTTGTCAATAATACAAAAGATAGTTTTAAAATAACATGTACTAAAAAAAAAAACCAAAAGTAATATATACTCAGTCAGTCAATCAGTTCAGTTGCTCAGTCGTGTCCGACTCTTTGCAACCCTATGAATCGCAGCACGCCAGGCCTCCCTGTCCATCACCGACTCCTGGAGGTTACTCAAACTCATGCCCATCGAGTCGGCGATGCCATTCAGCCATCTCATCGTCTGTTGCCCCCTTCTCCTCCTGCCCCCAATCCCTCCCAGCATGAGGATCTTTTCCAATGAGTCAACTCTCCGCATGAGGCGGCCAAAGTATTGGAGTTTCAGCTTCAGCATCAGTCCTTCCAATGAACACCCAGGACTTATCTCCTTTAGGATGGACGGGTTTGATCTCCTTGCAATCCAAGGGACTCTCAAGAGTCTTCTCCAACACCACAGTTCAAAAGCATCAATTTTTCGACGCTCAGCTTTCTTCACAGTCCACCTCTCACATCCATACATGACCACTGGAAAAACCATAGCCTTGACCAGATGGACCTTTGTTGGCAAAGTAATGTCTCTGCTTTTTAATATGCTGTCTAGGTTGGTCATAACTTTCCTTCCAAGGAGTAAGTGTCTTTTAATTTCATGGCTGCAGTCACCATCCACAGTGATATTGGAGCCCAAAAAAATGAAGTCTGACACTGTTTCCACTGTTTCCCCATCTATTTCCCATGAGGTGATGGGTGGGACCAGATGCCATGATCTTAGTTTTCTGAATGTTGAGCTTTAAGCCAACTTTTTCACCCTCCTCTTTAACTTTCATCACGAGGCTTTTTAGTTCCTCTTCACTTTCTGCCATAAGGGTGGTGTCATCTGCGTATCTGAGGTTATTGCTATTTCTCCCGGCAGTCTTAACTCCAGCTTCTGCTTCATCCAGCCCAGCGTTTCTCATGAAGTACTCTGCATATGAGTTACCTAAGCAGGCTGACAATATACAGCCTTGACATACTCCTTTTCCTATTTGGAACCAGTCTGTTGTTCCATGTCCAGTTCTAAGTGTTGCTTCCTGACCTGCATGCAGATTTCTTAAGAGGCAGGTCAGGTGGTCTGGTATTCCCATCTCTTTCAGAATTTTCCACAGTTTGTGGTGATCCTCACAGTCAAAGGCTTTGGCATAGTCAATAAAGCAGAAATAGATGTTTTTCTGGAACTCTCTTGCTTTTTCAATTATCCAGTGGATGTTGGCAACTTGATCTCTGGTTCCGCTGCCTTTTCTAAATCCAGCTTGAACATCTGGAAGTTCACGGTTCATGTATTGCTGAAGCCTGGCTTGGAGAATTTTGAGCATTACTTTACTAGCGTGTGAGATGAGTGCAATTGTGCATTAGTTTGAGCATTCTTTGGCATTGCCTTTCTTTGGGATTGGAATGAAAACAGATCTTTTCCAGTCCTGTGGCCACTGCTGAGCTTTCCAAATTCGCTGGTATATTGAGTGCAGCACTTTCACAGCATCATCCTTCAGGATTTGAAATAGCTCAACTGGAATTCCATCACCTCCACTAGCTTTGTTTGTAGTGATGCTTCTAAGACCCACTTGACTTCACATTCCAGGATGTCTGGCTCTAAGTGAGTGATCACACCATCGTGATCACCGCAATCATCGTTATGATTACACCATCATCACGATACACCATCGTGACCTGGGTCGTGAAGATCTTTTTTGTACAGTTCTTTTGTGTATTGTTGCCACCACTTCTTAATATCTTCTGCGTCTGTTAGGTCTCTACCCTTTCTGTCATTTATTGAGCCCATCTTTGCATGAAGTGTTCCCTTGGTATCTCTAATTTTCTTGAAGAGATCTCTAGTCTTTCCCATTCTATTGTTTTCCTCTGTTTCTTTGCACTGATCACTGACGAAGGCTTTCTTATCTCGCCTTGCTATTCTTTGGAACTCTGCATTGAAATGGGTATATCTCTCCTTTTCTCCTTTGCTTTTCGCTTCTCTTCTTTTCACAGCTATTTGTAAGGCCTCCTCAGACAGCCATTTTGCTTTTTTGCATTTCTTTTTCTTGGTGATGGGCTTGATCCCTGTCTCTTGTACAATGTCATGAACCTCTGTCCATAGTTCATCAGGCACTCTGTCTATCAGTTCTAGTCCCTTAAATCTATTTCTCTCTTCCACTGTATATTCATAAGGGATTTGATTTAGGTCACACCTGAATGGTCTCATGGTTTTCCCTGCTTTCTTCAATTTAAGTCTGAATCTGGCAATAAGGAGTTCATGATCTGAGTCACAGTCAGCTCCTGGTCTTGTTTTTGCTGACTGTATAGGATTTCTCCATCTTTGGCTACAAAGAATATAATCAATCTGATTTCAGTGTTGACCATCTGTTGATGTTCATGTGTCTTCTCTTGTGTTCTTGGAAGAGGGTGTTTGCTATGATCATTGTGTTCTCTTTGCAAAACTCTATGAGCCTTTGCTGTACTTCATTCTGTACTGCAGGGCCAAATTTACCTGTTACTGCAGACAAATTTGCCTGTTCCTATTTTTGCATTCCAGTCCCCTATAATGAAAAGGATATCTTTTTTGGGTGTTAGTCCTGAAAGGTCTTCTAGGTCTTCATAGAACCATTTAATTTCAGCTTCTTCAGCATTACTGGTTGGGGCATAGACTTGGATTACTGTGATATTGTATGGTTTGCCTTGGAAATGAGCTGAGATCATTACGTCGTTTTTGAGATTGCATCCAAGTACTACATTTTGGACTCTTTTGTTGACCATGATGGCTACTCCATTTCTTCTAAGGGATTCTTTCCCACATTAGTAGGTATGATGGTCATCTGAGTTAAATTCACCCATTCCAGTCCATTTTAGTTTACTGATTCCTAGAATGTCAACGTTCAGTCTTACCATCTCCTGTTTGACCACTTCCAATTTGCCTTGATTCATGGACCTAACATTCCAGGTTCCTGTGCAATATTGCTCTTTACAGCATCGGACCTTGCTTCCATCACCAGTCACATCCACAACTGGGTCTGAGCCCATTGATAAGATAAAGCAGTATATTTCCAATATATTTCATTATTAAGATACGTATATATTCTTTAGGTGTGTAATCCTAATTTGATAATCTTTTGAAATATATATAGCCTAAATATCCATTAGCATAAATAGTATCTATAGGAGATTCAAAAGTCAGAATTGGCAGTTATTTTCCTAAAGACATACATAGAGAGAATTTGGAATAGAAATTTTGTCTTTCTGCAATGATCTTGAATCAAAGAGGAAAGCATTGAACCAAATCTACTTGTAATCATAATTTATAATGTAATCTGACAGACCAAGGAGATAAAAGTAGAAAAGGGAGAGAAGAAAATAATTGTCAGGTGAGTTTTATGTGCCAATGATTGGGTTAGGTGTTAAAACATATGCTAGGGATTATTGTTATTATTTAGTAACTAGCTTTCATAAAGTTATTTCCAGCCTCTATGAGATGGATATTGTAGGCAGTCAGGAGTCATTATTACTTCCTTAAATGTACTGTCATCCATAGCAGTTCTGCCTCTATGACTGATGATAAAAAGTAGAAAGGACACTGAAATGTTGTGAAGTAATTAGCCTCCAACTAATAAAAAAAAAAAAAAAAAAAAGAAAAGAAAAAAAAAAGTAGAAAGGAGAAAATATTAAGGAGGCCAACATGGACTGAGATTCTTTCTCATGTTAACAATAACCTGACAGAGCTGTAAAAGGTGCATGAAAATTAAGTTATTCACCCAAACCTACCAACCTAGCAAATTTTAATGTCAGCCTTGCAAATGATTATGATCACCAGATATAAAGCTTAGAGAAAAATTTAGCAAGTACTCAAGGATAATTAAGAAACAGGCAAATTAAAATTTAAATGAGGACTTTCAACAGTGGCAATGCATTTCTTCACTGACTGATATTGGACATTATCTATTCTCTCATCACTTTGTTGTGTGTCCCTGTGAAAAGGATTGGGAAATTTCACTTTAAGAAGATAAGAAAGAGGTGAATCAGTCAGACCTTTCTGCTTCTCCGACTGCTGTTTTCTGTCTGCGAGTGACACTCTTACCTGGACTTCAGAGGTTGGGTGATTATGAGCATGAAGTATTGAGCACAATAAGGATTCAATAAACGATAGCTATTGTTATGATGCTCACCATCACTGCAGTTTTACTTTTGGTAATTCACTCCTTTCTAGCTTCCCTTAATAATGAAAATTTCAGTCATTCATTTTCTCTAATTCTGTTTCCTTTTCAGTAGATGTGCTGTATGCTTAGTTGCTCAGTTGTGTCCAACTCTTCGTGGCCCCATGGATTGTAGCCCACCTGGCTTCTCTGTCCATGAGGATTCTCCAGGCAAGAACGGTGACGTGGATTGCCATGCCCTTCTCCAAGGGGTCTTCCCCACCCAGGGATCGAACCCAGGTCTGCTGCATTGCAGGCAGATTCTTTACCATCTGAGCCACCAGGGAAGCCCATGAATACTAGAGCAGGTAGCCTATCCCTTCTCCTGGGGATCTTCCTGACCCAGGAACTGAACTAGGGTCTCCTGCGTTGCAGGTGGATTCTTTGCCAGCTGAACTACTGAAGTAGATAAAATCTCTCAAAAGAATACATTTCATGTGTTTGTTGCCTGATATATAAAGGAGCATTTCCTTTGTTTTTATGTGCCTTAATGACATGACACCTCATTCTTTTTTACATATATATTTTATTAATTATTTTTTTAATGTGGCTGTGCTGGGTCTTTGTTGCTGGTGCAGGCTTTTCTCTAGTTGCAGCGAGCGGGGCCTACTCTCTATTGCTGTGTGCACGCTTCTCATTGCGGTGGCTTCTCTCATTGCAGAGCTCTAGGGTGTGTGGGCTTCAGAGTAGTTGTGGTCCCCAGGCTCTAGAGCACAGGCTCAACAGTTGTGGTGCATGGGCTTATTTGCTCAGAAGCATATCAGATCTTCCCAGACCAGGGATCGAACATGTGTCTCCTGCATTGGCAGGAGGTTCTTTACCACTGAGCTGCTAGGGAAGCCTGACCTCTCATTCTTTCATCTCTTTTTTTTCTGAGAAGTCTATGTTGACTGTGTGAATACCATTTGTGATTATATTGATGTCAAGGAGTAGTGGAAAGAGTATGGCATGAGATGTCGTGTAGATGTGGACTCAGACCCTTCTTCAGTCTCTGCTGTTAGGTCAATAGCAATTTGAAGTCTGTAAGGATTAAATGAAATGACATATGAAAGGACTATAACAAAGCATTTGGCAGATAGTAGGTGAGGAGAAAATATTTTTCTGCTCTAACACCACCCTTATTTCTTACTTTCTGCCCTTCCTTTTCGCATTCTAGCATAAGGGATCCTATGGTCCTAGAGTAGCACCGTCTAATAGAACTTTCTGCAGTGGTGGAAATGTTCTATATGGTTGCCTCTAGTCACATACTGCCATTTAAATTTATCTTAATTAAAATTAAATTGAAATTTCAGCTCCTCATTTACACTAACTGCATTTTAAATGTTCAGCAGCCACAATGTTAGTGGCTACACATCTTGGACAGCACAAATATAGAACATTTCCCTTTTCTTAAAGTTCCCTTGGACAGCATTGCTCTCAAACTATAGGTGGTAAATGTAACTCGTGTGATTGCAGAATTGAGTCCTTCATTTTTATACTTTTGAATTCATTTTCATTAAAATTCAAATAGCCACAGGTGGCTATGGGCTGCCACATTTAACGGCACAGGTCTATAGTGTCACAAGCACTCGTCCACAACTTTGCAGATTTTAGTTGACATTTTTAGATTTTATCTGATGCCAGGGGTTCTGAGAAGTGGGTAGATGAATTTATCAACTCCAAGTGTTGTAATGTGTTTCTGGTTTCCTCTTCTCTAGTATGACTAGGCTAAATTCCACCCACATCTGATGTTCTTACCTGCTTAGCTGTCCCTAGTTTTTAAATCAATAACTTTTCTATATCTCATTGGATTTTACTGATCTCACTTATTGTTAAACCTAGCCTCAAAATCAATAAAGGACTGTTTTGTAGTATGCCTAATATCATTCAGTGACTGACAAGGTTCAGAGAAAGTATATGAGAAAATGAAAGTCTGTTAAAAGAGGTCTTAACCACAGAGATACAGCACACTCATGAGCTGTGATCACTTCTGAGGTATGCAGAGAGTAATTTGTTGCTGTTAATAAAGTGCCAGCATTTACAAATTATTCCCCTTTTGATTTTAAGAAATTAAAACAGTCAATCACTGGTATAATGATGGTGGTCTTACTTATTTACATCCTGTCATGCGCTCTCTTTTGGGAAAGAAAAGTGTGGTGTGTAGTTATGTCTGGCACACGGCGGGTTGCTCCCATACCTGGCTTTGCTTACGAGACTGTGTCATTGATCAGAATGTTATCCATGTGTATCACAATGGCAAAAACTGTTCAAACATTACAAGCAATATGATGGCAAGCAATACATTATTCTGATACTTAGTCACGGGGACTGAATATTTCTCTCTCACTGCCTGAATCTTGTTTTTTTAAAAAATTAGATGGCAGTAATTTAATAATTAGACTGTTACAAGTGTAAAAAGTCTGACTTTAAACGAATGTGTTTTCAAGGTGAGGTAGGGTCAAGGATTCATCTTGTTGACAGAGAGAAGAGCAATGTGATGCAGTGGAAGAAGTATTGGCAGGGGGGATTAGGGCAAAGTCGAAAAGCACAGAGTCTGGAAGGCTTCACGAGCAAAGAGAGGTTTCAACGTTATATGGGAAAGGAGGAAAAGGTCATAGGAAGACATATCTGAAGGTCAGAAAGCAATATAATATTGCTAACAGCATGCCAGATGATTATTTAACTGAATTCCCTGAAATGTGTTTATTTATAGACTCTGAAGACACTTGTGTTTAGAATACACAGAATGAGGGTGAATTTGGCATTTGTTCTTATCTAGTTCCTTTATTTTATTTATGGGCAGAACAAAATTGTGATAGAAAAAGATGGCATGTTAAAAATTCTCATTGGATTCTATTAGCCAGTGAGCCCAGATACAGGTAAATGACCATCTACCAAGAAAACTGAGGAAAACTCTAATCCCATCTAATTCATCTTGTTATTAAGGTAAACTGCATCAGAATATTTATATTTCACAGTTTTCTCAGTAAAGAGTCTGAGTTCATTCTGGAAAATGGCAGATGGACACAAAGACTATATCAGAACTTCCAACTGCTGGAGGAAGAGGGAAGTTTGGCTAATGTCGTATCTTCTGCCCATCTGGTTTGTTCTTTCTTTGCGGACAGTTACACGGATTTGAAAGCCCATTAGGGAAGACCGTGTTCTGTCTGTAAGCAGGGGAAGCGCATGAGCTGATGACGGTTCTATAAACAGACCTAAGCTTCATTTTAGATAGGAATAAGTTTCATTTATTCCAGGGAGGCTGGTTATAAATGGGAATGATATTCTTTTTGATGGACAATTCAATTGCATTTAAATTCAAATTAACATCTGGTGTTTATGCTTTATATCGTGCCATCTACCTGAATCTAGACAGAAGCTATTAAAGATCTATGGCTAGGGAATCTTTGTTCTCTGAAGACTTTAAAGGAAAACCAGAGGGTTTTCTAAGCCCTCATGAATGGAACCAAATTATAGTTGCCCTTGAATCTAAGATGCTTTCTTTGTTCACTGTGTATTAAAGGGAGTTTTGCAAATATACACAAACACATTTTGCTACTAAGAAGATGTTAAAAATATTCAGCACTTTTCAAATAATATGTGTTTTAAATGAATAACACATACTGTAGTACATATATATTTTTGTTCATATACTGTCTTAAGAATTTAGTTCATATATATTTATAAGTACATTTTACTCCATAGATACATTAATTCTATTTATACATGAGTTCATTTATAGCTATAGTTCATATATATGAACCACATACTTATAGATGGAAATATTTATAGTTGGATGGATGTATGCACATATGAAGGGGTTACCATGTGGCTTAGTGGTAAAGAATCTGTCTGCCAATGCAGGAGACTTGGTTTGATTCCTGGGTCGGGAATCCCCTGGAGGAGGACATGGCAACCCACTCCAGTATATATCCCACTCTTGCCTGGGAAATCCCACGGACAGAGGAGCCTGGTGGGCTACAGTCCATGGGGTTGCAGAGTCTGACATGACTTAGCAACTGAGCATGCACACACACGTAGAGATATGCATGTGTGTGTGTGTGTGTGTGTGTAAGTATTAGTCACTCAGTCATTTCTGACTGCAACACCATGGACTGCAGCCCGCCAGGCTCCTCTCTCCATGGAATTCTCCAGGCAATAATACTGGAGTGGGTTCCATTTCCTTTCCCAGGGGATCTTCCCAACCCAGGGATTGAACCCAGGTCGCCTGCATTGTGAGCAGATTCTTTACCGTCTGAGCCACCAGGGAAGTGCATATGTGTGTGTATAAAATATATAAATAAATAATATTTATATACACAATATTATATATATATTTGTTATATATATATATATAATAAATTAGTTTCTCAAAATTGCAAAACTGGAAATAATTTACTGTGACTCATGGTTTTGGGCATTTTGGTTTTCTTTAAACTCTCGCTCACTTACAGGTCACATGTTAATATTATAGATGTTATGATTTTTAAATGTTGCTAAATGCCTCAAGAATGTGCTTTTTACCTGAAAAGCATATAAAGCACAATGACACCAGAGTAGAGAATTAATACTCAAGGATCACTGTAAAGTTATCAGCAAAGAAGGATACAATCCACATATAACTGTTACTTTTTATTATAGAAACATAAAGCTGGTATTTCCCCAAAAGTAATTAGACAATTTATAAAATGATGAGAATTTCTTGTGGCATTAAAGTAAGTCCTGACATCTAATTTAAAGCATTGAAGAGAAAACTAATCCTGTTGAATGATCAATTTTTTCTTTTAAACATAGTACTAGGATGATTTTCCTTATTATTTGATAAGATGTTAATGTGAAATAAGCATAAAGTTATTTAAAAATACAACATATTTTGCATGAACTTGAATAAACCCCAAGATCTTTGAAATATGTAACTACTAATTATTTGCTTGACAGACTATGGTTTTAAAGCTTCGAAATATGTAAACAAATGTTAATCATGAATAGTCCTGAACTGAGATGAGTAAATGTGAGCCTTTATGAGGATCTCAGGATGGGCACAGGGTTCATAGGGTTAGTGTCCCAAATTTCTCCAATCTTCCTTGTGCAGTGTCTAATCTATTAAAATGTTAAAAGCTGTCTCCTCAGAATTCTCACTGGTTTACAAAGACGCAAGCCCTACCTTTACATTTTCTCCTATGGATTCCCAGAATGCTCCTGAAAGATGGAATGAAGGGGTGAAGCAGAGGTTGGGGAATTGCCAGAAGAAGCTGACTGGCTGGCAGACGGGACACACTGAGCCGCTTTCCAAAGTAGTGGGAACTTGGCGTTGATAATGACCCCCTGTATTGCTCTCAGTCTTGCAGGATCAGAAAATGATTTCTTAGCTCATCAAAAAATGATCTGTCTCTGAAGGAGTACTCAAATTAACAAAAATCCAAAAACAAACATATTTACACAAGTACACATAATCCTAAGTTGTTGTTTTTTAGTCGCTCAGTCATGTCTGACTCTTTGAGACCCCATGGACTGCAGCAAGCCAGGGTTCCTTGTCCATCATTATCTCCCGGAGTTTGCTCAAGCTCGTGTCCATTGAGTCAGTGATGCCATCCAATCATCTTGTCCTCTGTTGTCCCCTTCTCTTCCTACCTTCAATCTTTCCCAGCATTGGGGTCTTTTACGATGAGTCAGCTCTTTGCATCAGGGGGCCAAAGTATTGGAACTTCAGCTTCAGCATCAGTCCTTCCAATGAATATTCAGGATTGATTTACTTTAGGATTGACTGGTTTGATCTCCTTGCTGTCCAAGGGATTTTCAAGAGTCTTCTCCAACATCACAGTTCAAAAGCATCAATTCTTCAGTGCTCAGCCTTCTTCATGGTCCAACTCTCACATCCATACATGACTACTGGAAAAACTGTAGCTTTGACTAGATGAACCTTTGTCAATAAAGTGATGTCTCTGCTTTTTAATACGCTTGTCTAGGTTTGTCATAGCTTTCCTTTCAAGGAGTAAGCATGTTTTAATTTCATGGCTGCAGTCATCATCTGCAGTGATTTTGCAGCCCAAGAAAATAAAATATGTCACTGTTTCCATTGTTCCCCCATCTATTTGCCATAAAATAATGGGACCAGGTGCCATGATCTTGGCTTTTTGAATGTTGAGTTTTAAGCCAGCATTTCACTCTCCCCTATCACCTTCATCGAGAGGCTCTTTAGTTCCTCTTCACTTTCTGCCATAAGAGTGGTATCATCTGCATATCTGAGGTTTTGATATTTCTCCCTGCAATCTTGATTCCAGCTTGTGCTTCTTCTAGCCTGGCATTTTGCATGATATACTCTGCGTATAAGTTAAATAAGCAGGGTGACAATATACAGTCTTGATGTGTTCCTTTCCCAATTTGGAATCAGTCTGTTGTTCCATGCCTGGTTCTAACTGTTGCTTCTTGACCTGCATACAGGTTTCGCAAGAGGCAGGTAAGGTGGTCTGGTATTCCCATCTCTTTCAGAATTTTCCACAGTTTTTTGTGATCCACACATTGCTTCATAAAGGAACATATAACTTTTTTTTTCTTTTTTTTTTTTATTATTATTATTTTTTTTTTTCCAGTGGGTTTGTCATACATTGATGCACTGGGAAGACCCAGAGGAATCGGGTGGAGAGGGAGGTGGGAGGGGGGATCGGGACTGGGAATACATGTAAATCCATGGCTGATTCATATCAATGTAGGAACATATAACTTTTATACATGCTCTCAGAATATTCTTTTTAAAAAATAATTTTATTTATTTATTTTTTTGTTTGTGCTAGGTCTTTGTTGCTTTGTATAGGCTTTCTTTAGTTGCAACGAGTGAGGTCTACTCTCTAGTTGCAATGTACAGGCTTCTCATTGCAGTGATTTCTCGTGTTGCAGAACACAGGCTCTAGAGCGAGAGCTCAGTTATGGCCCAAGGGCTTAGTTGCTCAGTGGCATGTGGGATCTTCCTGGATCAGGCATTAAACCAATGTCTCCCATGTTGGCAGGCAGATTCTTTACCGCTCAGCCACCAGTGAAATCTCACACGTGCCGGAATATTCTTAATAGCATGGTGATTTAGTTGCTAAGTTGTGTTCTACTCTTTGTGACCCCATGGATGGTAACCTGCCAGGGTCCTCTATCCATGGGGTTTCCCAGGCAAGAATACTGGAGTGGGTTGCCACTTCCTTCTCCAGGGGATCTTCCCTGACCCAGGACTTGAACCCTGGGTCTCCTGCATTGGAGGCAGATTCTTTACCGACTAAGCTATGAGGGAAACTATAGCATAACCAGAACATGATCTCTTGCAAGCCAATATAAAAGAAAATCAAATTGTAATCAGAAATTTGCTAAGAAGGCGAAGTGGCTGATTATTAAAAAGTGTTCCAGAAAAAAATATGCAGGACCCATGAAAAATAGCCACTTCCTTAATTTTCAAAGAGTTTGTACAAATAATTAAGAGAAAAATTAGTGTCAATTTTAAAAATGGGCAAAAATATAAATAAGTGAAAATAATTTACAGGAAAATAAATACAAATGACAAGTAATATAAAAATGATAAACATCACACATAATTAAAGAAATGAAAATTAAAATAAGGTAAAATTTTTATCTTGTGAGTTCAGCAGAAATTTAAAAATCTGATGATATTTAGCACTGGTGAGGATGTGAAGAAAGAAACCGTCTCAGACAATATGAGTGAAGTTAGAAACTGAAAGGAAATTTGGCATAATGGATCAAAATTCTAATTCACACAACCTTTGAGCCAGCAGCTTCACAGCTCAGGATCTACCATAGTAATATACTTGCAAAAAGATGCTAAGATATCTGAATGAGATGTACCTTATTAACAGGGGATTGTCAATAAATCAAGCTAATGTACTGAACAGAATACCTTGCCTCGGTAAGAAGAATAAGTTAGACCTACTGGTGATAAGAAAGAAAGAGCTTTAAGATGCATTATTAAGTGATATGCAAAATATCTATTACATGTTCTCCTTTGTGTACGTAATTGTTCTTTAGTCGCTAAGTCGTGTCCAACTCTTTCGAGACCGAATGCACTGTAGCCCGCCAGGTTCCTCTGTTCATGGCATTTCCCAGGCAAGCATACTGGAGTGGGTTACCATTTCCTTCTCCAAGGGATCTTCCCCACTCAGGGATCAAACCCAAGTCTCCTGCATTGGCTGGCATATTCTTTACCACTGAGCCACCACCAGAGAAACCCAAGTAATTGTTATCTGCATGTTACTGGAAGAATACAGATAAAACTATAGGTGGTGGGAGATGTTTAGCTTTCATTTTATACCCTTCTGTGCTGTTTGAAAAAGTTCATATCATTTGCCCAGATATCATTTAATTACAATCAAATATTTATTTAAATACACACATTATATGTATATATGTATGAACACACATACAGAAACACTTTTGTAAAGTAATATTTAACCAAATAATTTAAAATAATTAAAAACCAAATAATATAAAAATGCTGCAGCCTGAAGTCTGTTAGCTGAAATATTTTTTCTGGTCACTCCTTGATTGGTCACTGACTTTACAACATTCAAAATGCTCTACTTTCATTATTTTCTTATTATGTGACAGACAAATTAATCTCTCTGAACTACATTGTTTTATTGTGGTTCTAGGTAGAATGAGAGAAATGCCTTTGTCCAGGAGATGCTATGAGCATTAAATAATAAAACTGCTATGCACATAGTTCAGTGTCTGGAATCTAAAGGACATGCCGTAACTATTAGTTTTTTCTCTCATCCATTTATTTTTTCTTCACAATGCCCCTTCTCCCCATCTTCACTACGTCTTTGTCTTTAACCACACGGGACTCTGCTCTGAGACCCAGAGTTAAAGTACTTTAGTCAACCATATTATGGGCCAAATATACTCTTCTGAGGTGGCTTGAGAATCTAACCACCATCTATAAAATTGTTTCCAGAAAGTGACTCACAAATTAAGTTTTGGAACACAACCCTTTGAAAATTGGAGGGTGCCTGGACTGTGACTAACAGCATCAAACAAAGATGCATTCTTTCTCCACTTTGCTTATTATCTACAACTCAGTCATGCCTTTCACTTCCTCCAAAGAGTGTGATTGAGCTTTTGATAAAACTCTTTCAATTTAAACAGTATGATAGCCAAAGCAAAGTGTTCATGGAGATTATGCCTTGCCTTCAACATAGGGAACTGGCAATGTAGATTTATTGAACACTTGCTATGAGACAGACACCGTGTCAATTGTTTGATATGCATTCCCTCATTTAATCTTCACAATAACCCTGTGAGTCTATTGTAGTTATTACTCTTACCATCTTCTAAAACAGGAAATAGGTTTAGAGAAGTTAAGCAACATGGACAAGACCATTTAGTGTATTTTTCCTTTTAAATGAATTTTATTGGAGTATAGTCCATCCTAAAGGAAATCAGTCTTGAATATTCATTGGAAGGACTGATGCTGAAGCTGAAACTCCAATACTTTGGCCACCTGATGCAAAGAACTGACTTATTGGGAAAGACCCTGATGCTGGGAAAGATTGAAGGCAGGAGGAGAAAGGGATGACAGAGGATGAGATGGTTGGATGGCATCACTGACTCAATGGATGTGAGTTTGAGCAAACTCCGGGAGTTATTGGTGATGGACAGGGAACCCTGGCTTGCTGCAGTCCATGGGGTTGCAAAGAGTCGGACACGACTGAGCAACTGAACTGAACTGATAGTTGATTTATATTGTTAGTTTCAGGTATACAGCAAAGTGAATCAGTTGTACATATACATATATCCACTCTTTTTTAGATTCTGTTCCCTTATAGGTCATTACAGAGTACTGGGTAGCATTCGCTGTGCTGTACAGTAGGTCCTTAATAGTTACCTGTTTTATATATGGTATTGTGCAAGTGGCAGAATCAAAGTTCATATTCAGATTCTCTGGTGCCAAAGCCCATGCTTTTTCTAGTGATTGCTAACTGAATGAAGTCTGCCACTCTAAAGATTTTTGCATTTTATTTTCAAAAATGTTATACATTTTTGTTGTTAGCGTTAGCATTACAACATTTAACCCATAGATAGTCCTCCTGTACAGCTTTAAACTTACTATTTAAGGAAATAAATCTTTTTTTAACCTTGGTAGGGTAATTTCACTGTTTTATAGAGGAATAATTTTTTGGTTGGCAGGAGCCATTATTGTTTGAATCGTTGCCCATCCTCTCATTAAATGATCTGGAGTTGGTAGTAGATTTTCTACAAGTATACTGTGTCAAGATGCTCACCATTTCTCTCCACAGCTGCCAGAGGTAGACCATGACCTGAAGTCTCCAGCACATTCATAGAAGCATACTTACTAAGATTTCATGAAGGGTCTAGAGGTTTCCAGTCATAAACACTGTTGTTTTACCATTGCTAAATTCAAGATTTTCAGAGACATGTTTTAGGATGCTTAAGAGTATGTTTTTATTGCATTTTTCTCTTTATGGTTAACTTCCTCATCCTGTACTGTGCCTCGGCCTCTAAGTGTACAGTTGAATTTTTGTGCTGCTTCCGTTTTGTATAACTTGTCAAAATCCCCTACTTATTTTTCAAGTGCAGAAGACCTAATATCTTTCATGCTACCCACATTTCTTTCCATGTTATGTACACTGGGACCAGATAGAGTTATATCCTGTGCTTTATTATATCAATTAGCTATTACTACATAACAAGTTACCCCAAAAAACAAAATCCATTTATTTTGCTCGTCATTGTGCAGGTCAACAATATAAGCTAGGATCTGCTGGATACTTTCACTTGTCTGGGATAGACTTCTTTATGAATTTATGATCTGCTTAGGTCAGCTGTGGGCCAGCTTTACTGATCTTGGCAGGGTTCTCGCGTGTCTGGGGCCTTGGCTGGGACACATGGTCTAATTTGATTCTGATCCACATGGTCTCTCATCCTCTAGCAGCCTAGCACAAGCTTATTCACATGACAGCTGGGCAGGATTCCAAGAGACCTAGCAGATGTATGCAAGGTCTATTAAGGTCTGGGCCTAGAACTCTGGTATCTCTGCCATATATTATTGTCTGAAACAAGTTGCAAGGCCACCCCAGACACGGAAGTGGGGGAAGTATGTTCTACCACTTTAAGGGATGACCTATAAAGCCACGTTACAAACAATGTGGATATAGGAGGGGATGGAGATTTGGGTCCTTCCTGTAAGCAATCATCCAAAAGTTCTTTTTTTTTTTTTGCTCTTATCTGTCAAGAAAGTAATTTTTAGCTCTTGGGTAATCTGTGGCCAGGTGCTGTTCTGGTGAGCTAGTTAACTGCAGTGACAGATACAGAATAGTTTATTTGTGATGCTTAAAAAAGTTATATAATTTAAGAGCCTGTGATGAGAGTGGTTACCACAAGCTGCTCTTCTCAGTGGAAAGGCTACATGTAAGCCCTCTCATCTGTCCAGGACACAAGCTGACTACTTGGGATGTCTAAAATCCCTACCAGAGAAGTTTGGAGTCCTGAACCAGCTGTGAGGGGATGGGCTCCCCAAAGTGCTGTCATAGTTTGGGCACTTTCTCAACTATCTCTGATAAAAAGCAGGGCAAGTTATTATTTTTTTTCACAATGCTTATTCTGAACTCTCATTGCTGCCAAATACAGTTGAAATCTGGTCTTTCTGGTCTCTCCCATGTTTTCTAATATGCTTCCCTGGCTAGACAGCTAAATAACTTGATGCAGGTAAAATACACGTCTACAGAAAATCCTAAAGCAGTATCAGGAAACTTTTGTTCTACAGACTGTTAATCCTCCATGATGTTTCTTGGAAAGTGGATCCTAAGATTACTTTGATCACCACTGCTTATTAAATTAATAATCAATACATGTGCTGAATAGCTACAGTACATTTTTTAGTATATGTTTAAATATCTTGAAAAATCTGCCCTAAAGAATCATAGCTACCTAATGGGCTAGTTTTCCTGGTGTATCTTTCCATACCACTCCATTGTCCACCCTTCTGGGCCCTCTTCTGGTCCCCTGGGGACTGTCCCCTGTGAAAAGGCTCACCCAGGCTGTGTCAGCTGACCTTTTATTGGATTTGGCCGATTGAGGACACCAGCAGAAGATAAAATGGGCAGAGGAGAATGATTTTTTCTTCCCAGCATTTTTGCTTTGATGCCGATTCTCTGGCAGTAGCTGACTTCCTCTATGACGACAACTCTTTTGGGCAGGTCCGATCCATGACTCCAGCTTGCCGTGGGCTCTAGAAATATGATTTCTTTTCCCCTTCTTTCTGCCCCAGGCTTACCTATTGTGGCTACTCTCTGGGTGCTTCTGCATCCCTTAATTATTTTATTAATCCTACCTGTATTTCCTTAAGCAGTCTCTTCGTTAAAGTCTTTTCCTAGGGATTCTTAGCCTGAGGGTCTAAGGACATCTATAGATAGAAAACATGGGGTTGGAGAACTTGGATGGGGAAAAAAACAACCTTTGAGGTTGTCAGTAAATTACTCCTTTATTTTCACTAGCCTCTAAAAGAAATTTAGCTTTTCATCCAGCTATAAATGTAGGCAAAAGACATTAGCAGCACCTCTGGCTTTGTCATCAGCAGATACCGCAGATATTTTCATATCATGTTGTAGGTTTTGTTGATACCTTGAAACAGTATTTATTGTAATTACTACTTTGAAACTGCATTAGTTTTGAGATCCAATGCTAGATCATGTTATTTAAATAGGTCACTGAAGAAGCATATTTATTCCTGTACTAATATTTGTTTTAAAAAATATTTTGTTAATTGAATTTCAATTGGAAACCTTTTGTAATCTTTATTTTATTTTATATATTTTCTGAAATTGATTTCATTGACTTCATCAAACTCCTGAGGGTTTCAACACTTCCCCCTTCCCCAGCACACACACACACACACACATGCACACACACACAAGATTAAGAACTCCTAAACAATCTGAGTGAATTATAATTCCTGTAGGGCCATGACTGATATAACAGGAGATGAGCTTCCCAATTTATTTGACCAGAGAACTCATTTTTCATGTTCATGGATTACTATTTCATGGAACTAGCCTTTCACAAAACACACTTAGGAAAAGACATCCTACGGGAATGACCCATCTTATGATATTTCCAGAAGTAGGAGCAGTCAGTCATGAAGATGTCAGGTCAGAAAGAGACTGTAGTCCCTCAAGTCCCACTGGGTGCAGGACACAGGCTTCTCAGACTTTCCCTGCCACATGTACTTTGTCCAAGTTATTTTCTTTCCACGTGCCAGGTATTTTCCTCTTAGGTTTCATGTTCTTGCCATTTGTCCTTTTTCCCTGTATAGTCTGTGCTTGCACCCCTCTCCAATGTCCTGAACCCTGTTTCACAAGCCCCCCTTTTTCATTCCCCATGGTGAGAACACATTTGCAAATTATATTTTTGGCTATTGCCAAACATACTCAAAATAAAAATGGTGACCTCAGCCCAGGTGGGATGCATGAGACAAGTGCTCGAACCTGGTGCACTGGGAAGACCCAGAGGAATCGGGTGGAGAGGGAGAGGGGAGGGGGGATCGGGATGGGGAATACGTGTAAATCTATTGCTGATTCATGTCAATGTATGACAAAACCCACTGAAAAAATAAATAAATAAATTTTAAATAAATAAATAAATAAATAAAAATTAAAAAAAAAAAATGGTGACCTGATAGTACCAAGAAGGCTCAATGTTCATTTTCAACCTGGAACAAATCTATTAGTGACTCTGCCTTTGTCACTGAAAACATAATTTAATCCTGTCAGGATAGTCAAACAGTGTCACATATTTTTTTCTTTATCTCTCTGGCTACCTTCTAATTAACCACGAAGAGCTAGACATGACCACTACTGTGATACTGCAAATGCATCGTCCTCTCCATTAACTCTGCTCTCTGAGAGCAACATTTCCTTTCTATTTATTTTAATATTCTCAGGTCCTAATACCAGGAGTTCAATTACGCCTATTGGATGAATAAATGAGATGCAAATTTAAGCTGGGGCAAGGAGGCTTTGCTTTGTCAACAGATTTAGTGACTAAAAACCATGCTAAGGGAACTTTAAGAACAGCATTCATATTTTATTCATCGTTAAACTCACTAAGGATCATATCTATAGTGTTGGATACTTACTGACTGGGCCATGATCACAGGATCCAGCCATATTTCTCAGAGGCAGAGCCTTTAGAAAGATTAACTACAATGCTGACCATTCTCCCTGAATGTTTTGTTTCTTTGCAGTATTTACAAAATCTTTACAGCGGTTCTGATCCTCTTTGATTTCTTTTTTGGTCCCGTATAGATAAATGTTAAAACCTTTTATGCTAAGGCTAAACTTCCAAATAATATTTCTTTCTTATTTTCTTTAAGAAATAGACAAAGTCTACATTTATTATTTTAATTACATATACATAATGTATCATACTGTATATATAAAATATTATGTGATATATAACTATTCCAATGTTTTCCTTCTTGGTTAATCATCCATTTTCATACCCCTCCTTTTAAACCAGAGTTCTTGTTTGAAATATGAAAAATTGTATTTTAGAAATTATCTTATTAAAGTACTAGGAATCATACCTAATATTTTCATTTATGAATTATTTGCATCTTTTACAGTTAATTTGTCTACCACGCTGGCCCTTTGAGGCATATTTTCTTTTTTTCATCTGTTCTTTCTGTTTTATGTTGTAACTTTTTCTACCAAAGATGTTTATAGTGTCTTTTCCCCCCAGGGTTTTTTTAAGGATCTCACTGAAGTTTGAGTTCTCTCTCAGTTTTCTCCCTTTAATTTTCTTTTTTATTTTCTTTCTTTTGGTCACCTGTGGCAGCACTCTTTAAGGTTTTTTACACTGAAGTCAGTATTTTGAACTGTGCTTCACGTGGCCAGTTTTCCAACATCAAACTTTCGTCTTGTCATCTACTGTCAAATGGTTCCAAGTTACCCTTCAACTTTGAAGGGAGAGGCTTGAAAATTGCCATCCTGTGTGTGTGCTCTAACCATTTGATAAATACAGTGATCATGTGGTTCTGTCTTGCTCTTTTTGGTGGTCACTAGCCTTACTGTGAAGTCCAAAATTCTGTCTGGTAAGTAAAACTCTAGACAGCTAGAGAGGTGATGTTGTCTAACAAAATGTTTGTTGGTATTGTTCTGTCACCTGGTCATGTCCGACTCCTTGTGACTTCATGGCCTGCAGCACACCAGTCCTCCCTGTCCCTCACCATCTCCTAGAGTTTTCCCAAATTCATGTTCATTGTATCAGTGATGCCATCCAACCATCTCATCCTCTGACGCCCTCTCCTCTTTCTGCCCTTGATCTTTCCCAGCATCAGGGACTTTTCCACAGTCAGCTGTTCACATCAGATGACCAAAATACTGGGGTTTTAGATTGAGTATCAGTCTGTCCAGTGAATATTCAGGGTTAATCTCCCTTAAGATTGACTGGTTTGATCTCCTTGCTGTCCAGGAACTGTCAAGAGTCTTCTCCAGCACCACAGTTTGAAGGCATCAATTCTTTGACATTCTGCTTTCTTTACTGCCCAGCTCTCACAACCATATGTGACCACTGGGCAGACCATAGCCTTGACTATCCATACCTTTGTCAGCAGAGTAATGTCTCTTCTTTGTCACTGCTTTTCTGCCAAGAAGCAGTCATCTTCTGATTTCATAGCTGTAGTCACTGTCCCCGGTGATTTTTGTGCCAAAGAAGAGGAATCTGTCACTACTTCCTTTTCCCCTTCTATTTGCCATGCAGTAATGGGGCCTAATGCCATGCTCTTAGTATTTTTTTTTTAATATTTAGTCTTAAGCCAGCTCTTTCACTCTCCTGAAAAATGTAATTCTTGGGTTTACAAGTGACCCATGTATTTCTCTGAACCACTTTTTATGTCTCCAGTTACACTTCACTACTCTATTCTCCCTTTACTTTTTGAAGTAACACCTGTAACAATTTATGAACTTCAGCAATAACTGAAAATTATCATTTGTGTGTTTGCTACAAGATTCTGCTGAAAATGCCAGAGCATTTAAATTCTGGACAATTTCAGTATCTAAGGTAGAAAAGATGGAGTATTATTTGTTACTTAATTTCTTTTGCTTCATCTCTTATCTTAAACCTAACTTCAAGGATCAGTTTGAATATCATCTCATGGGTGATTCCATTCTTACACTTTCCCCATCAGAATTAATTCTTTTCTCCTCTGTGGTACATATATGATCATAATAATATTGATTATTAATATATCCTAACAGTAATAATTGCACTTATGGCACTTAATGTTTTCTAGGCACTATGCTAAATAAATACTTTCCATATAATAACTTTTCTTTTAACAAAACACTATGATCAACTATTATTATCATCTCCATTTTACACATAAGGAAACTGAAGTACAGCTAGACTGTGCAAATAAAATTTTATCTCAGGCCTTTTTAACCTCAAAACCTTAGTAGCCACTCAGGATTGTTATCTCAAAAGAAAGATTGTGACTTACCATTTTATTACTAGTCACCAAAACCCTTGTCACATGGTAGATGTTCAGTGAATAACTGTTGAGCAAATGAAGATGAAAGGAAATTCTTTACATCAACAAAAATTATTCAGTTGAACTTACGAATCTGGGACCTACAAACAATGACAACTCATTAAAAAATTACTTTTATCCTTACTTAATCCCATTTTGATTTCCTACTTCCTGTCACTCCAAACCAATTGTCTTATCTTTCCTATCTTCTATACACTGTCTTTCCTTCTTACTGCTCTGTGGAGATATGGGGATGACAGAGGAAACTCTGCTTGGTTGTGTGGTGGCAGAAGATCCTTATACTGATTTGTGAGATTCTAAGTGCTCTTCTTCCTGTCCACATTATACCCTGGCTGGGGAGTCCCTGGCCTCTCTCAGTCTTGACACAAATAGAATGCCAAGCCCCTGAGTCTTATGGTCTACTTAGATTTGATGGGTTTCAACACGTTTTATAACAGAGAATCCCACCATCTCTGGTATCCTGAGTAGGACCAGGCCTACCTCACAGGTAGGCGTGTTTACATACACACATAGAAGCCTAAATAGAGTCCCTTTTCTTTTACAGAATACCACCGCCCCCCCCCCCCATCACAGAAACATAATTGTTTTGGGTTTAGCTGTGTCCACCCCTCCCAAAATTCTGAAGTACCTGTGAACGTGATCTTAATTTGGAAAGAGGACCTTTGCAGATGATCAACTTAAGATGATGTCATTAAAATGTGAGCCCTCATCCAATATAACTGTGTCTTTATAAAAAGGGGAATTTTGGACAAGACGACATGTGGAGAATGCCATGTGAAGATAAAGGCGGAGATTTAGGTGATGCATCTCCAAGTTGAGGAATGCCAAAAATTGCCAACAAACCACCAAAAACTAAGGGAGAAGCATAGAACAACTTGTCCCTCACAGCCCCTAGAAGGAGCCAGCCCTGCATGACCTCAGACTTCTAGCCTGCATTAATTTCTATTGTTGAAGTCACCCAGTGTGTGGTACTTTGTTATGGCAGATCCAGGAAAGGAATGCAGTTATCTCTCCAGACCTGACCTACTTCCTATTTACAGAACAGATCCAGAAATAAATGAAGTATTTGAGTAAACAAAACAGATGTCATGTGTGTTCACTCATGTCCAATTCTCTGCAGCCACACGGTTCCTCTGTCCATGAAGTTTTCCAGGCAAGAATACTGGAGTGGATTGCCATTTCCTCCTCCAGGGTGTGTTCCTGACCCAGATTTCAAACCTGTGTCTCTTGCATCTAGGAGACACCACCTGGGAAGCTCATCATAGACATACCTAAATATTTTATTACCTGTAGAACCTCAGTCAGAGCTGGTTCACTCCTTTTTAATTTACACCTCTATCATCTGTCTTTCTATTTTTCAAGTCCATAGTTGCAACAGATGATTACAAGGCAAAGGAGTTTCCACATAGACATTGACAGTGAAAGGTAGCATTATACACTGATAAGATAGCAAGAGAGGAGTCAGAGAACCCAGGACTAGCAAACAGTGTATTATTGTATATTGAAGGAACATTAATGCATGTAAGGAAGCTACACAATGAACAAGATGAGCAGGATCTGGCTCATTATCCATAGACTTTGCCTTGGAGTCTCCCTTTCTAACTCTGCAAAACCCATTCCTCCATCCCATTCCACATCTTTGCTTTGAGTTGCATCAGGTATTGTGCTGGCTTATTTTCTGGTTTCATTTTTCTAATTGTCCTTCCTGGCTCAACTATGCTTTCCATTCTAAGTTTTTAACCTGGTGAGCCCATTGGTGCAATATGTGTCCTATAACCAAGCAAGATTTTCTTACAAACAACCTCCTTCCAGGCAAGGGAAATGGGACTCATTTGTTAAAGTGCCCTTGACCACTAAATCAAAGTAATCAGAGCTCCTTAGGGTAGAGGTATATATCCTTGAACATATGATTATCTTTAAGGGCATCGTGGTGTTTTGCAAAATATTATATTATTATCATGATGACCCTGGGCTGTAAAAATATTTAAAAGACAGATACATATATAATAATGCAGCTTAGAAAAGCTTCCACTTTGTTGTATAAATTGTTAAAAGCACAGTTGGCTTAGAGGCATGGTGGTTCAAATTAACTCCTTATAGGTATTAGAGAGCTGTTTCTGCCTCTCAGTTTTGTTTTCTTGCTCTCTTATTCTCCCTCTCCTTATCCTTCCCTCTTGTTCACTTCCCCTCCTAGTGGGTGGGTGGAGGGGAGAGACAGAAAGACAGACAGACACACAGACATAGACACAGACATACACACCCTTTAAAGATGTAGGACCAGAAGAACATGTATGTGGGACTGGAATGAGACTCACCTGCCCTTAAAGAATCCCCACATTCACCTGATTGTTATTCAGTACTATGCAGCCTTTTTTTGTCTTTTTTTCATTCACACAATGCCATAGGTACATATGAATGAAAAAAATGCTGGATAGTACCGAATGGCAATCAGGTGAATGTGGGGATTCTTTAAGGGCAGGTGAGTCTCATTCCAGTCCCATATACATGTTCTTCTGGCCCTACATCTTTAAAGTGTGTGTGTGTGTATTGACCTCTGGCATTGTGTGGGCCTCCTGGTGGCTCAGATGGTAAAGAATCTGCCTGCAATGCAGGAGACCCATGTTTGATCCCTGGGTCTGGAAGATCCCCTGCAGAAGGGAATGGCAAACCACTCCAGTATTCTTGCCTGGAGAATTGCATGGTCAGAGGAGCCTGGCGGGCTGTAGTCCATGGGATCGCAAAGAGTTGAACACGATTGAGCAACTAACATTTTCACCTTTCATGGCATTGTGTGAGCAAATATTCTTATGGAAAGAATCATGAGTAAGTGCCCAACTTGGGCTGTAAGTCTCCTACGTTGAACAAAACCAAAAAGGCATGTTGGAATGAAGTTGCTGAAGTTGACATTGTTATACATAAATTGAATATACTTTATTTCTAAAGCAATTATTTGTTACTTCAATTTTATTCATTGGTTTACCACATAATGGAGAAGGAAGTAGCAACCCACTTCAGTATTCTTGCCAGGAAAACCCCATGGAGAGAGGAGCCTGGTGGGCTATAGTCCATAGGATCACAAAGAGTTGGATACGATTAAAGCGAAGCACTTCACTGCAGCACATACCACATAAATGGTTGAAACATACTGGCAGCCTGGAAACACCTATGAATTAGCTGGTTTGCTGGAAAGAGCATTAGTTTAGTATTAAGACAAATCCAGATTACTCCTGACCCTTGCATTTTGGACCTGGGCAAGTTCACTGCCTACTCCTTGTCTCAGGTTCATCTATGTGGATAGCAAACTGTTGTCACGATGATTATGCAGATCAAATAAGATGATACATCACAGAACTTAGCTTGACAGCATCAGTAAGCCTTGATAAATACTTATTTTCTTTCTCTTTTCTTTGTTTTATCTGCATCAATTTCTGATTGTAGTTATTAACACATGGGGGGAAAAAAAGATTGAAGCCCATCTATACTTTCAGGTTTTTCAACTGTAGCTCCCTCCGTGTTTAGGGCTTTGACATTTTTGAGTTGTCAGATGAGTTGATTCTCACCTTGGAAGGCTAAGTCAGGACCCCTAGGGAATGAAATGCAGACAGGTGGAGTTTCCTTGAGGAAACTTACGGGAAGGGTGAAAATAAAGGAGAGGCAGCAGATTGGCTGGAACCAATTCTGGCAGCCTGAGTGCAGTGGACCAGAGGCCAGTCCTCTATGGAGTGTTCAAGTGAGTCTCTTGGGGTAAGGATGGGAAAAGAGGGAAAGTATTTGCTTCAGAGTTTTGCCTCGTGATGAATAAATATCTATGAATAATTAACTCTCTTTGTATCCGTCACAGCTCCTCACAAATTGCCTTACATATGGCAGGCTCTCAGTAAGTGTTTAATGAATGAACGGTTTATTCAATTAATCACTGAATGTTAAATTGGAAGGGGCCTGAGAAATCGTATAATCTCAAACTATCACAGTACAGCTGGAAACTGAAGCCCAGAGACTGTCTCACTTGTGAGCAGACTCAAAAGACCTGGACCCAGGCCTGCTAACCCCAAGACCAAGTCCCAGTGTTGTAGCACAGATCTTTATTTCAAACTAGAATCGGAAAATGCATTGGGACCAGAGATCTACTTCTTTTCTATTTAAAAATACACCAACCATCAGAGTCTGGTTATTTGTCTTAAGGGTTCAGAATGTTTGGAGACCCTCTGGCATGCTTTGCATTCAGATCTCTCCATGTGGTCCTCATGAAACTGAAAAAAATAGAGATGGTTTTATATAGAGAGATATAGATAGATACATAGATATTGATGACAGTTGGTAGTTAAGCTCCAAGAAGCTATATAGCTGGTGAGGGAGCTGGCTCTGTCAGTCATAAATATTCCTTTCCTATTTGCCTGCTGTGCTTGGTCCAGACACTATACTTCATATTCATGCTGTTCACTTCTTATGCAGAGCCTTGACCCCAGCTTTTGACTAATCAAATCCTACTCACCTTCAGGACCAGCTGTGGTCATATTTGCTGATGATGCTTCCCTTCCTAGACTCTTCCAGTTGTACTGGTCTCCCTTACTGCTTCACTTTTAATGCCTTTTCTGTTTGGCCATCCTTTTGTCTCATGTGGCACAGAATATGCTCTACACTTCTGTCTTTATAAGACTGAGGACATATTGAATGTTCATTGAATGAATGTTTGGTCAAAGTCTACTTTGATTAGAGCTGCCAGATAAGACACAGAACACTCAGTTAAATTTGAGTATCAGATCAACAATTAGAAACTTTTTAGTATAAGTTTGCTCCAAATAGTGCATGAAACATTTATATTAAAAAGATGCATTGTTTATCTGAAATTCCAATTTTACTGGGTGCCCTATGTTTTTATTTGCTAATTCTGACAATTCTAACTTGGATGAATTTTTACTTCTGGTGTCTCCTAAAGAAATTCTTTGGAATAAAGAGTATTTGGGGGATTAAACAACCAAGTAAACTTTTATCTTTCAACTCTTGGAGCCCAGGCTTTACCAAGATCTCTTGATTTATCTGCTCCAGCTTCCTCATACTCTTATTTGATAAAATTTACTGTGAGACATGTTTTCTTCTTATACAGAATCTGATATATGCAAAGTTGTATATCTTGGACTGAAATTCACAGTAAATTTTACTAGTCTTGGATTTCTGTGGTTACATTTAAGAACAATTAGCATGTAAAATTAAAACAAAGCAAAACTGACAGTTGACACCAAAATGCATAAACATGAGTGTTCTGTCTGCTTGAAGAGGGTAAAGATTTGCTGTAGTGCCCAGCTCTGTCTCTAATCTCCAGTAACTAGCACAGTTCGTCCATGCTCTGTAAGTAACTGGCTCAGTCTGCCTTCTCTACCCTCTTCCATCCTTGTGCTCTCGTCAGGCCATCAGGATTTCTTTCTTTGTACCCCGCTTTTCTCACTTGGTGATTCTCAAAATGTGGTCCCTGTACCAGCAACTTTTAGCTATACCTGGGTATGCTCTTGGTAGAGCCCCATTCCTGACCAGCGACCTGAGAAAGTCTAGGTGGGACCAACAATCTGTGTTCTGACAAGCCCTCCAGGTGATCTCGATGCATTCTTAAAGAACTGCTGGGACAGCCAATGGTTTCCTATGCGTTTGTGTATAAATTACATATAACTGATGTGTGGGTGATTGTCACACTGCTTCATCTACTTGAAACAAGTAAGTCAAGGTAATTAGTCAGTTTTGAATAGGTTCTTACTGTTTTACTTTCTTTTTCTCCTCCCCTATTATCCTCCTTCAAAGTAAGTCTTGTTTCTTCCCTTTTGCTAAGTAGATATGTTGCAAAGAAAAGGTCTGGTCATCTTTACTTTCCTCCTCTCCTCCCCATCCTCCTTTGCTTTCTCATTCCCTTCCCCCTTCTCATCACTCCTTTTCCTTTCTCCTTTTCTCCCTATCTTATTTGGTTGAATTTCCGCTGGAGCCATTGAAATCCTTCTAGCAGAGAATTCTGCCATACTTGTTTTTCACTCACATAAATGACCCCAGACTAGTATCTTCTTTGCTAATGCTGAAATCTCTTTCTCAGCTCACCTGAACCAGGTGGTCTTAACTAGCCTTTCTTGTCTGTCTTTCTAGTGCTCTAGCTTCTAACCACTTCTCTCTTTATCATATTGCTCGGTCTTAATCTTTCAGATCTCTGCTAGTACTTGCTAGGCTAGCAAGTCACCACCTAACAAACAATCCCTATTTGTTTTATGCGTTGCTATTACCAAAATCCACTTTTCATTGCCATTACTCCCACTTTTTCCAGGCAGGGGTACTTTTAAATTGACATAGTTATTTGAAGACATGAAATTTGTTGCAGATACTTTCCAGAATTGGCTGTTCACTTAGCTTCTATATTTCTAATTCATAATTACTTTTGTTTCTTACATAGGACAATTCTTCTATTTCTTATTACATGAAATTGTGCCCCAGCAGTTTATCCCTTCAGGAGATGTCAATTAGAAAAAAAAATATTTCCTAATTCTTATCCTGCATTTGTTGTTCTCAAAGAACTATCTGAGAGTAGCCGATAAGCTAGATGGAAAAATTAGAATCTTTCTTTGGCAATTGATTGTTTTTAACGTAAAATTCAAATAATATAAAATTCACCATCTCAAACATTTAAAAGCTTACATCTTAGTGATTTTTAGCATATTCACAGTGTTGTGTAAACATCACTATATCTAATTCCAGAACATTCCAGTCACCCCAAAAAGAAACCTCATGACTGTTAGCGTGTGTGTGGGCTCAGTTGCAACAGTCGTGTCTGACTCTTTGTGACCCAATGGATTGTAGCCCACCAGGCTTCTCTGTCCATGGGGTTCTCCAGGCAAGAATACTGGAGTGGGTTGCCACATCCTCCTACAATGGATTGTAGCCCACCAGGCTCCTCTGTCCATGGGGTTCTCCAGGCAAGAATACTGGAGTGGGTTGCCACATCCTCCTCCAGGGGATGTTCCCAACCCAGGGATTTAACCCGCATCTCCTGCATTGCGGACTGATTTTTTACCGCTGAGCCACCAGGGAAGCTCATGACCATTAGCAGGCAGTCTCAATTTCTTCCTCCTAGCCTCTGAAAACCACTCATCTTCTTTATGTCTCTTGATTTAACTTTTTTGGGCATTTCATTTATATGAACATACAATGTGGGGTCTTTTCTATTGGATATTTTTATTTAGTAGAGTGTTTGAAAGTTTATCCATGTTTTAGCATGTATTAGTACCTCAGTCTTTGTATGGTTGTATTTCTCACTATAAAGATATGCCACATGTTGCTTATTCATTCTCACTTGATGAACATATAGGTTGTCTCTACTTTTCAGCTACTATATAGTGAATAGTGATGTTATGGTGAAGATTTGGTGTGAACAGTTCTCTTGAGTATGTCTCCAGGAATGGAACTGCTGAATTTTTGAGAAACTGTCAAACCATTTTCCACAGTGGTTTCTACATTTTACATTGCCATCAGAAATGTATGAGATTTGGAATTTATCCACATCCCCTGTAACACTTATTGTTTTATTTTTTGTTTTGTTTTTTATTATAGCCAATATAGTGGTTGTGAAGTGGTATCTCATATGGCTTTGATTTGCATATCTGTAATGAATAATAATGTTGAAATTTTTTTTTCATGTTTTTATTTGCCATTTGTATATATTGTTTGGAAAAATGTCTATTTCGATCCCTTGCCAATTTTTTAATTGGGTTGTTTTTATTGTTGAGCTTTAAGTGTTCCTTATATAATCTATATATTTATCAGCTATACAAAGCTAATATACACATATATATGTATCCACATATTTTCTCCCATTCTGTGGATTGTGCTTTTACTTTCTTCATTGTGTTCTTTGACACACAAAAAAACGAATTATGACAAAATCCAATTTATTAATTTTTTTCTTTTGTTGCCTATGCTTTGGGTGTCATATTTAAGAAACTGTTGTCTGATCCAAGCTCACAATATTTGTACTTATGTTTTTTTCTAAGAGTTTCATACTATGAGCTGTTCCATTTAGGTCCTTAATCCATTTCAAGTTAATTTTTGTGTATGGTATGTGGTAATGGTCCAAATTCATATCTTTGCAGGTAGATATTCAGTTGCCCTGCCACCATTTGTTGAAAAGAGTATTTCCCCCTAATAGTATAGTCTTGGCACACTTTATTAGAAATCAAGAAACTATAGAGTGGACTGTCAATTTTATTCTGTTGATCTCTTTAGCTAATCTTATGCCAGTACCAGACTGTTTTGATTACTGTACCTTTGTGATAAGTTTTGAAGTCAGGGTATGTGAGTCTCCCAACTTTGTTTTCTATTTTCAAAATTATTACCATTTTCAAGATTATTTTCATATTCAAGGCTTTTGGGGTCTTTTGAATTTCTGTATGCATTTTAGGATCACCTTGCCCAGTTTTTCAAAAGTGGCACTTAAAATTTTGATAATGATAACTTTGTAAATTACTTTGGAGAGTAATGCCATGTTAGTGATACATGGTTTTCTAATCTGTGAACATGGAATGTCTTTCAATTTGTTTGTCTTCTTTAACTTATTTCTACTATATGTTTTATAATTACTGTGGTACAGATCTTTCACTTTATTGCTTAAATTCCTTCCTAATTATTTTACAGTTTTAAATGTTATTGTAAATGGAAATTATCTCAATTTCATTTTTAGACTGTTCATTGCAAGTGTAAAGAAATATTTACAATGGATTTTTATTTATTGATGTTACATCCTACAACTTTGCTGAGTTCCTTTATGAGCTCTCAACAGTGATCTGTGTGTATGTGTATTCTTTAGATTTTTCTATGTAAAATATATGTCATCTACAAATGGAGGGAGTTTTATTCTTCCTTTCAAGTTGGATGCCTTTATTTATTTTCCTTAATTAATTGCCCTGGCTAGAACTTCCGGTAAAATATTGAATAGAAATGGCTAGGGCATATATCCTTGATTTTTTCTTGCTCTTAGAAGGAAGTATCCAGTGTTTCATAAGTAATCCTGATATTAACTATGTGTTTCTTATAGATGCCTTCTATCAAGTTGAGATATTTCCTTTCTGTTCCTAGTTTTTTGAGTATTTTTATTATGAAATGGTGTTGTGTACTGCTAAATTCTTTACTACAACTATTGAGAGGATTATGTGTTTTTTAATTATATTAATATGATTTATTACATTGATTGATGTTCATATGTTGAACCAAAATTTCATCCCTGATATAAATCTGTTAGTCATGGTGTGTAATCCCTTTAATAATGCTTGATTCCGTTTGTTAACACTTTAGCATCTACATTCACAGAGATTATTAATATGTAGGGTTTTGTAACCTGTGATATCTTTGTCTGACATTGGTGTCAGAGTAACACTGGCCTCATAGAAAGAGTTGGGCAGTATTCCTTTCCCTTTTATATATTGAAGAGTTACATAAGGACTGGTGTTAATTCAAAAATATTTGGTCAAATTCACCAGTAAAACCTTCTGAAAAGAAAGTCCTGGGATTTTCCTTGTAGTGTTTAAATTACTAAGTCAGTCTCTTTACTTGTGATAGGTAACTGTTCAGATTTACTATTTCTTCTTCAGTCAGTTTTGATAGTTTGTGTATTTTCAGAACTTTGTCCATTTCATCTGGGTTATCCACTTTGTTGGTATATGATAGCTCATAGTAGTCTCTAACATATACATTTTTTCCCCTGTATAATCAGTAGTAACATTCCCACTTTAATTTCTGATTTTAATAATGTGGTTGTTCTCTCATTTTTTTCTAGGCCCATCTAGCTAAAGATTTGTCAACTTTCTTGATCAGTTCAAAGAGCCAACTTTTGGCTTCATTGATTTTCTCTATTGTTTTTCTATTCTTTATTTCTGTGTTCTGATCTTTACTATTTCCTACCCTTTGCCAGCTTTGGGCTTAGTTTTCTCTTCTTTTTGTGGCTTTCTTAAATAGAAGTTTAAGTTATTGATTTGAGATCTTTCTTCTATTTTTAAAGTAGGCATTTGCAGCTATAAATTTCCCTCTGAGTGCTACATCCCATAATTTTTAAAAATTATTTTTATTTTATTATCTCAAAGTATTTTCTGATTTCCCTTTTGATTTTTCCTTTGACTCATTAGTTATTAAGAAGTGTTTATATAAATCTCTTATTTTTCACATTTGCTTCTCTTACTGATTTGTAATTTTATTTCAGTGTGGTCAGAGAATATATGATTTAATTATTTTTAAGTTCACTGAGATTGCTTTGTGGTCTAAAATATGATTTCTTCCAGGGAATTTTCCATATGTGCTTGGAGAGAATGCATATTCTTCTGTTACCAGGTGGAGTATTCTGTAGATGTCTGTTAAATCTAGTTGGTTTACAGTGTTGTATACAGTGTTGTACAAGTCATCTGTTTCCTATCTAATCATCTGTCTAGTTGTTTTATCTACAATTTAAAGTGAGGTATTAAAGTCTCCTTCTATTATTGTTGAAGTGTCTTTTCACTGCTTATTTTTGTCAGTTTTCATCTGTGTTTTGCGGCCCATGATTAAGTCCATATAAGTTAATAGTTTCTGTAATTCTTGAAGAATTGACTCTTGTATCATTAGCTACTGACTCACATTGTTTTACACAACAATTTTTGTGCTATACTGTATTTTGTGTAGCTACCTTAGCTCTTTTTTGGTTGCTGTTTGCATGAATTATCTTTCCCAGCCTTTTAGTTTTAATTAATTTATGTTGTGAATCTAAAGTGAGTCTCCACTCAACAGCATTTAGTTGGATCTTAGAGAAATTACCAACTCTAGGCTTGGGACAGAGCGAATATAAGATAAGCCTGAATACTTTGTGTCAGGAAGCAGGAGAGTGCTCCCAATTCATATAGCAGCTTTATTAGAATTGATAAACCAATATTAACCCATTATTATTAACTAAAGTTCAGAATAGTTTACATTATGTTCACTCTTGTGTTGTACAGATCTATTTATTTTGACAAATGTGTTTTGATAATGTCAGTGAAACTGTTCTGTATACTACCAGACTGTCTTCCAAAAGGGCTGTGCCATTTTGCATTTCTGTTAGCAATGAGAGTTCCCATTTCTTCATTCTCACTTGCATTTAGTTTTGTCAGTATCTTGGATTTTATCCATTCTTTTAGGTGCGTAGTGGAATCTCGTTGTTGTTTTAATTTGCAGTCCCCCATTGGCATATAATTTGGAGCATCTTTTCATGTGATTAGCTGCTGTCTGATTTGTTTATTGTCTTTGGTGAAATGTCTGTTCTACTCTCTTGTCCATATTTTAACTGGGTTGTATATTTTATTATTGTTGGGTTTTAAGTGTTTTTTTTGTATATTTGAATGCAAGTCTGTTTATCAGGTATGTGTGCTGCAAATACTGTCTTCCACTCTTTGACTTGTATTTTTATTCTTTTAATAGTATCTTTTGTAGAGTAGAGGTTTTTGATGTTAATGAAGTCTAACTTACCAACTTTTTCTTTCATGAATTGTGTATTTTTGGTGATGTGTCTAAAACTCATTATCAAACCCGAGAGTTCCTAGATTTTTTTCTATGTTGTCTTCTAAAAGCTTTATACTTGTGTATTGCAATTAATATCTATTATTCATTTTGAGTTATTGTGAAAGGTGCAGGATCTATGTCTAAATTTACTTTCTCTTTTGTAGATCAAGGTGTTCTAGCACCATTTGTTGAGAAGACTATCCTTTTTCCATAGATTGCCTTTGCTCCTTTGTCACATATCAGCTGGCTGTGGGTCCATTTCTGGGCTCTCTATTCTGTTCTATAACTTTATAATAAGTCATGAGGTTGAATAATGTCTGTCTTAGGACTTTGTTCTTCTTCAATATTGTGTGCTATTCTAAGTCTTTTGCCTTTGTGTATAAACTATAGAATCAGGTTGTCAACATCCACAAATAACTTGTGAGGGTTTTGATTGGGGTTGCCTTGAAACTATTAATATAGTTGGAAAGAACTGACATCTTAACAATATAAATTTTCCTATGTGAGAACATGGAAAATCTCTCCATGTATTTAGGTCTTCTTTGATTCCTTTGTTCAGCAATTTTTCTTGTTTTTCAGTTTTCCTTGTATAGGTCTTGTGGGCTTCCCTGGCGGCTCAGACAGTAAAGATCCACCTACAATGTGTGAGATCTGGATTCGGTCCCTGGGTTGGGAAGACCCCCTGGAGGAGGAAATGGCAACCCACTCTAGTGTTCTTGCCTGGAGAATTCCATGGTTATAGGAGCCTGGTGGGCCCTAGTCCATGGTATTGCAGAGTTGGACACAATTGAGTGACTAAACACATACACACATATAGATCTTATACATATTTTCTTAGATTTATATCTAAGCATTTCTTCCTTCCTTCCTTTCTTTTTTTTTCCTAATGTAAATGGCATTTACTAACCAAAACATTTTGGGAAGAAAAGCTGGGGAATGAGATGTTTTGGGAAATATAAGGACTTTGAAGAGCTCTGACATTTTCCTGGGAGTCTTGGAGGTCCTGTGCAAGCCCAGGGCTATGCATAAGCTCAGAAAAGACCTGAGGAGGCCAAAAGCTCTCATCAGTGGATAACCTCTAGGTTCTGTGCAACCAGGAGATAAAGACTAAAGCAGAGGCTAGAACATTCCAATGTAAATTTTGTTTTACAAAGTCCAGAGGGGTAAAAGCTGTAAAATTTTAGTTATATTCTAGGGATCTGAAATACTGATTCCAGTAGTCTTTACCATGTTTTTCATTGCTTTTATAGAGGGACAAACTTTTATAGTTCATTAGTCTGTCATTTTCTGTAACAGCTGAAAATTTTCTTGAAGAAACTTGAAATCCCTCTTTCTTGGTTAACTAGAGAAACTGATCACATCCACTAGGTATGCTTAGTCCTGCCAGGAGAGGGAGAATTCATGTGGGGTTCTCTCAAGTCCCCTGTCTCCATATTTATCCATTGTTGAATATAATTCCAAGAATTTAATATTATAATTCACAACATTCTATATGATCCATATCAGTAATAATATAATTAATAACAAAATCATAAATTTACACAGCCTTTTAGTATTCTAACAGTGATAATGTATTTTATCAGTTTATTTTTTATCTCTCTACCATACTGTATAAGGAGGTTATTTTTTTTTAACCTTTCAGCATAGAGGACAAAAATATTTATGAGGAAATAATTCTGACTGCCTTTAGATAAACTCTGCTATCACTGAAGGTTATCAAGAAGAATAATTGCTCAACAACATTTTGTATGGAAAAATTCTGCTATAGGTATGGTTAGGCTAAGGATCTGTTACCTTATAAAAAAGGATTAGAAAATGCTTAGGAAATCTTTGCCTATCTTACACATCAGCTATAATCTTCTATAGAAAGGAGATGAATATAGTTATGAAGCAACTTATGCGAGTATCACTGGGCTGGGAATCAAAATAGAGTTCAAATCATGAGTGTGTCTCTAATTTACTGTATACCTCCTAATACTTTCTGAAGCTGGATTTACCATATAGCTATTGAAGGGGTTTATTTAGACCCAAACTACAACAGGAGGCAGTGACATTGTGTACATTCTGCTGGATAATACTCGTCTTTTGCTGAATCAAATATATATGCAACAAAATACCACCAGCCTTTGGACTATTTTATGCCTTTGAGCAGTTTTATCAGAGTGGTTCAATGGTATCAACAAGGTTATATAATTCAATACCACTCTTAGAAATACAGTTGAAAATTAGAGAATGGCCTAGCTGTACTGTCTAGAATCCTGGTAAAGTTCTCAATGTGGCCAGACTCCCTTTTGGCTGCCAGAGCTCAAGGTAACTAGTAGTTTCATATGTGTTATTCCAAGTGTAAGAATACAGAGTAGATATCTTGGAGCTGTGTGCTTTACTTATTGGTCCAACATGCAGTAAGTATGCTAGGAATATCTAACAAACCACAGAAGGGTTCTCACTTGCCAAAATTGGAAAACAGATCCTCATGATAATGTTTCTAATAATTTTGTCTTTTGTCCTTCCTTCAAATTGACCTATGTAGGGAGGCAACAAGCAGTGTAAAGTGATCACTGGACAGAAGGGATAGGAATATTAGTCCCAGCTTCACTGCTAACTAATTCTGCAGCCTCAGCCACTTTCATTGTCTTGTTACTTTGGTTCCTGCATCTATAAAGTGGACTGATCAGTGGCTGTCCAGTTGTGCAGAACTCAAAGAGGTCCGTGGAGTTGCTTCAGGCTCTTCTAGGATGTGAGGATAGGTCTGAACAGGAGGGACTCCATCTTTATCACTTTTTAAACCAAAACAATTCTACTTTTGTTTGTTTTATATATTTGAGCTTCTTGATGTAAAGCCCTTGAAGGAAGATTCTAAGGCTCTGAAAGTCTGTTTCTGGATGACTGCTCTTATAAATCTCCTTGGCCGGTTGTCTCTGAACTCCATGTTTCTAGTTTAAGCATGACAAAACTGTACAGCTTTAAAAGTATTGGGGGTTCTGCAAGTAGCAGCCAAACAATCAGCAACACCCTTTAAGAAAAGTCAGTGGTTAGAAGGAATTGTGGGATGATGTAGTGTATAGAGCATGCTTGTCAACCATGCATTTATTGATAATGATGATGACACAAGTATTCTGACAGTAGCTAGATATTTTTGGTGTATGCATGTTCTTTTTCACTGTAGTGCATTTTTATTTTTGTCATATTTTGCCAAGCAATAAATAAAGACAATATTAATATTCATGAGAGGTTGCAGAAAGAAAATGTTGAGTTTATTTTGCTCTCAGGGACACAAACCACTGAAGAGAAGATGCTGTAAACTCATAGTTGGAGAATAAAATAGCAACAACAATAATAATGATCTATCTAATTCTCCAGGGTACATTAAAAGCACACAGCATTGTCTAAGCTCATTTATGAGAGTGAAACACATTGTAAGGCCCCATATCTCACCTTTATGTGCATGATTTGACCCCCAGAGTATACCTGAACCTGTTAGAATTTTCTCATATAGCAGAAACTTGCACTTGGGTACAGAGCTAAAAAGCCTTCTTAGTATTATACCATGAATTACATACCTGCCAATATTTATATTTCCCCCACTAGATCGTGCTTTTCTAGAAGACAAGAAGTCTTGAGTTCCCCAAAGCACCAGCATAGTATTTCATAGCATTTGGCCCATAATTGGAACTCAGATACATGTTTTTCAAAGTGAAAAGCTCAAAGAGGTATAGATCAAAAGTTTGTCTTAGGGAATAAAAGCATTTCTGTGGAACCCATGCAAGTATCGTAGTCCTGGTTTACTGGCAGCCATGCTTAGGCTAGAGCCGTTGGCAATGCCTTAGCACTTAGCCACGAGTCAACTGATAAATCAGTTGAGAACTGATGAGAACTTTATTCCAAGCAACAGAGAAGGTGCTAATTGACTCTTTTAGGATTCACTAACATTTGGACAAAAGTAGGCAACTCAACTGAAAGCTCCTTCATTTTGTATGCATGATAAAATGACCACACCCTTCAATGAACGTTCTGCCCACCAAATGTTCTCCAAGTTATTTAATGAGCAGCCAGGTTGAGAAACGTGAAGACTGAGAAAGAATGCTGGCTTTGGAGTCCCAGCCCAATGTTCAGATTCTTCCATGGCCACTCACTCTCTGTATGAGACTGAATATGGAATAGTGCTTTAGGCCTGGCTGTTGGAGCCAGATTTCCTGGATTTCAGGAGGCTGTTTAGCTTTTCCATGTTTGAGTTTCCCATGTGGTAAATGGGTGTGATACTAATGCTTACCTCTAGAGTTATTATGAAAATTAAATATTATGTATGTAAGATATGAATAATGTATAAGAAAGCACTTAGTACTTGGCCCATTGTAAATCCTAAATGACTGTTTTCTATTATTGTTGTTATTGTTTAGGCTTCATCTGTCTAGGCTTCAGTTACTTCATCTATAAAATGAGATTATAATATTTACCTTTAAAGGTTACACGAGGCTTTGAAATAACAATTTTCAGAGTCCCTAACATGTCGTAAGCATTCAATAAATTATTTTTATAGCATAATATAAATTCTGATCTCCGTTATATGATGTATAGTTGGAATAAGCCTGATGTTCTCCTACATATGGAGTGATTTGTCATCCCCAAGGGTTTTGGCTGAATCCCTAAACCAGGACCTCTGATGGAGAATCTGTGGTTTCATAACAGCCACACCACTGTTCATACTGTACTTCACTGCTTTCCTCATATATAAATTTAAACCTTTCTGCTAGTTTCTTTTTTCTTTTCAAGATTATTTCCAACGTCAGCATTCAGTCTCCACATGATTATATAGGTTTAGTATACTTACTGCTTTGGCATTGACATGGAATCTTTTGCATCTTGATTTCGTTTGTCATTAGGGGAATTTTAGTCCAACAGAACAGTGTTTTAATGCTGTTGAATATTAACGTTTATTTTCTCACAGTTAGTTAAACCAGATTGCTCTGACTATGGAGAAAAAGGAAGATATTTGAAATGTTTGCATAATGATTGCCATTTGCCAGAAATTAAAATTCATTGATTAGTCACGGACAAACATTTTGGGATCATGCTAGGATTTAGGGAAATTAATCCAATTATATGGATATATTTCCTTTGTGAATCTTACTGATGACTGTCTGAGAAAAATAGAATATGAAAACATAAATATGGTTCAGAGAAAAATCTTTTAAGCTGAAACATTATGAAAGGTTTTGCTATAATCCACTAAGAAATTCAGAAGAGTAGATTGTATGTGTAGTCCTTGCTTAACCACTAAGGAAATTAAAATACCAAAAAAAATGAGAGATTCATCTCTCTCCTAACACGGCAGGGATAGAGGCAGGATTAGAATGTAAATAGCACTGTTATCCAGACTCATAAAACAATGTGCAGCTCAAAATGTGTATTTTAAAAACATTCTTAGTATTAAATGGTTCTGTTGGAGTGTTTTTTCCCTCTAATTTGTCAATAATCTATTCTTATTTAGCTTTAGGAGGCACTATTAAAAAACAATGTCAAACATGTAGGGAGCCTTAGAAATCACAACCCATTCCTTGGATTTCTTGAAGGAAATGACTGAAAGCAAGAAAAGGAAAGGGACAACTGTCCACATGGCCAGACTATGCATAAGTGGTCACCAACTACAGGATAGATAAAAAGTGTCCCTACATTTTTTTTTTTAATCTTAGAAGGATTATTTTGTTTGTATAAAACTATAGTAGAGTTCTTGTTTTCTGTCTGTCTGCTAGCTTATTTTAGTGCACTCTGGTTTCAGATATATTCTAGGGCTAAGCATATTGAATATAGATGGGGAGACAGTGGAAACAGTGTCAGACTTCATTTTTTTGGGCTCCAAAATCACTGCATATGGTGATTGCAGCCATGAAATTAAAAGACACTTATTCCTTGGAAGGAAAGTTATGACCAAACTAGATAGCATATTAAAAAGCAGAGACATTACTTTGCCAACAAAGGTCCATCTGGTCAAGGCTATGATTTCTCCAGTGGTCATGTATGGATGTGAGAGTTGGACTGTGAAGAAAGCTGAGCGTCGAAAAATTGATGCTTTTGAACTGTGGTGTTGGAGAAGACTCTTAAGAGTCCCTTGGACTGCAAGGAGATCCAATCAGTCCATCCTGAAGGAGATCAGTCCTGGTTGTTCATTGGAAGGACTGATTCTGAAGCTGAAACTCCAATACTTTGGCCACCTCATGTGAAGAGTTGACTCATTGGAAAAGACCCTGATGCTGGGAGGGATTGGGGGCAGGAGGAGAAGGGGATGACAGAGGATAAGATGGCTGGATGGCATCACCGACTCGATGGGCATGAGTTTGAGTAAACTCTGGGAGTTGGTGATGGACAGGGGGGCCAGGCGTGCTGCGATTCATGGGGTCGCAAAGAGTCGGACACGACTGAGCGACTGAACTGACTGACTGACCGACTGAAGCATGTTGAAAGGAAATACCGTAAATGTGACCCAGAGTTGGGCTTGATTTAGGTTGTAGAATCAGCAGGGTGAGGGGTAAGGGAAGGAGGATGGTGGAAGGGAGGGAGGGAAGGGAGAGAAAAAGAAAATGCTGAAAAAAGAACTCTTTAAAAGTAATCTATGACCCAGAGCACTGCTTATCAGATGTGCATCTGGTTCATGAGAATCCTCTAGTTCTGCTTAACTATGCGTTTTTCTCATTAGGTTTCTTTATTCAAAAGAATCTTATCAGGGTGGATATAAGGGCTAGATGATATAGGGAAAGGAACACGCTTTCCTTGACTCCCTGACTGCTGTGAAAGTTAGCAAATTTCCAAGACAGACTAGCAGGATAAAAGCAAATGCATTTTATTGAATTTTTTCATGTACATAGGCACCTTGACAAGAATGAAGATCCTAAGAGGTGGCCAGAGCAGGGAACTCTTAGACCCTTTGACAAAGAAACAATAAATTTATGAAGAATTGACAAGGCAGAGGAGTTTGGGCTAGGGGTAGTAAATGATGAAGCAGTAACTAGGAAGACAAGGGTTAGTTTAATGATTAAGTTTGTTTGTACAGATTTCTCAGCTCTCCACTCCCTGTCTGTGTTTATAAAGATGTATTCTTTCTTCCTGCTACAGGGGCGTACCTTTCACACGGGATATTTAGCTCCTGCTCTGAAGAGCAAGGGTGGAGGTCAAAGTATCCTCCTGCTTCTACCATTTTCTCAGACTCCTTCAGCTTAAGATATTCAATATGCCAAGGTGCCATATTCTGGTGTGCTATATTCCTGAACCCCACCATTGGATAGAAAATTCTATAAGATATTGGCTACTTCCTTGCACTTCCAACACTGATTCCATGAGTTTCATGGCAGGGACAGGATTACCCAGTGTAGACCAGCTGGGTGTAAAGAAAAGGACTGAAGTCTGGAGTTAGAGAAACAGGAGTGAATTCTAGTTTTGCTATTTACTAATGGCAACCCAGTCCAGTATCCTTGCCTGGAAAATCCCATGGACTGAGGATCCTGGTAGGCTACAGTCCGTGGGGTCGCAAAGAGTCGGACACGACTGAGCGACTTCACTTTCACCTGAGAGAGTTAGACCATAAAGAAAGCTGAGTGCCGAAGAATTGATGCTTTTGAACTGTGGTGTTGGAGAAGACTCTTGAGAGTCCCTTGAACAGCAAGGAGATCCAACCAGTCCATGCTAAAGGAAATCAGTCCTGAATATTCATTGAAAGGACTGATGCTGAAGCTGAAGCTCTGATACTTTGGCCACCTGATGTGAAGAACTGACTCATTGGAAAAGACACTGATGCTGGGAAAAATTGAGGGCGGGAGGAGAAGAGGACAAAGAGGATGAGATGGTTGGATGGAATCACCAACTTGATGGACATGAGTTTGAGCAAACTCTGGGAGTTGTTGATAGACAGGGAGTCCTGGCGTGCTGCAGTCCATGGGGTCGCAAAGAGTCAGACATCACTGAACTGACTGAACTGATTTACTACCTGAGAGACCTTGGACAAGTCACTTAATCTCTCTGAAATATCTCTTAAAATGTACATTAAAAATAGTTTGTACTTCGCAAGGTTGTAACAGTGACCAGGCGCAGAGGCTAGCATAGATTAAGTGCTTTAATATGATGACGATGATGATGATGAAGAATGTAGATTTAGATATGTTGAGACATCAGAGACATCAAACCATTCTTGACATTATCTGGATTTACTTTCTGTAGTTACCATATGAAATATTCAAGGTTCTCAAAGAGGCAGGATTTTGCTCTCAGTTGTTCCTTCATGTTCTGCATAATGCTTACAGATTTGGTTGTGTGTGTATGTGTGTGTGGTATGTGCTCAGTCGTGTTGGACTCTTTGAAACCCCATGGACTCTAGCCCACCAGGCTCCTCTGTCCGTGGGATTTCTCAGGCAAGAATACTGGAGTGGGTTGTCATTTCAGTCTCAAGGGGATCTTCCTGACCCAGAGATTGAACCTGAGTCTTCTGAGCCTCCTGTGTTGGCAGGCGAATTCTTTATCACTCTACCCCTGGGAAGTGCTCAGATTTGGTTAGGCTCAATCAATTAAGGTTTTTGCTCATGACTTAAGTTATTATGTGATGAAAAAGGAATTATGGGTATATGCAGACTTTGAGGGTCAGGTCTGAAGTTTCTTTACACCTTCAAAAAATATATTGAGTTAAATTACAAACTAATGGTTAATTTTCTTAGGGGTCTGAAGGAGAAAAAAAAATCCTCAGAGAAAAGATTATTTGTATGCTTATGATCAAATATGCCCTGTATTGAAAATACATTTGTTTTCAGGTAATATTATTTCTAATTATAAAAGCAAGCTCTGTTAATTATAAAAAATTTAGAAAAATTAGATAAGTAGAAGTAGACATTGTTAACAAGAGGGTCTATTTTAAGCATTATCTATGCAAATATATTATGCAAAGTATATGTGTATACATACTACATAAACAATTTTTAGAAAACTAAACTATCGTTTAGTAGTTATGGTTTCTGATTAAACCTCTTGATCATAGATTGAATATATGTGTGCATGTATACTGAGTCATGTCCGACTCTTTGCGACCCCAGGGACAGTAGTCTGCCAGGCTTCTCTGTCCATGGGATTTTCCAGGCAAGAATACTGGAGTGAGTTGCCATTTTCTCCTCCAGGGGATCTTCCCGACCCAGAGATCGAACCTATATCTCCTCCGTCTCCTGCACTGACAGGCTGTTTGTTTACCACTGAACCAATTGGGAAGCCCTATTTGAGGATGTGGTAGCCATATATTACCTTTTTGAAACTTCCCAATGTAACTTCAAATACTCTGGACACATACACAAACAGGCACTTATGCACACTCAAAATGCTATATTTGAGCATGTTTTGTGAACTACCTGAAAAATGGGAACCTACAAGCCTGAGTGGAGTTTAGAATTTGAGAAGCTACCTGAGAAGAAATACAATTTTAATTAGCAAAGTGGAAGATGATTTAAAGTCGAAGAAACAGCAAAGAGTAAAATCCAGACTCGGACATCTCACTGTTGCATATCTAAGTTGGCTGACAGTGGTTTTACTCCACTCTCAACATCATCTTAACCTTTCACGGCATCAACTCATGAACTGATTAGCTGTGTATATTTTGTGTTCCAGTACAACTAACTTCTTACCCCATAACTACTTGTGTTAAAATTAGAGAACCTGGAAGGCAAGAACCTGGACAATTTAATTTAGTACTATGCCAAAATAAAAAAGAAATGGTTTGTAATGATCTTGTGAGACCCAGCTCTTCAGGAAGAATTGATTTGAACTTGCATAGCTATGTGATAGAAAGAAATAAAAATTTTCATTAGGCAAATCCAAGTCAATATAGTTATGTTCAATATAAAACAGGTGATAATAGTTAGAATTTGAAATACACCAAGAAATGAAGAGAGTTAGTTTTAAAATAAAATGGAAATACTAGCAAAGAATCAGGAATGCCATGATTGATTAGCAGGTATGATTTGGGGTGTGCTAGCAAATGTCAAACATAGTAAATTTTTAAGTAGGAATAGAACATAATCAGAATGATAGAAAGTGCTTTTACTTCTCTGTATACAATGGTTTAATATGGAAAATGACTTTAAATGGAATAGCACAATAAAGGGTGACCTCTCTGGTGTGTGAGTTTTATGTGCTGGTAAATGGTACCTATGAGCCTAAAGAAAAAAAGCTATGTGGAGTGTTTGTGTTAAATACATTTATTTTACAATATTTGTTGAGGGAGAGAGGATTTCATTCATCCATTCATTAATTTATTCATTCACTCATATATCATCAAAAATATTTGTGAACACCTGTAATCTTCTAGGCTGCATAATTTTACAGGCTATAGAAACTTGGATATGGCAGTGGACATAACTGAATGAAATCCTTATTTGGGTGTAGTTTACTGTCTCAGTGGGGAATATGGAAAATAAGAAAATAAATATACAATATGATAATCAGGTAGTGATGAGTATATGGTATGAAGAAAAATAAGGCAAAGTTCTCTGATGTGTGGCTGTGATAGTTTAAGTAGGATATTTGAGATAAAGGGGAGAGAAGAGCCAACAGTGATGTAAGGAAAATGAACCTTGGGGATATTGGCTGAATACTGGGAAGGGCCATGGGAGGAATGGAAGAACTCAGAATAAAGAGGTCACAGTATGGATTTTAGGCTCAGGGTGTTCTGAGTTTGAATCTCTTCTACTGAGCAAGAACTTGGTGACTTTGCCAAAGTTATGTAAATGCTATGAATCTCAGGTTCATTATCTACAAAGGAAAATATCTTTCCTGTAGATTTATTAAACATTAATTCTGCATGAAAATATATGACTTAATTTTCTTTATAGTATCCTTATCCCATTTACTGATTATAAATGTGTGTTACAAAGCCCTTTTTAGATACTATTTCATTTAATCCTCACAATAACCCTGTTGTAGATGCATTATCCTCATTATACAGATGTGAACTTAAGCACGAAGAAGCTAAGTAAACATGTCTAAGTTTGCACAGTTAAATAATGAGCCATGTTTCAAACTCCTAGGAAACCTGACTTCATGATCTAGCCCTTAAGCACTGCACCGGCCTACCCACCACAGCATTTTAGGGCTTTAAGTAAAATCCTTATTATTTAAAGGAAGGTTCTAGAGTAGATAGGTCCTTACCATAATCCATTCTTGGAATCTGTGATCCATGAGCACAGTGAGAAAGTAAATCTTATCTGAGAAGAAGTGAGGCCAGAACAACTGGACAGGGCCAGAACTTGGTTGTTCTGAAACATTAGCTTCTGGCCACAGTTCAGAATGATCTGAAATACATGGATATTTGTACTAACAAGGAAGGTGATTTGCTGTTTTATACCCATCTTATTATTTGCAGACTTCCTCTCATGAATGTGCCAAATTTGCACATTTTAAATATGGAATGTAGCTTTGCATAGACAAATTCACAATCTTTGTGATGCTTGTTCTGAGAACTTGATCCTTGATTTTTGGAGAACTGGATCCTCTTGTTTGTGTTCTAAATAGTAAGTATAAAAGAAGATAAAGAAAGATTCTGAACCTAAGAAACTGCAAGCACAGAGAGTAAGTATCCACCAAGAAAAAATATTTGTGTGTGTATGACAGTAGTGAGGGGTGAAAATTACTGCAAAAATATAGCAATATCACAGAATAAACTAGAAAATCATAGACATGCTTCATGGAATGAAAAAGTGATTAAAAAAAAAGGGAAACTTCTTCAGGGATCTCATGATTTCTCATGACCCTCTCCCATCTCTGTGCTAAATGTTCCTCTTCTAAGTCTTAATGAACTTTCAACAACCTTTCATAATGCTTTAAGGAAACAGGGCTGCTTCGACCTTGGTCCAAACAGAAAACAAATTAACCTTCAGTTCAGTTCAGTTAAGTTGCTCAGTCGTGCCCGACTCTTTGCAACCCCATGAATCGCAGCACGCCAGACCTCCCTGTCCATCACCAAATCCCAGAGTTTACTCAAACTCATGTCCATCGAGTCGGTGATGCCATCCAGCCATCTTATCCTCTGTCATCCCCTTCTCCTGCCCCCAATCCCTCCCAGCATCAGGGTCTTTTCCAGTGAGTCAACTCTTCGCATGAGGTGGGCAAAGAATTGGAGTTTCAGCTTCAGCATCAGTCCATCCAATGAACACCCAGGACTGATCTCCTTCAGGATGGACTGGTTGGATCTCCTTGCAGTCCAAGGGACTCTCAAGAGTCTTCTCCAACACCACAGTTCAAAAGCATCAATTCTTTGGCGCTCAGCTTTCTTCACAGTCCAACTCTCACATCCATACGTGACCACTGGAAAAACCATAGCCTTGACTAGACAGCCCTTTGTTGGCAAAGTAATGTCTCTGCTTTTTAATATGCTATCTAGGTTGCTCATAACTTTCCTTCCAAGAAGTAAGCATCTTTTAATTTCATGGCTGCATCGCCATCTGCAGTGATTTTGGAGCCCAGAAAAATAAAGTCTGACACTGTTTCCACTGTTTCTCCATCTATTTCCCATGAAGTGATGGGACCAGATGCCATGATCTTAGTTTTCTGAGTGTTGAGCTTTAAGCCAACTTTTCACTCTCCTGTTTTACTTTCATCAAGAGGCTTTTCAGTTCCTCTTCACTTTCTGCCATAAGGGTGGTGTCATCTACATATCTGAGGTTATTGATATTTCTCCCAGCAATCTTAATTCCAGCTTGTGCTTCCTCCAGCCCAGAGTTTCTCATGATGTACTCTGCATATAAGTTAACTAAGCAGGGTGACAAGATACAGCCTTGACGTACTCCTTTTCCTATTTGGAACCAGTCTGTTGTTCCATGTCCAGTTCTAACTGTTGCTTCCTGACCTGCATACAGGTTTCTCAAGAGGCAGGTCAGGTGGTCTGGTATTCCCATCTCTTTCAGAATTTTCCACACTTTATTGTGATCCACACAGTCAAAGGCTTTGTCGTAGCCAATAAAGCAAAAATAGATGTTCTTCTGGAACTCTCTTGCTTTTTTGATGATCCAGCGGATGTTGGCAGTTTGATCTCTGCTTCCTCTGCCTTTTCTAAAACCAGCTTGAACATCTGAAAGTTCACAGTTCATGTATTGCTGAAGCCTGTTCTTATATATTCCTAAATAAAGAGGCTTAGTTTCCCATATTCTAAGATTTAGCGACTTAGAAACAAAATAATTAAAAATTATAAAGGAAAGGCATCCAGTAAAGCATCATTTCCCATTAACAAGCAAGGAGTGAGAAAAATACTTACAAAAAAATTCCCAAAAGTTATGAAAGATAGAATTTGTGCATTTAGGAATATTCGGCAGTCAGGGTCATTTCCTACCATATAAAGAGCACACTTTACTCCAAAGTGCCCAGAAGGCACCACTTTGTATGGGCTGGAATAATGAATGTTAGTAATGATTATATTAAATTACCACAGAAAGGTTAAATTATGTTTGCTCTGATTTGCTCAAGACAGCAAGAATATATATAATGTATTCTAAAAAGATATTCATTCAAAATGGTTAAAAGTTTAATGGCATTGTGAAACTTTGAGAATTATTTGGAAAGCACAGCTCTCAATAGCTGAAGTTTTATTATACTGTTCCACTGATTTACAGTATGGAAAGTCAGAGATGACAATCAGTCATTTGTCTGGCTTCCTAACACACGTGTGTTTACAGAGTTGAGTCTAAAATAATAGAGTCCTCCGAGTATTGGGTGCCTTGTCACCTTGTTTGGAGAAGTTTGGCCAACCTTATGTTTAAGACTTGAAACTTTCAGTAGGTGAGCAGCCCTATGAGATGATGCTTAATAAAAAAATTACCATGTCTGCTACTTCTGTGAATAGTGTGCTAGTTGTGTTCTAGGATCCTATATTGTTATGCCTAATGAGAGTTCACCTATGTTGCCCACAGCCCATTTGCACACATTAAACATTGATAAATTTCTACCCTGTACCAGGCGTGGAGTATTAGGCCTGTGTTAGGCATTGGGGATATAAAGGTAAATAGTGGAATAGCCTAAAAAAAGTGTTGATTTTAATTTTAATTTTCTGTAGGTTCATTATAAACTCCTATCCTGTCTCACACACACACACACACACACACACACACACACACACTTCAAGAAGTGATATGGTGCCATCCTGTGTTCTAGGCCTTCTTATGTTCTAAGAAAGAGCTCAAAGATTTGTGATTTAGAAAGTTTTTATTCAGAAGATAAAGGGTTAGACTGTGGACCAGAAACGAAAAGGTAATTGAATATATGCCCCAAAGGTGGAAGGACCTGAGAAAGGACACTGAAAAGATGTGGCCTAGTAGAGCCACTCGTTTTAAGAGACATGGCAGTTAACGGGCTTTGGCCAAATAAAGCATAGGGAAGGGGATTCTATGAGCAGAGGAGTTTAATAGGATCACTTAAATGTGGTTAATAAGTTTCTCAAAGAACTAAAACCAGACACCATTCTCTATATTTCTGTACAGTCTAAATATCCTGGGACTACTGAAAATCACTGGAAGTGGTGAGCAGGGCAGATTCCTAGTGAGGATTTAGAACAATATTTAATTTGAATTTGAAACATAAAATAAAGTCATATTCATGCTTCCCTGGTGTTGTGATGCATATTCATATCCATCAGAAATGAGTAGGTCATGGATCCTGCCTTAGAGGAGCTTGCAGCCTAGAAGGATAATTCCTATAAAGAATAACTAATCACTGTGTCCAACTTTACTGACTGATTCTCTGATGTTCATGATAAAACCTGAAAGGTGAAAATAGTCGATTTTACAATTGATGGAACATACAGGATGACACATGTTAATGAAAGTGTATGAGATGTCTGTAAATAGAATAACAACAACAACAAAGCAAATGCTAAAAGAAAACACTTTTAAGTGCTGCTGTGGAGGAATGGCTCCATTATATTTATTTGTTTAAAAACTTTTTTCACACAATTTTCCAAATACTTTGGAAATTGTATACAATGAGTGACAGTTCCTTTAAAAACAATTGATGTCAGTAGCTCTCAGTTTGATTGAATGTTATCTTTAGGGAACAACAACAACAAAAAAGAGTAAACAGTTTCCACTGTGCCCTAAAGGTCTACCAAAGAAAGTGATATATACTGCCCCAGTGTTAAGATCTGAGGACCAGAAGGAATGAAGGTCACCACATGTGGCTCACTTCTGTCAAATGCCAAATGCTCTTTGACACAATTGTGGGAGCTCTAGCGTGAAAAGATGCATGCTTTTGGCTTAAAAATTTTTCACTTGCATTTTCAACAAGGTGGAAGGATTACTTGGAAAGGATCCTTTCCCTGGTTCATAATATAGAAAGATATGATGTGAAATAGTTAATGCATTAAAAGGCTGAGGAACTTTGATTCTCTTTGTTTTCCATCTTGAAACACTGGATCAAAGCTACCTGAGACCTGTCTTCAAAACAGCTTCTCTCAGAGGAAATTGATATAAAGGGATGGGTCAGAAGGTGCCAGCGACCCCAACTACAAGATAAATGGCAATTAAAACTAGCCAGAGGCCCTTCCTTTTTATCAGAATTCTAGGTAAATAGACTTTCAGTTCAGTTCAGTCGCTCAGTCGTGCCCGACTCTTTGCGACCCCATGAATTGCAGCACGCCAGGCCTCCCTGGCCATCACCAACTCCCGGAGTTTACTCAAACTCATGCCCATCGAGTCGGTGATGCCATCCAGCCATCTCATCCTCTGTCGTCCCCTTCTCCTCCTGCCCCCAATCCCTCCCAGCACCAGGGTCTTTCCAATGAGTCAGCTCTTCCCATGAGGTGGCCAAAGTTTTGGAGTTTCAGCTTCAGAATCAGTCCTTCCAATGAACACCGAGGAATTATCTCCTTCAGGATGGACTGGTTGGATCTCCTTGCAGTCCAAGGGACTCCTCAAGAGTCTTGGAGCTCCAACACCACAGTTCAAAAGCACCAATTTTTCGGCGCTCAGCTTTCTTCACAGTCCAACTCTCACATCCATACATGACCACTGGAAAAACCATAGCCTTGACCAGACAGACCTTTGTTGGCAAAGTAATGTCTCTGCTTTTTAATATGCTATCTAGGTTGCTCATAACTTTCCTTCCAAGGAGTAAACGTCTTTTAATTTTATGGCTGCAGTCACCATCCACAGTGATTTTGGAGCCCCCCAAAATAAAGTCTGACACTGTTTCCACTGTCTCCCCATCTATTTCCCATGAGGTGATGGGACTAGATGCCATGATCTTAGTTTTCTGAATGTTGAGCTTTAAGCCAACTTTTTCACTCTCCTCTTTCACTTTCATCAAGAGGCTTTTCAGTTCCTCTTCACTTTCTGCCATAAGGGTGGTGTCATCTGCATATCTGAGGTTATTGATATTTCTCCCGGCAATCTTAATTCCAGCTTGTGCTTCATCAAACCCAGCGTTTCTCATGATGTACTCTGCATATAAGTTAAATAAGCAGGGTGACAATATACAGCCTTGATGTACTCCTTTTCCTATTTGGAACCAGTCTGTTGTTCCATGTCCAGTTCTAACTGTTGCTTCCTGACCTGCATATAGGTTTCTCAAGAGGCAGGTCAGGTGGTCTGGTATTCCCATCTCTTTAGCATTCCACAATTCTAGTCACTGTCTGAACTAGAGACATTCTTTCTACAACATCCTTGACAGAAAGTTAATTCTGCCTCTGTCTGAACTCATCCTGTACATTATGAGTCAGATTGATTAATAGGAAATTTGTTGCCATGGAAGTTCTACTCATAGCTCTTGTTTCTAGAACATAGTATGTAATCTACTCCCCCTTTTATATGACAGCCCTTAAATAGTTTAGAGACAACTATGGTCCTTCTCCCCCAAAACACTTTAGTTCAGATCTATTCAAATATGTCATTCTGTTTGTTCTCTCATTGATGTGCTGCCATTTCCAGTTTCCTTCTTAAATTGTGTGTAAAGGAATGAGGTATATAATCTGACTAGGTTAGTTAAGTAGAATAATTTCTTATTTTGTACTTTATTGATCCTTCCAAATTAATGACTTTATAATCTTTCAAACAATGCATTATAAAATTTCAGTTACTATAAATAAATATGAAAAACAGAGCCATAACTCCACCAAATTCCCTCCACTCATAAATAACTACTTTTCACATTTGGTGATTACTTTAGACATCTCTCCATGCATATATGCACTTGACTGTACGTATAAATTGTATCTTAAGCATGTCTCCTACACTTCTTCTCTATTTTTTATTATAGTGATGTGTATAGTTACACCTCATTTAGCTTAAATTTTCATTTCCCTGATGGTTAAAGATAATGAATCTCTTTTCATGTGTTTATTTACCATCTGTATATACTCTTCAGAAATCTCTGTTAATGTATTTGTCTATTTTCTACTTGGATTTTTAAAACATTTACTATGGGATTTTAGGATTTCTTTGTACTCTGGATATTATTCTTATTTTGTCTTTGTGGTTTGTAAATATTTTCTCCCAGTTTGTGGCTAATCTTTTCATCCTCTTCTCATTGTCTTTCAAAGAGCAAAAGTTTTAAAATTTATCAATTTTAAGGTTTTAATTTTACCAACTTTTTTTATGGATCACTCTTTAGGTATCAAGTTCAAGAGCTCTTTCCTTAGCCCTAAAATCTAGAAGATTTTCTCCTGTAGTAATTTCTAAAAGTTTTCTAGTTTTTTGTTTGCATTTATATGTGTGATCCATTTTGAGTTATTGTATAAGATGTAGTATTTTAGATTGAGGTTTATTTTTATTGCCTACAGTATCCAGTTGCTCCAGCAACCATTTGTTGAAAAGTCGATCCTTCATTAAATTACTCTTTCACTTTTTTCAAAAATCAGTTGAGCATTTTGTTTAGGTCTGTTTCTATATTCTGTTCATTAGTCTGTGTGTCAATTCCTCCACTGAACTTGATTAATGATGCTATATAGTAAACCTTAATATTGGGTAGAGTACTTTTTCTCACTTTATTTTTCTTTGTCAAGATTATTTTAGCTATTTTAAGGCCTGTGTCTTTCCATACAAATTTTAAAATAACCTTGTCTCTTTCTTAAAACACTTACTGGGATTTTGATAGGGATTGTGTTAGACCTATAGATCAACTTGGGAAGAATGGCCATCCTTATTATGATGAGTGTTCCATTCCATGAATATAGTATGACTTTCCATTTGGGTTGTCTTTGATTTCTTTCATCACCATTTTATAATTTTCAGCATACAGATCCCACTGTAGTTAAGTATTGCGTTTTTAAAGATTACATTTGTTAAGTAATATCTAAGTGTTATATTTTCTTTGGAATAGTTATAATTTAAAAAATTTGTTTCCACATGGACAGTGTTAGTATGTAGAAATGTGATTGATATTTGTGTGTTAATTTTGTATCCTATGACTTTTGTGGAAGCACTTGTGAAACTAGATTTTTTTTTGAGGATTTCTTTGGATTTTCTGTGTACACCGTCATGTCATCTGCATATGAGAGTTGCTTTCTTTCTTTCCAATCTGTGTGATTTTTGTATACATATTCATTTGTATATTTTATATATTTTGTATGTAAATTCAATTATTTGTCTTATTACGCTGGTTAGAACTTCCAGTACTATATTGAATAATAGTGATGAGAAAATAAATTTTTGCCTTGTTCCTAATCTTATGGGAAAGCATTCTGTTTTTCATCATTGAGTATATTAGCCATAGGTTGTTTTTACATATTCTTTACCAAGTTTAGGTAATTCCCTGTATTCCCAAGTTTTATTATGAATGAGTACTGGATTTTTTCAAGTGTTTTTTTCAGTTTTAATTGATATAATCATTTAATTTTTGTTCCTTAGACTGTTGATATAAAGAGACAAGAAATGATCTCTGGGTTAGGAAGATTTCCTGGAGGAGGGAGTGGCAACCCACTCCAGTATTCTTGCCAGGAGAATTCCATGGACAGAGGAGCCTGGTAGACTTAGCACACACAGCCTGTTGATATAGTGGATTACATTAAATGGTTTTCTAATTGAACTAACCTTGTGTATCTGGAATAGATTCTACTTGATAATGATATATAATTATTTTTATACATTTTTGGATTTTGTTTACCGGTATTTTGTTGAGGATTTCTGTGTCTAAATTCTTGAGAGATTACTGGTCTATAATATTCTTTTTTGCATTTTCTTGGTGTAGTTTTAATATCAGAGTAATAATACTGGTCTCATGAAATGAGATGGGAAGTGCTCCCTCTTGTTCTGTTTTCTGGAAGTGATCATATAAAATTGGTGTTAATTCTCCGTTAAATATTTAGTGAAAGTGTCCAATGAAGTCATCTGAGTGTGGAGTTTCTTTTCCTAAAGATTTAAATTATGAATTATATTTCTTAAATGGTTATAGTGCTTTTCAGATTCTCTGCTTCATCTTGGTTGAATTTTGATAATTTGTGGGTTTTGAGGAAAGTTGTCAAATGTATTTGTGTAAAATTATTTGTATTATTCCTCTATTCCTTTAAATGGCTACAGGGTCTGTGGTAATATCCCCTCTGTCATTCCTGATGAGGATATGGGTGTTCCTTTTTAAATTTTCATTGAGCTTGCTACAGGTTTATTAATTTTTTTTAAAACTGCTTTTGTTTTTTATTTTCTCTATTGCTTTTTATTTTTAATGTCATTATTTCTATTCTGGTCTTTATTATGTTCCTTTTGCTTACTTTGTTTTTTTCCATGTTTTTCTAGTTTCTTTCTTTTGGAACTTAGATTATTGATTTTAGAACCTTCTTTATTTCTAATTCAAGCATTTAGTATTATGAATTTCCCTTTTAGAACTGTTTATGCTGTGTCTCACATATTTTGATATGCTGTATTTTCATTTTTACTCAATTATATGTGTTTTAAATAGACTTCTGTTTTTGAACTAGGGTTCTTTATATGTATGTTGTTTACAAATTTTCCTAGTGTCTTTCTGTTATTTGTTTCTAGTTTAATTCCATTAAGGTTATAGAACATATTCTGTTTGGTTTTAATTCTTTAAATTTTAAGTATGTTTTCCAATATATCTGGTGTATCTTGAATATAACATGAGTACTTAAAAAAGGTGTACTTTACTGTTTTGAGGTGGATTTTTCTATATATGTCACTTGGATTCTGTTGATTGTATTTTTTAGATCTACTAATTTTCTGATTTGATGGAAGTGAAGGAGTTCTGAAGCTCCCAGCTATAATTATAGATTTGTCTATTTTTCTTTTCAGCTCTATTGATTTGTGCTTCATGTATTTGAGACTCTGTCAATTAGTACATACACATTTAGGACCATTATATTTTCCTGGATGATTATTTTATCATTATATTTGTTCCTAATAACTTTCTTTGCTCTGAAGTTTACTTTGTCAGAAGTTAATACAGCCACTTGTGCATTTTTTATTAATGTTTGCTTATTTTTTTTAATCTTTCCATTTGAAATAAGTTTTCCAAACTTCATTCAGAGTGGTAAATTTTGAATTTCAGCCGCTTGTTAGTAGCATATACTTTGGTCAGTTTATTTAAATCCAAAGCGCCAGTCTTTTTCTTTTGATTGATGTATGTTTAGACCGTTTACATTTAAGGTAATCGTGGTTATGTTAGTACCTGATATATTTATATGTTTAAAGTCATTTCTTTATTTGTTTTTCTGCTTGTCTCCTCTCATTCTCTTTCCTCTGTTTCTCTTTTCTTCCTTGCCTCTGCATTATTGGAACACTGTTTTACGATTTCATCTTTATTTATTAGTGTTTTTGAGTGTATATCTTTGTACAGTTTTTGTAGTACTGGCTTTTTTGTAGTGCTGGGTATTATACTGTATATATGTGATTTATTGCACACTGTGAATATCAACATTTTACCACTTTAATTGAAATATGGAAACCTTTTAATAGTTGTGTGGACTTCTAGGAATTACCGATTTCATTTAGGTTGTCTAATTTGTTGATATACATTGTCATAGTATTACTTTATAATGATTTTTTTATGTTAGTAGTGTCTTATTTAGTAATGACTTATCTTCCATTTCTTAATCCAGTAATTGGAGTCTTCTTTGTTCTTCTCTTGGTCAATATAGCTAAAGATTTATGTTTCCCCTGGTTGCTATTTTATTGCCACAGAATGGGTGCTCTAGATAGCTGAAATCCATTCTCTCACAGTCTGAAATCAAGGTGTGTGTAGGGTCATGCTCCCTCTGGAATCTCTAGGAAAGAACCCTTTTTATGCCTTTCTCCTAGATTCAGGTGGCTGCAGCAATACTTGGCATTCCTTGTTACATCTGAACTCATATTGCCTCCTTCTCTTTCTCTTCTCCTGTTCATCTGTCAGATCTTCCTATGCCTTTCTCTTATAAGGACACTCGTAACAGCATTTTGGTAACATCTTGGATAATTCAACTTAAGCTCCTTTTCTCTAGATCCTCAGTGTAACCACACTTTTCCTATATAAAGTATCATTCACACATTCCAAAGATTGACATGAATATTAATTAATTGGAAAGTTGAGGTGAAGAGTGATTTTTCAGTCCTCAACAAAAGTCAATTTTGTTGGCCTTTCCAAAGAAGCAGCTTTTTGTTTCACTTATTTTTCTCTATTAATTTTTTAATCTTTGTTTAATTTCTGATCTAATTTTTATTATTCCTTACTTTAGGTTTAGTTTTCTTTTTTTCCCCCCAGTGTTTAAAGGTGGAAGGTTATGTTATTGATTTGAAGTCTTTTTTTTTTAATGTAGACACTTCCAGCTGTAATTTGCATACAGTAAGTTTTGGCATGTTATGTTATGTCTTTGTTTTCATTTATCTCAAAGTATCTTCTGATTTCCATTGTGATTTCTTCTTTGACCCATTCAGTAATTTAGAGGTGTGTTAATTTCCACATATTTATAGCCTGCCAAGTTTGTGTAACTGATTTCTAATTTCATTCCATTGTTGTTGGAGAATACACTTGTATTCTGTCTGTACTTTTAAATGAATTGAGGTTTGTTTTGTGACCTAGCATATATTCTACTTGGGGAATGTTTTATGTACACTTAAAAAAGATACACTCCTGTTGTTGAATGTAGGTTTATTGTGTCATTCAGGACTTCTGTTTCTTTATTGGTACTTGCTTAATTTTGTTACCTACTTTTGAGAGTAGGGTGTTGAATTCCCAACTATTATTATTGCATTCTCTATTTCTCCCTTTACTTCTATCAGTTTTGCTTCATAATATTTGGTACTCAGCTATTAGGTACATAAATATTTGTAGTTATTACATCTTTCTGATTTATTAATTTTTCCTATTATAAAGTACCCTTCTTTATCTCTTAACATTTTTAGTTCTAAAGTGTGTTCTCCCTGATACTGTTACACCCACCCTCTCTTTCTTATAATTGCTGAATGTATGATATATCTTTCTTTATCTTTTGAAGTTTAATGTTTATATCTTTGAATCTAAATTGTGTCTACTATAGACAGCATATAGTAGTCTTGTTTTTTTAATCCATTCTGACAATCTCTGCCTTTGATTGGATTATTTATCTAACCACATTTAATATTATTATTGAGATAGCTGGATTTACAGATGCCATGTGTATTTTGTGCTCTATATATTTCATATATTTTTGTGCCTCAGTTCCTTTATTGGTTTCTTTTAGCATTAAGTGCATATTTCATAATGTACCATTTTAATTTCTTTAGTGACTTTTTTTCCCTAGCATTTTTGGGAGTTATTTCCTTAGTGGTTGCTCTTGTGTTTACTATGTACAGCTTAACTTTTCAGAATCAGCTTTAGATTTTTACTAACTTAATTCCATTGAGCAATAGAAATGCTGTTCTTTTGTAGATGTATACCTTTACACCATTTTTGTGCATTGTATGTGATCATATTATATCTCTAAATTTTACAAACACAACATATCATTGCTGTGGTTTCTACTTTATAAAATTTAATGTCTTTTAAAGAAGCTGAGAGAGGAATAGAGAGCAAGTATGTATTTATAGTTTTTGTTGTATTAACCTTCTCATTTAATATTTCTGATTCTCTTTAGTTGTTTCTGGGGAATTAAGTTACCATCTGGAGTAATTTTCTTAGATCAGTACAGTTTTGTTCCCACCCACCTTTTTGTGCTGTTATTTGCAAATTTATTACATTTAATTTTATATGATAAACTATATCCATGTTGTTTCATACACTTGCTTTTAAAATCAGTTAAGAGAAGAAATGATGCATTTATACTTTTCTTTTTTAATTTGGATTCAAATTACTGTTGGGGTTCACTTGCTTTCAACCTGAAGAACTTCCTTTAGTATTTCTTATATATCATTTTCTGTTGGCTAGCAACAGATTTTCTGTTTTTGTTTACCTGATATGTGTTAATTTCACCTTCCTATTCACAAGATAGATTTTTTTCTGCATAGGCTTTTGGGTTGACATCTTCTTCGAGCATTTAGAATATATTATGCTACTGCCTTTTGGACTCCATGTTTTTCTAATGAAAAGTTAGTTGTTAATCTTACTGGGGATTCCATACAAATTATGTGTCCTTCTCTTGCTGTTTTCAAGATTTTCCCCTTTGTTTTGTCTTTGAACATCTTTACTATGATGAGTCTGTTTATAGATTTCTTTGCATTTATCCTGCTTGGATTCACTGAGTTGCCTGGGTGTGTAGACTAATGGTTTTTTAATTTAGGAAAATTTTAGCCATTATTTCTTTGAATATTTTGCCTGTTCTTTTCTCTCTGTTCACTTTTCCTGGCTTTTTTGTTACATGTACATTTATGATCGTAACTGAGTCCCACATTTCTCTGAGGCTCTGTTCATTTTTCTCAATTCTTTCTTTTTTTCCTGTCCTTTGGATTATGTAATATCTATTGATTTATCTTCATGTCCACTAATTTTCTTCTGCCAGTTCAAATCTACTGTGAAACTCCTCTAGTGAATTTTTTATTACCATGTTATTACCTAAAATTCCAAAATGTCTATGTGATTCTTTAATTTTTTAAAAAATCTCTTTATTAATATTGTCTATTTGGTATGGTGTTTTCCTCATACTTTACTTTAATCATTGTTTCTTTTTTCTTGTTGTTGTTGACAATTTTGAACATATTTATAATGGCTGCTTTTAAGATTTGTTAAATCTGACAGCTAGTTATTCTCAGGCAGTTTCTGTTACCTGCTTTTTCTTTCTTTTTTCTTTTTCATTTGTGCATCATTCTTTCCTATTTCTTTCTAATTTTTTGTTTGAAACTGTACATTTTAATATAGTCAATTTGGGTATTGATTCTCTACTCTGGAGCTCGCTATTGTTATTTATTTATTTAGTGACTGGCTTGATTATTCTGATGATGTCTATATCCCTCACACAATGTTAAGTCTCTGATATTGCCCCCTTGTAAAGTAATGCTCAAAATTATCCAAGCCAGGCTTCAATAATACATGAACCGTGAACTACCAGATGTTCAAGCTGGTTTTAGAAAAGGCAGAGGAACCAGAGATCAAATTGCCAACATCTGCTGGATCACTGAAAAAGCAAGAGAGTTCCAGAAAATCATCTATTTCTGCTTGATTGACTATACCAAAGCCTTTGACTGTGAGGATCACCACAAACTGTAGAAAATTCTGAAAGAAATGGGAATACCACCAGACCACCTGACCTGCCTGTTAAGAAATGTGTATGCAGGTCAGGAAGAAACAGTTAGAACTGGACTGGAATAACAGACTGGTTCCAAATAGGAAAAGAGTATGTTAAGGCTGTATACTGTCACCCTGCTTAGTTAACTTATATGCAGAGTACATCATGAGAAACGCTGGGCTTGATGAGGCACAAGCTGGAATCAAGATTGCCAGGAGAAATATCAATAACCTCAGATATGCAGATGACACGACCTTTATGGCAGAAAGTGAAGAAGAACTAAAGAGCCTCTTGATGAAAGTGAAAGAGGAGAGTGAAAAAGTTGGCTTAAAGCTCAACATTCAGAAAACTAAGATCATAGCATCTGGTCCCATCACTTCATGGCAAATAGGGAAACAGTGGAAAAAGTGGCAGACTTTATTTATTTATTTATTTATTTATTTATTTTTGGCTCCAAAATCACTGCAGATGGTGATTGCAGCCGTGAAATAAAAAGACGCTTACTCCTTGGAAGGAAAGTTATGACCAACCTAGACAGCATATTAAAAAGCAGAGACATTACTTTGCCAACAAAGATCCGTCTGGTCAAAGCTATGGTTTTTCCAGTGGTCATGTGTGGATGTGAGAGTTTGACTATAAAGAAAGCTGAGTGGCGAAGAATTGATGCTTTTGAATTGTGGTGTTGGAGAAGACTTTTGAGAGTCCCTTGGACTGCAAGGAGATCCAACCAGCCCATCCTAAAGGAAATCGGTCCTCAATATTCATTGGAAGGACTGATGCTGAAGCTGAAACTCCAATACTTTGGCCACCTCATGCAAAGAGTTGACTCATTTGAAAAGACCCTGATGCTGGGAAAGATTGAAGGCGGGAGGAGACGGGACGACAGAGGATGAGATGGTTGGATGGCATCACCGACTCAATGGACATTAGTCTGAGTAAACGACAGGAGTTGGTGATGGACAGAGAGGCCTGGTGTGCTGCAGTCCATGGGGTCGCAAAGAGTCGGATACGACTGAGTGACTGAACTGAATTGAACTGATATCCCTCACACAATGTTAAGTCTGTGATATTGCTCCCTTGTATGTGCAGCCTTGGGTATGACCAGTCACACTGAGATGCCAGTTGGCTTGGCAGGGCTTTCCAGCACTATTTCAACCCTGATTACATCCAGTTGTGAAGCTCCATCAATTACTGGCTGTTTTTCCTAACGTTTTCTTTTACTAATGCTCTAGGGCAGGGGTCTGCACCCCAGACACAGACCAGTGCTGGTCCACGGGCTGGTAAGAGCCAGGCTGCCCAGCAGGAGATGAGTGGCAGGTGAACCAATGTATTTACAGCTTCAACCGTATTTACAGCTGCTCCCCATTGTTCACTTAGCCCTAGTCCATGGAAAAAAATGTCTTCCACAAAACTGGTCCCTCCTGCCAAAAAGATCAGGGACCACTGCTCTAGGGAATACTTTGCTCTGTAAATGGATCCAGTCAAATTTGGGCTTCACTGGTATAATTCTTGACATCAGTATATGAAATTGCTCCTGGTACAAGGAGCGTTCCTCTCAGCTGTCTTGTTTCATTCTTTCTGGCAAACAGTCCAGCCTGTTTGGCCTGTAACGGCCGTGAATCTACTAATTTCCTTCAAATTACTTTTCACCACATCCTCTTTTTATCAGAGCCTCTCTTAGGCTTGAACTTCTCCATACTCTATTGTAATTGAAGTCAGTTCCTTTAGGAAGAGACTCCAGAATGTTTCTCATCCTGAGATCATTCTCTGAGCCACACTCTGGAGTTGTGGGTGGGGGGACAGTTGTGTGCTTCTAAGTAACAACCCTGCTTCTGATGCTGAGTCCTTGGTCAAATGGGGTTGGCACTGGCACTAACTCTGTTCAGCCTGACTTTCCCAGCATCAACCATTGCCTTATAAGCAGGGGTGAGAGAGTCAAGTTCCCTGTATTCTCAACAGAGTCTCCATCCCACCAGTTAAGGCAGGGCAGAAGAAGAAAGGCAGGAAAGAAGAAAGAAGTTACGGCAGGGCAGAAGAAGGAAAGCCCCAGTTCTCATCTGCATCCACACAGAACTTCGCCTCAGCAATAGAGAGCAGTCTATGTTTAGAAATACTAATATTCTGTACCCACAACTCCCAGAAAGCTAACTCTCTAACTGGACACTGAGGGGTGAAGGACTCTTGTGTTCTTGAAATACCAAGTCTAAATTGGAGTCTCTGACTTGCTGAACTGGAAGGAAAAAAGATAGGGAGCAGTTCATGGTATTTTGATTCAAATACCGTAGACTCTTGCTGTCCTTATGAAGTTTTACTAGGTTTTCTTGAGTAAATGTTTTCTTCTTTTCTGTTTGTACTTAGGACCACTTCCAGAAGCTTTAATGTTGTTTTTAAATATTTTTCACGAGTTCCACAGGAAAACAAGTCCACAAAACTCCTCTCATACCAGAAACAGAGCAGCCTGCAGTAATTTTAACATGGCTTTCTCCATTCCTGGGGCTTCCCAGGTGGCTCATGTGGTAAAGAATCTGCCTGCCAGTGCAGGAGATGTGGGTTCCATCAGTGGGTTGGGAAGATGCCCTGGTGAAGAAAGTGGCAACCCACTCCAATATTCTTGCCTGGAAAATTCCACGGACAGAGGAGCCTGATGGGCTACAGCCCATGGGGTCAAAAGAGGTGAATATGACAGCAAATGAGCACACACACACACACGCTCTATTCCGAGCCTTTTAATTTTCCTTTATGCTTTTGTTTGTTGTAGGTGATGACTAAATCATTTGTTTTTCCCGGAGGAGTTTGTGTGTATATTCTGAATTTTTTCATGATCAAGTGTATCTCACTGTTGTATTTGTAATTGAGTAAGAGTAACCACTTAAAATATTCTTGGCATATATTTTTGTTTTCCTTACAACTTTGGAGACCCTTCACTTTTCTTTTGACATTGAAATATATTATGGAAAAGTTGGGATCCTGTGTCCCCCCCCCACCCGCCCCGCCCCGCGCCGCGCCCCCTCTCCCCCTCACTGCTTTGTGCTTATAAGTAACTTAATTTCTTCCCGTGTACTTTTTTTCTTAATTCTTGAAATTAAGTAACTTTTCAAGGATATATTTTAACTTTGACTGTTTTGCATTCTGATATATATCATTTTAAGGGATGGATTCATTTTTTTCATCTTTTAAGAGAATATTTCCATATGTCTCTGAACATTTTTATGATCCACTTATTATATTTTTTAGGTAGGAGATACCCATTATCCAAACTGAATTATCAATAATACTTACGTCTATCGTTCTCTCAATATTTGCTTTAATCCTTTTGATTTTTGTTTTTTGTGGTTCATTCTGATTCTTTAACAACTCTAATATGTTTTTCATTTTTTTATGTTTTTATATATCTAGTAGTGTTTTGGTTCTCTGTCTTTCCCCCTTAGCTTAGCCTTTTCCTTTTCTATTTGTTTTTATCTGTTGCTGTACTTTCTTTTTGAGCTGATGTTTTTTACCCATTTCAAATTTCTGTTAAATTCTGGGACATGCAACAACTTTTCAGACTCTGATACTTTTTTCCAGCTGGATTATTTGACTTTCTTTGCTTTTATTTTCTTTATCTTCCTTTGTCCTTTTTTATTTAACGAAATACATTTGCATGATTTCCATGCTTTTCTCCTTTTATTTTTTTCAACTTTACATAATTAGTTCTATTTAGACTCTTTTTTTCCCCATAGTGTGATCTTCAAACCGGAGACATTGATATCACCAGGTTTACTAGAAATGCAGACGCAAAGACCCTGCCCAGGACCTACTAAAACAGAAACTGTATTTTAACAAGACCCCCCAAGTGATGCTTTTGCACATTAATGTTTGAGAGGCACTGCTCAAACTTTCACTGTAGTTACTGAGGTAACCTGGGGAGCTTTGAAGAATACTAATACCTGAGATTTTTATTTAATTGGTATGGGGTATGGACTAGGCATGATAATTAATCTAAAATACAGTAAAGCATGATGACCACTGACCTAGATTTTCTGTTTATTTCTGATATTGTGTGGGTTACTAATTTTTGTAAATTTTTCTCTATTTAGTTTGTTACTTCCTCTCTATCCTCCTCTGTACACACCCCAAAATTGATTACTGCCTTCTATTTATTCTGTAATCTGAAAGGAGTATTAAGAATGTGGAGGTGGAAGGGATGAAGGTAGTTCACCTGGGATGGTGGAACTGGGTTCAGCTCTTTCTTCTGAGATCCCATGAAGCATCTAACTTTACCAACTAGGATGGATCCTAGTTCTTGTGGATGTCATCTTGGAAAATGGCAAGCACTTACGACCATTCCATTTGAATGCTGGGAGTTTTCAAAGATCATTTCTTTACTCATCTCAGGACCTTAAGGATTAGTTCTTTACTCATCTTCGGACCATATCTATGCACTTTCTGGACCTGTTTCTCCCTACGTTGTAGGAAATTAGTGAACAGTTTTTAGGGGTTAATTGATGTGCCTTCTTTTCTTAGTACTACTTTGGTGGGTTGATGGTTGGGTTAGGAGTTAAGTCATTTTGTAAGAGAAATTTCTGTTTCATTTTTTAATATTTATGAGTCAAGATTATCTATCACTCTTTCCTTTTACTGCTGGTGAATTTTCACCCTTTTTCCCCTTCTTTTTTTTTTTTTTAGAGAATTAATTAGAGAGTCCCTGCTTAATTTTGCCATTAATCTAGATGCCACATGGCTGTTCATACAAACTATACATGTAGTTGTATTTTAAGCAAAAATACTTGGCATTTTGACATACATTAGGCTATAGTACATTCTGTTCAGAATTTCTTTAAATCCCAGCCATTTTATATTTGATTTTAGAAGTTTTTCTGTATTATGCTTTTATTATATATGCTTTAATTTAAAAAATTAATAGTTTATTTAATAGATACAAACATGTTTCTAACTCTTATACATATATGAACTGTGTGTATGCACTATAGCACATATATAAAAATGATTTGTCTTTCACATAAGACTACCAGCATATTCAGGAATGTTCATATTAATACTATTGTCAATGCAATAGAGGAGCCATTTCCATCTCCAGAGATGAGAGGTCTATCCAAGGATAAGTAAATCTGATTTATATCTTAAATAGAAGTGTAGCTCATCATTGAAAAGAAACATTAACAGTTAAAAATAGAACTCAATTAAGAGCTAAACACTTATTTTTAGAAGAAAGTGAATTTCATTAGAGATTAAATTTATATCTTAATGTACAATATGGTAAATTGTTTTAATTTACTGTACATTAATTCGAGATTACTTTTACTATACTTTAGTATCACTCCCCTATTTTAAAGTTATATGAATTAATATTTTATTAATTGAGTTGTTTTCAGCTTTCCTAAAGTTTTTATGGGTCAACAAAGGTCTGCCAACTGAATGTCTAATGAGTAACAGTTCAGCAATATGTCTGAGGTTACTGACAAGATTTATGGACACAGATGACACTGAAATCCAAGTTGCTTCACTAATTCCAAGCTCTTTTCTTTTTTAATGATATTTTGCAAATTCAGCATAGTAGCTAGATTCTAAAAACTAGCTCTATTGTCTTTAAAAGTCTCCAAGAAATCTCAATATCTGAGTACTCTCTTACACATCTTAATTATTTAACATTTTGTTTTATTTTTGATATCCTAAGTCTGAGGTCAAGAGAATTGAGTTGAAATTGTGAATCAACTTGAGGAGAATTGACATTATATAAATATTGTTGTCTAATTCAAGAACATGGTATAGCTTCGTTTATTTAGATCTTTATTTCTCTCAGAAATGTTTTTGTAGTTTACAAAGTAGAGATTTTGAATATCATTTATTATATTTATCCCTAGGTATTTGATTTTGTTTGTAATGTTTTAGATGCTATTTTAAACTTTTATTTTCTAGTTATTTGTGCTGGTAGTATATAAAAATATAGTTAATATTCATATATTGGCCTTTTATCCTATGACCTGGGTAAGTTCTCTTACTGGTGCTAGTAATTACTTTGTAGATTCTTTAGGATTATCTCTATAAAGAGTTCTACCCTTTAAAAATTGAAACAGTTTTATTTTCTTTATTAACGATTTATATCTTTTATTTCCTTTCTTTCCTTACTGCACTCAATCCTTTAGTACAAATTTTAATAGAAATAGTAACACAGACTATCTTTGCCTTCTTCCCAATCTTAGAGTAAAAGAATTCAATATTTCACCATTAAGTTTGATGTGAATACTAATAAACTCACCACCGAGATTCCCTAACTACCCTTTATTGAGTTTGCTTAATAACAAACTATTAAAAATTCACTCTTTTATGGATGGATCAATCTGTCTTTTAAAAAATGTATTTCAAAGTAAATTCAGATATCCATTCTTCTTACCTCTAAGCAACTTACATGTTCATATCATTAGCTATGTTTCATATTTACATTCCTTTTTTCCTCTGGGGGTAAAATTTATATTTCATGAAATACACAAATCTAAATTATATCATTCCCTGATTTTTTGACAAATGCATGCATCTGTGTTATAGAACTCCATTGGAGGACAAAATGTACTGAACAATTAAGGAGATGATTTTATTCAAGCTATCAAAATAGGGGAAATATTCACTAATGAGGAACATCCTAAAGAAAAGGATGTAGACTAGGGTTTTACAGAAGTAGTTAAATAAGGGACTCATTCAAAAGTCTTACATGAGAGTCATGATTAAAGATAGAGATGGATCTTCTCTGGAAATATGAGTGGGCAGTGTGGTTATCATGCAGTTATGGGACAGTTTTTAAACCATCTTTGTATTTTGGGGAGTATAGAGCTCAGGTTAAGTTCAACACGGTCGATCTTCATTTTTGCTAGAAATATTATTTGTTACTATATGACTCAGAGAAGATAACAGACATCCTGGGTGGGACATAGAAGAGACTAAGAAATAGTCCCTCAAGGACTGTTGTTGATGTCATTTCTATAATCAGACCATCTTTGAAAGTTGATGGCAAATGTGAGTTGTTTTAGAGTCCTAGAGATCAGATATTTTAAAAAGGCATGCATGAAATGAAAATGAAAACTATTAATATAGAAAGTTGTGTTAATGTAAAGAACCAGGAGTAGAATCTTGATGGGTAATTAGTCCAGTGGATTTTAAGAGCTAAGCGGAAGGCAGTCTTTTGGTTATGTTGCAACACTCAGTGAGTTTCTTGAAGCTCTCAAATTCAGATGTGGATGCTCCTGGTGATATTAGCTACATTCTGGGAGTTTGTGATGGACAGGGAGGCCTGGAGTGCTGCGATTCATGGGGTCGCAAAGAGTCAGACATGACTGAGCGACTGAACTGAACTGAACTGAACTGTGACCCTAGTATTCAGCCAAACTTTCATTCCAAGGAGAATTTGGCCCCTGCATGACTTGCAATGGTGAATCTGTGGGGGTTTAAGCCATTCATCTTGCAGGACTTCTTCAGATTTTGAGTAAAAGGGCCAATGATAAGGCAGCATAGAACCCAGAAAGAAATCTGGGCAGTCAGATTTTAGGTTTTGGTGAGGATGCTTGGTGAGTCAGGCAAGAGGGGAAAAAAACCCTGAAAAGTTAGTTTGGAGGATTGTAGCAAGATACTGAAGAAAGTTGGAAGAACTGAAATTTGGATAAGAACTGTTAATTTGTGCAAGTAGCAGAATCCAGTCCAATGTAGGTCTGAGTACCAAAACTGGTTTTTCCCCACAGTTGGGGAGGAAGTCAATTAAACCACTACCAGACAAGACACTGTGCATATCTGTCAGTTCCCTATAATTTACAAAGAATTGCAAAAAAAACTTAAAGACCTTGAATAGGGTTAGACTCTGATAACTCAGAAGAATGTGCTATAGATGATGAATAGTTTTCTGTTAAAACACAACACTTCTCTCTATAGTCACCCTTCTTTTGATCAAAAATAATCTCAAATTAAGAGATACTTCCTCTTTGGAAGAAAAACTGTGACGAACCTAGACAGCATATTAAAAAGCAGAGATACCACTTTGCTGACAAAGGTCCATATAGTCAAAGCTGTGGTTTTTCCAGTAAGTCATGTACAGATGTGAGAGTTGGACCATAAAGAAGGCTGAAAACCACAGAGTTGATGCTTTCAAAATTGGTGCTGGAGAATTGGTGCTGGAGAAGACCCTTGAGAGTCCCTTGGACAGCAAGGAAATCAAACCTATCACTCCTAAGGGAAATCAGTCCTCAATATTCACTGGAAGGACTAATGCTGGAGCTGAAGCTCCAATCCTTTAGCCACCTGATACAAAGAACTGACTCACTGGAAAAGACCTTGATGCTGGGAAAGACTGAGTGCAGGAGGAGAAGGGGTCACAGAGGATGAGATGGTTGGAACCCATTAATGACTCAATGAACATGAGTTTGAGCAAACTCCAGAATTTAGTGAAGGACAGGGAAGTCTGGCATGCTGCAGTCCATGGAGTCACAAAGAGTTGAACATGACTTAGTGACTGAACAACACCAATCTCAAAGAAAAATGACTCTTGATCACAAAATGAGGTGGTCATACATAAGTATAGCAGGAATGGTAATTTACATTGTAGACCTTAAACTTGCTTTGCTGAACTTTGTATGGGGAATCTCAGATTGAACTTTTAAAGACATTTTAAGGATAGCAGGCCAAGCCAAGAACTTGCTACCTGACTTCAGGTAGCTGTAAATTAGGGTGAATTCCTTTTTTCTCACAGTCCTTGAAATTTCTTCAGATTCCTGAGCCTTCTAGGATATCAACTTCCTCAAGTCTCCTATAAGGTTGGGAATCTTCTCAGCTTATTCTTATTTATAGCATTGTTTGTTCACTAGTTTGTGGATGCACCATTTACTGTGGTCTTCTACAGAATTCTAAGGGGATATGTGTCCTTAGTTTCACCTTTGATTTCCAATTTTACTGCCTTGAGGGTGAGCTAACCCTTCTGAAGTGGGAACCCTCTTTTGTTCTGCCTTAAAAAGGAAAAATTGGCCTGCAGAAGTCTCCAGCACTTGGTGCCCAAGCCTGTTACCCAGACAACAGCAAATGCATTTGTCTCTTGTAGCCTTCATTTTAATAGAGATTTCCTGGGTTTCAGCACTTATAAAATGTAAGAAGGACCTGAGAAAGTATCAACAATCTGTTCTGCCCATGTTGAATAAAAGGCTTTGAAAGTGCTAATAGTAATATAGAGGGCAAAAATCCTTACATAAATGAATATTTAGCCTCAGATAAATTCTACTTGTTAATTCTATAGACTTTAACCAGAGTTCTGTCCTTACCCAGAATATATTACGCCCCACATAAAAAAATAATCCTATTATACTTCCAAAGCACTTAGCAACCTTTCCTGTGTCATTCAGGTGTAAATTAGTGGATGTTACTTTTCTAATCACAGTTGCTATCATGATGTATTAATAGGGGAAGTTAACTGAATAGCAAAAATCTTTGAAAGCAAAAATAGCTTTTCAGTCAGCTCTAGTTTACCATATCATGGCAGCATTTCATTAAATTCTCTGTACAACTGATTATTTAAAATGTATTAATTGACTGTCAGTGGAAAAGAAGTGTTATGCGTAGTGGTGGTGGGGAGAGACTACATATTCTATCAGTGGCTAATCTACCTGCTGTTTTTCTCACAGTCAGAGCATCTCCTTGGTATGGGACAGAGGGAAGCTGAAATGTACTAACCCCTTTGTAGAGCTGGAGATATGGACCTAAAGTCTTCAGAGAAACATAGCACATGCTGGGCAGCCCACAAAGCCCCCATTATTGCTGTGTGGGCATCTCCGTTTGCATCTCATTAAAAACATTGACCAGCACATCAACATAAACAATTAAAAAATAAAAGAGGAAAAACATTCCCCTGCTTGTTTAAGATGCTCAGCAAAAGAAGGAAAGCTTGAGGTTTGAGAGAAAAGGGAAGGTTGTAATATCAAACTTCCATCCTCACCCCCTCCTGAAACTAGCCTGTGAAGCCACTTTCTAAAAAGTCTTGGAAAGAAGAGGAGGGGAAAGTTCTGAAAGAAGCTTTCATGTCTGCCAAAATGTAGGTTCATTAACCAGTATATAAAGAAATGAAAATTTGGTTCACTTGCTGACATATTAATTTCAAAATAAATTGAATACAATGTATTTAACGTCTCAGGATTTTCCTCCAGGGCATAAGTTCTGTTTATGAGCTCAGTAGGTACATAATACCAAATCTGGATTGATAGAAACATAGAAACATAAAGCTAAGAAAAATTTAAAAAGGAATGAGAGAATTAGGAATGTAGAGTAAAATATGAAAAGAAAATGGGATGAGAAATGAGGGAATGGAACTGCTGTGAAGATTTTAAATGCATGTAAAGCATGAGGGGAGGGGAAGTAGAGAAGTGACCTTCAGTGCCCGCCATGTCTCTTCCACCTGTCTCCCCAGCTTGGTACCACCTGATGTTCCATCACTTCAAAGGTTTTTCACCTGTGTGCTTTGGACCATTCACATCAATGAAGAAGTTCAAAGACGTTCCAGTTTCCAGTAGGTGGGTTTGTCTATGGAGATGAGGAATCATGCATTACCTAAACTGCAGGTAGCTTCTAACAGAGAAGGGCAGGTTCTCCAAACAGGCTTGTGGGTGCATCAGTACTGTGGCTGCAATTTACAGCTATGGAGAAGGGGACTGTGGTTTGCACAGTGTGAATGAGAATAAAGCAGGCTATATATGCTCTTGATGAGAGTGAAAGAGGAGAGTTAAAAAGTTGGCTTAAAACTCAGCGTTCAAAAAACTAAGATCATGGCATCCAGTCCCATAATTTCAAGGCAAATAGAAGGCGAAAAAGTGGAAGCAGTGCTAGATTTTATTTTCTTGGACTCCAAAATTACTGCAGACAGTGACTGCAGCCATGAAATAAAGATACTTGCTCCTTGGAAGGAAACCTATGACAAACCTAGACAGCATGTTAAAAAGCAGAGATATTACTTTGCCAACAAAGACCCACATAGTCGAAGTTATGGTCTTTCCAGTAATCATGTATGGATGTGAGAGCTGGACCATAAAGGAGGCTGAGTGCTAAAGAATTGATGCTTTCGAACTGTGGTGTTAGAGAAGATTCTTGAGAGTTCCTTGGACAGCAAGATCAAACCAGTCAACCCTAAAGGAAATCAACCCTAAATATTCATTGGAAGTATTGATGCTGAAGTTGAAACTCCAATACTTTGGCCACCTGATGTGAAGAGCCAACTCATTGGAAAAGACCATGATGCTGGGAAAGATTGACAACAGGAGGAGAAGGGGGCAACAGAGGATGAGAGAGTTGGATGGCATCACTGACTCAATGGATATGAGTTTGAGCAAACTCTGGGACTTAGTGAAGGACAGGGAAGCCTGGCTTACTGCAGTCCATGGATGCGCAAAGAGTCAGACATGACTTAGCAACTGACTACCACCACCAGCAACATATGCTACATACAGCTGACTAAATCTAAACAAAATAGGCCAAGAAGACATTAACAGGATCTGCTGACATCCAACCTCAGAGGCTATGGTGATGGTAGTCCAGTAAGAAGAACTAATGCTAACTAATCATGCATTACAGAGACAGGTTGTCACATTTGGATTAAGGGTTGCCTGAAGTTTCTGTGACCAAGAACTGTAACAGGTTTGAAAAGGACACTTACAGTCATATCACAAAGACTGGCGATACATATATATATGTGTGTGTGTGTGCTGACTGAGAAAGTGGGAAGAATGAAATTAACATTATTATTAACAGTCACTGTTAGTTCATATCATTTGTTATTTCTTTAAATTTCACAACACCTCTATGATGTAGATATTCTCCTAATTTTATCAATACAAAAAACTAAATTAAAGCATATGGATATTTGCCCCAATTATAGAAATAATGAGCAGTTAAGGTAAATCACAGTTTAATTCAGCTTTGTTTTAACACTGGAACTTATCTTTTCTCCACTACAATGCTATATATTTTTCCAGGCAGGATTGCATTTATCCTTATTACTATAAATAACGTGATAACAATGAGCCTAGCATCCTTCTCTTTAAACACAAAGAATGCTTGTGTACAGATGCATGTGTATGTTCTCACTGAAAATAAGACATTGGCTAATTTTGACATGGCAGTTATTGTTTGGAGCATCATCAACTCCCCAGAAATCTCGTCACTACCTACCCCCCACCAAGTGTTTTAGCTGTATTGACTTCTAGTAGTGTAGATGCTTTTCACCTGTTTATTGAATTTATAAATGGAATTACACAGTATGAACTCTTTTGTGTTTGGCTTCTTTTGCTTAACATTATGCTTGTGGAATTTACCTCTGTTTTTTTACCATAGAATACTATACAAGAATGAGAACAAATAATTACAGTATTCTATTAGGTTTTACTGAAGTTTATCCATTGTACTATGGATGAGCATGTTGGTAGTTTTTGGTTCTGGCTGTTGTGAATACAGCTGCTACACTTTTGTGCAATGTATTTTGGTGAATGTATGGACATATTTCTGTTGGATATATTCCTCAGAGCAGTATGGGTGTAGAATATGCATATATTCTATTTGTACTACTTCTAAATGTTCTGTGAGTTGTGAAGACTATCTTATTTCAGTGTTACTCAAGGAAATTTTCCATAAAGGAAAGGTGCTAACATACTCTGAGAGTCAGTTATGTGTCAGACACTCTGCTGGATGCTTTCCTGGCAGCTTTCAAGGTAGATGATGTTTTGGTCTCTTGTCTGTATCCTTCCTATGCTGTTGTTTCCAGAATCAGCTCCAAGGTTCAGACCATGTCTTTTCTTGTTTCCAGGTGATTCTTACTAGCAGCATGTTTGCACAGGAACTATGCCTTATATGTGTTCACCACCCCAAACCCTCTTCTCCAGCTGTTTCTCTGGCCCTCTGCTCCCTATTCCCCACTGTCCTTGGTGCCTTTCAAATCTGTGCAGTCTTACCCTTTTGGTTTATTTACTGTGATTCTGAGATATTCAACATAATAGGATCTAAAGTTTCCAGACCCTGGAGTGTGTTTTAGTCCTGTTTCTTCAGAGGCCAAACTGCAGGTAAGTCTTCCACAGCAGTTTCCTTTCTCTTATTTAAGGAACAGTAGTGTCCATATTCTACCTCATCCCCATCATCCTTTTCCCTAAATTCCTAAGCTCTCTAAACCCCAAAGTGGTAGGACCTGGAGTGTGGTCTTTTGACAGACACATGCAAGAACAAAAAATCAGTAAGAGAGAAAGAGAGAGAGAGAGAGAGAGTGTGTGTGTGTGTGTGTGTGTGTGTGTGTTTTCACTCAAGAACATGCTGTGTCCTGAATCACTAAATTTAGACATCCATGGAGGTGCTGACACCACTAGAGTCAGCTGTGTGGCATTGTGGATGCTAGGCAGAGACCAGGTGATTGATCGGATCATCCTTTGACTTTCAGTTGAAGGCTTTGGTGTTTACTTACAATTAACATCTGTCTTTTCTCACTCAATCCCTGCTACGTTCTTCCCATACTCTCATCTTTGCCTAAAACTCCCTTCCTTCAGTGACTCTCACATTCTGCTCAGAAGTATCAGTCAGAGGTATCCTCAGGTCTAGTTAACCCCAAGAGGAGAGACAAGCCTCATCAATGGTGGATGGGCTGAGGCTCTGGTTGCTACTTAAGTTCTCCTATTGTGCTTGGAGGTGTGCCCAGATGGAGAAAATTTGGGGCCAGACCAGAAATACAGCAAGCAAACAACTTAACACTTCCCATGGTGTGGGCCTCTCTCAGCCCTGTAGAGTTTAGTCCTAGCCAGCCCATCTACCCATCCTGCTGCAGCTGGCGCACACAGACTCTTCACGGCAGCATCTGCCCCAGGCTGTTTTCCTAGATAGGGTCCTGGTTACATCTGCTGCTCTTCTTGCACTTGGCTCCCTGGGGCAGGAAGTCCTGGGTCCATAACCCCAGTTTCTAGTTGACTGCCTATTTTTAACTCCCTTTCTTGCCTTTGTGGGCTTTGGCTTCTTTTTTATTATCAACTCTACCCTTTGGTCTAATTTTGGTTCTCCTATAGATCCTTGACCTTAGAAATCCCCCAAGCCTAACTTTTGCCACAAAAACTACCACCCATCCCTGCAATGCATCTGATCCAGGGGTTGTAGGCAGTAGTCCTCCTTTTTTAATGCAAAAGCAAGAGGACTGCATTAAACAGGGCATATAGCATCGTAGATGCGAAGGGGCTTGCTTGAGCATGTGCTGGAAGGTAGACTTGAACTTATTGTTTACACAGTGAAATGTTTATCATTAATGTGATATTATTTTAAAAGGTAATTTTTAAAAAGTCATACAGTATAAAGAGAAAGGATACTAGGTTATGCTGAGTCTACAGTCCTAATCTGTGTCTTCCACTGGGTCTCAGTTTCTTAACTACTCACGTAAGTTTATTATAGGTGTATGTCAGAAATACTATGATTCTATCAGCAGTCAAAAATGGTTACTTTAGGGTCTAAGTTCTCCTGTAAATTCTAGATTTTACTGTAATTTTTTTTTCTCAGTTGCCATAGTATTGAAAGGAATAAGACCAGTTTTCTAAGATAGCCACAAAGACCATGTCCTAGTGAGTGTGTTCCAGAGTTATGAAAAGTTCTTACTCTGAGGCACTGGCTGCCATGACATTCTATTGTCAGTGTTTTGCATTATTTTCCCTATTGTCTTTTTAACCCAATTTCTTGTATTTTCTAGCAGAAATAGGACACGGTTTCTTAAAAGTGTAAGAACAATGATTTCCTTTATCATTCTGTGCTTTAGAACTTTGCTTCAGGTACTTTTAAATGAGCAGTCCCGAAATCTTGAAATTAAACTGCCAGTTATTAGAGATGATATTTCATGCCTCACATGGGGCGCACCTCCTTTTCATATTGCGTTTGTGATAGACAGTTCTTTGCATGAATAATAGAATGGTCCTGAATGAATTCCTGTCAGCTCTGCCTCGGGGAGAAACGCAAGGTGAGTTCGATGACTCCTAGTGTGATCTTTTGCCTGTTGACATTACTTTTAAACTTTTCTTCCTTAGGCTGCAGCCATGTGTATTAAATAAATGATAAACACCATTTCTCTCATAAGGGCCGTCTCACCCTTTGAGCTACAAAGAATGCTTTGCAGGTAGTTGAGAGGTTAATATTACTGAATTATTTATTTATTCTATATAGTTTAAACATCCCTATTTTCTGCCTTTTTTTTTTTTGTTTTTAACCTTTCTGGTGACTGATTCAAAGTGGAGGAAATATATAATCTTTAGCAAGGACAGATTACAAAGACAGCCTTTGTCTTTGGTGGAAGGGAAAAGAACACAAGTAACAAATCTTGTTCCTTACTTTACTGGAGGGGAGTTCCTTTTTTTTTTTTTTTTTTTTTCTTTCTTTCTACAGGAAAACAGTTGAGAAAATATAGATGTTTGAAAAAGAGAAAAAGAAAGGAAAAAGGTAGCGGGATGTGCTACCGTAAGGACAGACCTGGAAATTGTGCAGGTCTCCTAAAACCTCTGTTGTATATTATCTCCATCCCCTTCCTGATAGAATTCTTTATATTATTATTATTTAGATGAAAGGTAGAGAACCCGAACAAGGGCATTCTTGAAGGGTAAATAAGAGAAGAAATGCAAAAAGCAGCATTCATCCTGAGGAATGAAATTGCCACGCAGCTACTCTGTATACTTTATCACTCTTTTTAGAAGTCCTTCAAGCATCTCCAGATTTGCAAATAGAAAAATCACTGCCCAGATTCTTTCCTTTCTTTCCAGTCCCGTATCTGTCTTGTCCTTATACCTGAAATGATCATTTTCTTATCTCTTTAGCTTTTACTGACATTTTGTGCCACATTGGACAACCATTTTCAAAAAAGATTAAAAGATTTATGATCACTTTCACGAGTGATAATGAACAAAGCTAGGCTTATTCACAGCAAAATCATTCCATTCCACATAGTGGTTCTGTTCCTATCTCAACATACATTTCCCTAAAAGGACTTATCTAAACTTTAGAACTCCCAATTGGGCCAGGCTAGTCCTCATGGTCCCTTATTCCTCTGCTTCTGAACCCGCTTGTCTAACCTGCAGAGAGTATGAGAACTTAAGTTCTGAGTGGACTTTTCCAGTCTACAAACATTCTGGAGCTCTATCTCGAGGTCACTTTCCCAGCTCACAGAAGTTCCGAGGGCTGTATATGACTAACATATTGGTCTAGAAAGTAGTCATTAACTTTTTTGCTCTGAAGAAAAAAAAGTATTGAAAATAATTTAAAAGACTGATGCTAAATCTTTGAACATCAGAGTTCTAGCTCATATGGGCAGCCTTTGTTGTTGTTCAGTAGCAAAGTCATGTCTGACTCTTTGTGACCCCATGTACTGCAGCACACCAGGCTTCCCTGGCCTTCACCATCTCCTGGAGTTTGCTCAAACTCAAGTCCACTGAGCAGGGATGCCATACAACCATCTCATCTTCTGTTGTCCCCTTTTCCTCCTGCCTTTATCTTTCCCAGCATCAGGGTCTTTTCCAATAACTCAACTGTTCGCATCAGGTGACCAAAGTATTGGAGCTATTGGAGCTTCAGTTTCAACATTAGTCCTTCAAACGAATGCTGCTGCTAAGTCACTTCAGTCGTGTCCGACTCTGTGCGACCCCATAGACAGCAGCCCACCAGGCTCCCCCGTCCCTGGGATTCTCCAGGCAAGAACACTGGAGTGGGTTGCCACTTCCTTCTCCAATTCGTGAAAGTGAAAAGTGAAAGTGAAGTTGCTCAGTTGTGTCCGACTCTTAGCGACCCCATGGACTGCAGCCTACCAGGCTCCTCCGTCTATGGGATTTTCCAGGCAAGAGTACTGGAGTGGGGTGCCATTGCCTTCTCTGTTCGAATGAATATTCAGGGTTGATTTCGTTTAGAGTTGACTGGTTTGATCTTGCTATCCAAGGAGCAGCCTAGGATTTTTTTTTTAACTATAGCTCATTACATCTGTTTCTTTACTTGCCCCACTGTCTTCATTGTTCTAGCCATCTGGGTCTGAGAGCAGAGAAGCAGGGCCAGTTGAAGTCAAGGTATAGCCTTCACTGTTCTACCCCAAGGTCAGCTCTGTCCCAGCCCTTATCTGTTTGGTTTTTGGTTTAGTTGCTCAGTCATCTCCAACTCTTTTCAACTCCATGGACTGTAGCCTGCCAGGCTCCTCTGTCCATGGGATTTCCCAGGCAAGAATACTGGAGTGGGTTGCCATTTCCTTCTCCAGGGTTCTTTCCAAGCCCAAGGATCAAACCCACATCTCCTACATTGGCGGGCAGATTCTTTTCCACTAAGCCACCAGGGAAGCCTGTCCCAACCCTCGTACTTAAACCTAAATTGTCCCATAGGCTAACTTCATTTCTTTGGTTGCTAGTTTGTCTGTGACATCACCATTCTCTGAGATTTTCCAGTATCAGAACATTGAGGTATCTTTGACAGTTTCCACTGATTTATCATTCACCCCATTCTAGTTATTTAAGAAACCTCATATCTGTCAATTCCTCTTAACTACTACAGCTGAAATTTCATTCTTATCTTGGCTTTATGCTTGAAATACAGACAGAAGTCTCAAACTAAATAACATACCTCCAGTTTTTCTCCCACATTTCAGTGGCACGTGGTGGAAGGAAAATTTGGAATGTCTAACCTGGGCAATCACTGTAGTGGTTGTTTTGCATATTCCATTTTATTTAATCCTCACAATATTTATTTAAAGTATAAGTATTGATAACTTGATTTCACCAATGTTTAAGTGAAGATCTAGAAAGTTTAAGAAAATTGGTTTAGAATGGCAGAGATAGAAAGTATTGGAGCTAAGATTGAAATGAATGTCTGGTTCACCCCAGAGTCCATAGAATTTCTATTAACAGCCTGCTGTCTCTCAATAAATACTTAACTGAGTGGATAAGTAAGGGAGTGAGTGAATGAATGAATATATACATTCATGCATGAATGAGAGAAGTAACAGGCAAAAGACTTGTAATAACTTTACGCCCTTTTGCAAACAGAGGACTGTGGCCTGTTAAGGGCAATTATGTAGTGGCTGCTGTCACCGCTGCTCTGAATATTCAGCATTCAAATCTGTAATGTTCTTCCACCTGTATACTCCAGAGTCTGCCTTCTTACTTAGGGCAGCACAGGGCAACTTAATCAGCTAGTATTGAAAAAAATTCCTTTTTCTTTTTTTTTTTAAGAATTCTGATTGGGAGCATACTAATGCTTCCTTCAATTAGTTTCCTCCGGAGTTAATCCCATTTACTTTTCCTGTTTGGGCAACCAGCTGTTTGAGGTTGCCGAGCAACCGAGGGTTGAAGAGAGGGAGGTTGGTGAGACCTGGAGACCCCGAAGCTTCAACCAAGGTGAATAGTAAATGAGAATCAAATGTCAGACAGGATTTATCTTAGGGCACAAACGGATCATTTCAAAGTGAACATGTAAAGGGGGAGCTAACGTCAGTTCAGAACTTTTTTTTTCAGTATTTATGTTCGTAACATAATCTAGTTTCTCTTCTCAAGCACTGTGGCAACAAAGAACCAAGGGGATTAGATTTTGAGTGAAAGGAAAAAAGTGTGGCTACAAGGAAAGCAAGAGTGATTGTGAAATGGCGGTCTCCTCTGGGATGACTGTGTTGTTTCTGTAGAAGTGGATTAAGAGCTGAGTGTGTTCAATCCTGCAGAAACTTCAGAAGAACAAAGCAGGAGGCTGGATGTTACAGGAAGTACTAGTACTGTGGAGATGGAAATAAATAAGTAAAATCTCATGGTTGGTGGGGTGTGGGGGATTGGACATTATGTACAGACACCAAAGGAAATACAGTCGGGGCATTTATGCCCTAGACCTGTACATTCTAGGTACTCATCCATCTGCATGTTAATCCTGGGAGTCTTGATGGTGTCAGGCTGGTCCTTGGAAGGTGGGTGACACCACTATAGCTTCATCCTGGGAGGAAAGAAATAATAGCCTGGGAAAGACAAACTCTAAGATGCATTGACTGAGGGTAAAAGGGAAGGGCAGGACAGTAATGTAAAAGTGAAGAAAAATCTCTTGATGATCTTAGGTAAGACATGTCTTTCTCCTTAGAGGCTCTGCAATATGTCTGCAACATGCTGCCTATTTGACAGAGACATTTTTCATCTAAAAAATACAAGAGGACATTCACATCTCTGGTTAAGGCCTGTACATAACAGAAATAGCAGGAATCACTGCAAAACTTCAACTATAGCTAAAATTCCAAAGCCTACTGAGGTCATTATGTCACCTTTGGCATGTCAAGCACTAACCCAGATTTGAAACAATGCAACATTCTCTTTTCTGAAAATAAAATGAGAATGTTTCACTTTACTTGCAGTCCTATACTCTCAAAGGGCAATTAACTTCCACCACTTCCATGGGAATTTAACTGAAATGAAAGAGAGAGAAGGCTTCTGAGAAACAGGGAGATTGAGAATTGTTCATTTCTATGAACCAGAAGAATAACCTGTTTGAAATATAAACAACTATATGTCTTTTAATTAAGTAATAATGATGAAAACATTTTAAAATGTAAAGTTAGATATGTATAAATTATTTACATGTGTATATGCCACTGGTCATCCCTGATGGCTCAAATGGTAAAGAATCTGCCTGCAATGCAGGAGACCCAGGTTTTCTGGGTTGGAAAGATCCCCTGGAGAAGGGAATGGCTACCCACTGCAGTATTCTTACCTGGAGAATTCCATGGACAGAAGGAGGCTTCAGTCCATGGGGTCACAAAGAGTCAGACATGACTGAGCAACTAACACTTTCATTTTTATGCCACTGGAAGTGGTTTATATTTAGTAAATATAAATTTACTATGCTATATAATACAGATTCATTTATATAAACATATTTCAAAATTTTGAGTGAATACCCCTTTTATCATGCTAGTATCAATTCACTTGTTTGAACAAGTAACTGAGACATCAGTGACCACAGCTTCAGGAATTAATACTTTCCATTAGTTCTCTTCTTTCCAATACATACAACCAATATGTAGGACCAGAAATACAAAAAAATATACACTCACACATGTACACAGAGTAAGTAAAACTCTTGTTGCATGAGATAATTTGTTGTAAGAAATTTTTAGCCAAATGAACAGAGTTGTACTAGTCAGGACTGTCAGTAAAGATACGGAAATAGTCGTCTTATGTAGAGCCATTTATATGATGGTACGTCTTATAATGAATTTCTCTGTTTTGATGAGCATCCCAACTAGCCCAGGTGTCCTATTGGGTTCTAGGTCTTCATTCAGAGCCTTGAGAGAAAGGATCACAGCATAATATTCTTCACATTGAAAAGTAGGTCTAACCACATAATTATTCAACATCAAAATATTTCTTTGGTACCACTTTAAAAAGAGGTCCTTCCTAAAACTTTGAACCAAAACACATCACAAGTCATGGAATTATTGAATGTTAGTGCATTGATTTATTATCTCCCTGTGTCCTTGTAAACATGCCATGTTTAGATGGCTTGACATTATGAAAGATTTTTAATATATAGTTTAGTGCCTCTAAGCACAGAATTGGTTACTTACAAACTTAAGCAGTTTTCCTGTCCAGGTAGTATTAACACGAAAGGCTGGGAGGAGAAATTTGGAAGGGACTGGCTCCTGAAACTGAGACACCTACTACTCCTGATGTTCTCTGCATTTTCATAGTCCAGAACAAAAGCACCATAGTAATAGATCCTTGAGAACTAAACAAAAGAAATTTTATCAGCCTGCACTCTGGGTGGTGATCAGCAGCATTTTCTCAAACCAGAGATCCTTAAATTTACTTAATGATCCTTCTTGTTGATTCAAAAGAAACAGAAGAGCTGGTTGGTTCCCAATGAGTAATATTGATTGTCCACTGGTCTCTTCGAAACTTGGATCTGAACTTTATGGATGTGGATGGCCGTGGTAGTAGATATACCAATCATTGGTCATGGTCCCATTTGGGATCCAAGAGGCCAAAGGAACTTATATCTTTTGGAAGTAACTCATAGTAGATATATTTCTGTCTGCAATTATTTATTCTCATGTTTCCTATAAGAGAATTAAGTATTCCTACCTTTATTGGACTTAAGTTGGACAAATCACTTATTAACTTGTTGGACAGATTACTTATTGACTTAAGCTGGACAAATTACTTGCTTTAGCCAATGGACTGTGCAGGGATAGAGCTCATACCAATTCTGTGTAGAAGTTTTGAGAAGCGTTGTAGGTTTCTCCCACCACTTTTAATCTTCCCTTTGCATGTTTCAGATTTGGGCTGCTTCTTCAGTCCTGGAATGACAAGGTAGGTAGAAAGCCATAGCTAACTTGTGTCCAACTTATAATATGAATGAGAAATAAATCTGTGTTTTGGTAATCCACTGAAATATGAGGATTATTAGCTGACTAATAGGATGTTTACCTTAAACTATCTGCTCCTTAACTTCTAAAAATAGCTGGAGAGCACATGCAGCCCTGATATTATCCACTTTAAAGCATTTTTGCTCATAAGCTATTGCCTGTATTCCTCCAATTGTGTCAGCCACTTTAATTTTTTTTAATTTTTATTTGGATATTAATCCATTTTTTAACCTCGATTTACAATGTTGTGTTAGTTTCAGGTGTACAACAAAGTGAATCTGTTATACTTTTTATTTATTTATTTTTAATAGAGTATAATTGCTTTACAATGTTTTGTTAGTTTCTGTTGTACACTGAAGTTAATCAGCTATTTGCATACGTATATCCCCTCCGTCTTGGACTGCCCTCCAGCCTCCTAGTTCTACCCTTCTGGGTCATCCCAGAGCACTGAGCTGAGCTCCTCATTTTCTACATCTGCATGTCTATTCCTGCCCTGCAAATAGGTTCATCTGTACCATTTTTCCAGATTCCACATATATGTGTTAATGTATGATATTTGTTTTTCTCTTTCTGATTTCCTTCACTGTTAAATGTTTCTTGTGATCTGGTCACAGTAATGTAAATAAATGAATTGAGATAAATGATTGAACATTTTCTTAAATTCTTATGCTATAGATATGAAACAGATGAGACAAAGAATTTGTCCTCATGGAAAAGAGGGCCAGTGAGGATGATAATGCAGTGTGATCATTCTTATGGTAGAGGTACATTCAGGATATTATTTCAGTGCATTCATTCACTTAGCAGTGAGTGAATAATGAATTCTTCCTTATTCTCCATCTACAGTTTTAAGCTCCACAAATTAAAGAACAGAGTTATACCTAAGGTGTCCCACAGACTACTCCAGCTCTTGACTACTCTCCCCCTCAGCTTCATTTTCTTAAATACCACATCTAATCCTTTAAAAAAAATTCTTGTTCACACTATCTTTAGCAGATATCCAGAATCTGCGATCACCTGTCACCACCCCCACTGTTAACTCTGGTTCAAGTTAACAACATCTCTTAAACTATTACGAGAGACTCCTAAATGGCTTCTCTGCTTCTGGTCTTACCCATCCTTCTCCAGCTCCCACCAACTAATTTCTACAGAGTAACCTAGTGGAGAATTTTCAGCTATGAATCATTTAATAGATCATGCTACTCCTGTCTTCAGAACCTTCCATCAGCTCGCCATTTCAATCTAAAGAAAGCCCAAGTCCTCTCAGCTGCTTACCAGTCACCTGAGTCTCACCCTCACAGCTGTCCCTCCTCTGAAAACTTCTACCACACTTTATCCTGCGCTCCCTACTTCATCCGCACTCTCCTCTTTGCAGCTCTGGCCTATAAAAGACAATGTCTTACCTGTGTGCGTGCATCCTAAGTCGCTTCAGTCGTGTCTGACTCTACAGTGTCTGTGCGCTGTAGCCCGCCAAGCTCCTCTGTCCATGGGGATTCTCCAGGCAAGAATACTGGAGCGGGTTGCCATGCCCTCCTCCAGGGGATCTTCCCGACCCAGTGATCGAACCCGCATCTCTCACTTCTCCTGCATTGGCAGGCAGCTTCTCTCCCACTAGGGTCACCTGGGAAGCTCCCTCTCACTTGCAGGACTTCTCAATTCTGTTCCTTCTTCCTGCCATGCTCTCCTCTCTATACCTGCTGATCTGCTCCCTCTCTTCATTCAGGTCTCTGCTTGGTGTCACCTCCTTACCGTAGATTTCCCTGACCAACAAAGTCTACCCTATGGAGACTAGATTTTTACATCCAGAAATTAGATGGAATATTAGCAAAGGAATATTCACCAGGAGATTTTTTGCACATTTTTTTTGGCTTAAAAGTCTGATAGCAAAGAACAACAGTTAGCAGTTAAAAAGCAAACACAAAAACTCAGTGTTAGTCTCTGAAGATATCTGGCTTAGGTGCAGTTTCCATTCTTTCTAAACAAAAGGTGTGTATGAATAATGGATGAAGTGAAACATTTTCTGGATGAATCGCTCCAACTTTGATATTTGATGGCAGACAAATCAGCAGGGGAAAAAAGCCCCAGGTCTAAAATGGAAACTGTTTGAAGGGCCATGAGAATTTGAATGATCCTATCTAGGGTTCCTGAGTGCTACAGGACAGTAGGAGCTCCCTTTCTCAGAAAAGTTAGAAGATCATATATGGTCTTCGTGTCCATATATTGCAGCCAGAGGAGGAGCCTGGGCTGATGCCTTTGGTGTCAAGTCTATTATTTGAAGCCTCATTATCTTCTCCCCTGCCATCCAACCCCTGTAATATGAGGACTGAGGATGGAGGCTTAGAACCCTGGAACACAACTCAAACCCATGGAGTCATCTAGGATAGAACCAAAAGCCTAACTGGAGACTTTATTCAGCCCATATTCTTGTCCACCTTTTCTTCACCTGCCTTCCTCATCAACTTCCTTTGTTTGAAGCGTTTGTCCCAGTTTCCTTCCTATGAGAGTTTTCGGGGATAGGAATCATTTCCTTTTAAACCAGTATCACCTTTCCTCCCAAATACTTCACTCTGCGCTATAAGCCATTCTGTTGTTCCACCAATATCTCTTGTTGATGTTGTTGTTTGGTTGACAAATCTTTGCAACTCCATGGACTGTAGCCCCCCCAGGTTCCTCTGTCCATGGGATTTCCCAGGCAAGAAAACTGGAACAGGTTGCCATTTCCTACTCCTAGATCTTTCCCGACCCAGGATCGAACCCACGTCTCCTGTTTTGGCAGGCAGATTCTTTACCACTGAGCCATCGGAAAAGCCCTCACCAATATCTATAACTCTTTAAATCATTTTCTCTCTACACCTTCTACCAATCACACATTTGACATAATTTTAGAAAGTTATTTTTACCATAATCATTTTTATGACATCTTAACACTGTGATAGGCTTCTTGCTGTTTCTAAGCTGGATCTGTCTTTAGCTGAACAATCTGTCTTTTCTTCCTCAAGTCAAAGTATGCCACAGTAAGCAGAAGTTTGGCCCCAGATCTTCTGCAAAACCATTATCATGCTCTACCTATTGCATTTGTAAAATAAATCTTGGGTGTATGCAAACATCTTACAGAATTTCTACTCTTTATTGCTCAGGAAATCTATTTTCCCCAATATAGAAAAAACATTAAGATGGATACATAAGTCATGTTATTTTGGGAAAACACAAAGCCAGATAACTGTGTGATTAGAAGATGCATCGTTTCACCTTGAAATATTGATTGAACATTGAACATTGATTGAAAGGCTGTTGTGTTCAGGGCAGTGACAGAAAATACAAAGTATGTAAAAGTTTTGATATCTTCCTTTTGAAAGGTTTACAGTGGGGTTTAGAAAAAAAAACCTGTAAAAGTGAATGGGAGCATATTTGGTTGGTACCTACTGGCTATATAAAATTGCTTTTGGACATGTTTCCTGATTCCTCATAAAACAAAGACTTAATAAGTTTGCTTGGCAGCTGATGGGCAAAGTTAAAAAAAAATCAAATAAGCTTTTTGTTTTCCTTTAAGCAGTTCCTGGCAATGCTTGCTTTCTTTTTTTTTTTTAATTTTATTTTAAGCAGATGAGTTTTTAAAACAATGATTGCATTTAGGACCTTCAAGAAAGCTTGTAAACCACAGATTTGGGGAGCTGGGTCCTGAGACCTGAACTGTGAGCTGGCTTGGTGCACACACTGCGGGACATCAGGAAGGTCTGCTATTTCCATGCACACAGACAAGCAAGCACAATAAGGGCCCACATCAGCCAAGCACCCTCTGAGTCCTGAGCCTCAGCATATATTTTGCAGCTCTGAGAAATTGGCGTGTTAAGCCAGAATCTGGGTCCTGGGTACAGGGTGAGCAATAAAGGCTGACCAGACTTACATGGAAAAAAAAAATATTTGTCATTAGTTTTGATAGCTGTTTCATTGAAATCCTATTTTCTGAGTGCACAAGTATACCGATTTAAATATTCGCCAGTCATTTCGTGTTTCTTGGCTGTCTTTTTCCCTTTGTACCAGGACACGTTCGCCTGGTCTCGCAGTCTGTCTCCCAAGAGTGCTCTTGATGAGATTTTTTTTCTTTATCAGGAAATTGATTTTCTTGCATCTCTTTCTGAGATTACTGAATCCAATCTTGAGGTGAATAACTCAATTCTTGGAAAAATGTCTAATTTGGAAACCTGGTGGCTGATTTTTTTCCCTCCTGGCCGCAGCATCAAAGCTATATGAGCAGATACCAGTAACAGGTGAGGTAGATGCCTCCTAGACCGCCGGGTCCTCCCTCGTCTCAACCAGCCTGCCTCCTCTAGCATAGCTCTTCCTCACCCTGGGTTCTGAGCACCCTCTTTCTACCCTTGGCGCGTCCTGCTCCTGTGTAGCCTCTCACTCTCTTTCTCTAGTTCTAAATCTTAGCTGAATTTTCTGCCTTATTTCTTACACATCCTGGCAATTCCTTCCTGGGCTATCTGCCCTTACAGTGGTTCATTTTTGCCCTTTTGGTCAGAATGGCCTAAGTTCACACAATCTTTGGATTTAGTGGCCCAAACTCTAGATTAATAAAAGCTGGATTTCTGAGTCGAAAACAGGCACAGCTGGTTGCACTCTGGATCTTTCCAAAAGAGACACTAAGCAATTTCGTATGTGTAAGGTCTTTGCCATGATACCTTTGAGAGGGACACTTTGTATATTCATATCTCACCTTGATGTTTTATTAATGACCAACAGTTGTTTAGTCTGCAGTGGCAGTAGGGAATTGGAAATCAGTCTATGTGTCTGAGCCTAGTTTGCATAAGTCCAAAGTCAGAACTGGTTCGGTGCAGCACATGGATATGATTATTATAAACAATGATGCTGAGAATGCCCACTTTTCTATAATTAAAATGTCCAGTGTTATTCAATTCATTGGCTTTTGCCCTGTAACCATTGTGATGTTTCTATGTTAAAGAAGTGTATTTAGTTAAGTCTTGCATGCTGTGTACTTTGTCAATCCAAAAATGTTTTTTTCTCAAGTTGCTTGTGGTGGTGTTGGTATTTATTCTGCAACATCAGCAGTGCTTGGGGGCCAAATGCAGAGTGAGGATAGCAGTTGAAGCAACGTTTTTTTTCTTGTTGTTCACATTCCAACATTCTTAAGAACAAGCTGCCTGAAAAGAAATGCTGGAACTGTATTCTCACAGTACTTTTCAGAGCCTTGTACTACCAGAGAAGTTAAGAACCTTAGAATTCTAAGGCGGGAAAACAACTGTGGGAATCTCTCTCCCGCTCTCTACTTTATGACAGTGCTCACTCATTTAAATCTCTTTCTCAAAACTAAAATTAAAAATGTTTTAAAAAAGAGTTGCTGTGTTGTTTCTGGGTCTGCCTCTGGGTCTCTTCTTGTGGGATTTTACCTTGGTTCTTTGCAGAGACTTTATGTTTTTTCCCTTCTCACTGAAGGTATAAGGTATAAGGTGGAATGTGTGTACTGCTTAAAGTTGTATTGTTTTCTTCTCAGCTGTTGCCAACAGTTGACAGAGACAGAGATGGGAAGCAGAAATCTCAACATTTGAGAATGTTTGTGTCTCGGTCTTTGCCCAGAATGGAACAAAATCTGAAACACTTAATTCTCTTGTGCAGTATTTCCTTTGTCTTTGCTGCCTCTGTTTTGAAAGGGATCACTAAGACACTTTTAGCCTTAGCCTAGCCCTAGGCTGTTAATGGAGCAGAGGGAGCCAAGAGAAGCAGAAAGATAGCAAGGCTGGAAAGAGGGGACATTGGCTTGGAGTGACAGTTGCTCAGGCAATGGCTGGCTGAAAGGCCTCTATTCTCTGCAACAGTTGAGCCAACTATACAAGGAAGGCAAGTAAATGGAATTATTTATTTTATAAGGAGGTTCTTAAAAATTCTATATTTTTGCATGTGTGAGAGTATCCGGTGAGATCATGTATGAGAAATCACTTTAAAACAATAGATTAGATAAATATAAATTACTTAGCTTATTTTCTTTACTTCATGGAGAGCCAGGATTCCACAGTTTGAAGATAGAAGCCTCTCTCCTTCCTACTCTGCTTTGCCTAAATCGGCTTATGGGTTGGCACAAACAGTTTGGTCGTTTTCAAGGTCTAGTTTCACTGTGAATTTACAGACTCAAACTCCAGTGAGAATTATTGATAGATCCTTTGAGAGAGTAAGAAAGACCTATCCATTGAGATAACCCATGATGCATGAATGAGGAGAGCTGTTATGCATTGAGGTGGAAATCTTTAAGCAATAACAAAGGGATTGTATTCAAAAGCAGGTACAGAATGCCTGTTATGCACCATTTGATTATAGTGTGAAAGGTCAAATGTTAGAAGTCAGCCCAGAGTTAAAATTTGATGTGATAAATACTTGGCCCCACAGTTAAAAGCCATTTTAGTTGGGGGCCAATCAAATGCTATATAATATTATTTCTCCTGATATTAGCTAAGATATTTTTCTCACCTTTTCAGGCATTTGTTACAAAACTGTTTCATTTTTAGCTCCACCTTTAGGAGCTTGTCTCTCTCTCTCTACATATGCATGTACAGTATGTACATCCCCAATACTGCCTTGTTGCCTTCACGACTAGCCTGTTGTTCTTCTGCTAGCTCGCAGATCTAGAATTTGGTGGTTTTTCTCTTGGACTGGTATCATTAGACCCCTCTTGACCCCGAAGGCTCCAGGTGTTCAGTTTTCTAATTTAATCATGTTTTTATGCTAATATGTTGGAAGTAGAAATCTATGTATCAAGTGTCTATTTTAATTAAGCACTTGTAATTCACATTCAGTCCATTCCTGCACCTTTCCATTCCTGCCTATTTTTCTTGCCTAGTTTTTTTTTTTTTTCTCACGTTTAGAGGGCTTGCTATTCAGTGTAGGAGGTAACAACTACCGACCAGAACAATCTAATGATGGTTTGGGGAGAGATGGAATAATGGTGTGTGAGTGTGTGTTTGTTTATATACAGCTATTAGCCTAACATCATTGAGGTATGGCTGCCTTTAGAAAAGCAGCTGCTCCCATGTTGCCCTCTTTTCAATAAATATTTGCTTTACGACATTATGAAAAATAGATATGACTTTAATGTAGCGTGCTGAAAATTAAAGTCCTCAAACCCACAGCTGTGTATGCAACCGAGCCTGTCTGGATAACCTGGATAACCAACCAACATTTGTGCATTCACTGAAGTCTGTGTAGATGAAACAGAAAATAAAGCAAGAGGAAATGTTAACTGAAAAACAATTTATGTGCCTGAACATATTTTATAACACTGTAAAAGTAAAGAACTAGATACTGTTTTAACAGAGGATTCCTTTAGAAAGGCAGAATATAATGTAGTGAGTGTTTTATCAAGATATGAAACTTACACTGGAAAAATACTCTTTCTTTTAATGGATGAGCAAACCCTGCCATAAATATTCACACAGTTGGTCACCAAGTATAATTTAGGGCCCTGTTTGAGGAACATTTTCCATATGAATATGCTTTCACACCTGCATCCCTGTAAAGCTCACTGTTTAGTAAGGGGAACTGAGCTGGGAGGAGAAGAAGAGAAACAAATGGAATTCTAAAAATCATCTTTATGTTTTTGTCTGTCAAAAGGAAAATGAAATTACTGTAATTATAACACAGCCCTCTCCCCCCCCCCAAAAAAAAATAGTTCTCAAGCCCATTTTAAGAATGTCTTCCCACTTTGTGAAATGAGTCATCTAAGAGGAGGTATTTTCTCTTGTTCAGGGGCACAAACCTCAGCTAGAATCCCTGTTGGAAACATTTAGTGAATAGGTTATCATTAGAGATGCACAGTGAAATGCAGAATCAGGTATTTTAAAATGGAATAAATAACATTACAAATATGTGTTTATCTTGGAAATATTTTGGCCCTAACTGAACTAAACATTTTTATCATTTATCAACTGCTTTACAAAGCAGAATTTCACCTACATGTATTTGTTAGTTCTCAGTCCTGTTTCTTGCACACAATTCCAGAAACTCTTTTTTTTGAACATCTGTCATCAGGTGATTTAGTTCTAATCAGCGATTCTCTGGCTTTTTTATGCAGCCTATTATTTTCTTCCCTCCCACTCTGTTCTATGTGATCCCGTTCCTATCCTCGAATAATGTGTATAAAGAGATAGCATAATTATAAAACATTGTGCTTCTTTGCATAAAATGGGAAATTCTGGAACAAAGCGTTGGTTTATTCATTCATTAAATGTTTAATCTCTGTCGACTCTGTTCCAGGCACTGACTGGCCTAGATACTATGGATACATGGTTTAGAGGTTCCTCCTCCCAAAGAAGTATAGTTATTGTTAAGCAAGAAAATAAATACATATACAAAATGAGTACTTGTTGTGATAAAAGCCCTAAAGGTAATAAAAATAGTGATGAGGTAGAGGGGTATTACTAGGGGTATTTTAGCTAAGAGTCTCTTTGTCCAAGGTGATCAGGGAAGCCTTTCTGAGAATGTGACATTTGAGATAAGTACAAGTAGAACTGTGGTGTTAGAGAAGACTCTTGAGAGTCCCTTGGACAGCAAGGAGATCAAACCAGTCAGTCCTAAAGGAGGTCAACCCTGAATATTCATTGGAAAGACTGATGCTGAAGTTCCAGTACGTTGGTCAACTGATAGAAGAGCCGACTCAGGGAAAAGACCTTGATGCTGGGAAAGATTGAAAGCAGGAGAAGAAGGGAGCAACAGAGGATGAGATGGTTGGATGGCATCACTGACTAAATGGCCATTAGTTTGAGCAAACCCCGAGAGATAGTGAAGGATGGGGGAAGCCTGGTGTGCTGCAGTCCTTGGGGTTGCAGAGTCAGACACTACTGAGCGACTGAACAACAACATCAAGTCAGCCAGGAGGGCCAGTGGGAAGACAGTTCCACACAGAGGGGAAAGAGCACAAATGAGGAAGGAAAGTGGTGGTATATGGTCAGGCCTGCTCTCGTTTTCTGTACATCCCCTGCCCGACCAGTGCCTGCTTCACCTTTACCCTGCTCACATGACTGTCCTTCCTGCATATTGTGTGTGTTAGTAGCTCAGTCATGTCCAGCTCTTTGCAACCCCATGGACTGTAGCCCTCCAGGCTTCTCTGTCCATGGAATTCTCCAGGCAAGAATACTTGGATTCTTGGAGTGGATTACCATTCCCTTTTCCAGAGGATCTTCCCAACCCAGGGATCGAACCCTGATCTGCATCACAGGCCTATTCTTTACTCTTTGAGCTACAGGGAAGTCCATGCATATTGGGTTGGCCAAAAAGTTCATTTGGGATTTCTGTACCATCTTACAGGAGAAAAAATGGACTTTCTGGCCAACCCAATACTTCCCCCATGTTTAACTGTTTGTTGATTGTTTTTATTAAAGGGTTGGTGAGGAGCATGATGCCTGCTGGTTTCCCTGGTAACTAATGAGATCACCTGACATCAATTCCCCTGTAACTGGTAGTCTCCCCTTCCCCCATAGAATGAAGGCTGCCACTAAGTCCTGCCCACCACGTGTGACACACAGTGAGGTGTCACCCCAGGACCTTGCATCAGACATGTAAGCTCCCCTCATCCATTAAGCCATTGATGTCTCCGTTGCTGACTCCAAGGTCTTTAGTTTTGAAGCTGGGCAAGCACAGGCCTTGTAGGCCTGTGGGATGCAGCCCAACAGTTGGTATACTGGGTAAAGAGAAGATAAAGCTACCGGAATAAGGGATAGAGGGGTCCTAGATGAGTGCAGGGGCTTCCCAAGTGGCTCAGTGGTAAAGAATCTGCTTGCCAAGCAGGAGACATGGTTCAGTCCCTGAGTTGGGAAGATACCCTGGAGAAGGAAATAGCAGCCCACTTCAGTATTCTTGCCTTGGGAAATCCCATGGACAGAGGAGTCTAGCAGGATACAGTCCATAGCGTTGCAAAGAATCAAATTCAACTGAGCAGCTGAGCACACACTCCATGGGAACAGGTGATGAGAAGTGTTCACAGGAGACTGACTGGTCCAGGACCCACAGGGTAAGGGGTGGAGCTTGCACTGGAAAGAAGACTATGTAATGACTGCCATCCTATACCTTCCTGGAGCACTTAGGCATGGCTCTTGGTGACCAACTTGGAAATTTCAAAGCTTGGCTTAATACAGACAAAATTTTTTGTTTTGTTTTCTCACTGGACCTACCATACCTTTACTCTAAACATCAGTAAAGGGAAAGTAAAAAAAATAACAAAGGTATTTAGGGCAGTTTGCAGCATGAGCAAACATATGTAGGAAACAACTGTTTGATATAGAATAAGATGAGATGTAAAGTTCTCCACCATGTGACAATGACTGAATTGTATCCATTGGATGGAATAGTTACCCTAAACCTTCCCTAGAAATCATCTTACTTGCCTGGTGGTGAAATGGCCCATTATGTCAGAATAATGCTCCATAAACTCTTTTTTCACATCTAATTCTAGCACGCTGAAGGGTTGGCAAGAGTTCAGGCTTATGGTAATGTTTCAGGTTTCAACCCCAGATTCATTTTCTCACTGCAGAGACTCTGCTGACCCAAGATCTCCATCACCCTTCTGTCACCCTCCCCCTTACTTTGTGCCAGTTGGTGAAGAAGAATGATGACAAGAATGATGATAATAATTTTAACCATAATAATATTAACTTGCATTAATCGAATATTTACTGGGTTTCTGACATTGTGCTTCTTTACCTATATTAACTCATTTATCCATGAAAGTATCCTTAAATTTGAAAGATATAAATTATTCCTGTTTTAACATGAAAACTGAATGTCAGACTATGACTTGCCCAGGGCCACCGTGGACCAGTGGAACAGGCAAGGAGTCTGGAGGAGAGGCAGGGCTCTGCATGAAAAGTACAGAGGCAAGGTTGGGGTGGAAGATGTTGAGGACATTGCTTGCTGGGTGGATACCAGGAGAACATGTGGGCCTGTCTAGCCACGCTGACATTTAGCACATAAATGAATCATGCAGTCTTGAGACACTAAACCAGACATAATTTCTTTCAAATGAATTGTTTTATTTCCCGGTGTAGGTCCACACAAAATAGCCAGTTTGGGACAAAATCCAGTCTGCTTGGAATAACTTCAACCTCGGACCTACTTAATAAGCCAAATATCCCTCACAGCCCATAACCTTTGAGGACTGTTTTTACCCAAATTAAAGCACAAATGGTGCTCATCCAAATTTTCATTCAGTGTAATTTTGGATTCCTTTGGGGTATTTACCTTTGGCAGGGAAAGTAAAGCCAATCTGCATGGCCCATAAACAACAGTTGTTTCAGTCGAAACTGCAGGAGGGCTTTCGTTCAATGAAGATGAAAATAACAAGTAAATTCAGCTTATATGGAGCTTCTCCAAAATATAGACTGTAAGGGAATAATTAATGAGTCCAACATAAATCAAAATATTTATGTTGTTATCCCTGATGACAAACCACCCTCGATGAAGTCTATTAAACGTACTTGAGTAGTCTGCATTCTACCAGGAGCTGTTTCTCCATTAGATGTTACAGTCTACCAGAAGCCATCTTATAATAAGATTCTGTAGATTTTGAAAAACTGCAGGCTCATATGTGTGAGCACTGAAAAAAATAGAGTTAGCGTGGAGAACTATAAGACATTTCCACTAGTTCTTTATTTAAGAAACCCTTAGCAACTGGATAGAGGAGGCCGTCTCCTTCGCTAATGACTATGGGGTGTACACATTAACAGATTAGCATAAATTTATCCTTGATGTAGCTATTAGTTGGGTGTTAGAGAGCCTCAGAAGATTTGGGGATTCCGATTAACCTGAGCAAACTTGGAGAACAACGGGCTCATCAGATCTCAGGGAGCAGATGTATTCTGCCTGGTCTGTGCCTTCCATGGCTTGGTTGCAGTACTTGCCTGCTCCTCATGCTGAGGACTTTCCCAGCAAGTGCTTTTAATGTCTGCTTTTCCAGTCTTTAGGGCATTTCATTCTTGGCTGATTGCTTTTGTATTGTCTGTAGTGCCAAGTGAACTTGGACCACTTGAAAAATCATGAAAAAGGAAATTGAGAGTTTTGCCTTTTTTTAGGTGGGAATAAAAAGAATTCCATCAAGTTAAAACATCTGTTAAATGCCTGTGATGTGTAATTCCCAGTGTTGAGTCCTGGAGAAGGGGGATTTACAGGGAGACATAGTGATGACCAGAAGGAAAAAAAAAAACACCCAACTTCAATGTGGTCCTTGTGAGTGAATCATATACAAGCTTATGTCCTTCAATCTTTATTTTTCTATTTGTATGGCTAGGTGTTTTTTTTTAATAAAATAGACAGATTTGACATTTGAGATGATTTCCTTTGAGGCTCTCATTCTGGTACCTGTAGGTTTCACTTTATTAATCGGTGATAGGTGAGTGCTTGGGACCATGTAATTGTGGATTCATTTTTCAGAGAGGTTTGAGGAGTATATTTACTTGCCTTTCCCTGATTGCTCACCAGCTTTTCCTTTTGTCACCCATCTGCCTTCTGTTCAGTTCCCAAAGGCTGGTTAGGCCAACACAGCTGTTGCACGTAATGTTATCAAGCCCAGTCCATGGCACTGCATGATCAATGCAGTGTTGTCCCTGATCGTCCTTGCCATGGCGCTGAACCACCCACAGAGAGGTACTGCATTTTATTGACTCCAGTATTTTCATCTGTAAGAAAGGAATGTTTTATATTAAACTCTGGAAGCAACACAGCTAGCTACTCACCTGCTCCCTCCATGCAACAAGCTTATCTCGAGGTTCTAAGGAGAAGCATTAGGGACTCCAAGTGTGGGTGAGAGAGGTGCCACAGAAACAGAAGTGAATTGGGAGTAAGATCAAACAGGGTTCTGGTCTTATCGATAGGCATACCACTCCCAAAGGAGCAGCACGGATTGGACATTGGATGGCTATATGATTCCTGCCAGCAGAGATCAGAGAGCGGTAAATCAGTGTAAACAGTGGCAGCTAGACTTCCATCAGGCCCAGGGCTAGCATGGGTCTAGACATGGGGCTGCTCCAGAGGGAACAGAGGCTTTGGGATCCATGCCATCCAAACCATCCAACATGGCAGATACTAAGTATAGTAGACCTCTGGTATTGAGGTTTCTGGGACTTCACACCAACCAACATAAGAGATGAACTTGAGACTCATCAGAAATAGAGCAGAAGCAACAGCAGGTAGCTGGTGCTGTTTCTTCTACCCAGGATTTCTCTGAAGAAGCAGGTGGCCCTGAAGGTCACCAGGCATATGTCCAGCTGCCCCAGGGATAGTCTGATCTTCAGTGTCACTGCTCACCTGATCTGAGCTCACTGGCTGCCTTTAGCAGGAGGCAGGAGCTTGGCTTCTGGGCTGCAGCCTTTCTCTGTGCAGACAGCTGCTGCTGCCAGTCTGCCAGGTGACTGTCTGTCAGCAACAGCTGAGAGGGAAGAAAAGAGGGGCAGTGACCATAGGGCAGTTCTCTTAAAAATAGCTTCAGGGTTCATGCCACAGCACACTGAGTTGGCCTTTGCATGGATTTAATTTACCACAGTGAGTTCAACAGTCCCCCAAACTCTGAAGGAGAGAAAAGCAGAAATGTTTATTTAGGTCAGATGCAATATTTGGGACTAGTTTACATTGAAAATAGTTTCAGATATTAAAGTTTTTATTCAGAGAGTAGATTAGAAGAGTTAGGAAGCAAGTGAAAGAAAAATGTTGATGGTGATTAAGAACAAAAGATAACAAAAGTGGCCAATGTAGGCCAATGCCATGTTAATTCGTATGGCACATAGTTTATCCTCTTTAATTCTCATACCCTGAAAGGTTACTTCAAGGAAATTGAGATTCACAGTGGTCAATTAATTTGCTCCAATTTACACATTATTAAAATATCCAAGGAGGCAATGGATAAATTCCTTCATTTTTTTTCCTTTTAAAACCCTATAGACATATGCTACCTTTTTAGGAAATATCATCTCAGAAAACAATTTTTGTTCAAATAACTGCCCAGATAAGTAAGAAACCTTTCTGTCCCTTGCCATTTTTTGCAGTGACTAATAGCAAACTTTTCTTATAAAATTTGATCAGCTTCTGAAACATGAAAAAAAAAATACAAAAAAAGTATAACTATAGTAGACAGAATAACAGCCCCCAAATATACATCCTTAAATATACATCTTAAACCTCAGAATCTATAAATATGTTACTTTGCATGGTAAGAGACTTTGCAGGTGTAATTAAGTTGGGACTTAGAGGATACACTGGATTACTGGGTGAGTCCAATGTAATCATAAGGATCCTTAAAAGCAAAAGAGAGAGACAGAAGAGGGCCTCAGTCAGAGAAGGAGATACGGCTTCAGAAGCAAAGTCAACTTCTCTTTGTTAAGCTGTGAAGATGGAGGTAAAGGGCCATGGACCAAGGGTTATGGACAACTCTGGAAGAGAGAAAAATGGAGAGGAAACAGATCCTACCTCGAGTCTACAGAAAGGAGCGCAGCTCTAGCAGCTGATTTTAGCATCTACCTTGATTTTAGTCTGGAGAGTCCCATGTTAGACATCTGACCTATAAGATAATAAATTTGTGCTGTTTTTAAGCCACTGAGTAGGTGGTAATTTGTTACAGCAGCTACAGAAAATGAATACACTAACCAGTAGTAAGTCTCATAAAATGATCAGAATTATTCATGGCAGAATTTATGACTCCTACTCTGAAAACTGAGCTGGCCCTGTGCTCACACTTGTTGTTTCTAGGCGGACTAAGGATTCTGATTTAATTTATATTTCTTCATCAGATTCATTGGAGAAATTGTCCTTTCTTGGAGAAAAAGGAAAGACAGGAAGACAAGTACACCTAACACAGTTCCCAGAGATTGACACAAACCAAACTTCACCACAGTCTTGCTCTCCAGAAGCCTGAAGCAGCTGATGAAGTTGTGGAATTACTGAAAGCACACTTCTCAACAGTCTGATACTTTTGAGATAGGTGTTGGTGCCTGTGCTGTGAAGCCACACCCCTGATTCAGATGCCCAGGTCTTGAGGTCTCTCATGATCTCCATGTCTCTTTGCACCTGCTGTTCGCATTTCCTAGAATGTTCTCCCAGGTGACTTCCACGTGATTCGCCTCCTCACCTCTTCAAGTCTTCTAAATGGTACCTTCTTAGTGAGACTCTTCCTAATCAATTTATTCAAAATGATGTCCCGATTCCTCCACCCTTGAGCTCTCCACCCCTTTCTTGCTTTATATCTCTCCTTGGCCCTTATCACCATTGGATGTAGCATATGTCTGGTATTTATTTTCTCAACTCTTTTCTTCTCCATTAAGATATATGTTTCATAAGGGCAGGGTTTTTATGTTTGGTTCACTTATGAATTACCAGCATTGTCTGACACTTAGTAGATAGATACTCATTCAATATTTATTGAGTGAATAAAGAGAGACTTTGGCAGAATGTTGATGAAGTCTAACTCTTCCCTTCTGAATTATGTAAGTTCAAGCCCACTCTTGGTGATGGAGCTATTTTCTTGGTTCCACAAAAGACCAGTCAAATGATGGGACCCTGAACTATTATGCCTAAGAGCTTAGACTGGTTTTTGCCACCTCCTTTGATGCTGGAATACTTTCCTCCCCTCCCCCGCATCTCTACCTGTCCCTTACCCCAACATCATTATCTGGCTAGTCTGATCACAGGGAAATATAGGTAGGATATTAAGGTTGATTGACTATGCAGGATAGTACATTTAAATAAACTGTCTAAGAGTGCATTTAAATGTACTGATTACAGTGTTTTAGCACAAGTTTTACACCATTATGTGTAAATAATGTTCTTCCTCCAGAAAGAGTTATCATGTTATCTTAGTAATAAGAAGCACCTCTAGGGATTCTCTTTATAAAAGCTTCTGTTAGAGTCCTTAACAGGCCTAGTATTTATTCTCATCTTGATTTGACCTGAGAATTCCTCCCAACTGGACTATTCTGCTCAATGTAAAGGCACATATTCTTCCAAGACAAAGGGGTAAAACCCAGAAACAAACAAAAACATGGTCAATAACCCATTGATTTTGAGAGAATCATTCTAGGTCTTGTCCATCTTAGCCACTTTTGTCAAAACAGTCCAAAATGCTTGAAAATTTCACTTTAACTTCTGCTACACAGCTTTACATTACTTATTTACCTATTATTTGTAAATATAAAATTACTATATATTCTCTTGCTCTGAAGATGGATGCATATTTTTCTTTCTTTTGTTGCATTTGAGTGGAATGTGTGAACAAACTCTTATCTAAACTATCACCACACACCTCATCGCCTTTGTGTAAATGTACAGTCCACTATACTGCTGATGACTGAGGCTGTTCTGATGATGTGAAATATGGGAGGAAATTTGCTTACAAGACCTGCCAAGTTTGCAATCAAATATATTCAAAACAATATTCAGTCTTGCTGAATTATTAATGAAGCAAAGCTGAAAGATTTACCCTTACCATCTCTACTCATGCTTAGATGAGAATTTATAAGGCAAACAAGAATATATGCTGAGTGTTGTGATACTAGCACCTGTTTTTCATTTATATCCATCATAAAGGCCAAAAGAATAACCTGAATTACTTACTAAAAATGTAAATTCCTGGGCCTCTCCCCATACCAACTGAGTCAAATTCTTCAAATGTAGGGTCTGGAGAATCTGCATTTTTCAACAAGCTTCACAGGTGATTATTATGTGTTTTAAAGTTTGGTCCCCTGTGTTAGAATATCCTACAACCCTTCTATTGTAAACATTCTCCTTGGTTGGTGACCAGTGGGTGAACAGATTGGTGTGGCACTACCATATGGATTTCCATGGGTGTGGCCCATAGAATGACCTGATGATCGCAAAGTCATTGAAAATATCTGTAAAGAAACATGGCACTGACTTCTGGGTTATAACTTCCTTGGGCCAAACCAAAGCTACATGGTGAAACAAAATGTGACACCCCAATGGTTATTTTCCCAGAAATAGCATCATCTGGTAAATGACAGAAGAAAGAACTGCCCTTTCCTTGGTTACTAGATTATGTTAATTAATGGTAAAGCTGTCACATTGTAGAATCCTATAATTTGTCCTGGTGGTTTTGTTCCATCTTAGTTTTTGTAATTCTGTACTATAACAAATTCAGTAAAATTACTTTAAGATAGTATTTTTTTCCTTATGAAGACATTTTATTGGAGAATTTTCCTAACTTGCTGATTTTGTTGTCACCATCATAACAATACTGCTTCGAAGAAGCGCTGCAAGCTCTGATCTTTCCTAACCACATGGCAGCTCTGGATTTTGGACCAGAAGTCAGGATACTTCTTAAGGGTTGAGTTGCCATGAAGGTAGTCAAGAGGAACAGCTTACCCAAAAGTCCTTCCCATGTAGATCCGTCTGCTCCTTCCAAGCCACTGCACTCTGCAGTGTCCTCTGTGCTAGCGCTTGTTCTTCACCTTCTTCTCCTGTGTCACAGTGAATAATAAAATGAACCAAGGGTCTGATGGATAATACCTAAATAACATTTGCAAACTTGTTGTAAACTCAAGTGAGGTACAAAACCAAAGGTTTTATTGAAGCAGGTAGGTGAGACTTCTAATGGAGAGAGAGTCAAGGTTTAATGGTAACTCATCTTCTAGCTGGCTCTGGTATTAGAGGGTTCTCCTGAGAATTCAGCTTCTACATTTTTTCCTTTTTTAAAGAGTTTTGATTATTCAAACAGTAAATATCCATTGTGAAAAGAAATAGAGAATACAATTAAAAATTAATAAGCATATGTATATACAAATAAAAATAGAGATCAGTCATAATCTTACCAACTAGAGACAATTGCTCATGTTATCCTTCCTAATTTTATTTATATATATATATATATCCCTTCTATAAAATAATTTATAGGACATATGTGGCTCTTAAACTCAATACAGACAGATATATCTGCAATTTCAACAACAGGTGGATATTTTTTGGCATAATGCTTTATGTATTCGCATATTCTACTTTGGTAGCAGTATATTGTAGTATTAATATTTCAGGACACAAGCACTTGAGCCAAATTTCCTGCATTTGAATCTTAATTTCATCTCTAAATAGATGTATGACCTAAGGTAGTAACTTAAATTCCCTATGCTTCCATTTCCTCATCTGTATAATGGGGATAATTATAGAATCTATAATTGTGGTGAATATTAGTGTGATTGTTGTGAATATCAGTGAGATAACCAATTATGTTAAGCACTTAGGATAGGGCCCTACACATAAGGAATAGTGAATAAATGTTAGCTGCTATTATTAATTAATTCCTTGTTGTTGCACATTTAGATTAAAAGAGTTAGTTAACTGCAAATGTATAATGTCATTTGGGTAAATGGAATCTCTTATAATTAGCCCTTACATTGTTATGCTTTTGCTAGGAACTGAAGACCATTAGTGTGTCAGGGAACCTAAAAAAACAATATTAATCATGGGTTATACATTTGAGAGATGCATGGTGATGAAATTGATGGGTACTCTCAGAATTTTTCTTTATAGTTTTCTCTGTCAATTCCTGCTTAATCCTAGGTCTAATAAAAAGTGTTATGAATTTTCTCAGCTCAATTACTAAAAGGATTTTTCCTAAGTTCTCTAGGACTCACAAATGTGTAAAACTGAGAAAGGTAAATGGCCAAACTTCATAACATAAAGCAGGAAAGATGGTGACTGTTACTATGAATGGAATATTCATTTAAGTCCAGCTGTTTGATGTTAGAGGAATGGCTAGGTGAAGGAAGTAAGATAGGAAAAGAAAGCAGTTCTAATGGTTTTGGTCTTTATCTCCCTCTTCATCTCCAGAATGTCTTTCATTTCCTTCCAAGTAAAAAACAATGAGTAACTGTGACTTGTAAAACGGCAATTATACTAATTAGGCTTCACCATTTAAAACCATCTTCTTGAAGATGATTTACAAGAATTACATAAAAGGGATCTATGTGTGACACACTTGTTGGATTGAAGCATATTTTGTTTACCAGTTTAATTAGAAATAGTATGATGAGGGGAGAAGTTCTGATGTGTTTTGCATGTTCGCTGCCTGCTAAAATGTATGAAAATTTGACCGGGCTATTTTTTTTTTTTTTTTAATCTCAAAATAGTTGAGAGGTAAGCAACTTGACATTAAGCTCATACATTTCAGGACATAATTTATAAAAAGGTGAGACATCAAAATAATGATTTCTCAATGTTTAAATACTGCCCTATCTGCAGTCTTTTCTCCTTGGTGTGTTTTCTACCTAGCTGAAAAGACTTTCAAATCCAAGCCCTTGCCACATAATTATTGTATGCTTTTGAATAAATTGCCATTCTTTCTAGGCCTCAGTTTTCTCAGGTGCCAAATGGGAATGTGCCATCGTGGGTTTAAAAGAAAATAATGTTTACTGCATTTGGTATAATTTCTGTCATGTAGAAGATAATAAATCTTAAAGCTTTACCCATCCTTATCTGTTAAATCTTAAATCATTGTCCTTTACCTCTAATCTCTGAAATAAATGAAGGTTTGAGTAGGCTCATCTTCTTAATTAGACAAACCAAGAAAATCTCCTTGAACTCTTTAGAACTAATCTTGTGAGACACAGTTTCATAATTACTTGTCAGAGGAGTCTTTAGACAAATGACTCAAGTGTGCCTACATAACAGTATTGGCAATGGCCTCAAAATATTGGGTTGGGCTCTTCATGCACAATGTAAAAAGACCATAGTGATCATTGACAGAAAATTGAAGGCAAATTTTACATTTTTTTCTCTTATAACTGTAGAAAGAGAGTTTATGGGAAAAAAATGATGGTCAGTGCTCACTTCTCTCCATCAGATTGAATCTATTTGCAGACAGAAGCTGAAATCAAATAATTGAGTCTGCTCTAGTTATTTAAAAATTGTTTATCCCATTTACAAGTTTTTATTTTCTATCATTTGTTGGTTTTCCATCATATAGATGTGATCAAAGTTAAAACACACATCTGTCTGCCTAAATCCCCCTAATTTAATCTTTCAAGCATAGCACTCAGGTTGTTCCTCAGCAGTACTACAGACTGACATTTACTTTATGGTACACATTTAAAAAATTATAAAGTACCTTATTCTTAAGGGCGATATGGGATCATGATTCTCAGAAGAACCCTGGGATATAAATCCTTGTACAGGCAAATGGGACATGGTTCATCTTTATACTCATTTTCTGCCTCCTTGCTACAAACTTCTGAAATTCTGGTATGTGTCTAGTGTGAGAGAGACCCTCATGAACATGTCCTTTTAGGTCTGTGGTAAGTGGAAAAGATTGATGAAGTGCGTCTTTTTCACATGGCAAGTGTTTGCTCTGTACTGACAAAACCATATGCCCAATACTGACTTGGACATGGAAGGGCTGTGAGCTCAGCTTACATTTAGAAACCATGCACTCCATCATAAATATAACTGGAGGATGAGATAAAAGCTGCCAGTCACAGTGGAGTGTGAGGTGGGGCAGAGATGATGGAGGCTGATGTGGAAAGACTGTTAAATTTCTCATCTAGGTTGTATTTAAACCATAGTCTACATTTGGTAAGCTAGGTATGTCTGTATTTTTGTATGTAGTACAGTACTACATTTCTACATTTCTCATTTGTTCCCATAATCTGCCAACACGTAGACTATTTTGAAATAGGTGGTAAGGTTCTGAAGGAATTGCTTTGGAGCAAAATAATAGTCTAAATATATACAAGTATAGTTCATGATTTTTTTTCTTGTTTTTTTCCTAGTTTAAAAATTTTAACCTCAACTTACGCACCCTTTGTATAGTGAAAGTGAAAATTAGTTACACAGTCATGTCTGACGTCACACAGTCGTGTCTGACTCTTTGCGATTCCATGGACTACATCCTGTCTTGTTCCTCCGTCCATGGAATTCTCCAGGCAAGAGTACTGGAGTGGGTTGCCATTTCCTTCTCCAGGGGATCTTCCCGACCTGGGTATCGAACCCAGGTCTCCCACATTGAAGGCAGATTCCTTACCAGCTGAGCCATAATGGTAGTTATTAATATTGTTATGGAGAATCTACTATGTACTGGACACTTTGATCTCACTTAATCCTGGAAACAGTCCTGTGAGGAGAGATGGTATTTTCTATAAATTATCTATGAAAAAACTGAGAACTAAGATCACACAACTACTTTGCAGATGTTGCCCTGCCTCATAATCTGTGGAGGGACTGAGGTAAAATCAGAAGGAAAGAAATAACCTGAACTTATCTGTGGATTTCACATCTGTGGATTCAAGCAACCCCAGGTCGGAAAATAATTGGAAAAAAATTCTAGAAATTTCCAAAAGGCAAAATTTGTATTTGTGGTGTGCCTGGCAACTATTTACATAGCATTTACATTTGTATTTACAATCATTTGCATAACACTTACATTGTATTAGGTATCATAAGTACTAATCTAGAGATGATTTAAATTCTAAGGAATAATATGAGAAAGTTATATGCAAACACTACACCATTTTCCAAAGATCTCTGGAGCACTGGGGATTTTGGTATCCAAGGGTGGTTCCTGAAACCAAGCCCCCAGGATACCAAGGGGCACCTGTAACCTGCAGAAGTTGAAGATATTATTCTAGTTCCTCCATTGTGCTTTTTCTTAATAAATTCATGAAGTGTCCCTACCATGGGTTTATGGCTATAGGTGAGCATAGGATTTCTGAAGATTTATTGCCTAACTTCTTGACTGAAACTCTATACAAAACAGTGCATACTTGGGGAGATAAAATTCCAAACAGTGTCGTGGTGCTTTGATTTGGAATTTCAACCAAGGACCAATCATTAAAGACTTCATTGTCCTCCTCTTACCTGTTCTAGATTTCCTGTCAGCACAACCTGGGAAGAACTGACCCAAAAGAGCTTGACTTTTGTTGCATCATTTACACACTTTTTTCTTTATACAGTGACTTAATGGTTGGTCCAAGCAGTGAGAAGAATGCATAATGCATTATCTTCCATTCAAAGAGCTGCAGATTTAGTTGCCTGTGAGCTCAATATGACACCCTTTGTGATAGCTAGCCTGATTTTTTTTAAGGATTCAGGGAAGTTATTAATGTAATTGCTATCTCAGAGACACAGCAGTCATTTTAATACTCTTTTTTGTCAAGCGTTTTCACCTCTTGATTGCTAAATACAATCTACTTTAGAGCCAACATGGGATCATGAAAGACATTGAATATAACTCTTGAAGGAGGGGCTGTGTGTGTGTGTGTTTTAACGTATATTTTGATGTGTTCAGTTCCAGAATCAGGTCATCTTGTAGATCAGCATAGTGATATTTACCCTGAAGTAAAAGATGTATTTCCATCTCTTCTACAAATTAAAAGTTATCTTTTGGATTTGAGCATTTGAATCTTTTAACTTTAACTTTGGGTCTCATTAAAATAACAGAAACAGGAATGAAAAAAAATCTATATATAGCTTTTTCTCTCACACAGCAGTTAGCAACAGAAGTCAAGAAATACCCTAGGCTGTTCACATTTCTTCCCTGCCTATGGGAAATCTCTCTCGGTGGGTTTTATCCTGTGTCTACATGAGGCAAACCAAATGTCTGCAGGAGCTGAAAGATGGAGGAGACAGTTCCTGGCAATGGGTCTTAATTATGGAGCTGTCTTCAGCGACCTTGCCATTTCCTGAAGCTCTTGTGAAGACTTTCCAGTTTGCCATCTTCAGCAGTTTTGATCCAATAAAGCACATCAAGGTGCTTGCTAAGTTAGGAAAATGGTGTGGCCTCAAGTTACCGGTGTCTCAGCTTTGAGTGTGATGTTGACCTGTTCACCCCAATGAAGGGCTAAGGTTTAAATTGCAGTTGCAGTTGACCACATTCATTCTTGCTTAGGCATCTTTTTTTTTTACCATCTTTCTTAAGTTTTCCTTTTCCTCTTCCCCTTATCTCACCCTCATCTAAAAATGTATGATTTCATGCTGGACAACAGCCATTGCTCCCGCTGCCTTCTTGTCTTTTGCAGTCCCTTCCTCATCATGTGTACCAATAACATATGTTCTTCCTAAAGCAATGTGCTTGTCATGATATGACCCTTTCCAGGTATTCTCTGTTTTATACTGCATGCATGTTTAGCCACCATCATTTATTATTTTCCATAATCAAATTCACTTCCTTTATACATGCTCACCTTTTTGTATATGTGCTTCAGTCAAGCTATTTTCCTCATCACTGCTCTGTCAAGATAATAATTGATTGCATCTTTAGTGCTTCTGTTTTTTTCTGCTCCTTATCTCAGTCTCTGGACAGCCTTTATCTCCAAACACATGCCCAACTACTCTTGCTTCCCTCTTTACATCTGGAAACTCTTTCACACTGCTACAACTAGAACCTTTAGACCAGCATCAGCCAACAGAAATATAATGCAAGCTATAGGTGTAATTACTTATGTGATTTTAACTTTCTAACAGCTATATAAAAAAGTTAAATATGAAAAGGTAAAAAGAATTTTAATAATTTAATCCAGTATAGTAAAAATATTATTATTTCATCTTATAATCTGTGTACAAATCATTATTAAGATATTTAACTTTTTTCAACAAAATCTTTGGAATCAGGTGCATTTTTACACTTAATGGCATGTTTCATTCTTTTTTTTTTCTTCTGAACTTTTTATTTTATGTTGGGATATAGCCAGTTAACAGTCTTCCCAGGTGGTGCTAGTGGTAAAGAATCTGCCTGCCAATGCAGGAGACATAAAAGTTGTGGGTTTGATCCCTGGGTCAGGAAGATCCCCTGGAGGAGGGCATGGCATGTCACTGCAGTGTTCTTGCCTGGAGAATCCCATGGATAGAGGAGCCTGGTAGGCTACAGTCTGTAGTGTCGCAAAGAGTAGAACTGAGTGAAGTGACTTAGCACTCAAGCATTGCCAATGAACCAATGTTGTGATAGTTTCAGGTGAATAGCGAAGGGACTCAGACATACATATACATGTATCCATTCTTCCCCAAGCCCCCCTCCCATTCAGGTTGACACGTAACATTGAGAAGCGTTCCATGAGCTATAGAGTAGGTCCTGTTTGGTTATCCATTTTCTATACAGCAGCTAGCACATTTCATTCCTACTAGCCATGTTTCAATTTGCCTCCTGGGCCTGGTGACTACCATGTTGGACGGTGGAGCTTTAGACCATTTTATGCCATGCTTTTCTTATTTGCTCTGGCTTTCTGTTGCCCACATTTCTCTGACTACCCATTGAATATGTCTACAGAGATGCTTATCAGGCTCCTCCAGCTCATCATATCCAATGAAACTTCATGAGTTTCCTCTCTGCATTTCTCATCCCAGCATCATCCACTCAGCAGCGCTAGCCAGAAACCTTCTAGCCACTGTTGAAGTCCTCTTTCTTTACCTGAAGGGTTCTGCTGTTAGTAACATATAAGAGTTTTCTGACTTGTCTTCTTTTCTTCTACTGCCCTTGTTCCATATTTTATCTTTGCAATAGCCAAAATCATAGCACTCAGTTTCACTTCATATGCAGCGATTGCTTATTATCTAAGACCTGAGTTCCCCAGTGTGTCATAAAGTTGCTTCCCTCGCTGGCCCTGATCTGCCTTCCCAGCCATAACCTCTGACCTCTCTCCCTCTGTACCATATGTTACAGTTATTCACACATTTTATGACATCTCACACCTTTCCTCTTGTCATGCTTTTCTGACTTAATACTTGCCATTCTCTATGAGTAAGCGGCCCTTTCTCCCAACTTACGTTCTTTCTCTAAAAATTCCCTATCATCCAATAAGTCTCAGGTCAATTATCATCTCTGCTCCAGAGTCTTTAAGTGCCACTTTGTTTTAACACTTCACTACCTGTATTGCTTTCTTAAAAAGTTTCTTAACTAATCCCTTAGACTCGTGAATTCCTTGAGCGTAGAGTAAGTATGCTTTTCATTTTTATATCCCTAAAACTAAGCAGTACATTAATAACAATGATTCAATATGCAAATCTTTGCTGATGCACTGACTTGTCTTTATGGCCTGATGCTTGCATACGCTGTAATTACTTTAGAAATATTATTTTTGTCCTCCATGCAGAATTATGAGCTACTTGATCACAAGGTTCTATCTGTTGTTACTCACACAGCATTACCAAATACAAGTTAATTTGAAAAATATATTTGTGTATCCTAGGCCTGATTAACTCAGTTCAACCACAGGAATCTCTTCTTTCTGGTGAGGAGTATCTGGTGTGGTCTCATGGATTCCCTTCCATGTTTTATGCATCTATCTCTTGGTAGGCCATTTAAGACAAAACTGAGTTATTCAAATTGCAGACCTTACAGCCACCTTAGAAGAGGATGCAGAGAGAAATAGCTGTGGGTTTTGACTGGATATTTTAAGAGTAGATAATGGAATACATTTATTTCATCAGCCACAATTCAATATCTATTGAGTGAAAAAGATGGTCATTAGCCACAATTTTATAGTCAAAAATGAATGGTTTATGTCTGTTTCAGTGTTTTCACTCTCTACAAACACCCCATTGTATAAGCCATGTATTACTGTCATCATCTTTATTAGAAGAATATGTTGTTCCTCATAAGAAATGATCCCATAGTGTAATGAACATACATTTGAAGAAGTGTTAGTTCTTTATGAGAAAAGTCATTTTTACCTCTTCAATATAAGGAGATAGAGCACATAGTTGCTTCATGTTCCTTAATTCACTGGTCAGCACAAATTAATGTGTCCAGCCCTTCTTTAGGTATTGACCATTTATACTGTGATTGATATTCACAGAAAATGAATAGATAAACCCTTTCAACACTATTCAATGGGTTTATTCTTTAAATGTTTATATTAAAGCAGTCTCCGTCCCCCTCTGATATTCTGCAGAGAGAAGAAAATTCCTTTCCTGATTGGAGGGCACCATTAAATCAGTCGGAGATACTATTAATTTAACACTGCAACTTGTGAAGTCTCTTTTAGCTGTGCTGTTAAGATTCAGTGTAAGTCTGCTGCTGCTGCTGCGAAGTCACTCCAGTCGTGTCCGACTATGCTTATATAAAACAGAAAACTGCATGCAAGGATTTCAGTGTTTCTTTGATATCTATAGAACAAGAATTAAACCCAGAAAGAAGGCATAAGAATTTTCCCCGTTTAAATTCTTTAAATGTTCAGGTAATTTAATACTTACTGAAAAGTTCCAAAAACAATACAGAAAACTCATTAATTGTATCCTTAACCTAGCTTTCCCTAAATCTAGGAAATTAATGTTGGTAAAGTACTATTAAGTAAGCTTCAGACCTTGTTAGAACCACCAGTTTTTTCCTTCCCCTCATGTTATTTTTCTGTTCTAGGTTTCATTCCAGGATCTCACATTGCATGTAGCTTCTGTGTCTCTTTAGTTTACTCCAATTTGTGACAGTTCTTCATATCTTGACATTCTTACTGAGACCTGGATGCTGACTTTGTACAATGCCTCTTAAGTTTTTCAGAAGTTTCTTCATGATTTAATTGCGGTTATATACTTTGGGGAAGAATACCACAGGGGAAGTGTCACACTCTCAGGGCATTATATCAGAGCATATACATGCTGTCTATGTCTATTATTATTGGTGATAGGAACTTTGACGACTTGGTGAAGATAATATCTACTGTATTTCTCCATAGACCAATGATTAATTTTCCCTTTCTAATTGATAAATATCTTAGAGAAGATCTTTTAAATTAATACTAGCATTCTATTTCCCCTCAAACATTTGTACATTGATTTTAGCATCCACTGGTGAATGTTGCCTGCAACTGTGGTGTTTGCCTCATGGTACTTTTGTATTTTCCTCAGATGACAATTATTTTTCTCTCTTCCCTGTGAGAATATATTGCTGCATCTACCTAGACACCAAGGAAAGAGTCTAATTCAAAAGTTGATGTATTTGCAGAATTGCTTAATGTACTGAATTTTTTGGACCTGCTCAGTCTGATGTCTGTCTTGTATTTGTCATAGTGTTTTTCTATCTAGCCATCCATTCATCCACCAGACTATCTATTTATATATTCACATTAATATACTCATTATTAAAAAGGTCAGATTATTCAGACCATGTACCATTTACTTACCCAAATATTATAACTGGTAAATATACATTTCTCACCTTTTCATATTGTCTGGGTAAAGTGTAGCATGTATTTGTCCTTCAAATGCCAATTGGAGTTTTGGAAGTCAATACAAAAAAAAAAAAAAAAAAAAGGAAGAAGAAAAGCAAAGAAACAAAAAAGAAAAGATGGGAGCTAACTTATTTCTCTTTTTGTCCCCTAAAATCATCACCTTTTTGTTTTATCATCTTAAAAGTGAACTTCTTTCTGAGTTGATAAATGCCATTGATGAAAGGAACAGGCATAAGGGAAAAAAAAAGAGAAATAAGGGAACAAAAGACATCTATGAATGGCCAGAAGAAAAGGGACTCTCAGGGGAAAAACAGGAATCTTCCAGGTTTATCATGGTACTGTGGTACTGTGACAGCTAAGAAGAAAGCACACATCTAATGTTGAGAGGCACTTTGTTTGGGTTGTCCGAACAAACCAACCAACAAACAAACACTTTGTTGGTTTTCCTTTTTATTTTTATTAAGGTACATAGACTCAGAGACCAAAACAAATTTAAACATTAAAGCAAGTAAAAGATAATCAATACATAATATATGAGTTCATACAGAATTTCACAATTCAGAGGTAACTGCATTAACATTTTGTTGTGCCTAGTTATTTATCTAAGTGTTTTTCTTTTATAAATATGAATTTGTAAATCAGTAAAAATAAAATTTAGTTTGGTGTCATCTTTTATGCTTCACCAAAAAAAAGTGAATTGACCTGTGTTTACCTAATTTAGATAATTGTATGCATTAAGAAGTCAAGGAGGAAAGCATATTAGCTTCAAATATAAATACCAAATAAGAAGAGTTAGAAACAGATCTTCAAAACTATAGACTTTAAAACTTCATAGTCAATAGCTATCCATATGGAAAATACTACTGTAAGTTCTGAGGTGGGTAGTAGCAGGTATTTAGTTATTTAAAAATAGTCAGTGATTCTCTTAAACACAGAAAAGCCAACTACTATGTGATATATATATATATATATGTATCATATATATACACATATATACGTGTGTGTATGTATATGTGTATATGTAGTATATATAAATTCTCTTTTTTTTTTCTAGGTTTTTTTTTTTCCCTTTATTTATTTTTTCAGTGGGTTTTGTCATACATTGATATGAATCAGCCATAGATTTACATATAAATGTATATTATTTATGTGCTCAGTTGCTCAGTCATGTCTGACTCTTTGAGTTGCTGTAAACTATGGCTTGCCAGGCTCTTCTATCTATGGGATTCTCCAGGCAAGAAATACTGAAGCAGGTTACCATTTCCTCCTCTCCGGGATCTTCCCTACCCAGGAATTGAACCTGTGTCTCTTATGTCTCGTGCATTGACAGGCAGATTCTTTACTGCTGCACTACCTTGAAAGCCCCATATGTTATTTATGTTATGTACTATTTATAGTTCATATACTTATTATATGTATTTATAAGTGTGTATATATATATATAGTAGCTGTAGGGTTTTATTAATATGTATATATTTATATATGTCTGGATGTAGTAAGTATAGGATATGATCTTTTATTATCTGCTCTTTTCACTTAGGTATACATTTTAAATCCTTCCATACCAATGAATATAGTTCAGTATCACTTTAAAGGTTGTTATTCCATGGCAATGAGATTCATTAGTTTATTTAAAAACTTCTATTCATAGCATTTGATTTTTGGCTTGAGTGTTTGCTATTACAGATAATCTTATGATGAACATATGTTTGTGAAGCTTTTGAAAGAATATGTCAGTTTTTATACAAATTTCTGCAAGTGCCACTCTAGAAAGGTGGTAGTAATTTACTCTCCTGCCAGTAGCATATGCGCATGCCAAGTGTGCCACGCCTTCTCCAAATAATGGTATCACCACTCTTTGTAATCTTTTTTGCTAGGAAAATAAAATATAACCTCATTTAAAATTTTTATTTCTCTGTTTTCTAGTCACTTTGAATATTTTCCCGTGTGTTTCTTGGCCATTTTTAATATACTTCTCTGAATTGCTTTGCTCAGCATAATTCCATGGAAAAAGAAAAAAAGAAAGTATTCTCTAAATTGATCCCTATCATAATCCTCCCTTGCTCACTGCAGAGACTTTAGACTCAACCTTGCCACACTTCCCCAGCTTACTCAATTCATTGTTTTTCTCTGGAGTAGGCAACACTCAATATTCATTGTTTTAACTATTATTTACTCTTTGGAAATAAGAGCAGGAGTTAGAGGTTTTCAGATCTAAGATCGGTCAGTATTATTTCCTTTCCCATATTCTAATGACCTGTGACAGAACACCTACCCTTTAAAATGCATTAACTACCAAGGCCTCTGCTCCAAAGATGAAAAAACCTTGAACCCTCTTTCCCATTAAAATCTCCTTTATGCGGCTCCTTGGCCACCAGTACATCCATTTCTTTCATTTCTTATTGTCCTGGCTCCATTATTAGTTGTTGGGTCTAATGTTTAGTGTCTCTATTCACCATACAGTTTCCCTGTCTGCACCTCCTCTGTGCCTAGAGTTGCCAAGTCTTTAATGAAAGGACTGATTTGCATCTTGATATTTCATTTGCAATTGTCATTTTATCTTGAGAGCTTCTTTTGTAGTCAAAAAATAAAAAATCTAAAACTTGCTTTTAAGAGATGTGAATTTGCTGCTTTGAGCAGTTGCCCAGGTACCAGGAAAAAAAAAATCAAATCTCATGTAACTAGTTATTAGAGCCTACATCAGTAATTGGATTTAGATTTATAGGAAATTCAGATTTTCCAGAAAAATGGCTGCTGTTAAATTACTTTGAACATTAGGGGTCCAAACCAAAGCGACTGTCCATGTTTCCCTGTGAGAACCTCCCTAAACTGTACCGCTTCAGAGAGGATCCATGTGAGAAACCATTACAGCGAGAGATTCTCAAATGCAATTTTCATTAATTCTTTACTGCTGAGCGTGAAAATATCAGAAACTAAATTCTGTCACAATCATACCTAAGATCTCAAAACAGAGCAATTCTAAAGGAGTTACAAAAATGTTATAGGAAGCTTTATTTCATTTTACTTATGGCAATAATCGTTCTGCTATTAACTAGTGCAGCAGTCATAGGACTACTCTCAATCAGGATAAAAAAAAAAAAGAGCTATCATTTCATCTCATCTGGCCAGGTCTGTTAAAAGCATTTGCTGTGCACGTTCTTGTTCAAAAAGTGTTGCTTTTTAATGCATTCACTTGGTGTATGAAGATCAAAATCGCAAACGGGTCAAGTGGGAAGTAAATCTTCTTCCCCTTTCTCAGCATTTGCTTACTGTCTTCAGCGTGGTTTACATTTACATTTTCATTAGTAAGGGCTGAATTGTTTACAAGCAGTGTTGCCATGTGAACCTTGAAAATAGATCTGACAGGGAATTTTGAAGATGCCAAGCTGAAACTCAGAATGTGGGAATGAAGTTTGTAACATGTTGGTTGCTAAACACTGATTACTGAAGAAAAATCAGTGGCTTCCTTAGATGTGTGTTTTAGTAATTGGGGTTTGTCATTTGTCAGAGGACAAAAAGATTTTTCTCATGCCCAATAAATCTTTTTATCTCCCTCCCCTCAGCCTCACCAAAACCATGTGAGGCTGGCTACTCATGTGATTACAGTGAGTGGGCCACCAACATCTCTCTGGAAAATTCTAAACATATATCCCAAGATTTTAGGTCTATGCCCTTGACATCTAATGTTTCCTTACCTATAAAATCCTGATAACCACCTCTAACTCATAGCATTATTGTAAGGATCAAATCAGATAATAAATGTAAACCACTCAGCCTAATGCCTGGCACATAATAAGCATAAGATAAACTGTAGATATTTTAAATACAGGCTTCCCTGGTGGCTCAGTGGTAAAGAACCCTATCTGCTAATGCAGGAGACAGGGGTCAATCCCTGGGTTGTCAGGAAGATTCTCTGGAGAAGGAAATGGTAACCTACTCCAGTATTCTTGCTTGGGAAATCCCATGGACAGAGGAGCCTGCCAGGCTGCAGTCATGGGCTCGCAAGAGTCAGACATGACTTGGCAACTGAGCATGAGCATGATTTTCATGACATTAATAGCATTGCCCCCATATTTTCTAACTTTTTAATTAAAATTCACCAGTGAGAAGCCACTCTTCTCCAAGATCCACATTTAGTTATGATATGTTTGAATTGAAGGTTGTGATTTCTTCATTTCTATTTAAATATTTTAAAGTTGTTTTAAGAAGCTATGTGAGCAGAAAACCTATCATTGTACATACATTCAAGCCTATTCAGATAGTCTTTTTTGTCCCTTAACTTGTGATTTGCAAGTAGAAAATATGAATACCAAGGTAAATGTCAGATAGAATGCAAGCAACCATAAAGGGCATTATTATTTAACTGAGAAATGTTTTTCTCATTCAGGAAAGAGAAAGCATGGTATGTTGGACTAGGAAATACTGAGAGAGTACTTCTGCATAATTTTCAATGTTTAGATACGCAGGAGGGCTTTGTCAGCAAACTAAGACCTTTTCTGAGAAGTCGGATGGGGGAAGAAATAATACTTACTGAACACTCACTAAGTGCCAGAATCATGGTACTTTTAGTCCTTTCCTCATTTATTGTTCACAGAGTTGTACCTATGGTTTTTGTTACCTTTCTGTCCACCTTACACATGAGGTTTCATGGATATATTGCAAGTCAGTGGCAGAACCAGGACTGTGCCGGGTGGGCCAGCTTTCAGGTGTCACCTCCTCCTGACTGTGGGTCTCAGCTCACAGTCCAAGGGAAGCTGCAGTACAACCTGTTAAAATCCGATAATTCAGATACAAAGACAACTAATCTGAATATTGATTCTACATCCCTTAGATGGAACAAAGAAGGCAGGAAACATGTTTCTCAGGATAACTATTAGGTAGCAAGCATGTGTAGGCTCTTCTTTGATGCCAAGCTGAGATGAATTCTAAACTCCTCATCGAGAGAGTATTTCAGAACACTTAGGGAAACTTTTCCAAAACAGTAGTCCTTAGACTTTGTCCCTGAAAAATCTGGATTTTCCCACCCAAAGGAATAACTATACTGATCAAGTTCAAGGTCTTGATGTAGCGTTGAAGGTATAAAGCGTCCATTTTAAGGCAGAAATCAAAGATAATACCTGAACTGCTATAGGTCAAAGGGCAGCATTTATTTTAGACTGTTGTCAGAGCATCTCCCAGTACCCCTCAAATAGGTGACCAAAACGTGGTCTGCGGCTCCTCTGACCAGATCTCCAGCTGAGATCCTTCCTATGAATATGACCCACCTTGATGCTGCTGGCAATGCTGTTTCTCTTTATCCCCAAGCTCTGGTGTACCCCTCGGCTCTTGGGATCCTCACCCTCTCACTAACTTGGTACTAAGTAAGAAGGAAAGAAGTGGACTATTGAAAAGATGACAATGGAAGACATTCCTATGCCTGTTTTATCATTTAAGTGTCTGGTATCTTGTCATTCAAGTATTCTCCCTTCAGTCACGTCATTGGAGTAGATTTTCATCAACCAAGATAAGAGTTCATTCATTTTTTTCAGTAAATCTAAGCTGCTTATTTCATGATTCTTCTTTTTGGTTAAATTATCTTGGAGTAGATTTTTATCACTCAATATAAAGCTTATGCATTCTTTCAGCAAAAATTTTCAGAATGTAAAATATATTGGACTCTGTTCTTGGTGTTGGACACACACTGTTGAATAAGACAGATGAGATCTGTCTTCATGGAGTGTTCCAAATGGTGAGCAAGACAGCATGGTGGGTGTGGCGGGTAGTAAGTAATTTCAAGTGTTACAAACACTAGAGAGAGGAACTACAGAGGTTTTTGTGAGGTAGAAGAAGCTGAGGAACCAGCTGAGGGATTCGTGGAAGGAGTGTTTAAAATGAATGGAAAACCATTCTCTTACCGTTTTCTTAACCTCTTCATTTATAAGCCATGCAGCTCATAGCATGAACCTGTATCATGGTTCTCATGGTAGCAGTATATATATTCCAGCTTACATATAGGCTTGTATATAAATGGATTTACAAAGTTTCAGCCTCATTATCTCAAACAAGTAAAATTAATGTCAGAATGTTTTAGCTGAGTACCATAAATAAATAAGAATTTATCAGTAAATAAATAACATAAATAAGAATTCTGATATAGGAAACTGTACATCATTTGGGTTATTGTAGGTAATTTAGCTCACTGCCTCTTCCCTTCTTCTGTGTCTCTTTTCATTCCCTTTATAGCAGTGTTTCCTTTAAGAATGGCCCTCAGATGTATCTCAGCATTTACTTGAGTGGTTACTAAAAATTCTGTTTCTTGACCACTACTACACACAGAACCAAAATTATTTAGGGCAGGGACTATCTGCATTTTTAATGAGATCCCAAGACATTTCTCCTGCACACTAAAGTTTGAGAAACATGCTTTAGAGCTATATATTTCTCCTGTTGTCCCATTAATGTAGTCATCATTGCCTCCATCAGCTGATAAAGATGCTGTTTAAGAACCGCATGCTGCTTTTGTGACCAGTCTGATGCCTCCAGACTGGTCACTTTACCAGCCCACTTGGTAAAGTGACAGATTAAAAGAAAATAGAGCTAAGCTGCTCATCCTCTGCTGCCTCTTTTTATAACTAGCAACTGGTGGTGCTTTTGCTGACTACACATTTACCCTCTCCCTCGCCCACCAGGGCCCTATGTCTCACATGCAAAACATTCATAGTTTCTGGTTATGCTTTTCATTCTATAATCTGCTTTCTCCATTTATTTATTTTTTTTCTTTTTCTTTCTTTTGGCCTGACCTGGGACTGTGTATATGTGTATTTTCATCTGAATATTGAAATGAGTGATGTCTGTGTGTCTCTGTGTGTGTACATGTGCACGCATGTGTGTGTGTTTGCATGTTTGAGTGCAGCATGATGTAGGTGACCCACAGTGCATTGGTAACCAGGCACTCGTTTGTTTTTCTGTCTGCGATAAGGCATTGAGGGGAAAATATCTCATGTAAAGGATCATTGTGTAGGTTAGAGACCTAAGTAGTTGGCTAGCAATAGTAATAGTGACCAGATGGTGATCAGTGATGGATGGGGAAGCTGGCATGACTGAGGAAGCAGGTATTAAGATGGCAGTCTCTAACTCCATATCTTCCATGTGTTAGACCTGGCTGGGAAGCCTGTTGGGTTGATGGGGTGAGTGGCTCACTCTGCATGGTATTATCAGTCTGAATCGCTCCTTCTTAGTTCTGCCAACATTTATCAAACTTCACACATATACCAGAGCCAGTAGACCTATAAAAATAAATAAGACATAGTTTCTGGAGTATTATTTGAGAGTAATCTGCACACAAAATACTGTGCGCACAAAATACTGCACACAAAATGCTTTCTCAATACAAAATATTATGGGACCACAGAGGAGGCCACAATTTTCTGGAAACGTAGGGGAAGGCTTCTCAGAGGAAATGACTTTCAAGGTTGGCTTCAATGAGTGCATGTAAAATTCCAGGTAGACAGAGAGAGAATTTCTGTTTAGTGGACAAAGGATGTGTACATGTGCAAGGACACAGTGTATTGAGAATGCATATTTAGTTATAGATGTGAAAGCATTACATGCCATGCTCAGGATCCCAGCCCCTCCTCCATGTTACACAGCCTTTTTGTTGTGTTGCCTGATCTCAGTCTTTAGCTGTTGCAAGAGCATCAAATCTGAATAGTCTAGGTCATGAGTTTAATTTCTGACCCTTCCTCAATCCATAGTGGCAAATTCTTCTTGCCCTTAATTTCATAATGTACTATACCCATGTCCTAGGTCACAGGGCAAAAGGGTCACCATAGAAAAATCTGTATGTCTTTTGAAACAGTCCAGCCCTTGACCACATTATTCATGGTTTTGTTCTTTTTTTTAATTTTCCTTGAGCTAACACTCATGAGCATTGACCTGAGATATGAGCATGTGTTTTTCTTTGCCAATCGTGTATATGTGCCAAGATATATACAGAAAGATATTCAATTTAGTGAGCTTCCCTGGTAGCTCAGATGGTAAAGAATCTGCCTGCATTGCAGGAGACCTGAATTTGATTCCTGGATTGGGAAGGTTCCATGGAGAAGGGAATGGCTACCCACTCCAGAATTCTCGCCTGGAGAATTCAAGGGACAGAGCAGCCAGGCAGGCTACAATCCATGGGGTCCCAAAGAGTTGGACACAACTAAGTGATTAACATTTTCACTTTCTTCAATGTAGCATTACTTTTAATAGTGAAAAATTAAATTTCAAGCAATTTACCTAAGCAAATATTGTACTTTCATATGACAGAATATGATACAATCTCTAAATTGTATTTTCATCTTAATTATATGAGAAAATGATTATTGTATTCTTTAGACAAAACAGGATATGAAGCTAAATATATAATATAACTAGTTTTTGAAAAGAAATAGTGCATAGACATATGTATAATTATGAGTTTAGGGTCAGGAGTATGTAAGGAAATACAGCAAAACAGAATAGCAGCACTATCTTCGGATGGTATAATTAAAGGTGGTTTTTATTGTCCTCTCTGTTTTTTTCTACATTGTCAAATTTTTCCATAATGAAAATATTATTTAAAAATGAAAAGACTGAGGGGTAAATAAAAAAAGAAGTCAAGTATAGGTCTGTGGTGAATGTTTCTGTCTCTAGCCATTATGGGGAGCGACAACATAGGAAGATATATTAACAACCACAATCTATGTTTTCAGTCACTTAATACATTTCCAGTTCTCATATTGCACCAGCCACAGCCTGATGCAGTGATGACTGAATCAGTTCCAGTCTTGGAATGAAGAGCTCAGTAAAACAGCCCTGACTTTGCCCTAAATCTGTGCACAGCTCTGGCAGGAAACTCACCTCTCTTCCTCTTCATTATCATTCTTCCAAAGTGTTAGATTTTGAATGAGAAGTGCTGAGACTAAAGTCTGTTTTTAATTAGCTTACTTATCTGAAGAATGAGTGTAAATGGCATTAACGCACCTAACAAGACATCTTTGGTAATTCTACTTTTCCTTAGCTAATAGCACTGCAGCGCGTGGCAGTGCCAACAAACACTGCCCCCTTGTTTACATGATAACTGAGCTTTAATTGGTTTGTGCGTATTAATGTGACCTTGGGCGGAGATCAAAAAACGCTTGTGAGATGGAAGAAACTCTCAGGTTCCTACCCCAGCTTTGGACATGTCAGCCAGGGAAAGGCGCTACTGGAGAGGCAGGCAGCAGAAACAGCCTGAGCGTTGAGTCCGTATCGGAAATAGGTTCTAGCTTGGACAGCGTATTTTTAAGCTCAAGGCTTTCACCAACTGTCTGTTGTCCTATGTTGTTTCTATGGTTAAATGTAACCAGAAAGAACTTGGGAATGTACCCCGGGTGGCACAAAAAAGGGAGATGGCAGCTTTCTTTTACCATTCAAGCTGTTTTTTCCCCCCTTTGGGGATGAAATTCAAGATGATTTTCTAAGTGCACTTAAGCTTTAAATCAAGAGCAGAGCTCTCCCTCTGGAATCTAGTGGTGGCTGTGGGGTCAGTCATTCTTAAAGAATGATAAGCGTGAGAAAGGCATGCCTGTCCATAGTCTTAAAAGCCTTGGCCTGCCAGGTTAGGTCCCCTGGTACCCACAAAATAACCAAGTTTCTTGGATAAAGGATTGTGGGGTAGATTAAGGCCCTATGTGGAATGGGTCCTGAATCACAGAACAGATCTGCACATATGCGCAATATAATACCCCAAACATAGGAACCATTCAGCCATGTGCATGAGTATCTGGTCATGTACAAAGTATTGCCACTCCAGTGGCTGCTTCCTGTCTTTTAAGTTGTGCTACTGGAAGGAGCTGGTGGAAGTTACATGGCTCAACAAATTCAAACAACCATTACTGTAACCTTACGTAATTCAATAATAATAAGATAAGAACTCCATACATGAAGTGGTCATTTTGTGATTGTTATATATGTTATTTTTATTGGAAAGACTTCCTTAGTGAGGTGGGAGACTAGGTTTGGCAACCTTTGATTGTTCCTTGTGACTTTTGAAGTTCATAAATTTTAAGTATGCTCTATTCAAACCTACAAGGGTTACTCCAGTTAGACTATGGTTAACTATGGCTAATAAAGATTTAATGAGGAAATATTTGTTGTTGATAATAGTCCACAGTATTCTGACATGCAAGTCATAATGAAAAATAGTTGATCAAAATCTGAGGAAAATTGGTGAAAAACTTCAAGAGAATGTTTTTGAATTATAAGTGAGAACTGAGGCATGCTAATATATTTTCCTAGTTTGGCCTTAATACTTCAGATCACAAGGCTGTAGACAAGCCCTCACTGTTCCCTTTGTAACAGTTTATCCAAGTGTCTAGATGGCAATAGTCTCATTCATATTGATCCCGGAAGTAATACCTAAAATTTGATGGCATGTATCATAACATGTAATGGAAAATTAGGAAGTTAATTTGATTTGATGGTATACATCATTTATTCAGTCAGTCAGCAAAGAGTCACTGAGCACTTCCTTTTTCTACATATTACTCTAGTTGCTGGATATCATCAGGAAAACAAGACAGGCAAAATGCCTGCTTTCATTGAAGTTACCTTCTATCTGGGAAAGACAGAAAACAAATGAGTAAACAAATCAGTTCAGTCGCTCAGAGGTGTCTGACTCTGCGACCCCATGGACTGCGGCACACCAATAAACAAATAAATACATAATATTCTAGGTGTTCCCAGGGGCTATAAAGAAAAAAATGAAACAGGATACGGAGAATAGTATTGGAAGCATGAAGGTCACTATTTTTTATAGGGTGGTCTTTAATAAGGTGGGAAAGACCTAAGTAAAGTGAAGAAGCAAGCTACGTGGCTATCTAGGGTAGGAGACATTCTTTGTACTTCAGGGTATAAAGGCCCTGAGGTAGCAGCATGGTTGGTAGTTGTGAAGAAGAGCTAGGATATGGAGCAGAGTAAGTGTAAGTGAGTGTTAGTCGCTCAGTCATGCCCAACTCTTTGAGACCCCATGGACTGCAGCCCACCAGGCTCCTGTGTCCGTGAGATTTTCCAGGCAAGGATACTGGAGTGGGTTGCCATTTCCTTCTCCATATGGAGCAGAGGGGCAGAATTAATAGTTGCAGGACTTGAGGTTCCAGAGGTGTCTGGGAGCCTGCCGATGGGTGACAGGCCATTGTTGCAGAAGAAACTGCTGGAAAAATTAAGAAGGGGGAGAAAACTTTGGAGAAGATGGCAGTGATCCAAGTAAATCATTCCTCTGGAAACAGCTGTGTTCTTGAACTAGGCAAAACAGCCTACTTAGGTGCTAATCTAAAATAAAAGTCAAAGGTTTGCTTGGGACAATGCATAACTGGAATGATAATTCTGCCACACCTTCTCTAGGAAGAATAGAGGACTCTGTACCCTTTCACTTGGTCATGTATTGTTATCTACTCTGTTTCCCCTTTCAGGAAAGCGGTCAGCTCCTGCTCTCAGAAGAAAATAATACATATTTATGGCTTTACGTCTCTAATTGGATCATTCTTTTTAGAAGATATTTACTTTTTGTTTTTTCAGGGGCCTAATCTGGAAGCCCTCAGCTGAATCCCTAGAGTTGGTTTCAGTTGGCTAATGGAAACATTGTGTAGATATAAGACTATGGAGTTAAATCGTGTTATTAGCACCATAACCCCAGGCAGTAGGAAAGCACTGATTCAAATAGAAGTTGAAACACCACTCTGACCTCTCTTAGGTTTCTGGTGTTTACTGATTTAATATCCAAAATCCTGTCATGCCATTGGAATGGGAGGAACTGTTGGGAGTGTTGAGAGCTGAGAGATTTATAAGTTTAGCTTAAATGATCATTCCAAAGCTATCTAGAGCAAGTAGGACTTTTTAGCCCATTTTGAGTCTTAGAGTGTTGGACCTTTTCTTCTCATTTAAAAAAGCCCATATATATGAAATCATTTTAGGAGACTTAGTGACCTCTCAACCCTGCCAGTGGATTCAGCATAAGTTTTTAATGCTACTAGGGATAAAAAATAGAATTAGAAATGAGACCCAAACTTACTTCTGCATGTTGTAAATAGCACAGGTTTGGAAAATAAAGAGATACGTGTTCATTTCCCAGTTTTGCCACTTAGCAACTTTATAATTTTGGACAGGTCACGTTCTCCCACAACCTTCTCATTTATAATGTAGGGATATTTGTAACTCTCTCTCTAGTTTTATCTCAGTGTTAAAGTTGAGATGTGATCAAGTACTTTCTTAACTGTAAAATTATAAATAAATACTATTAAACAGCTTTATGGGATTTAAAGAATCATTCTGCAGTGATCTTATGCACAATTTGAATGAGGCACATTATTCCAGAAATAGTTGCATAAATCTAAATCTATTATTATGGGACTTCAGGGCCCTGCTTTTCTGCTTGTGATATTTCTTATGACATCTGGGAAGCAAAGTGTCCCTAGTATTAAGTTCATGTTTGCTCCCTCCCCACTCTCCTTCCACCTACAAATTTGAAAGATCACTGCATGACTCTGCCTGACATATTTGGGCCTGCGCCTTTGAAATTCAATGAAATTGTTCCTTGTTTGCCTTAGAACACCAAATTACTTTATTCTCAATCATTTAAAAAGTAATGAACAATAGCATCTATTCTTCAGTAGTTTTTGGAAAACACTATTAAGATGTTCTCAATAAATAAGTTCTATAAATCCCTAAGTCTTATCTCCTGGAGCAAGAAACTTTAGCAAGTGTTTATTGAATTGTGCCTAAAAGGTATTATGATTACTTTCTGTATCATAGTATCCTGAACACAGTTTAACTTTTCTTTTTAATCTACAGTTATCATTAAGGGTTAAATTTATAATATTGTTTAGTACAGTGATTAGCAAAATAACTTTTGCTGGGTACAGTCCCCTTCACTCTACACTAAATACTTTTACACAGGACTAATACGCTACACACAAATTACTTTCAAGGCATCTAAATTTTTTGCTTTCTTCCTAGTGTCACCTGTGGCTTCCTGGTCGATCTCCTTTCCGTGTAAGCCCTTACCCACCTTTACTTTTAATTTACTTCCTATTATAATGCTTTTTAAACTAACAATTTTAGTACTACCTTCAGGCTTCTTGCCACATCATCAATTTATCAGCATTACATTACATGTGTTACTTTTTTTTTTCATTTATTTTTATTAGTTGGAGGCTAATTACTTTACAATATTGAAGTGGGTTTTGTCATACATTGACATGAGTCAGCCATGGAGTTATACATGTGTTACTTTTAAAAAGACTATTTTTTACTTACAAGATTTTATAAGAAAATTATATCACTCTTGCGTTACCAGTGTAATTGTCAGTTGTGTTTTAGTGTACATTAAAACAAATATATAAGGACTTCTATTTCTAGCCAAGATGAAGTAAAAAAGAGTAGGTTTATAGTCCTGTCTGAAGCAACCAATAAAATGGACAAAATGTATGTAATAACAGTTTTCAAGATGCTGTATGTCAGGCGAGGAAGGACAGTGATTCCTGAGAGATGAGAGAAAAACAAGTTGAATCTGTGATTGCCCCTACTTACTCTCTTTGGAGAGTTTCCTGGCCACAGCACAAGGAGGGGAAATCAAGGAGGAGCCTGATATACTCCCTGAGTTGAGGATATGAAGCTCAAAGTTTCTAGAGTTCCTAGGGCAAAGATCCTGAGGAGAGAGAATAGAACAGAGAATGCCGGAGATCTGCAGAGTGCCCCCCTTAATAAATCAGTAATTAATTCAGTTAATTACTCATTAGTGCAATATTATACTGGAAATTCTAGGTGGCATAGTATGGCAAGAAAAGAAAATGTCATCTAAGTAGGAAAAAAGAACTAAAGCTCTTTTAATTGCAGGCAACATGAATATCTATATAGAAAATCTAGTGAAAGTCACTCAGTCATGTCTGACTCTTTGCGAGTATACAGTCCATGGAATTCTCCAGGCCAGAATACTAGAGTGGGTAGCCTTTCCCTTCTCCAGTGGATCTTCGCAACCCAGAGATCCATCCCAGGTCTCCCACATTGCAGGCACATTCTTTACCAGCTGAGCCACAGGGGAAGCCCAAGAATACTGGAGTGGGTAGCCTGTCCCTTCTCCAGCGGATCTTCCCACCCTCCGGAATCGAACCGGGGTCTCCTGCATTGCTGGTGGATTCTTTACCAACTGAGCTATCATCGAAGCCCTAGAAAATCTAGTGATACTTACCGAAGGGAAAAAAAAACTATTTAAGAACTGAGTTCAGCAAGATTACAACATGTAAGATCAATAGTGTTATGTGTTAGCAATGAATTTTTGTTAGTGAAAATAAAAAATGAAAGCCACTTAGAATAACACAAAAATATGAGCTACTTAGTAAATATGCAAAAAAGATATGCATGATCTATATACATTAAAAACTATAAAACATTATTAAAAGAAACTAAAGAAGATCTAAATAAGTGCATCCGTATACTGTGTTTATGAGTTGGAAGACTTGATATTAGGATGTCAATTCTCCCCCTATGGGTCTATGGATAAAACACACTTCCAAATCAAATTATAGCAGGCATTTTTGTAGAAATTGAAAACTCATTCTAAAATACATATGGAAATACAAATGACTTAAAATTCCAAAATGACTTTGAAAAGGATAAACTTGGAGGACTGACACTACAGATTGTAAGAGTTGTAAACCTGCAGTAATCAAGACAGTATGGTATTGAAGTAAAGGTAGACAAACAGATCAATGGAATGGAATAAAGAGTGCAGAAATAGATCAACTCATATATAGACAGTTGATTTACAACACAGGATCAGATGCATTTCTGCAGAGAAAGTATTAAACAAGTGATGCTGGAACTAATAGATAGCCATATTAAAAAAAATAAAACAACTTTGATCCATACTTCATACTATACATAAAAAAATTACTAGTAAGCAATATACAAAAAAATTAACTTGATTTTTGGATCACAGACCTAAATGTAAAACTCAAAACTACAAAACTTCAAGAAGAAAACATAAAACAGAAGAGAAAACCTTTATTTCCTTGTGTCAGGCAACGATTTCTTAGGTATAAAACCAAAAGCATAATCCATAAAAGAAAACATTGATAAAGTGGATTTTATTAAAATTAAAACTTTGAGTTTTCAGCAGACAGTGCTAAAGGATTGAAAAGACAAGACACAGATAAGGCATCTATCTGATAAAGAGCATAAATCCAGGACGTAAAAGAACTCTCAAAATCAATAGTAAGATAACAAACAACTCGATTAAAAATTGGACTAAAGATTTGAACAGACACTTCATCGAAGTAGATATACAAGTTGACAAATAAACACATAAAAGATGTTCTATATCAGTCATTAGAGAAATGCAAATTAAAATCACAATGAGATATTACTACATATCTTTTGGGATGTGAAATTAAAAGACTGACCATGCTATGTCAGGGATTTAGATAATTAGAACTTTCATATTCTCTTTGTGGGACTGTAAAACGGTACAACCATTTGAGGAAATAATTTGTCATTTTCTTAAAAAGCTAACTAAGTAAACAGTCATTCTATGCCTAGATACTCACTAAAGAGAAATGATACCATGTGTTCTTATAAAGAACTGCACATTAATGTTCATATATGTACAATTTATTTACATTTACATTTATTTCTCGTGGCCTCAAACTAGAAATGACCCAAACAAATGTCCGTCAAAAAGTGAATAGTTAAACAAACATTGTATAACAATACAATGGAGAACTACACTGCCATTATTTAAAAAATGCACTATTGATATGTGCAACAACATGGATGAATCTCAAAGTGATAAAGCTGAGTTAAAGAAGCCATACCCCCAAAAAATCATATTGTATGATTACTTTTAACAGAATTTTAAGAAATGTGAGCTTATCTATTGTAACAGAAAACAAATCTGTGTGTCTAAATATATATCTTAACATATGGACATTTTATTACATTGATTATACCTTATACAGTTTTAAAAATATTATATACTCCTTATAAAATGTTGGTTCACAATGTATATACCATCATCAGGAAACTGTTGCTTTCTGTATGTCAAAAGAAGGATGAGACAAAGACTTAGTTTAGTAATTTCAATTTTGCTAAGCCATATTCCAACAGTGAACTCTGTTGGCAGGCATGTCCATCTCTCCTACTAAGTAAAGGGCCCCCAGGAGACTGGCTTTTCATGTTGCTCAGGCATTCCTTTCAAAGGCAGAAAGCAGTTTTGGAAGGCAGTGGAATAGTGTCAGCAGACCAAGGTTGTTGCCGTGGATCACCTTGCCTTCATTTGTTGCCCTTCATTTGTTGCCCTGTATCACCTTGCCTTCATTTGTTCGTGTGTCTGAGAAAGTCTTTTAATATCCCTGGACTGCATATGGAAAACAAGGAGCTTAAATTTGATCCCTAAAGCTTCTTCCATGACTGTCATTTTGCCTCCAGGTTGTAGCTGTGTTTGAAAGGATTGAGGTGACTGGAAGTTCAACCACCAGATGATAACACAAAGTATAAGGGAGAAGAGTTCTATGATTTTAAATAAAAATCAAATAAAGGCAATTCAAACTTAGAAACAGAATAATTATAGTGATATTCTGTGGTGACATAGTAAGAGTTGAATAAAAGATTTGCTAATCTCTTTCTCTATTTTTATATTTTAAAAAAAAGAGTTTTAAAAGTACAATCTTCTCATCTAGGAATGGTGCCAGGTTTCTGTCTTAAGTGAATTTTTGTAGGTTTTTCTTTTTCTTTCTGCATTAAAAAAGAAGTTAATACTGTCCCACCCAACTCTAGCAGAACTGGTATTTGCATAAATGATGACAACCTATACTCCTACCATAGCTTCTGTGATTCCGTTGAAGCATATTTCTTTTCTTTCTTTCTTTTTCTTTTTTCTTTTTGTTTATTTTTGAACATATTTCTTAACAGAAAGCTGACTTACCTTGGAATGTCAGGGATAATTTTTGAGTAATTGGTAAAAATGAAAACCGAAGTTAAAACCCAACCCCACATAGTTGGCATTTCTTCCAATGAATGAAGACCTATTCACAGCCAATGCTGAAAATTAAATGCAGCAGACTCTTCTGACAGAAAGTACATAGCTATTTTCCTCCAAGTAACAACTGAGAACCCTGATCAGAGTTTCTGGTCTTTTCAGACTATAGTGCTTATAGTTACTATGATCTGTTGGGCATCCTTAATCACAGTGCAGGTACTAGGTGGCTGGAACTAACTGGAGATACTTGAAAATCCATTGCTAATAATGAATGTCCAAAGTAACAGTGTTTTACTGTATGTTTTCTTCTATTAACCTAGTGAGGATCTGCTCCTTTGTCCAAAAGAATGAATGCAGGCCAGATTTTATGGCTTCCCAGGTGGCACTAGTGGTAAAGGACCCCCCTGCCAATGCACAAGACATAACAGATACAGGTTCGATCCCTGGGTTGTGAAGATACCCTGGAAAAGGTAATGGCAACCCACTTCAGTATTCTTGCCTAGAGAATCCCATGGACGCAGGAACCTGGCAGGCTACAGTCTAAGAATCTGCTCCTTTTCCTGAAAGAATGAATGCATGCCATTTAAATAAACTGGATAAGAGATATGTTCTATTTATGTTCTTTCACTCCCTTCATAATCTCTTTTCTCCTTCACCTTGAAAAACCAATAGTCACACATTCCCTGCATTTCTCTAAATAAATTGAATCTACTGCATATAATAAATCATTATTATTTCAGTGTCAATGATCTTGGGCTTCCCAGGTGGCACCCACCTGGGAAAAATCTGCCTGCCAATGCAGGAGACACAGGTTCAATCCCTGGATCAGGAAGATCCCCTGGAGAAGGAAGTGGCAACCCATTCCAGCATTTCTTGCCTGGAGAATCTCATGGACTTGGTATATTATTTCCAGAAATTCAGCCATGTCCCTATGGTAGAAATTAGAAATATATGGGGAAAATACTTTGGGACAGGAGAGTTTCTGAGGTTCTTGCATTTTGCCGCATAAATATCTAGATACTCTGTTTTGAGGCAGTCCCTGGCTTTTGCCCTTCTTCTATTCCATTAAAATCTATTTTTAAAAATGTAGTTCAATAATCTAATTGGAATAATTTCAAATTTTGCATCTTAACATGCCCAGCATACCTATTTAGATATAAAGCTAAAACAATATATGTGCTGCGATTTTTTTACTTCCTCTTCCTTTACTTCACTCAACAAATACCTGTTACACACCATGAGCTCTAGAGCCAGACTGCCTGGGATTAAATAGAACTTGTGTTGGTTATTTGCACTGTAACTTTGGAAAAATAATCTAATGTCTGTATTTGTAGATGAATCCAAGATGAAATCTTGGATTATGCTATTTTTAAAATCATGCTAGTATTTAAAAGTCAAGAAGGTTTACACAAGTTTCCTCTTGTGTAAAATGGAGACATTGGGGTTTCATCCTAGAATTGGTGTGAGGATTAATGACAGTATATAAAAACACATAGAATATAAAAACACTGTACACGTGAAGACTATACATACAGGCCATCACTACTACTGTTGCTGTCTCCTCCTATAAAGGCACTAATCTCATTCATGAGGGCCCCACCTAATCAACTCCCAGAGTTCTCCCCTCTAAATACCATCACTTTGAAGAATAATGTTTCAACATACAAAGTTTTTGGAGGGACACAAACATTCAGTCCATAACAATGTATAATCTCATACCTCAGAACATCTATGAGAAAAATTTATAGGTAAGGAGACAGAATTGTTGAGTTTTAAATAATTGTGCCCAAGATCATGCAGCTGGTCATTGCCTAAGCCAGTATTCAAACCCAGGCCTTCTTGATTCTAGCACGTGCATACACACACACACACACACACACACACACACACACAGACAACTGTTTCCTGCTATACCATACCATGTGTGCATGCTAAGTCACTTCAGACATGTCTGACTCTTTGCGACCCTGTGGACTATAGCCTGCCAGGCTCCTCTGTCCATAGGATTTTCCAGGCAAGAATACTGGAGTGGGTTCCCATGCCCTCCTCCAGGGAATCTTCCCAACCAGGGATCGAACCCACATCTCTTACGTCTCCTGCATTGGCAGGCAGGTTCTTTACCCCTAGCACCACCTGGGAAGTCCTACCACCAGTATCAAATTCTACAGGAGGACTTAGGGAATACCTTTCAGAGGTGATGTTTAGGTAGTATCTTGAAGAGACAGTGAGAGCTGTTCAGTAGACAATGGGAGAGGCATTTGTGATGGAAGAAACAATAGAATTACAGAAATGAGAAACCGTGTGACTGGCCTTGTTCTTAGCCAAGCAGGTGCTGTACTGACCCTGTGGATCTGTGCTTCAGGGATATGGGATGGGAAGGCTGAGGAAAGGACCAGGGCATCTAATGACAGAATCTACTGATGTTCATCCCCCACAAATGCCAGAGCAGATCCTGGAGGAAGGACCTCAGTTTCTCTGTTTTTCTCTCCACTGTATGAACGCAGAGTGATTCAGCCCACAGTCATTTATCTAAGCCCGCTTCTTCCACACAGAAGAGAGTCATATTCCTTAGGAGCAATACTGCTAGGCATGTTGATAACTTTCTTTAGAAAAGCAGAAGGCAGTTTCTGTGGATTTGATTTGATTTCTTCATCAGAGGATGTTATTTGAGATTTTGCAGGTGCAGGGTAGCATCTCTATGAGGCAGAGGCACTTTGTTTATTTGCTCACTGTTCATGACTCCACCGGGCATGTTGGTGCATCTGGTTAAGCCCAGAGAAGAAACATTTGCAGGATCAAGCCTCATCACCTTATCAATATGCCAAGATGTTTTGAATGTAAAGACAGGGAATATTATCAAGTGGTTCTGCTGCTTGAAGGGTCTTTTTCTGTTTGTTTTAAAATGTGAATTCTATTTTCATAGAAAATATTGTGTGGATCTCTAGTATAAATAAAGTGTTATAATGAATTTTAACTGCATTTAAGCAGGCATTGCTAGTACCAAAAGATGCTAGAAAGTGGAATTGAGATCATTATAAAAAATATGAATCTAGAGATAAGGACTAATATAAAAACAGATTTTGGTAACTGCCTGGAGTAAATTGAAATTTGGTCTCAATGCTAATGTTATTGAATACATTCAAGAATAAAAGACTGGCTTGATCTTGGTTATTGCTCCTTGGAGATAAACTCCTCATCCATGGAAGATGAAATAACCCTTGAAGGTTTCATACCATTGCTGTGTAGTGCACAATAACAATACAACAACAAATTAACTAAGTAGGGTCTATTATTGGAGAATGATTTCACGTCAGCTTCAGAGCAGTTTACTCATTTCAGAAGTCAGTACAATAAAGAGCATTTTATTTCTCCAGTATCACTGAGGAAATGTGTGTGTGTGTGTGTGTTTGGTCACATAAGTATGTTTTCATGATAAACCAGTCTTGTCCCGTTATCACGAATCAAGTTTCTAATTTCACTGATCTTGATCTAAAAAATTGTGGAATTTCATAGAATAGATACAAAAACAACAACTGGAGATTAGTAGGCTTTTAACAAATTAGTCGTTTATTCTTGTAAATGGAGAAGGAAATGGCAAGCCACTCTAGTGTTCTTGCCTGGAGAATCCTGTGGACAGAGGGGCCTGGTGGGCTACAGTCTATGGGTTTGCAAAGAGTCGGACACGACTAAGCTACTAACACACACATACACACACACACACACACACACACACACACACTTTCTTGTAAAACCTGCTCTGAACTCCTAAACTGGGGCATTCAGTAGGGCAGAAACTCACCTAATAAAATAGGGGCTTATATATACCAACCCTGTATTTTACATATTGTTGTTATTGTTGTTATGTAGTTGCTAAGTTGTGTCTGACTGTTTTGTGACCCCAAGAACTTAGCCTGCCAGGCTCCTGTGTCCATGGAATTTCCCAGGCAAGAATACTGGAGTGGTTGCTGTTTTCTTCTCCAGGGATCAGGCTTGCATCTCCTACATTGGCAGATGGATTCTTTACCTACTGAGCCATCAGGGAAGCCCCACTTTACATATGTCATCATATGCTAAGCTGCTAAGTCACCTCAGTCGTGTCCGACTCTGTGTGACCCCATAGACGGCAGCCCGCCAGGCTCCCCCGTCCCTGGGACTCTCCAGGCAAGAGTACTGGAGTGGGTGGCCATTTCCTTCTCCAATGTCATCATATAGCAGCTACTAAATAGATGTTGGAAAATGAATTTGGAAAACTAAATTGCAAACAGTAATGTTGAACATAGGGCCAAACATTTGTATATTTTTGGGATTTGATACTCGAGGTATTCTGTTAGCAAGGGTTTATTTTCACGTGGCCTCTGGTGATAGCAGCAAACCATAGACCACTCGTCATTACCACCAGTCTCCATCGACAGACGTGGCCCTTCTATTTAAAGATAACTTCTGATGTTTGCTTTATTATATCACTTTCACAGAAATTTGGGTGATGGGGAAGGAGATGAAAATTCATATTTCTAATGCAAAAATTGGTTCACCTGTACTTGCATTTGTATTAAAATACCTAAAATGAAAAAAAAAAAATACCTAAAATGATTGGACAACTAATATTTAATAGTAGAACTGTAGCTGTTTTTGTTATTGCTATTGAGCTTAGGGCAGCTGTTGCTGATTCAAACAGTTTGAACTTTAGGTCAAATATAAATTTTAAAAGAATGGGATCATGAGTGGCTTCTTTAGCTTGTCAAACCATTCACCATTCTGTTTATAATGTTTTCTGTCCCAAGTAGGAGGTGGAACCTTATCACATATATGACTTAGTGCTATTTTGGTTATATGATAACATCCATCATCAAAACTCCTGAACTACTGTACTTTTCCTAGAAAATCACCATCAGATTCCTGTGTTGCATGGATGTAGTGGTACACCTTGACCTCTCTCTTCACGTACCCTGCCCAAATGTCAAGCTGAGCAGCCTCTTATTCCGTATCAGTACCTGATGCTTTCTTGGTTCTACCTCTCTATACCTCCTCTTCCTTCTAAAGAAAATGACCTCCCCCCCCCATTTCCATGTATTTATATCTTACCTCTCTTTAATGTTTTAACTCGAATGTCAAAATTCTTTGAGGAGTTTCCTGATTCATACATTGGACATGATCACTCTCTCATCTATAAAATATCTCATATATTAAATATAAAATAGCTCATTTTGTGATACTATCTTTTCTACTCTACCATTAAGAATGAAGCAACAATAATAACAACTATTAAACCTTGTTCTATAATATGAAAAATTCCTTGTGCACATTACCTCACACAATCCACAGAACAACCCCATAATGCAAGTGCTATTATTATTCCTAATTCACTTAGGAAGAGTCTTAGAGCAGGCACAATAATTCAAAATCAAATGGATGCTTTTAGATCTGGAATCTTAATTCATAGACCTTATTCTTAGCCAGTAGGCAAGACTGTGCTTCCTGGCTGTACCTCCTTTTGCTTGTAACTTATCACTTTCTACTTTGTTATGTAATTACCTATGACCTGAATTACTATAGTTATTGTTCCTTGAGGGCTAAAATTACGTTTGATTTTTCTTGGTATTTTAAACATGACTCAACTCAGTGTTTCACACAAAAGTAAGGGTGGGCCAAACCTATTTGGTGAACAACTGAAAAATTTGGAACCTTTCATATATCCTTTTATAGCTCTGACATGGAAGATTTCTTGAGAGAGGAAAGTACTATGTTTAACTGTCATCAAAATAAAATGGAAAATATAGCTTTGTGCAAAAGAAATGACATGTTCTGAAAGAATAAAATTAAAACAGGATTTTAAATCTATTATCTAGTCTATCTGAAAATAAACAAGGACAGTTGCCTGACTGAATGAATAAATGTCTTTAAACTTTCACAGTCACTGTGTAATAATCACAAACATGCAGTTTGGATATCTGTTTCCCACTGAAGTGAAAGATTATACTTGACTAAAAGCAGATATTAATGGAAAATAGCTAATATTAATGATATTTTAATAATAGAAAACTGAATATTTTCTGTTTATTTATATTTAGATCATTCAGAGAAATAACTGATTTTCCTCATTATGATTGTCACTAAATTTACAGAGCCTCAATAACTGAAGTAGGAGAGGGTGTTGAAGATAAGATATCTTATCTGAAGACTAATAACCTTTTTGTCTTTAACAGGCTACCTTATCTTTACTACTATGTTTTAGAAGCTCAAGAGAGTAGTAACCTTGAATAAACACTGCTATTTCCAACATCATGTCCTGAGACTGACTGAGAGAGGAAGTGTCTCACTAGAAGGATGGAATGTAGCTCTGACTTACGAAGTAGCTGATGGGGACTTCACCTTCTAAGGAACCTTCTGATTTCTCTCAGTCATCCTAAATTCACCCCTAGTTTCACCATGAAACTAGGGACCTCCCTGGAAGCTCAGATGGTAAATCGTCTGCCTGCAATGCGGAAGACGCGGGTTTGATCCCTGGGTCGGGAAGATACCCTGGAGAAGGAAACGGCAACCCACTCCAGTACTCTTGCCTGGAAAATTCCATGGACGGAGAGAAGCATGGTAGGCTACAGTCCATGGGGTTGCAAAGAGTCGGACACGACTGAGCAACTTCACTTTCTTTCTTTTTCACAATGAATGCTAAAAAGAGTTATTTTAAACTTCCTTCAGCTAAGGGCTTTCCTGGTAGCTAAGATGGTAAAGAATCTGCCTGCAATGCAGGAGACCTTGGTTTGATCCCTGGGTTGGGAAGATCCCCTGGAGAAAGGAATGGTAACCCACTCCAGTATTCTTGCCCAGAGAATTCCATGGACAGACCATGGGGTCGCAGAGTCAGACATGACTGAGAGATTAACACTTTCTTTTTTTTTTTTTTCAGATTAACACTTTCTACTTACTACACTATCTCCAGCTTCAGCTGGTTTCTTCAGCTATCTCCTGTTCATTCATGAGTTTAAAAAAAAGAAAAAAAGATGAGGATAAAGGCCTATTGATTGATTTTTAAAATTATATTCTTGAGGGTATAATTGAATAGCGTGTCCTATAAAACTTCCTGAACATTAAGTATATTCCCAATATTGGATTGAAGAAGGCAATGGCACCCCACTCCAGTACTCTTGCCTGGAAAACCCCATGGACGGAGGAGCCTGGTGGGCTGCAGTCCATGGAGTCGCTAAGAGTTGGACATGACTGAATGATTTCCCTTTCACTTTTCACTTTCATGCATTGGAGAAGGAAATGGCAACCCACTCCAGTGTTCTTGCCTGGAGAATGCCAGGGACGGGGGAGCCTGGTGGGCTGACGTCTATGGGGTCGCACAGAGTCAGACACGACTGAAGTGACTTAGCAGCAGCAGCAGCAATATTGGATATATTGTGCTACAATGATCCAGTCACCTCGGAGAATTTATTCTGATTATTTCTGACGTATACATAGTTAACATCATGTAAACATAACGAGGCTGATTGAATTTTCATGAAATAGTTGTTGGATGTATATTGTTTGGATACTGGGACATCAATATCTCTGACTAGTAATCATCCATACAAAGGTCTACACGGCCAAATAATGACACCACTGAAGAGTGTTGTGAGAAGTACTATTAGGGTCCTGATTTGCTGCTTTATTTTCATTTGACAGTTTATATATATATATATACATATATATATAACACACTAAGTCGCTTCAGTTGTATCCGACTCTTTGCAACCCCATAGACAGTAGCCTGCTAAACTCCTCTGTCATGGATTTTCTAGGCAAGAATACTGGAATGGGTTGCCATTTCCTTCTCCAGGGGATCTTCCCGATCCAGGGATCGAACCTGCATCTCATATCTCCTGCATTGGCAGGTGATTTCTTTACCACTAGCACCACTTGGGAAGCCCATATATATGTATATATACCAATTTCATACATAATACTTATAGATGTATATATACATGCTACTTTCTGTCAATTCTGTTAGTAAAGAAGTCTTTATGATCAACCTTTTCAGGTTACCCCAAGGGCCTCACAAAAGACACTGAATTTTTCAATGCAAATTACACTGACACTTCCTAAAGAGTTCTGTGTTTTTATAATGGAGGCTTTAGATTTCTTTAGGCCTGCATCGCATTTCTGAGTACATGACCATACTACAGGACTTCCAAGGTGCCTCACTGGTAAAGAATCCACCTGCCAGTACAGGAGATGCAGGAGATGTTGGTTTGATCTGTGTCGGTAAGATCCCCTGGAGAAGGAAATGGCAGCCCACTCCAGCATTCTTGCCTGGAAAATTCCATCGGCAGAGGTACCTGGCAGGTTACAGTTCAGGCGGTTGCAAAGAGTCAGACACGATTGAGCGACTCAGTAGATTGCACAGCCCGCGCAGGAAACATGCTAATTTCATCATTGAGTCCACCATAGCTCTTAGGACAATATCCTAAAAAGGTTGGGAGTAAATATTTGTCAGGGAAAAAAACAAGTGAATTGTCATTTTCCTAAAGACAGTAATGAAACCAGTTTTGTACTAATTTGTATTGTTAAAAATAATCGGATAAGGTTGTCAAGATTGTTGCACACAGAATCTTTTCCATTTTTACTGAGGCCAGTGACATGGAGACAAGGACTGTGCAGACCATTATGAAGGACATATCTTGAGATAAGTAGTTAGAACGAATTTCAAGGTTTTGAAACATATGTTTCATAAGGAATCAGACTTTAAAATATTATTTAGTTCTTTGTCTATGGAGTTCTTAAATCATCTCCACTGATAAGCACTCACTCTCGCTCTCTCTTTTTTAATCTTTCAATTTCTAAGGTAACTTTTAATGTTTTGGCATCATTCCATGGTCTTTGATGTGCTAGTACTTTTCTCATAAAGCCCGTTTTGAGGCTGTACTTTTTGGTGATTTAAGAATAGCAAGAAGATGTAAACAGTACACCTTCCTCATTGAATGTCATAATAGTTTTCAGCACAGAGGTGTATTGCTCGTGATTCCAACTCCTACTTTTCCCAGGGTAGAAAGAATATAGATCCACAAATACTCTTCCTTTAACTTAACTGTACCATTCTGTAATGTCTTTGTAATGGGGAAACAATGGAAACAGTGAGAGACTTTATTTATTTATTTATTTTTTTGGCTCCAAAATCACTGCAGATGGTGACTGTAGCCATGAAATAAAAAGACACTTGCTCCTTGGAAGAAAAGCTATGACCAACCTAGACAGTATATTAAAAAGCAGAGATATTACTTTGCTAACAGAGGTCCATCTAGTCAAGGCTATGGTTTTTCCAGTAGTCAGGTGTAGATGTTAAAGTTGGACTGTAAAGAAAGCTGAGTGCCGAAGAATTGATGCTTTTGAACTGTGGTGTTGGAGAAGACTCTTGAGAGTCCCTTGGACTACAAGGAGATCCAACCAGTTCATCCTAAAGGAAATAAAGTCCTGAATATTCACTGGAAGGACTGATGTTGAAGTTGAAACTCCAATACCTTGGCCACCTGATGCGAAGAACTTATTGGAAAAGACCCTGATGCTGGGAAAGATTGAAGGTGGAAGGAGAAGGGAACAACAGAGGATGAGATGGTTGGATGGCATCACTGAATCAATGGACATGAGTTTGAGTAAGCTCTGGGAGTTGGTGATGGACAGGGAAGCCTGGTGTGCTGCATTCCATGGAGTTGCAAAGAGTCGGACATGACTGAGAAACTGAACTGAACTGAATGAAATAGTTTCTGAATGGTTTGATGTAGGTGTGTATGCTGAGTTGGAGAGGCGTACCAAGAATGAGATGAATGTGAGAGGTAAGGGATGGGCACGAAGCAGTAATTGAGACTTTACAGTCATGGCAGAGCCTTTACCAATATCTAGTCTGTGGTTCTCAGTCTTAGGGAAAAAAATACTACTGTGCTTCCATGAACCCTTACGTTGCTTCTTGCAAAAGCTGAATATAGCCTGAATCTTTTTCATGGTTCTCTATTTTACTTTGAGTAACATATAGCAGAATGTATCATCAACAAAGTCAGTAAGGTCTTATCCAAGTTAGGTATACCACATTTTCCCCCTCTGTATTACTTACAGCTTCTCCTTGAACAAATTTAGCTGTACCATTTCAGGAAACAAAGGTTGACCAAAATCCTTAAGCACTTCTGGTTTAGAGGGATCTTCACTACAGCACATGCATGTGAATCTTTCCAGCATTCTGTATGGTGAGAGGAAATTCTGAGAAATGTACACCCCAAGAGTATGCCTGAATTGTGTCTACATGATACAGAGCACTTCATCAATTTGTGAATAACTGGTAAAAAAGTGTAAAAAGTTATAATAGGACATTATGAAAATTGGAAAGATGGTGGAGAAAAGTCCAGATGGGTTCATTGATTTTTATCAGCATCATTTCACCATTAAATGACAAAGCAAGGACTCCTGACTCCTGGTTCAGTGGTCCCCTCCATCATACTATTATCAGAAAGTGTTAGTCGGTCAGTCATGTCTGACTCTTTGCAACCCCGTAGAGTGTAGCCCACTAGACTCCTCTGTCAATGGGATTTTCCAGGCCAGAGTACTGGATTGAGTTGCCATTTCCTTCTGCAATATCAGGAAGAACTAGCTTCAAACAAATTCTCTGCTGCTTATTCAGATGTTTCTTGAACAGACATAGAAGCTTTAAGTTCCATCTCGTCTTCCACTAAGATGCCTCATTCCATCACTAGAGAGGTCTTACTGTTTAATATAATACTCTTATCATTCTCAAAATCAAGTTTTTTTAACTGCCACCCACTAGACCTGGTTCTTCTACTTAGGGCCACACACATCGAACCCATTCCTTCTTTCTAGTTGCAGTAGTTGTTATTCAGAGACAGCTGTGGTTTCCTTGTCCCCACATCCCAAGCCTTCCTGTAATTTTCTTTTCCAGGATAAGTATTTCGGTTCCTTTAGTCCTTCACATGAAGAAAACAGAAAGTTTTTTTATTTTTTTCCCCCACAACTTAATTGGTTAACAATTACCCCCTTTGTTTTTAATTTCATATTTTGTGTCTAATTTTTACAAATCACAGTTAACAATTCTCATGGGTCAGTTCTCCAGCCCTTTCCTCCCCCGAGTCCCTTCTGATCTTTTATGAGGTTGAAATTTAAGATTAGTTCTCCGTTGTTTGGCGGAGGAAAGGCAACTTGGGATTTACCATTGAGTGAGAATATTTCCTTTTCCCTGTGAGTTTTCAGTTTGCTTGTCTCCCCTCCAGTGAAGCGGGGGTAGGGGTGAATCCACAGGCTGGTGCCAACAATGATCCAAGCACATAATAGTTATGGTTAGAAGTGGCTGCTTGCCATTCTGCACAGAGGAGACTTCTGTGGTCAGCAAAAGGCCTTGCAGTTCACATTGTGTCTCTATTGCTGGCAGCATAAGTACAGGAAGGAAAAAAACTTGAAAAGTGGGCTTATTTAACAGCTTTAAGCTGCCTAGAATGTGTGTTTCCAGCCGTGGGGGACAAAAATCATTTAAGAATTTGTAAAATTGTTCCAATGAATTCATCAGATTTTTTTGCATATTATTTGAAACCAACTTAGGAAAAGATTTAAGAGGCCAGGAAGAAATATTTAAATTCATGTGATTAAAGATGACAAGGGTTTAGGATTTTCCTTCTCAGACATCAGACTGTAACTTTGTGTACCAAATTTCCATGTTCTAAAACTCTCTTCTCTTTAGAGGTCTTTCTTGATGTTTGGGTTAGAGGGGGAAGAATAAAAGACTGAGGGGTGGAGAGGGAAGTGGCAGCAGAAGAGATGGGGCATGTAGTTATGGTTATAGATGGCAAGTAATGAAGGAATGATTCAAAAAACCCAACTGCCAATCAATTAAATCTAGATAAGAGAGATAAGATAATAAGAGGGATTATATATTATTATATAGATAATATTCAGGAATCAAAGAGCAAAGGTGGAAAATTATTCAGTTTAGATAATTGTCAGAATAAAGATTGTGTATATGTGCCTGTGAAAGAGGAAATTTTTAGGAATGTGTTTACGATTGTCATCCTTTTAGGGACAGACATCTGCTCTAGCTTCTTAGTCTTGTTATATCCTGTTACCTTCCTTCCCATTTACTTTATCTGTTAGGATCATGCTTACCTACTTATATAGCTTTTAAATCAACTCTGGGGCGGGGGGGGGGGGGAGAAGGGCTCAGCGCACTTGACAGTGTAGTTAGAGAACTGTCTCTTAAATCCAGCAGCAGTCCCTTGTGATTTACATTGCAGATCAGCGTGCATCAGACCTTCCCACTAGGAGGGCATGTGAATTAGAAGGCCATGTTTTCCCAGTGCAAAGATTATAATTACAGAAACAATTTCAGGGGCAAGACTTTGCTGTTTTCAATTGCTCTTCCAAGTTTCTATTGATGATATTTCTTAGTCAAAAGCGACATTCTACTCCGGATACCACTGAGAAGGAAGGAAAACTGTTGAATTTCAGAGCTCCAAATGGGGACAGTCTAACCCAGAGGGAAATTCTGAGAAAACAGTGGAAGTTGGCAGCCTCCTCCGTCCTCGTTGGTTGTTCCTATTGTACCAAATTCTCTTCCTTTGGTCTCTGTTCTTTACTTTTCTCCTCTCCCTTATAATTGTTCATTTGAGAGAGACAGGCAGAGAAAGGGAAGAGGACAGGAAGGAGAAAATATGGGCCTAAATCCCTTAGGGAGGATTGTTCTGAAAGTAGAAGAAAAATTGACTCCAACAAATGTCGTTAAGTACCTAGTAGGTTTCTATCCAGTTCAAGACAAAATAGACAAGGTCCCTTCTCTGCCCACTGAGGAGAAGAGAATTCAACTGTGTAGAAGACTTTATGATTATCTGATAAACACTTTACAACAGTGCCTCAGAAGACACACAGAAACACATTTCAGAGCACATTAATGCTGGGAAAATCAAGAAACTTTGAGGCCAGAGTTTTTAAAGATTTGAATAATCAGTTCACTAAGGTACATACTATGGGAACATGAGGAGGGAGAGGGGGACAAAAAAACTTTACAGAAGTGCGATCATAGGATGTGAGAGCTGGACCATGCCTTCATCTCTCATTTCACAGAAGGATAAAGAAAAATTGAGCCAAGTTTCTATTAAGATTCAGAAAGATGTATAGGTGAGGCATCTATTAATCAGGAAATGCATCCATCTGTCAAGCCTGTCCACACATCCACTTATTCTTTCATCTCCCCCTTCATCCACTTGCTCTTCTATCCTTCCTGAAGGACCCAGAGTATGTTAGGAGAACCAACTCCCTTCTCAATCCACTGCTCATGTATAATCATGCCCCAAACCATTTTATTTCATTCTATTTAGGAACGAGAATAGGGAGAGTTAAACATCAATTGTTCATAGACATGTAGGGGAATAGAGATGTTGATTATGCCAAAAGGTCAGATAATCTTCAAATCCCTTCTATTAGACTGTGGACAGATTTTAATGCTTAGATAAAGTGGGGGTTGTGCATGACATTTTGATAAAACACTCCAAACCAAAAACAAACAAAAACTCCAAACCCCAGAATACCAAGACCCAATGAGAAGACCAGAGGAACCTGAGAAATGTGTACATAGCCATTTGCTGTGTTTACATCATAATATGGGACAGAGCCCAACATCTTTCCACCCTTCAAACATATTAGCAATGCCATCAGCTGATTCAACACAAAAGATGATTTTAGTGGGGAATCCTCTCCACAATTATCCTTACTAGGAAGGCAAATATTACAAGATTTATTAATACGTTGCAAACTAACTAAATATATTTAAACTCAGTTTAGAAGAAGCTCCATGTTTCTGTAAAAGTTGGGAATTTTTAGAGAACCATTTTTTCAGAGTCCCACAATTTATTCTGTGCCAGGGCTCTGAGTTCTCACTCTAGGCAGTTGATGCTGTTTTCCAAACTCTTCATTTGACTCTCCAAAGAGTGTGTGGCCACATGTGAAAGAGTGCCTTCCCATATCTTTGAATAAAATAATGTTAGTGGCCTTGGTTGATTAGTAGTTTACTTTTTTTTTTTTTTAGTAGTTTACTTTTATATGGAGCGTGATCACCATGATCCATAGTTATGAATGTTATTATATAATCACCATTTATTTCTTGGCCTTTTGGTTCATAATCTGTCCTTATGTGCACAGTAACTTTGGTCTCTCCAGCCCCAGTTTATATATAAATAAATCTTTTTGAAAGTAATAATAAAGTGACAGTGTATAGATTTAGTTTTTTACTGTAATTGCTTCCTCATGATCTCCATAGAAAGATGGGAACTTATCATGGTCTGTTTGGAAGGAGGAAAAGGAATGAATTAGGATGATAGGAAATATGCTTCCTATTCCTTTATTCTCTGCTTTGCCCCAAAGCTTTCTAAGTCATCTGGTGAAAGGATCATCTGTATATGTATATCTATATATCTAAACCACGTTCCTGGTTTCTGAAAGGGATAGGAGACCACCTGGCTCTAATTGACTTCCTGGGCAGAAGTGGTAATGTGTGAATGAGGCTCTGTCAACACCCACATGGGTGGAGATCTGGATTCCATCAGTCTCACAGGAAAGTACTAGGTGTACTCCATGAAGCAGGGCCCTTGGTGGGCATCATAGCTACAGCTGCTTTATGCATAAGAGCAGTAAAGTATTTTATGAGATTATTTTCATGTTTTAGACATAAATTTAAGGTGCCCACCACTGGGGAGTAGAGACATAGCACTGCTAACAAGTACAGTTCTGGGAAGACAGCAGAGAGAAGACAAGAGGGAATTTTCAATCTCATATTAAGAACAGTTTTAGTTCTGACTACACTTGGTCTGGGCTTCCCTGGTGGCTCAGAGGGAAATAATAATGCCTGCCAATGCAGGAGGTATGGATTCAAGCCCTGAGTCAGGAAGATCCCCTGGAGAAGAAGATGGCAACCCACTACAGTATTCTAGCCTGGAAAATCCCATGGACAGAGGAGCCTGGTAGGCTAGAGTCCATGGGATCGCAAAGAGTCGGACACAACTTAGCAATTAAACAACAACAACAAATACTTGGTCTGCCATGATATCTTTTATTGATAGAATTTATCATGTCTTCTGTTTGGATCTTAGGAAGCCAGATGCGTATCTTTTCCCCTCCCTGGAGAGGGACATTCTTGAAGGTAAGAACTGTACCTCGCATGACACAGTAGTAGAGAACAGAACAGAGCATGCGTGCTCAGTCATGTCCAACTCTTTGCTTAAGCTTCTGAGAGGAAGATACTTTGCAGTTAGAAGACATATTTATTATATACTTCAGTCACTGAAAGTTATAAAAATTCAGATACTTCGTTTATGCCAACTAAAAGAAAAATCTTCCTAGGGATTAGTACCACTTGACAGAATGAAAATACAAAAAGAGTAAAAGAAAAAAATGATAATCACATTTCTAGTTAGGTTATAATAGCTTTTATTCTTGATTCGATTTTAAAATTTGCTTCTGTTTTTTGATAGATTTGCTAGGAATATTGTGAGACTTAGCACAGTTTGGAGGTGATCAAATAGAGCTGGGAAAGGAAAAAACAAAAGCTTTAAGTAGATTCTAATGTGGCTAAAAAAGAGAGCAATGATGGATTACTCTCACACTCATGGACAATGCCTGGTATGATTTGGCCCAAAGAGGATTTTAGAAGTGCTCTGTGTTTGGCATAGTCATGGTCCTTCAGGCTGAGAGGGTTTTTTTTTTTTCCCCCTTCCTAGCTTTCTAAACAAGGATATAAATTTTCCGGAATGTTCATTCTGCTGGTAAAATAATGTGACACAACCAGCCATATCAGACAAGTGCATCCTGCTCATCAGTGAAGGGATTCTAAAACTTAATGAATCCTTAAGTCCACTAATGATGTCTGGATGTTACTGAAGCTATTACCCTAGATTGCTTCTGACATTTGTGTCTTCATATCAGAGTGCCAGCATTCTTCAGCTTCTCCCAGTACACACTGAGCTTGCTTAGCAGATAAATATAGGTCTTTGTGAGCAGCTTGCATTTACAGAACTTTCTAGACCTGTGCTGTTCAATATGTTAGGCATTAACCCTCAGGTGGATGTTTTAAATTAAAATTAAGCAACATTTAAAGTTGTTTCTCTGTCATACAAGCCACATTTCAAGTCCTTATTAGTTATAGATGTCTGCCAGCTACCATATTGGGACAACACACACTGGAAACATATCTATTATTGCAGAAAGTTTTATTGGATGGTGTTGAGTTAGATTACAGGTATAAAGCAAGAAAAGTTACCAGTTGCCACTAAAGAGCTAGTTATCCTATTTTAACAAAGTCCAATCTTAGGACTTGCCTGGCGGTCCAGGGGCTAGGACTTTGCCTTCCAGTGCAGGGGTTCAATTCCTGGTCTGGGAGCTAAGATCCTACATGCCTCTCATCCAAAAAAAAAAAAAAAAGATAAGAAACAGAACAGAAGCAGTGTTGTAATAAATTCAATCTTATGTGTGCACGCTCAGTTTGCCCACCTCGTTGCGACCTCACGGACTGTAGCCTGCCAACTCCTGTGTTCATGCGGTTATCCAGGCAATAATACTAGATGGATTGCCATTTCCTACTCCACAGGATCTTCCCGGCCCAGGGATGGAACCTGCATCTCTCACATCTCCTGCACTGGCAGACAGATTCTTTACCACTAGCACAATCTGGGAAGCCTTATAAATTCCATAAAGACTTTAAACATGATCCACAACAACAAAAAAAGAAAACTGACCTGTGAAAATGTAGGCTTACCCCCCCCAAAAAAAAAAAAAGAATAATTTAGGAATATTTTATTCTCCTCAAATGGCAGTTCATAATAGATTCTATTCAACTACCTCCACTGATGTTTAAGTGTTTATGGATCCTTAATTACATGTAGAGAGCAATTAAAAATAAATAAATATAAAATACAGTAAAATAAAATGTAAGACTTTAATGCAGCACTAAGTCATAAGAAAGTATGAAGCTGAAAAATTTTATCAAAATGGTGGAGTGGATATTTGAAATATATGTCCACATATATATTTGAAACTGGCCAACCTGGATTTGGGTCTTAATTTTGCCTCTTGCCAAATGGAGGCCCTTTGGGACGAAAATGGGCAAAACTCACCACACAGGATTGTCTTGAGGATTCACTGTAAAAGCATATGTGCAACATAGAAGCTTGGTAACTACTTGTGCAACAAAGGGTTTGGGTCCTTTCCCAGTAGCTCTCCTCTTCCTTACCTCCTCAAGGTCTTCTCTGCCTTATTCCTCCCTTTCATCCCAGAGCCTAGAACTTTCAGGCTGGCCACTCTGTATTTCAGGATCCTGCTGTGCTGGCCAGCTAAGCTCTTCTGTTTTTCTGTGGCATCACTTGACCAGTCACTCTTATAGATAACATCATGCTTTCATTCCATCAAAATCTGCATATACCCTTAGGAAGGGGCACCAGAAGTGGGAAGCTTATGCCCCATGGCAGGGCACTGATGGAGACATTTTGGGCAACTTCACTCCTTGAGTTACATCAACAGGAGTAAACAGCTTTAAAATGAGAAATTAGAAGATCTGGGTATCTCAGTGATGACAATGATTTCTGCAAATCCTGTATCTCATGGTAAAATTCCTCATTTATTAAATGGAAAGGTTGGACTAGAAAGTCTCTTGCTTCTCGTTTCCATTCATACTTTAGTAAGAACCACTATCTCCCAACTAGACTGGCAACTCTGTGAGGGCAGTGACTTGGACTGCCTGCTCCCTGCTGTATCTCCCAGGGTCTATTATAGTGGTGTCATTTACTAGCTACTCAGGGCATATCCATTTCATTCCAGTCCCAAAGAAAGGCAATGCCAAAGAATGCTCAAACTACTGCACAGCTGCACTCATCTCATATGCTAGTAAAGTAATGCTCAAAATTCTCCAAGCCAGGCTTCAACAGAACATGAACCATGAACTTCCAGATGCTCAAGCTGGTTTTAGAAAAGGCAGAGGAATCAGAGATCAAATTGCCAACATCCGCTGGGTTATCAAAAAAGCAAGAGAGTTCCAGAAAAACATCTACTTCTGCTTTATTGACTATACCAAAGCCTTTGACTCTGTGGATCACCACAAACTGTGGAAAATTCTGAAAGAGATGGGAATACCAGACCACCTGACCTGCCTCTTGAGAAATCTGTATGCAGGTCAGGAAGCAACAGTTAGAACTGGACATGGAACAACAGACTGGTTCCAAATAGGAAAAGGAGTACGTCAAGGCTATATATTGTCACCCTGCTTATTTAACTTATATGTAGAGTACATCATGAGAAATGCTGGGCTTGATGAAGCACAAGCTGGAATCAAGATTGGAGGGAGAAATATCAATAACCTCGGATATGCAGATGACACCACCCTTATGGCAGAAAGTGAAGAAGGACTAAAGAGCCTCTTGATGAAAGTGAAAGAGGAGAGTGAAAAAGTTGGCTTAAAGCTCAACATTCAGAAAACTAAGTTCATGGCATCCGGTCCCATCACTTCATGGCAAATAGATGGGGAAACAATGGAAACAGTGAGAGACTTTATTTTTAGGGACTCCAAAATCACTGCAGATGGTGACTGCAGCCATGAAATTAAAAGATGCTTACTCTTTGGAAGAAAAGTTATGATAAGCCTAGACAGCATATTTAAAAGCCGAGACATTACTTTGCTAACAAAGGTCTGTCTAGTCAAGGCTATGGTTTTTCCAGTAGTCATGTATGGATGTGAAAGTTGGACTATAAAGAAAGCTGAGCACTGAAGAATTGATGCTTTTGAACTGTGGTGTTGGAGAAGACTCTTGAGAGTCCCTTGGACTGCAAGGAGATCCAACCAGTCCATCCTAAAGGAAATCAGTCCTGAATATTCATTGGAAGTACTGATGCTGAAGCTGAAACTCCAATACTTTGGCCACCTGATGTGAAGAACTGACTCATTTGAAAAGACCCTGATTCTGGGAAAGATTGAAGGTTGGAGGAGAAGGGGATGACAGAGGATGAGATGGTTGGATGGCATCACCGACTCAATGGACGTGAGTTGGAGTAAACTCCAGGAGTTGGTGATGGACAGGGAAGCCTGGTGTGCTGCAGTCCATGGGGCTGCAAAGAGTAGGACACGACTGAGCAACTGAACTGAACTGAACTGAACAGGACATATCTGTGGGATGAAAGGATAACAGAAGTAACATGCCTCCTTTCTATGTGCTTTTCTGCTGGACCCAGTGTCTCTGTAATCCACTATTCCGCTCTGTTCAGCCTCCTGTGCCCCACTATTTCTGATATCACCACTGCTGTACGTTTGCTTTTTAGAAAGTCCTAGGAGCTCCAGTGCATTGCCCCATCATTTCTGATTTCTCCATAAAACTCTGGCTGGAAAACAAACTGTACTGTGTAATTATCCTTGCTACATTCTCCTCGAAGGCTTCCAATTTCATAGAATTACCAAGATTTAAAAACATTAAAACAAAAATGAGCTTGTTAGAGTAAATTAGGCTTCATAAATGTGTTTCCCTTTTATTACAAAACATTGATTTCTGTGATCACCTTCTCTAAATTATTGAAAGCTGAGTGGACTGCCTTAATTGGCAAGGAGAAATGTCAGCAAGCAACTACCATGGAAACCAAGGAGGAGATACATGGCATGAAGAAGATATAAAGAAGAATGGGGGACAGAGCTGGCTCCACGGTCAAGTGAAAGTCATCACAAGGAAACAGACACATGCCTGCCTTGGCGCAGCTCTGTTGGAATATTAACACGAGTCTGGGAGAGGAGTGGATAAATAGTATGCTAAGGGTCAGCATAAATACAGAGCCTCATGATTCCATAGCTAGAATAGGAATTCTTGTTTCCCAGGCAGGAAAAATCTTTGCTCCTGATTTTGGAACTTGGCCTTGGCCTTATCACAGACTCATCAGCAGAAACTGCCCTGGGGTCTCACTTCTGCCCCTTTCCAGGATGACTTTAACCTCTGAACTCTGAATATCCCCATCTGACACAGGCGGTGGTGGTTGCTGACCCCACTTCTCACTGGGCTCTTGTGTGGGTTTACCAGCCCCCAAACAATCTGCTTTAGGTTCTGAGCTTCTTGGAGATCATAGTAATCAGTGTGGAGAAAGCAGAGTGGCCCTCTCTGGAGCCTCCTAACCACCAGTTTGGAGAGAAGAGCAGTGGCTGTGGCCAACCATGATGAATTCCCCATAGGGGCTGACCAGAGGAAGGGCAAGGGAGAGGGTAGCTGCAGGCCTCTGGGCTGCTGTTCCCAGCACACAGACAATTTCACCAGTTGGAGATGAGCCCCCTCCGCACTGGAGGCCTAGCTGAGAGAGCTGGCCAAGTTTCTTGAATTAGGTCCAGTGGGAACTTTCAGAGGTGATGACCTCATGCTGCTCATTTGCTCTTTGGGAAATATGCAGGCTTTCTCAGTTCAGTGACCGAGTCCTTGGGAGCCTGCTGACACAGAGTGACTTCTTTAGAAAACCTTCTGAGCATTGCTGCCTTTCAATACCTGGATCAAATTCAACAGAAAAAGATCTCCAAACAATAATGGTAATAATGGTCATAATAGCAACTGATAAATAGCATTTACTTACTACATTATCAGAAGTTGTTGTATGAACTTTTGTATGTGTTTACTCAGTTTATCCTCACAAAAAGTGGATGAGATAGGAACAAATAGGTGATCTGTTCCAGACCATAGAGCTAGTAAATGTCAGTAAATGGTGGCATCTGAAATTTGAACTTAAGCATTTGGCTTCAGAGTATGGATCCTTAACTACTACCCAGAACATTCCCCTAAAATTGAACACCCATTAAACACCTATTATGGGCCTGGCACAAAGTATGTCTTATGGGATCTGTGAATTTGAGTTCACCTTCCAAAGTGGGGCTTCCCTCATAGCTCAGTTGGTAAGGAATCCGCCTGCAATGCAGGAGACCCCGGTTCGATCCTTGGGTTGGGAAGATCCCCTGGAGAAGGGAGAGGCTACCCACTCGTATTCTGGCCTGGAGAAGTCCATGGTCGCAAAGAGTAAGAATTTCACTTTCACTGAGTGACTTTCACTTTCACTTCCAAAGTTGGAATAGGGTTGGGGAATACATGTCCCCCTTCAGCACTGGGTAAATAACTTGTTTTGTCCCTTTTTAAAAAAAATATCAAACATTTTAAGATGTTGACATTAAACCATGAATCATTAAAGCAAGCATGGGACCCTTCTGAAGGAGGCACAGGTGACATCCTATGAAGCTGGCCCTGTCTCCACCTCCCAGGAAAATAAAACAAGACCTATATACAAAGCAAATAACAGAATATTTGTAAAAAGAAAGTTGAATGAATTTTCTTCAGATGAAATCTGTGAGAAAGACAGCATTCAGCCAAAAAGTGGAGGGCATGCCTACCCTAGGAAAGAAGGCTACAAAATTAAGACATTACTTCCCATAAAGAGTTGGGAGTTGGGTTGGGTGATGGCACTTGTTCACTGTGTCAACTCTGCCGCCCGCCCCCACCGCTTAGCTGCTTCATTTAATTACACTTGTTTTGAACCAAAAATTTCTTAAGTCCTGGCTGGCTAGGTGTGGAATATTTTCATATGTTTGGAGCTGTAGGTCAAAACCAGTTGTGACTGAATCCGTGGGCGACAGGAACCCAACTGTATTATGTTATCTCGACTTCAGAATGACCACAGCCTACACAACTGCTCATCTCATAATCAGTCACTGGAAAGATGCGAGAGACCAGAGAAGAAAAGGTCTAAAGGGGATTTTTAGTTCAAATAAGCTAGCTCCACAGACCTGCTCAGGGTCAGCATGCAAGTTGCTGGGGAAGGAGCGGCATGATTACCATTATTTATAGCCCTGCACTGCAAATGTCGAATTTTATACAGTAGCTGTAATTTGTTTTCTGTGTAACCAACACAAAGTGTATTCAAGTCCCTGAAATATGTTAGTTTCTTAACACTGAAAGTAGAGCAGGCAACAGGCCATCCCTCCACATCAGGGCCTCCCTCTTGCTCCTCCTGTAACACAGTGCCTTCCTGCCTTAAGCCTCACTCCTACTTCCAGACCCCCCCCCCCCACCACTGCCCTCCCCATCTTGTACCTGGATCCAGGACACAGATGATCCTGGCCATCTCAGAACAATCTTGCTCCGGTCTGTGTGCTCAGGGCTGCATCTCAAGTAGGTTCCGGGCGCATCTGGCTGCACAGTAGGAGTGCCACACTCCAAAGTGCAAGAATAAAACCACAAAAGATCAAAAGAAAAGCATCGTAGGCAAGAAATTACCCTTATCTTTATCTCCACAGAATCCATCAAGTACAAGCATCTAAGAGATGGCAAGCAGTAAGATAACAAAAGGGAAGCCAGAGGATATTAAAAGCAGCCACCAATCATTAACCCTTCAGCTGGCCTGGTAGGGTCTAAAAGGCTCCAAGAGGGCACCCCACAGATAGAACCTTCATTAGGAATGGACTCCAGCAAAATGAACAGCCTGCTGATCATCAGGACTTAAGATGACAGCCTGTCTAAGCCAAGTTAAGACAGGAAAGCCAATTTTATGTGTACATTGCACACTGTTAGAATGGACTTCTCCTTTGTTTAGGATATTTGCTCTTACTTGGGGTTTGATGTTTTTCTTGTTGAAGTGTGACTAATCTTCATCCCTCTGCACTTAACGACTGTGCCCAGGGACTCCTGCAAGTAGATAACCCCACTAGAGCCCAAAGAACTCAACCCTGGCAATATAGCATCTGTGAACATCTCTTCCTCTACTAGGAATCTGTGTCAAGCATCAGCATCTAATCTCTTGACTGGGTCAAGTGTCCATTTATTTATGATAAAACTAACCTGCCCAGGCTTGAACGAATTTAGACATAGTATTAGAATCTACCAAGATTTTTCTGGAGCATATTTCATTTAGATATGAGTGTAACAATGACTCAACAGTAAAGAATCTTCCTGCAATGCAGGAGAATCAGGAGACTCGTGTTCAATCCCTGGGTTGATAAGATCCCCTGGAGGAGGAAATGGCAACCCACTCCACTAGTTTTGCCTGAAAAATCCTATAGACAGAGGAACCTGGTGGGTACAGTCCAAACGGTTTCAAAGAGTTGGACATGACTGAGTGACTCTCTTACATATCTAGAGAAGATATATGACCTCGGTCAGTTATGAGCTGACTACCCTCTTTATAGTACCAACATTTTATTCAAACTGGGATATAACTGATTACAAATGGCAGAAGGTTTGGACTAACGGTCAAAACCCTGTCACTCTGATCTCAGTTATGCATATATAGTCATGAGCTACAACTTTTAGTCCATTTGTGGCATATGCATTCATATTTTTAAAATATTTTATTGTTGATACTAGGCAGTTGTGTTCAATTGTTCAGGGGGTGCCCCACATGACTCCAGAAGAACCACTCATATTTATAATTTTTATGAATGATGCCCTCTAGAGTTCTACAGATAAAAATCTGCAAGGTCATATTTGACAGGTCTGTGTATATCTATTCTATAAGGACGGAAGCAATAATCTATTCAATAGCACAGAGTAAGAATACAGAGATGATGGTTCATTCCCTGCCCATCAAAAAGAACTGTGACAAAGACAGATACGGAAAGACAGAATTGCACTGAATGTCCTAAGACTCTATTTGTGGTATGTACGTAGCGCTATTGGGAAACAGAGAAGAGAGTTATTAACTCTGCTTGAAGGAATCAAAGGAGACTTCAGAGAGGAAATGACGCTGGACTGTGGTCTTGAGGGGTGAGTAGACGTAGGCTGAATAAAGTATTTCAGGCAGAGGAAGCCTTATGTAAAAAGACATATAAGAAGACAAGTGTGCAGCTTGTAGAGGCAAGAAATTCTTTAGTACTAGAAAATGATGCAGATAGTGGATCCAGGAAAGAAAAGGTGTAATGAAAGATACAGTTGGAAAGGTGGGGTAAGAACAGCTCACCAAAGGACCCTTATTCAACTGTTGGGCATCTAAGATAAAATGGTATCAGTAAATGAATTCAATACTGAATGCTTGGCCAGTTAAGCTCCAATCAGAAAAAAATGACAGCCAATTAAGACTCTGTGTCTAGGGCTTCCCTGGTAGTTCAGATGGTAAAGAGTCAGCCTGCAATGCAGGAGACCCAGGTTCAATCCCTGGGTCAGGAAGATCCCCTGGAGCAGGAAATGGCAACCTAATCTAGTGTTCTTGTCCAGAAAATCCTATAGGCAGAGGAGCCTGGAGGGCTACTGTCCATACGGTCGCAAAGAGTAGGATATAACTGAGCGACTAACACTGCCTGTGGAGGCAACGCAGTAGTAAGAGCGTGGACTGTGGAAGGCGAATGCATGGACCACCCCTCATAGTTATTTAACCCCGTACAAATCAGTTTCGTTAGCTATTAAAGGGTATTCATGATAGCATGTGCCTCAGAGTTGGTGTGAGTTTTACATGAAAAAGTGTATGACGTAGTTCATTTGCCAGTGTGTCTGGTAGTTACTAATTCACAATAACTATTGATGAATCTTATTCTGCTGCTACTTCTCTTCCTGCTCTTACCCTCCCCATATTCCTCTTCCTTTAGTCATTATTAATTATTATTGTTGTTAATTTCATGGAGGACACAGCCCAGATTTTCTCCTTAATCCTACTCAATGTTATACATAACTAGTTTAGTTTGGGTGGACAGCAAACCTCAGGTCATCTGAATATCTACTTGCTATTAACAGCCCTAAAAATCAAAGAAAATCAGGTATATCTCAAGTATTTTTCCTTTTCACATCAAATAACCACTTTTTTGACATTCTTCTGCCTTCTAGCATACTCAACTATGGGACATATGAGCTGTTTACTGTTCATTGTTTTACCATAGCCTGCCCGCCCCCCCCGCCAAACTATAGCAAAAGTCAGTTTGAACTATTTCAAAAGAAATTTCTGGAAAGGAGAACCCTTAGTCTTGGATTTCACCATTATGACTACTTTCTCCTTACCCTTATACATACCCATACAGAGTAAGAGAGGGAGAAAAGGAGAGAGAAAAAGAGATGGATTAATACCACTGGCTTCTTCGTTAAGTAATACTGCAATCCCTGTATTTAAGCTGGCAACACAGTCATCTATTTAACATTTTAATTAAATAATGTTGGAGCAAGCCTTTCTGTTTTTTTGATGACAAGCTTTGGCTCATCGTCAAAAGCTCTCAGTTTTAGCTTTGACGAGATGAGGACACTTCTGAGAGACCAAGGGCCCCCTGCAGCTTAAAGCTCCCTTTTTCTTTTCATAACATTTGGTGTGTGACTAGAACATGATGTTTGGGCCCAACAAAAAATTGTAGAGAAACAAGCCTTTTACCAGCCTTTCACATCTCTTTCTAAAGATGCACTTAAAATTTCTATTTTTTTTTTTTTTAGTTATCAGTGTTCTTAACCCTAAAACCATTGCAACAGTGTCCTCTAAGATATGGCAGACCAACAGCATTGTGCCAGTTTCCCCAGCTTTGATAAGCTCTGAACAGCTGACCATGTAGCAAGTTAGCAAGGAACCTGGGGGAGGAGATGGAGGCAGCTTCATCAGCTGGTGTTCAGAAAGTTTTAAGTCTGCTAGTCATGTAATTGTCTGATTCTTCAACACCATTGTCAAGACAAGCAAGTAGGTTTATCTGACCACTGACATATCCATTTGATACACCTGGACTACCCTTTTGGGTATCTTTTTCTTTTTAGCAGAGGCCTGTGTGTGTGTGTGTGTGTGTGTGTGTGTGTGTGAACAGCCATGGGCAGTTCTTTACTACATTATATTTTAGTCATCTAGTAGGAGTTTCAAAAATGCCACCCTGATCCTTGCGTTAATTGCCAGACCTTTCCATTTTCATTTTTACAGTAATATAACTTGAAGCTCAAAGTTCATAGCAGAGGAACAGAGCAATAATTGGAGCCCAGATTCATCTGATCAAAAATCTTTAACTTTTTGCTACTTTTCAGCATTTAACATTTCTCTCCATATTGCCCCTGGAGAAAGATGCAGTCTCTGTTAGAGATGCTTCTTGGTCCTTTTGGACCCGCTAGGATCACATTGAACATCCCAAATGATCAGTGTGTTCTTGGCAGGAGAGCTATATCACTGAATTAATCTAAAGGTATTAATAACTTGGGGGCTGTGTGATACAGGTTTATGTCATAAACCACATAGAATGAGAGAAGCCAGAAAATATATCCTCTGGTTCCATTTATATAAGTTCAAAAGGAGGCAGACCTAATGGACAATGTCAAAACTTAAGGTAGTAATTATTTTCAGAGGACAGGAAACGAAAAGGGTCCCAGGGATTTTGGGGTACTAGTCATGTTCTGTTTCATGAGATGGAGCTGATGACAGGGGAGTGTTCAGTTAGTGAAAGCTAATCCAATCACATACCTGTGATTTGTGCATTTTTCTGTATGTATGTTCTAATGCAATAAAAACATTTCTAAAAGTTGCATCAAACCTAGAGCTCAGATAGTTTTGAAGCAACTTCTTTGAATTATCTGACACTTTTACAATGAATTAAAATTTTCCAGGGGAAAAAAGACAATAGTTTATAAAAGAAAAAACATTTTAGAAAATTGCCCATCATATCTTTCCATTATTGCCGATGTTTCATCTACTCTGTTGGGCTTAGAGTGAAAATTTGAATCCCAATATGTTATAATGGTTTATATCTTCCTATTGAAATTCAAAAGTAATTATTCTTTTTTCTTTGTGCCATAAAATACTGATTTTGATGAAATGTGGTTCATGTTTTAACCTTACTGATCATTATAGTAATCACTGATGTATTTTACGGTACACATAAAAGGTTAGTACATTAGAATTGTGTTGGATTACCAGCTCATGCTAAAGTATATGTTATTGCCATAAGAATAAAGGAAGTTCCTACCAAAAGGAAAATTTTGAAATAGTGAGATACATACAATATAGTAAATGTTCACATCGTTTCAGGAGCCACCTACTACAAAATAAATATGAAAAGAGCCTGCATTAATTGAATGCTTCTTGTATATCAGACACTGTTCTAAACATATTGCATTGGGTTGACTCACTTATCAGCCTACGAGAGAGGTTTTTTATTATCTCCATTTTACAGATGAGGAAACTAAGGCACACATGTGTTATGTAACTTGCCTAAGATTATTATACAGCCAGTTAGAGGAAAGCTAGGACATAAACCTACTCAGTTTGACTCTGTCTTCTGGTTAAGGGCAAGCAATTCATTCTCAAGGTTTCACTCCTTCACTCTCTAATGCTTAAAAAAATCTGTTGATATTTCATAAATAGTTTAAGTGGAAAATGAATGATGAGGGCTTGGCAGCCTTGAGTGAAGAAAAATGGGGCTATAATCTCATAAATTAGAAGGTAGTGATGTTTATACAAAGAGTATTGAGTTCATGGAGAGGAAAGAATGGGGGATAGTGCAGGAGGCAGCCAAGGGAGTGATGTGACTTAGTGCAGCTGTCTGAAGACTTTGATACAGACAGCAGCACTTTGGATGCAACTTGATGCCAGTTAGTGCCCACCACTGGGCAGGATCTGTTCACTGAGCCGAGTGCCAAATGAAACAATGGATAGCCAATATTACAGTTGGCCAACGGTGCCTCTAATCAGTATGGTCTTCCATCTACTTTACCTGTAGGGCTATAATTCAAGACAGCCAGTATCCATGTATTTCCTCAAGCCTAGGATTACATCCTGGAGACTTTTTTCTTTTCATCATATGCTAATTCATCATACAACTGCCCTCAAAGGGCAGCTTTCTGCCAAGTAATGATGACAAACACTTAACACTTATCTCCATGTCTTGTTCATGGCAGAGAAGTTTGTTGTATCTGCTAACCATGTTTGAGAAATCTTGAATGTTTGCTATTGTCTTCCCTTAATAAGAATCCTACCCCAAATCAATGAAAACCCTGCTGAAAGTGATGTGAATGCCTGAATTTCAGGAAGAGCTGAAAGAAGACAATCTCCATATTTGGGATCCTTAGGTACCTATGATGCTACCTCAGAGGGATGGGTTCCCTTCCCCTGTGGTGCAGAGCAACATGTTGACTCTTGTCTACTACATTGAACTATTTACCATATAACTGGTGAGCCATTAAAAGCATTTGGACATCCTAAGCCTTTGGAGGATGATGCTCGAGGCCCTCTCACTTCCAGCTCTTTTGCTGCTTCTCACTCTAGTTTAGGTTTGGTGATGATCATCATCATAGATAATATTTATGAAGTACATAATTGCTTATCAGGCACTGTGTTGAGTGCTTTAGAAACATTTTATCAATAGTGACAAGTCCTGTGAGGTAGGCAGTAATACTTTCCTCCAGTTATAGATGAGGAGATGGAAGCTTAGTGAGACTGTGTAATGTGCGTAAGGCTATAAAACTGTTAAGTGTTGGAGTCAGTATTCAAGCCCACATTGTCCTGATCCCTAAGCTGGCACCTGCTGCAGTATATTTTATTTGCCTGTAGCAATTCCATATCTCCATTCCTCAGCTCTTCACTCACTGATTTAACTTGTTGAAAGCATTGGCCTCAGTAATTTTGACTTTAGAACTCTTGCTCGGTTGGCATCCAGTCTCTGGCTTCATAACTGTACTCTATCATCAAAGTCAGGCTGAGACCCCAAGTCATTGAGTTGGCAACACTCCCAGGCCTTCCCTGATCCTCAGGCAAGCAGGAGACCTGATGTACCTGCTTTGGGATACCTTCTACTAAGAAATTTGAAAATTTTGTATGGTTGAACAGATGGATAGAAGCACATTGAAATTGCTTCTTTCTTTTTGTTTTCAAAGATAGAGCTGGACTTAAAGAAATAGATGCAAAGCAAAACCCACTCCATATTTAGTTAGCCTCAAAATACACATGACCTGAGAGCTCCCTGTTAGCTCACCTCCTTACTTCTGCTGCACATGTTTGCCGATGCTACAGCTTACAAAGCACAAATCTGCAGGGGCCTCTGAGCCCCTTTGGTACACTTTTTCCCCTGATTAGGTAAATGTCAGTAAAAATCACCATGTATTTAGTGTTTTAATAAAACTACAGAATTGTTTATTTTGTGGCCTCAGGTTTCAAAAGGGAAAGAAATAGCCACATTAAACTTTGCCCCTAAAACTCCAGCAACTCCCTCCAGGATACTTATAAATGTTATCCTCCTGCCAACCGAGCTATGTTTTCACTAGGACATCCTCTGCTGCTAATTCTAGTCGATAATCATAGGACTGGCCAGGGTCATTTTCAGGCTCGAGGAAAGAAATAGCATCCAGATTATGTGTCACAAGAAACATGACTTTAATTCCTAACTTCCAGTTCCTTGATGACAAGGTCAATGAATGCCAAATTTAGATCATGGAACAGTAATTCTACTGGGAACACACAAGCGTGAAATCTATCTCAGCTTTTATTTCCCTGCCTATACCTCAGGGGGCTTCACCGTCACCTTCAACCTCAGTGTTAAAAACTAGTTTTGTGCACGGCGCTGTCCAGGACACTGTTGAGAATGAGGGGGTGAATCAGTCAGCTGTACTGGCTTCATGGTGCCCATAAGATCCAGGTGTCTCGGAGGTGTCATTTTAGCTGCAGTTGTGTTTGTAGCAGGTTGTCACATGGAGAGTGGGAATTCTATAGGCCAGGAAGCCTCCTCTCCCCCTCTTCCTTCACTTGTTTTCCAGCTCTTACGTGTTTCTTAAAAGAAACATGGTTGGAAACTATAGATACCCTGAAGTGAAAATTTACTCCATATTTGAAGCAACACAATGGCATACATTAACTCTCACACATAACTATGATCACCATCTCTTCAGAGAGTTCCTCTTTTGAGGGAAGAGAGAACCCAATGGCTTTGGATGCTGGAGTCCTGGAAGTGAGAAGAAAGCTCCCTCCCAGAGGATGAGAAAGGAAGAAAGGGATGAAAAAAGTGTTATCCTACCTCATTCCTCTTTCAGACCTGTCCACGCGCTAACTGAATAGTATTTGTTACGGTTGCTAAGAACATATGAGGTTTCTATATATGATAATTTAAAATTTGGATATTTCCAACCTGTGACTAAATATTGCTATTGAATTAACACTAAGTAATTGAACTATTATTATCCATGATGCTTTCTAATGAGTTCTAGGTTCTACTTCATAGTTATGGCTTTTAAAAAAAAATTATCCAAATCTGTGTTTTCTGTCTTGTATATGTTTCCTTGACTTTTGAACAAAAGGTCTAAATGGACGAGCTAACCTTTTATTGGAATAAAGGCAAATAATTAATGTCTCTTCTTTCACTGGAGCTCTTAGGCATAACCATGAGGAGGGTCATGGCATAAATCCATTCAGCAGTAAAGAACTTGCTGTCTGTGTAATGGCTACAAGCTGAACCACAGCAGATGTGAAGATTAGCAGGCAGAAATCAACCTTATTTTGGTGATGGACTAAGGCCAAAAATGCTGAATATTAGCAAATAAAAAGGAAAACATTCACTGTAGCTCCAGACAGTCACTATATTTCAGTGTTAAGAATAGATAACCGCTTCCTTGTGTTCCAGAATAAATAAGGGAATTAATGTAAGGGATTGCAACTTTATTTTGGGAGGGAAGAAATGGGACTAGAATTAGGAAATTGGCTCATGGAAGAAATCCCAGGGAATAAGTGGTGGGGGGCTAGTGGAAAGAAGTCAGCTTGTCTCTGTTTACCCTTCCTCACAACTATGAGAGGGAAAAGAACCAAGCAGAAAGTGGTGAGGGAGCTCATTCTTGGGGTGAGGGCCAAACCTCCTCCCTTCTGTTGGAGGAACCTCTAGACAGCAAGAATGGCAATGGTCCTCTCTTCTGTGGACAAGATGAATGTGAGCTGGTGAATCAGTGCCTCCTTATACCTACTGGACTCACACTGTTCTAGTTCCCACTCCTTGGCTTCTTAAGGCAGAACTCTCCTTTTATTCTATGTCTGTGAGTCACCCACCTGCAGAGGCTGATTGTCAGTAGATGTTAAAGCTTGATTTGGCTGCCTTCACTATGTATTAGGGGCGTCCTCTGGTGGCTCAGTGGTAAGGAATCCACCTGCAATGCAAGAGCTACAGGTTGGATCCCTGAGTTGGGGAGATCCGCTGGAGGAGGGCATGGCAACACACTCCAGTATTCTTGCCTGGAGAATCCCGTAGACAGGGGACCCTGGCGGATTACAGTTGATGGAGTCACAAAGAGTCAGACATGACTGAAGCACCTGAAGCACACACATGCTCTATGTATCGGGGACGCTGTATCACTGAGGGTTTCCTGTGTGATCAGTGAGAACTCTCGGCCTGTCCAAGGTTTAGGATTATTGTGCAGGACTGTGTGGATCACAGCAAACTGTGGAAAATTCTTCAAGAGATGGGAATACCAGACCACCTGATCTGCCTCTTGAGGAACCTGTATGCAGGACAAGAAGCAACAGTTAGAACTGGACATGGGCCAACAGACTGGTTCCAAATTGGGAAAGGAGTATGTCAAGGCTGTATATTGTTACCCTACTTGTTTAACCTATATGCAGAGTACATCATGCAAAATGCCGGGCTGGACAAAGCACAATCTGGAATCAAGATTGTCGGGAGAAATATCAATAACCTCAGATATGCAACTGATACCACCCTTATGGCAGAAAGCAAAGAAGAACTAAAAACCTCTTGATGAAAGTGAAAGAGGAGAGTGAAAAAGTTGGCTTAAAACTCAACATTCAGAAAACTAAGATCATGACATCTGGTCCCATCACTTCATGGCAAATAGATGGGGAAACAATGGAAACATTGAGAGACTTTATTTATTTATTTAGGCTCCAAAATCACTGCAGATGGTGACTGCAGCCATGAAGTTAAAAGATGCTTGCTCCTTGGAAGAAAAGCTATGATCAACCTAGACAGCATATTAAAAAGCAGAGACATTACTTTGCCAACAAAGTTCCATCTAGTCAAACCTATGGTTTTTCCAGTAGTCATGTATGGACATGAGAGTTGGACCATAAAGAAAGTTGAGCACCGAAGAACTGATGCTTTTGAACTGTGGTGTTGGAGAAGACTCTTGAGAGTCCCTTGGACTACAAGGAGATCAAACGAGTCAATCCTAAAGGAAATCAGTCCTGAATATTCATTGGAAGGACTGATGCTGAAGCTGAAACTCCAATACTTTGGCCACCTGATGCGAAGAACTGACTCATTAGAAAAGACCCTGATGCTGTGAAAGATTGAAGGCAGGAGAAGGGGATGACAGAGGATGAGATGGTAGGATGGCATCACCGACTCCCGATGGAAATGAATTGGAGCAAGCTGCATGAGTTAGTGATGGACAGGGAAGCCTGGTGTGCTGCATGGGGTTTCAAAAAGTCGGACATGACTGAGCGACTGAACTGAACTGAAGGGGGAGGAGCAGCAGGGGCAAAATACAGATGTCTCCACCTTTGGGTTAGATGCCTTATATATCCTGACATCTCAGTGCTCCAGGAACCTGGATGTGGGACCAGATCTGAGCCCCCAAAGCAGAGTGGAAACACTGCAGTGCCCGCCTCCTTCCGGTCAGATTCGAGGCTGGTTTCTCCAGCTCTGCTGTTGACCTATCACAGAGGCCACATCGCAGCAGCTGATTCCTATTCTTTCCTGTTCCCCAGAGGGCAATTCATAACTTTTCATCTCTGAACTTAAATATCATTGCAGTCTGGACCATTCTGCTTATTTCTTCATTGTATTTTGTCAGTATTGCCCCTTAGGAGATGTCTGAAAAAGCTGACTACCTATGCTAGGAGTCTAACATTTGAGCGACTAGAAGTCTCCAGATATGGTAGATGCTGTAAAGGCCAAAATCACCTGACTCCAGAAAGATGGGTCAGGAGGCAGCTCAGAGCAGCAGAAGTATAAATCAGAGGGCAGAGGAAAGAAATAGTGATGTAGGTGTGGAATAACCTAAAACCTTGAGTGGAGAGCTTTTCTGGTGTCCACTTGTCAACCGTGGAGCCTCACTTTGGCTTTTCCTTTCTCTCCTTCTGTTCCTGTTCCTTCCTTCACCTTCCTCCTCCGCTTATATGTTTCTGTTTTCTCAAAGTCTCCATCTCCCCCTCTTGAATATACCTTCTCTATTCCTATTGTCTTCAAAGAAAATTACTTATTTTAATTTTTTATCCCACATGCCCACTGAATTATAATATTGGTGCATATCTTAGTTACTTCAACTGGCTGGTGAGCAGTTACTTCAACTGGCTGCGAGAGGTGAAGTGAAAAATCACTCAATCGTGTCTGACTCTTTGCAACCCAATGGACTATATATTCCATGAAATTCTCCAGGCCAGAATACTGGAGTAGGTAGCCTTTCCCTTCTCCAGGGGATCTTCCCAACCCAGGGATTGAACCCAGGTCTCATGCATTGCAGGCAGATTCTTTACCAGCTGAGCTATCAGGGAAGCCCAAGAATACTGGAGTGGCAAGCAGAGGACATGACTTCATACCAGGCCAGAGAAGATAAAAAGTCAAATTCAGTTTCCCATCACTTCAATGAAGAACTGGTCTATTGACCTAGTTAAAATTCTAATTCTTATAAGACAAAGGTGTTGATTTCTTTATAGAAGTCTGTTAAAAATTAAATTGCCAGGGTACATATTAAATATAATTTTATTCCACTGATAAATTGTATGGATTAGGATTTGTAATGCATTGAAAATAATTTAAATGATAATGGACATTACAAATATATTTATAATCTATCATATTAATAGGAAAAATATGAAAGAATCAAATGCTGGAGTTTTATATATAGAAAAGAAATTAAAAGCTGAGTGTGTCTCTATGAGTTTGAATTCACTCATATTGCCTGTTCTTAGACTGCAGTTCTATGTTGTTTATATCAATAACTGGAGGGTGTATCCCATGTAAAGAGAGCAAACTGTTTAAAATGGATATAGTGCTGTGTCCTCAAACAGTGTACATCATCAAAATGAACTTTAAAGTTGTGTTAAATCTTTTTGAGAAGCAAACAGTTCTTGAACACCTGACCTGTTATTTTCAGGGCGAGAACTTCCAGGAGACAATGGAAGGGCTGAGTAACGCCGCCCTGGCTGATTTGCATTCCCTTTGCTGCAGTTCTCCTATTCGGAGCTCCATCTGCCCTGTGTTTGACAAATCTGTCTTTTGGGGGTACTCCTTTTAACTTCTTCCCTTCATCACAACCTGCATCTGAATGTAACTAATTCAGCCTACTGCTCAATGCTGAGCACAGCAAGAAATCCACATCAGCACCCCCGCCACCCCCACCCCCCGCCTTGCACTAACTGCCTTCTACTTTTACAAAACCAAATGCCAAACTGGTTTTACAATGGAGATGTTGAACATAAAAGTTGGCTTCATCATAATGTCCACCCGGTGGTTATGTGAATGGCTGCTTATAACTTGTGTTCAGCTTTCTAGCCAAGCACTAGTGTCGCCTAAAATTGCTACTGTGAGAAAACCAAAATGCTATTTTGTAAGCCCAGACTGTTCATCTAAGTTTTGGAAAACTGCTCTTCTTTCTGCAGAGCTTGCTAAAGAAAGATAAACAACTCTACCCAGACAATGGGCAGCTAGGGAGCTGTGGCTCTTTATTAAGTTACATATTACTGTGGAGATGGGCAGAGATGTGTGCTTTAAAGGCAGTTGCCTTCTTGTGGGGTAAAATATATTAAATATGAGCAATCTCCACAGATCGCTGAGTTGACCTTTTATGGATCTGTTACTGAGAAATTGATCAGCCTCTTTTTTCCCATGATCACATCAGAAGCTTAATTTGAATATTATCTATCATTGTTATAATTTAAACAACTAATGGCTTAAAATAATCAATAATTGTAGTCTGACAGCTGATGATCAGTGACACTTTTTTCCCCCCACAAGTATTTGCCAGACATCATCTTGACTTCTGAAGAAGCTATGTGTGATGAGTAATTGAATGCCTGAAGATATGTTGGATTTGTGTCTGAGGGCAGAATACAATTTTAAATAATTTATTTGACCTGCCTAGAATTATTAAATTTCAAATGAACAAATTAATAATAAAATCTGTGCAGGATGATAGTAATAATCTAATTCTTCCGTTTAGCCTGAATTTTGAGTCAAATATATAATTTATTCAGTGATAATAAATTTGTATCTTAATAACATGAAATTATTTCAGGGATTGGCTGTCATCTTTGGAGCCATCAGGCAATAGGTACAAGTGGCCTCATGGGGGAACTCAGTAATTCCTAGCAATGCAATCAGATGGAAATAGTAACTTATGTCCATCACTGCTGCCAAGTGCCTCCTGGGATACAGGGATGAGAAATAGAGGGTAATGCTTAGTGGGGAAGAAAGCTCCTTTTTGGAGACCTAAGAATCAGAGTCTATGAGTCCTTGCAGGGAAGTGCAAAGGGCATATGGAAAAAGTTCTCATGAGATGAAAAAGTGTTCCTCCAGAGGGGGAGGGTTGGCAGTTGTCAAGTATTCTATAGTCCTAACTAATATGGAGTCAATCCCAAAATAAACCCGGGAAAGAGTGACTGTGTCTGAAGTGATAAAGTGTCTGGGAGTTGAAATGGAAAAGTAACTTGAAATACAGGAACTTAGTGCAATCTTATAGATGACTTCTAATAACCCCTTCCCTAAGAGTCTAAGGGGACTGTTAAGGTGTTTATGGCTGGTGAGAGGGCTTGACACAAGTCAGAAAGTTACTGCTTCTTAATTTCTTTTTGGTGGGAGTGTGGTGCCCTTCCAGATTGATGTTTGGGAAACTTACCTGCCTTAGTGAGACTCCTATATGTTTATGTTAAAGTGTTTGGATGGAATTTTATGTTGCCTGGTCACTTTCAATTAAATGTATTAATGGGGAAATGTCCTTAGTGGGAGAAATGCTTAAAAACACATAGTTGGTCTGCATCTTGATAGGATGATAATAGAAGCACAATTCTCTCCTCTCTAGAAGCAGAATATTCCCAGCAAGGGTGGCTTCCAAAAAACTGTTTGAAAGAATTGCCATTTTTCCTCTGCTTCCCTGTTTGAAATTAGACCCCTGTTTTCCATGTTGGGCTTCCCTTGTGGCTTAGTTATAAAAAAATCTGCCTGCAATGCAGGAGACCTGGGCTTGATCCTTGGGTTGGAAAGATCCCCTGAAGAAGGGAAAAGCTACCCACTCCGGTATTCTGGCCTAGAGAATTCCGTGGACTGTATAGTCCATGGCGTCGCAAAGAGTCGGACATGACTGAGCAACTTTCACTTCACTGCTCCGTGTTAGTTGAAGGATCTTCATGAGGAAATGATTGGTCAGTTATTTGGTGTATTATCATTGCAATGTGTGCTTTGAACATCGTTTACATTTTAGGTGAACCTAGTCTTTCCTTCCAATCTAAGAATTCTCGTGGTAATCAAAAAATTCAGTGAATAGTCTGTTCCTCAGACTTGGTGCCTACTTCCAAGACAGACCTCTTAATGCCTTGCTTATTTCAGCTAGGACAATGTATTACCTAAAGCACAAAGCTGGCCTAAATACATTATTTTCCACCAGCTGCTGCCATCTACTCCATTAAGTACTTCCAGTTCAGTTCAGTCGCTCAGTTGTGTCCGACTCTTTGCAACCCCATGAATAGCACCACGCCAGGACTCCCTGTCCGTCACAAACTCCCGGAGTTTACTCAAACTCATGCCCATCGAGTCGGTGATGCCATCCAGCCATCTCATCCTCTGTCATCCCCTTCTCCTCCTGCCCCCAATCCCTCCCAGCATCAGGGTCTTTTCCAATGAGTCAACTCTTCGCATGAGGTGGCCAAAGTATTGGAGTTTCAGCTTCAGCATCAGTCCTTCCAATGAACACCCAGGACTGATCTCCTTCAGGATGGACTGGTTGGATCTCCTTGCAGTCTAAGGGACTCTCAAGAGTCTTCTCCAACACCACAGTTCAAAAGCATCAATTTTTCAGTGCTCAGCTTTCTTCACAGTCCAACTCTAACATCCATACATGACCACTGGAAAAACCATAGCCTTGACCAGACAGACCTTTGTTGGCAAAGTAATGTCTCTGCTTTTTAATATGCTCTCTAGGTTGGTCATAACTTTCCTTCCAAGGAGTAAGCGTCTTTTAATTTCATAGCTGCAGTCACCATCTGCAGTGATTTTGGAGCCCCTAAAAACAAAGTCTGACACTGTTTCCACTGTCTCCCCATCTATTTCCCATGAGGTGATGGAACCAGATGCCATGATCTTAGTTTTCTGAATGTTGAGCTTTAAGCCAACTTTTTCACTCTCTTCTTTCACTTTCATTAAGAGGCTTTTCAGTTCCTCTTCACTTTATGCCATAAGGGTGGTGTCATCTGCATATCTGAGGTTATTGATATTTCTCCCGGCAATCTTAATTCCAGCTTGTGCTTCTTCCAGCCCAGCGTTTCTCATGATGTACTCTACATAGAAGTTAAATAAGCAGGGTGACAATATACAGCCTTGATGTACTCCTTTTCCTATTTGGAACCAGTCTGTTGTTCCATGTCCAGTTCTAACTGTTGCTTCCTGACCTGCATACAGGTTCCTCAAGAGGCAGGTCAGGTGGTCTGGTATTCCCATCTCCTTCAGAATTTTCCAGAGTTTATTGTGATCCACACAGTTGAAGGCTTTAGCATAGTCAATAAAGCAGAAATAGATATTTTTCTGGAACTCTCTTGCTTTTTCGATGATCCAGCAGATGTTGGCAATTTGATCTCTGGTTCCTCTGCCTTTTCTAAAACCAGCTTGAACATCTGGAAATTCTCAGTTCACGTATTGCTGAAGTCTGGCTTGGAGATTTTTGAGCATTACTTTACTAGTGTGTGAGATAAGTGTAATTGTGCATTAGTTTGAGCATTCTTTGGGATTGCCTTTCTTAGGGATTGGAATGAAAACGGACCTTTTCCAGTCCTGTGGCCACTGCTGAATTTTCCAAATTTTCTGGCATATTGAGTGCAGCACTTTCACAGCATCATCTTTCAGGATTTGAAATAGCACAACTGGAATTCCATCACATCCACTAGCTTTGTTCGTAGTGATGCTTTCTAAGGCCCACTTGACTTCACATTCCAGGATGTCTGGCTGTAGGTGAGTGATCACACCATTGTGATTATCTGGGTCATGGAGATCTTTTTTGTACAGTTCTTCTGTGTATTCTTGCCATCTCTTTTAATATCTTCTGCTTCTGTTAGGTCCATACCATTTCTGTCCTTTATTGAGCCCATTTTTGCATGAAATGTTCCCTTGATATCTCTAATTTTCTTGAAGAGGTCTCTAGTCTTTCCCATTCTGTTGTTTTCCTCTATTTCTTTGCATTGATCACTGAGGAAGGCTTTCATATCTCTCCTGGCTATTCTTTGGAACTCTGCATTCAAATGGGAATATCTTTCCTTTTCTCCTTTGCTTTTTGCTTCTCTTCTTTTCACAGCTATTTGTAAGGCCTTGTCAGGCAACCATTTTGCTTTTTGCATTTCTTTTCCATGGGGATGGTCTTGATCCCTGTCTCCTGTACAGTGTCACGAAGCTCCGTCCATCGTTCATCAGGCTCTCTGTCTATCAGATCTAGTCCCTTAAATCTATTTCTCACTTCCACTGTATATTCATAAGGAATTTGATTTAGGTCATACCTGAATGGTCTAGTGGTTATCCCTACTCTCTTCAGTTTAAGTCTGAAGTTTAACTCCTTGGCAATAAGGAGTTCATGATCTGAGCCACAGTCAGCTCCAGGTCTTGTTTTTGCTGACTGTACAGAGCTTCTCCATCTTTGGCTGCAAAGAATATAATCAATCTGATTTCGGTGTTGGCCATCTAATGATGTCCATGTGTAGAGTCTTCTCTTGTGTTGTTGGAAGAGGGTGTTTGCTATGACCAGAGCGTTCTCTTGGCAAAACTCTGTTAAACTTTGCCCTATTTCATTTTGTACTCCAAGGCCAAATTTGCCTGTTACTCCAGGTGTTTCTTGACTTCCTACTTTTGCATTCCAGTCCCCTATTATGAAAAGGACATCTTTTTTGGGTGTTAGTTCTAGAAGGCCTTGTAGGTCTTCATAGAACCATTCAACTTCAGCTTCTTCAGCGTTACTGGTTGGGGCATAGGCTTGGATTACCGTGATATTGAATGGTTTGCCTTGGAAACGAAGAGGTCATTCTGTCGTTTCTGAGATTGCATCCAAGTATTGCATTTCAGACTCTTGTTGACTATGATGGCTACTCCATTTCTTCTAAGGGATTCCTGCCCACAGTAGTAGATATAATGGTCATCTGAGTAAAATTCAGCCATTCCAGTCCATTTTAGTTTGCTGATTCCTAGAATGTCGACATTTCACTCTTGCCACCTCCTGTTTGACCACTTCCAATTTGCCTTGATTCATGGACCTAACATTCCAGGTTCCTATGCAATATTGCTCTTTACAGCATCGGACCTTGCTTCTATCACCAGTCCCATCCACAACTGGATATTGTTTTTGCTTTGGCTCCATCCGTTCACTCTTTCTGGAGTTATTTCTCCACTGATCTCCAGTAGCATATTGGGCATCTACCAACCTGGGGAGTTTTTCTTTCAGTATCCTATCATTTTGCTTTCTCATACTGTTCATGGGGTTCTCAAGGCAAGAATACTGAAGTGGTTTGCCATTCCCTTCTCCAGTGGACCACATTCTGTCAGACCTCTCCACCATGACCCTACCATCTTGGGTGGCCCCACACGGCATGGCTTAGTTTCATTGAGTTAGACAAGACTGCGGTCCTGTGATCAAGTTGGCTAGTTTTCTGTGATTATGGTTTTAGTGTGTCTGCCCTCTGATGCCCTCTTGCAACACCTACCGTCTTACTTGGGTTTCTCTTACCTTGGACATAGGGTAACTCTAGGTCAGGAGGGACGGCCATGAGAAGATACCCCTCGTCCAAGGTAAGTACTTACAGTGGCTTGGAAAGCTAAGATTCTGCTAAAAGAATCCAGACTTATCTGAACCAATTCTATAATCTGTAAAATGGGATTACTAGCAGTGGCAGAGAGTTCTATTAATATTATACTCAGTTTTGACATCACAGAATGTAATGAATGACTCACTGAACCATTTCCAAAATATATGTATATCTTACTTCAGACCTACATTGGACATTGTGGGAAGAACAGTCCAGTGAACAGTTTGTAGTCATTTGGCAAAGACATATGCTGCATTTTCCCTTGTAATTTTTTTTCCTTCTATAACCAGAGACTGTTTTAAAATGGACAAAAAGAATAAGATTATTTTGGAAACTTCTTTCTGGTTCTATAACTGCATTTGCCTGAAATATAATTTGCAGCCCAGTTATGAATATTTAAACTTATAAATCCTTCATTGACATTGTTAGCTGTATTTGACCTCTTTCATATTATCTAGCTGATAAATTAATTCCAAATTTCTACATTTCTCTGACCAAATTTCTACAGGTTTGGGGGTAGAAATAATGTCCTTGGGGAACTGTTTATACTTTTCTCAAATCTGGGGTTTGTAAGGAAGGAAATATTTGTGTATATGAAATCATTTATCTAATTCATTCAATTAAACATCTAAATGATAGGTCAATTAAGCCATATTGAATAACCCCACTCTATAGACAGGACTGTCAAAGACACTGAAGGAAATTTCAAGACAGACAAGAAGCAGTCTTTGTTTTGGAAAAACTTATAATCTATTTAGAGAAAGTAGCCTAACAGATAAGAAAAATGCTTAATACTTGACAGTATAAAAAGAAGCAATTCAGATGAGTAGATTGAGATATGTGATAGAGATATAAAGCAAAGGTAATTAAATATAAGTGGAATTAATCTGAGAAGCCTTCATGTAAGAAGTGAATTTTAAATAGGATTTTGATAAAAGATTAGTGGAGAGAAACTTTAAGTAAGATAAGTAGCCTTCACAACTAGAGACATGAAATATGAAGCTTTGAGCCGAGAATAAGAAATTTTCTCACCCTAAGTAAATACTACATTTAGAAATGTAGTGGAAGCCCTTTCATCTGACATGTATTGGTTGGCTAATCAAAAAAGAACATTTTAAAGGGGATCAAAATATGGAGCACATACAACATTAAACATTTTACTTTAAAGTAAAGCCTATAAATGTATACTCAACCACAATTTTTTAAACATAATGCCAGGATATTTTCTTTTGAAATGGATTCTGTTGATTCCTTTTTCCTTTTAACTTTAATTTTATTTTTAAAATTCATTTTATTGAGATATAGTTGATTTACAATGCTGTTAGTTTCTGCTATATAGCAAAATGATTCAGTTACACACACACACACACACACAGTTTGAATAGGATATATATATATATTGAATTAGTATGTTATATGTATGTATTCTCTTTCTTTTCTAATGCTTCTCTTGCATTAACCACACCCACATGATTTATTCTCAGTTTCCAAGTTCTATTGCAAGCAAGATTAGACTCTGAGACATTTGCTAACCAATATGAATATATAGCCTCCTGCTGTGGCTCACCCCCACCAAAAAACTGCATATAATTGTCCCATCTATACAAAATTTGAAGGCTGATTTTTTTGAGGACACACCTTCAAAAAAAGCTTTCCAATTTTTTAATTTCCATAATAATGACAATTCTTTTAATTTTCATGTCTCATTTAATTGGTTAATTTCTTTGAATTCAGTTATATAAATGCTGTAAATAAGAATTAGTAGGTTTAGGAACATATAAGTGACTATCAGAAAGTAGATCAACTATCCTTTCAGAAAATATAAAAAAATTTTTAAAAAAAGCAACAATTTACAGAAAGACATATTATAGATATTATAAGAAAACAAGAATCTTTTTATAGTACTCCAGGCTGTATTTTAGAATAAAACAGATTACAAAGCAAAAATAAATAAATAGTCAACTCATTTTGAAGGAGTAGAAGTATAAGCATATTTATGGGCTTACTAATAATAACCTGCTGAATGAGGGAATTCATCAAGTAGAGGTTCTCATTTTGTGTATTTTAGAGATGAGTGATATGTTAAGTCAGTTAAGTAAAGATCAGTCAGTAAAGAGATACTCTATTAAGATAGCTATTGGAATACAATTATGAAGGTTAACTCAAAGATGAGCCTAGATTTAGAAGTCAATTAAAAGTGATTGTAGAACTTGAAGTTAAAATAGCTGGAGGTCATCATGTATCACCCATGACTTTAATCCCTAGTGATGATAAATAAAATGCTAGAAGGAGAAAATTAAAACAGCTGCAATCAAAGAATAAGTTAAACATCTTTGTGGCTCAGAAACATAACAGAAATGCAAAATTGTGAATTAAGTGAGGCTGAAGCTACCAGCCTTCTAAGTGTAGTACCAAACATTATTTTAGTAGATTTTACACTTTGAACATCTGGTTCAACATTACGATAGTAAAGAACTTAGACTATGTCTACATAGTGAAAATGATAGTGGATTGTGGTGGATTTATGCTCTCCAAAATATGCCATTTCAGAGCAAATCCACAGGTTCTACCAAAAACTGGTGCAGTCAAACAAACAGTATCCTATTTATGACTTTAGCTCATTGCTAAAATAGCCAATAGGTGAAAATTCTAATTTTGAGCAAGAGCCCATTTTGTGGATCACCCTTGTAGATTAACCAAAAGGCCTCATTCTACAGGGCGTCTTTCTTACCCAAACCAATCTCTAGAGTGACACCTACATAGTTCTTAAACCGATCTAAGCCATGTCTTAGACTCAGGGGCGCAGTAGCCATACCTATGACCTTGAGGATGCTCCAGTAAAAGGCATTGGGAAGGTGATCCTTCTCTACTAGGGGTGATGTGGGGGCTTTCTTGAAGATTTCAAAGTGACCTATCAAAGAGGTCACTTCTATATTTAGAACTAACACCCAAAAAAGATGTCCTCTTCTCTATAGGGGACTGGAATGCAAAAGTAGGAAGTCAAGAGATACCTGGAGTAACAGCCAAATTTGGCCTTGGAGTACAAAATGAAGCAGGGCAAAGACTAACAGTTTTGCCAAGAGCACGCACTGGTCATAGCAAACACCCTCTTCCAATAACACAAGAGAAGACTCTACACATGGATATCACCAGATGGTCAGTACCAAAATCAGATTGATTATATTCTTTGAGGCCAAAGATGGAGAAGCTCTATACTGTCAGCAAACAAAACTGGGAGCTGACTGTACCTCAGATAATAAACTCCTTATTGCCAAATTCAGACTTAAATTGAAGAAAGTAGGAAAAACCACTAGACCATTCAGGTAGGACCCAAATCAAATCTCTTAAGATTATACAGTAGAAGTGACAAATAGGTTCAAGGGATTAGATCTGATAGAGTGCCTGAAGATTTATGAACGGAGGTTCATGGCATTGTATAGGAGATAGTGATCAAGACCATCACCAAGGAAAAGAAAGGCAAAATGGTTATCTGAGGAAATAGCTGAGAAAAGAAGAGAAGCTAAAGGCAAAGGAGAAAAGAAAAGATATACCCATTTGAATGCAGAGTCCCAAAGAATAGCAAGGAGAGATGAGAAAACCTTCATCAGCGATCAGTGCAAAGAAATGGAGGAAAACAACAGAATGGGAAAGACTAGAGATCTCTTCAAGAAAATTAGAGATACCAGTGGAATATTTCATGCAAAGATGGGCACAACAAAGGACAGAAATGGTATGGACCTATGAGAACAGAAGATTATTAAGAAGATGGGGCAAGAATACACAGAACTATACAAGAAAAATCTTCATGACCCAGCTAACCATGATGGTGTGATCACTCACCTAGAGCCAGGCATCCTAGAATGTGAAGTCAAGTGGGCCTGAGAAAGTATCACCACAAACAAAGCTAGTGGAGATGATGGAATTCCAGTTGAGCTATGTCAAATCCTAAAAGATGACGCTGTGAAAGTGCCGCTCTCAACATGCCAGTAAATTTGGAAAACTCAGCAGTGGCCACAGGACTGGAAAAGGTCTGTTTTCATTCCAGTCCCAAAGAAAGGCAGTGCTAAAGAATACTTAAACTACCACAAAATTGCACTCATCTCACATGCTAGCAAAGTAATGCTCAAAATTCTCCAAGCCAGGTTTCAACAGTACGTAAACCGTGAACTTGCAGATGTTCAAGCTGGATTTAAAAACGGCAGAGGAACCAGAGATCAAATTGCCAACATCTGTTGGATCATCGAAAAAGCAAGAGAGTTCCAGAAAAACATCTACTTCTGCTTTATTAACTATGCCAAAGCCTTTGACTGTGTGGATCACAGCAAACTGGAAAATTCTTCAAGAGATGGGAATACCAGACCACCTTACCTGCCTCCTGAGAAATCTGTATGCAGGTCAGGAAGCAAGTTAGAACTGGACATGGAACAACAGGCTGATTCCAGATCAGGAAAGGATTACATCAAGGCTGTATATTGTCATCCTGCTTATTTAACCTATATGCAGAGTACATCGTGAGAAACACTGGGCTGGATGAAGCACAAGCTGGAATCAAGATTGCAGGCAGAAGTATCAATAACCTCAGATATGCAGATGACACCACCCTAATGACAGAAAGCAAAGAAGAACTAAAAAGCCTCTTAATGAAAGTGAAAGAGGAGAGTGAAAAAGTTGGCTTAAAACTCAACATTCAGAAAACTAAGAATGGCATCTAGTCCCATCACTTCATGGCAAATAGATGGGGAAACAATGGAAACAGTGAGACTTTATTTTGGGGGGCTCCAAAATCACTGCAGATGGTGACTACAGCCATGAAATTAAAAGACGCTTGCTCCTTGGAAGAAAAGCTATGACCAACCTAGACAGCATATTAGAAAGCAGAGACATTACCTTGCCAACAAAGATACAGGGATATGGAGGACCATTATTCCCTAGGGTCATGTAGGCAAGAGCCTAGTCTCTTCATTTATGCCACATCTCATCTGGGAAGAGTCGGGAACAAACTCTACTAGTAGAGTTTCTGATTCATCTTGGTGATTCATTAGCTCAGATAGCATACCTGGAAAATATGGGAGGCTGTCAGGTAACAGTGTCTCCCATGCAGAGCAGAATGGACAACAGCACTAGAATGGATCTCTAACTCCTCCTATCCCCTGGCTACTTGCCAATTTTTAAAGTTGCCAGCTCTGATATTCCTCAAGGGAGCATACTCTTCCTCGTTGAGATCAGGCTTCCATTGTTTTCACTCCTGGCACTGGCAGAGGCTCAGAACTCACAAGATAATAGTAATATTTTGTTGAGTGCTTTCCTTGGGTCAGACAATGAGCTCATATAAATGCATTACCTTACAAGAATCCTATGAGCTAAATATTATGTATTTATATTATAAACATATAAAATAATGAAATTTGAGGCACAGAGAGATTAGTCAATTGAGTGGGTTTACAGATGTAGGGGTAAAACTGGTAGTTGAACTCTGCTTTTTCTAACTCCAGAGACAGAACCCTTGAACACCAGGCTATATTGGTTTCTGGCAGGCCATCAAATTTTAGCACACTCTCAGTTTCTCATAACATATCACCTTTGTTCTCGGAAGCATCTCTGTGTATCTCATGACCCAAGTTCAAGCTCTTACTCTTTGAAACACACACGCAAGTGCACACTCAGGGACATGAAGTCTGTTTTCACTGTCTCATTTATAATAGGCTCAGTTATTACTTACACCCAATTTCTTTTCTGGCTGGGCCTTTAAAAGCTTTTTAAATGCTAAGAATCTCCAGGGACCTTCACAAAATGGTTTAAGACCAAAGTAGCAGGATTTGTGTTCCCACAAGTCAGACTAGGCAACTGCCTGCTTCCACTTGCCTGCCTAACCCCCCCAAGTGACAACAGTTGTGTCAAAAGAATGGAAAAGCCAAAGCTTTGTATGCATGTTTAGCAACGTGTGAAAGGTGCTTTCAAGGAGATCTGAAGCAAAGGGCAAATTTCAAATACTTGCTGCATTTCTAGGGCCTACTCATTAAGTGTTCTCTTGCTGTTCAGGGCTGGGAAGCATGGTTCTTTTCCCACTTCACCTTTTCCTCTCTGAAATATCTTTATCAGCTTCCCACTCTTCCGTCTGTCGGAAATTCCTATTTTCCTTTGCAATGATTTCTCAGCAAGCTGACCTCTGCAGATTTCATCAGCCCTCCTTGCTTGCACATGCTGTGACTCATTTTCACTAATTTGTGCACTGTGGAGTGAGCAGAAGCCAGCAGAGACACTGCTGCCTGAGAAGGACTAATCAGCTACCAACGACGGCAGGAGGATATCTGTGTGGAGAGCTCCATGAGCCTCCTGTCCATAAGCTCCTCCTCACTCTGGGCCTCCCACTCTGAAGTTTTGATCTTGGATAAGTGGCGTGAAAGCAAACATCCCTAGCCCTGAGTCAGGCTCACACTGCCAAAACCATATACAGGAGTGTGGCATTTCTTTCCCATTTGTCTGTTTCAAAATTAACATTTGATTACTACAGTGTGTGTGTGTGGTTTTTTTTTGTTTTTTTGTTTTTAAGTAAAGAAAAAGAAATACATGTCTTCTAGTCCTGGCAGATCATTTGTTGTTTTTCTCACCCCTCCTGCTTGTCTCGGGTGTATTTGTGAAATGAGCAAAGGCTGATTTTTAGCAGAGGATATTTCATGGCTTAGTTTCTCATCAAGATGATAAATCAGACTGGGTACCTGAATAATTACATTCATGGAGCTGGACTGTAATTTTTTTTACTGCAGAATTCACAAGGCAGTGCTCCGACTCATTATATACAACAGTTTTCATAACTCATGCAAATACTGCATCCAACTTTTGGATAGATAGAGGGATATTTTTAGGAATTTTCATCAATACTTAATAATGCAATTTGCACTACAAACAGAACACTGCAATAAGGAATTCAAGAGCGAATAAGTGCCATTAAGTCAAGTAAGGGGCTTCATAGACCTGGTTTCCATTTATAATACCTTGTCTCGAGACACATGAATATACATTTTGGCTTAGTCACAGTAGACATTACACTGTTCCTTTCTGCTATGAAAGCAATGAACATGGTCTTTGCTCTGGGAACTGGGAGTACTGAATTCCATTCTCATTTTCATGAGCAAATTGCTATGCGAATTTATAAAACTTAATTTCTTTTTCTTTTAACAGAGAAAAGCACCACCAGCCTCTACTTTCTCTGAGATCATTTTTCAAAGCCTGTTTTGGTTTTGTCAGAGAAATGTATCCCTCTATTCCTATGAACCCGAACCAGAAGCATACAGATCCAGAGGTTCTTGCTTGCTTTTTATATCTGCCACTCCTCCAAAGGCAAAGAAAAAAATCACATACATTAGAAATATAGCAGTTAAAAAAAGAACTAAAAATAAAGGTTGAAGCTATGGAACAATAACCATACCTGAACTCCAAAGCAAAGGATATCTGCTCCAGTAGGACATACAATTTAGCCCTCTGCTTCCTAGGAGTTGAGATAAGAAATAGGATTAGTTATCTAGCACTTTTTTCTTTCAGCAAGGGCTTTTGACAGGGCTTGGATAATAATTTGAGCACAAGATTTAGCCTAAAAGCCCAAATTTAAAATAAAGTCTACTACCAACTAGTTGCACAGAACTGAACAAGTCATTTAATTTCTCTGGGCTTCAATTTTCTTCTCTATAAAATGCAATTGATAATGTATACCTGGAAGTGTGTTGATGAGGATTAAATAGATATGTATGTAAAGCCCAGAGTATAATGCCTGGCCCAGAGTGATATAATGCGTCAATAAGTTTTGATGCTATTACTTTCAAGGGGTTCAACATCTGGTGGAGGAGATAAAATATCTACATAGATAACCATAATTTATCATAAATTATGAATCCTAAAAGAGGTAAAGATAAGAGGTAACAGGAAAAGCTTCTAGCTGGGAATAGGGGCTTGGGGGAATCAATTAATGCTCTGTGGGAAAGGTCTGAAGGGTAGAGTCAAGAGAACACCAAGCGGCAGGAAACATTGTAAGCTGTGTTAGCTGGAGTCCTTTGAGAAACATTCACCCATGGTAAATTAAACATATGAGGTTTTTATTGGGGGAAATGCCTTGGAGTGAAAATAAAGAGATATAGGGAAATCTGGGTGAAATGTCAGACCTTGACCCAAGACTGACCCCAGGGAAGGAGAGAGGGAAGGAAGGTCCTCGATGGTCTTGTAAAATCTAATGAAGTTGCAGCAAGACCTTCGGACCAGGAGCTCTGCAGCCAAAGTTGACTCTTAGAAGAGTCTGTGTCTTCCAGGCTGGGACCTGTCTTGGCAGCCATGCAGTAGCCTGTGCGAAGCATGACCTGTGGCAGGTCTCGTGCTGGTGTCAGCTGGCAGCTGTTGGGGACCCTGGTCACTCATGCTTCTGGCACTTGGAGGTCTATAAGGTGTGTTTTAAAAAAAATTCCCAGGTGGCTCAAGGGGTAAAGAATCCACCTGCCAATGAAGGAGATGCAGGAGATGTGGGTTCAGTCCTTGGGTTGGAAAATCCCCTGGAGGAGGAAATGGCAACCCATTCCAGTAGTCTTGGCTGGGAAATCTCATAGACAGAGGAGCCTGGCAGGCTCCAGTCCATGGGGTGGCAAAGAGTCGGACACAGTGAGCGACTGAGCACACACACAAGGTGTGTTCTCATGGCCACCTCATAAGCAATGACACAAAGACTAACAAACTGGGAACTCATTATCCCAGAAATATATGTAAATATCGTGCAGTTAATAATACAGTTTTGGTTGCTCAATAAACCTCAGTTCAGTCTGAAGATCTGCTGTTTTCTAGTTCTGTGGCAATGGGCAAGTTACTTCACCTGAAACCTGTGTCATCCTCTGAATTATGTGTGTAATGACAGTGAGACCTTCATGAGATTGTTGTAAGGAGGAAATAACATAACTTGTTATAGAGTACTTAGAATAGTGCCTACTTAAGTTCTACTGCTTAAAACAGTAGTTAACACTTAATAAATATCATTATTAATATTTAAATTTTTGCATTATTATTTTAAGGATTGTTACTTGGTTTCATTAGTGTTCTCAGGAAGCAAAGCAGAAGAAGGTTGGGAAATGGGATACTCTTTCGATAGCATTTCCTGATCACTCTCACTGAATATACCACTTTAAAATATTGTAAGTTCCAGAAAACATTAAAAGCAAGCAAACAAACACAATAAATATATATCACTGAAACTGACTCTATGGAATTTGTAGACATAATTTGAGCCGTTTTTATATTGACATTCTTTTTCTTAAGGCTTGCCTGAGTTTGTTTCTTATTATTTACATTTCTCTTTGCTTAAAAAGGATTTAAGAAAGCTTACAAAATATATAAAATCCATCATGATAAACTAAAATCAGAAGTAAATGAGAAAGGAGGATAAGTGGAAGCATAGTAGGAATACAGAAATGGATATAAACGTGCATGAAGATCTAGACACTTGCTGCAACTATGCTAGGCATTTGGTTCCAGATTTCCAGGTGAAAGCTATTGTTACGAAGTCTGTCTAGTAAAAAACCTAACATGAGAAACACATTATTATTTAGTACAAAACTTATTAAAATGTTTTCATTTTCTTAAAATAAGCACAGGGATTATTTCATACAAAAGTGAGAAGCAGTTTCATCTACAAGTCCAAATAGTGTACATGTGGTGAACTGACACGTTTCAGCATCATCCTTACCACAGAGACAGTGATTTCTACAGAATTCCTACTTATGCTTTTAGAGGCAAGATATTTAGCATCTCTGCCTCAGATTCCCTATCTGAAAAATGTGAATAAGTACCTGCTTCATAGACTTCTTATGAGGATTAGATCTATTAATGTAGACAAAGTCCCTAGCACAGTCTGGCACATACAGAACATTTTATAAAGGTGTACTGTTGCTATTCTTAGAAGTCTCAAGGAGTCTGTGACATTTCAACAAAGCAAAATTCATTGCTCTTTGTAGATGGTTTCTTCCACATTCCCCATTAACTTCCTGTCTATGGGAAGGAATGAACTCTCTGGAGAAAAAAGACAAGACACCACTGGAATGCTTTGATCCAGTTATCCCATTTCTAGAATCTACCCTCCCTCCCCCATCTAAAATATATGAAAATTAAATGTATTTAGGTATTAATTGTTGAGTTTTTGGTAAAAGAAGAAAACAGGAAACAAAGCACATTCAAAATAAAGTAAATTAAGTCATCTGTGACATGCTAGCTGATTGTATAGCCATTTACATTATTATTGTGAAAAAAGTAGGAATATGGAAAACCAAAAGTGTTTTACTCTTTACTTTGGTTGTTCAGGCTGGAAACCTGGAAGTCACTCTTTAGGTCTTCACTTTCCTTTCTCTCTGAATATAACTAATTCGCCAGTAATGTTGGTTCTGCTCCCAAGGTTTATTTAAAATATATTTGTTTCCCTTTTACTACATTGCTACCGTTCTTTCCAAATGGACTATTCTCACTGCTTCTTTCTCACTGGCCTCTCACAGCAACTAGTGTGAGAAGCAATAAATATAATTTATATCCTATCACTCTCAGTTTAAAACTCTTCAGTTATTTTCCCATAAGCTCTGTAAGATGATCCTTTTATACTCCATCAATTATCCCCATGATAATGCTGCATATCAAACCACCCCGAACCATGGTGGCTTAAAATCAACTATGATTTAACCTTAAAATCAACTATCACTTAATCTTTAATGATTTACTCAAGCATCTGCAGATCAGCTGGAGGTTGGCTGGTCTAGGTAGGGCTGGTTCAGCTAGTCTAGACTCCAAGCTGCATGTTGGATCCATGTCTGCCACACGTGTCTCTCATCCTCCTCTTATTAATGGACTATCTGGAACATGTTCTTTCACCAAAGGAACAGAAATGCAACAGAGTGAGCCCAACTGAGCAGACCTATGACAAACCTCTTCTTGCATCATATCTGCAGTGTCCCCCTTGACCAAAGAAGTGACAACAGCTGAGGCCAGAGTTAAGGGTGAGCAAAGGTCACCCATCCACTGCGCAACCAGAGCCAGTCACATGGCTGAGTCCAACAACAGTGTGTTCATCCTTGGAAGTGGGCAGGAGGCAGGAAGTGAGTATTTGCCTAAGAGCAATCTTAGGGCTTCTCTGGTAGCTCAGCTGATAAAGAATTTGCCTGCAATGTCGGAGACCTCAGTTCGATTCTTGGATTGGAAAGGTCTCCTGGAGAAGGGATAGGCTACCCACTCCAGTATTCTTGGGCTTTCTTGGTGGCTCAGACAGAAAAGACTCTGCCTGCAATGCGGGAGACCTGGGTTCAATCCCTGGGTTGGGAAGATTCCCTGGAGGAGGGCATGGCAGCCCACTCCAGTAGTCTTGCCTGGAGAATCCCCATGGACAGAGGAGCCGGGCAGGATACAGAGTCATACATGACTTAGCAACTGAGCACACAGCACCATTTACGACATGTGTCTTTCTAACTTCATCTAAATTATTCACCTTGAACTACAAGCCTCACTGGTTTTTTCCCAGTTCTTCAAACAGGACCAGATTTTTCTGGCCTCAGGACATTTGCGAATGCAGTTCCCTGAAGCTTTGTAGGGCTTCCCAGGTGGCACTAGTGGTAAAGAACCTGATTGCCAATGCAGGAGACTTAAGACATGCGGGGTTGATCCCTGTGTTGGGAAGATCTCCTGGAGGAGGGCATGGAAACCCACTCCAGTATTCTTGCCTAGGAAACCTCACGGACAGAGAAGCCTGATGGGCTACGGTCCATAGGTAGCAAAGTCGGACATGGCTGAAGCAAGTTAACTCAGCACACAGTAGTGCCGGCTCTGTCGGTCTTCACAGGGCTGTTCTTTCTCATCTTAGCTTAGACATCATTTCCTCAGAAAGGTCTTTTCTGGAGACAGTAGGAGGAGGTAACCTCCTGTGATTCTCTAGGTGTCCTTCTCTTTGATATAAGCATATATATCAATTTGTTATCTTTGTTTTCTTTCTACTAGCTTTGGGATCTATCTTCCCTACTAAGCTGACGTTTTTCTTCCATTTTTGTATTGTCTGATGTGTTAGTTTTCCCCTTGTAATAACAATCAAGAGGTGGGGGTGTGGAGATGAGTCAGAAGCAGTCTAGGGCTTCACAAGTGTGCACATTCCACTCAAATTCTGCCATGGCCCAATTCTTTTTCTTAATCCCCTCCTTCTCAATAAGACTCGTCTGTCATGAGCTTATCTTCCTGAATTTGGTCCTTGCTTTCTCAGTTTACCAATCTGACAAGTTCACCCCTTTTGCTTTGCTTTATCTTCTGAAAGTATTTCCTCTTAAATTGTGAGCTATGTACTGGACAGTGACTCCTGTTACTAATAAACATTTCCACCAGAGAAGTATCAGTGACCCTACTCTGCCAAACTGGCTTCTCTCCTGCTGTCTGAGCTGCTCTCCGGTCACATCCATACTGGATACTGGCAGCACCACGACTATAGCCAGGCCTCCTTTTACCACTGCAAACCTCTTTCTTAGCATGGAAAACAGTCTAGAAGCTAGATTAGGTAGCCTAAAGTTTATACCAAAAGTTCTGCTCCACTCTAAACAAGTACTTACAGTAATGAGTCTTCCAGTTTTCTTACTGGACCTTTTGTAATGATCGTAAAGATCAATCCAGCAGACATTGGCTCCTATTACTGATTAAAAGATAATGTCAAGCTGAATGCAGAGAGGTGACTGTCAAACTGGAGTGTTTTGGTTTATAGTTGACTGGAAATTAATATTGAATTGTATATAAACTCTAACTCAGTGGAATGACCCACCAACACTAAATTGAACTGCACATTTCACAGAGACCCAAGATGAAATTTGGGGACAGAAACAACTATTGATTTTTTTTTTTTTTCAGGAGGAGTGAAACTAGCTATTTTGTGGTTTCTATACACATGCATTTTTTTTTGCTGAATATTTCTTGTGGGAGTATCCACTGAAATATGCAAGGGTCATTAGAATAAAGGCTAGATTTTTAGAAAAGAAAGTTTTTTACAACTTTGATGACTTGCCCATTTTTACAAACAATGAAATTTATGGTACATCAACTGTTCATTTTCATATTTTCTCCCACTCTTTTTGCCCCTCTCTTTGTAGATGTATTTAACCCAACAATGCATCTTAAAATCACTGCCATATGCTTTCTGGTCTCACACTTAATTTTTAATGCCCACCTCCTTGGCCTGCTTCTCTATCCAAGTTTCTAAAGAATCTGTAAAACTACTCTTACTAAAAAAATGCCTTGTTGCCTGTTTATTTCAGGCACTGTTCCTACCAAGTACTCTTCTAGAACCAAATTTCCTAAATTTCTAAATCACAAACATGATTTGAGTGACAGTTTTATCAATTCTTCTGAGAATAATACATAACTAGTACCATTATACTTGCATAAGAGAGGAATTAATTTATTACAAACAAAGGTTGCAGAGTAATACAAAGTTGTCCAGTTCCTAATCTCTGGAATCTGTGAGTCTGTTACTGTACATGGCAAAAGAAACTTTTCAGAAGTGATTGTGTTAGGGATCCTGAAGTGGAGAGATTTTCCTAGATTCCCTGGTTGAGCCTGATAGAATCATAAGTGTCCCCATAAGTGAAAGCAGGAGATAGGAGAGCCAGAGTCAGAAACAGATATGAAGCTGTTGTGCTGCTGGGTTCGAAGATGGAAGAATGGATCATGAACCAGGGAATGCAGGCAGCCTCTAGGATTTTGGAACTGACAGGGAAATGAATGCTCCCTAGAGAAACCAGAAGGAATACAGTTCTGCCAACAGACACCTTGATTTTAGTTCAGTGAGTCCTATCTCAGATTTCTGACTTCCGGAACTGTAAGATAACACATCTACATTGTTTTCAGCTATTAATTTCATGGTTATTTGTTACAGCGACAAGAGGAAACTAATATAGATGCTTCAGGGTATTAAGGCTTAATTTTGTCTAAGAATCCCAGTTGAGAAAATGTTGCCACCAGGGTAAGCAAAGGTTTCTAATGAAAACGAGAAATCTCTCTTGGTTGCCTTTGCCATTCATCCATCCACTGAATGTGTCTCTGGGGAGAAACTTCTCTCCAGAAGTACTGTGTTTTAGTTTTTTGGCTATTTGCATATGGTAGATTGAGAAGACTGTGTGTGTGCTCAGTCGCTCAATCATGTCTGACTCGTGACTGCATAGACTGTAGCCCACCAGGCTCCTCTGTCTATGGAATTTTCCAGGCAAGAATAATGGAGTGGGTTGCCATTTCCTATTCCATTGAGAGGACTACATTTATCATTTGATTCTAATCAAGCAATCTTTTACTGGCCTCTACAAATGACTTTACCAGTCTGAAGAATCAGCAGCAGCAGAAATGTCTCCTTCAAACAAATGGGAAAACACATTTGCAGACAGGGAGAATTCTGGTATCTCATAAGCAATCATAGGTGATCCAGAACCTATGTTACTCTAATGTTATCATACTCTTAACCTTCAAGCTTATGCCTTGGTGGTCAAAATATTAAGTTGAGATGTTGAGTAATATCTGCAGAGTGTTTTCTAAACATTCAGACCCACAGGATTGTCAAAGATATTCAACATCATATTCACTTAGAAGGAGCTGGATGGGAACCTCGCGCACCAGCAGTGAGAGCCCCAGACATTTATTGTCTATAGGAGTCTTCACAGAGTTCTGTGCAGCATAGGCCAGCTATAAGGAGACAAGGTCTATAAGGAGAGAATTCAAAGCCTTGTGCCCCCAAGAGCCTATAGCTTTTATAATAACCACGATAGAGTCATAATTTCCAGAGTATCCACAAAGGACATGTCGGTGCAATTCAGCACACTTGGGAAAGCCCCAAGAATGGCTTCCTATCAGGTATTTATAGTTCCTACTAGGTATTTATATGTATTTTCCTCGCCATTCAAATGTAATTTATTAATCATGGGTCACATCTTACCATAAACATTGGTTAGCAACATAGTTGCATATTACACTTAAATTAATCAAGCTTGAAAGTTAATTGAAGTTCAAATTCTCATGTCAAATGGAAAAGATTTTGTGAACTCTTTACCCATAAATATGTTGGAAATTGTCCATTTTCCATATGTGTGTGTGTGTGTGTGTGTGTATTTATATAATCATCATTATTCTTAGCAGTTGTTTTTGAGGAGGAACATGTATATAAAGCTATGGGCTTCCCTGGTGGCTCAGAGGTTAAAGCGTCTGCCTCCAATGCGGGAGACCCGGGTTCTATCCCTGGGTCGGGAAGATCCCCTGGAGAAGGAAATGGCAACCCACTCCAGTATTCGTGCCCGGAGAATCCCATGGATGAAGGAGCCTGGTGAGCTACAGCCCATAGGGTCGCAAAGAGTCGGACACGACTGAGCGACTTCACTTCACTTCACTTCGTGTGCTTTATATACATTGGCTTATTAAGTCATCATATGAGCCTTGTGACGAAGGTATAATGAAAGCTAGCTTTTCATAAGGACACCAGGATTCAAAGTTTTTTTAGAAAGTGAATGTCAAGGTGAGTATCTGAATCCAGCTCTATCTGCTTCTAAAGCCCACTCTCCTAATCAGTTTACTGTCCTTGCAGCCTCCTCATTGCCAGATTCAAATTGTGGCTGGCCCCTGTCACAGACACCTGTGTCTTCAGCTAGGTGGATTGGTGCCCCTTTGTTGGTCTTGCAGACCCACCTAAAAGTGTCATTAGTGAAGGAGGGCATTCACTCTATAACGAAAGTGCCCCTAAGACAAAGAATGAATTTGTACATGCTTAGTTTCTCAAACTGAAATGGAGTGTCTTTAATGGTTAAAAAAAGAAAGGAAGAAAAGAGAGGATCTGGGGACACTGAACACTTCAGCAGTTTACAATGGTCTTTTCTCAGTTACATTCAGCAGAATGCAGGCGGATTCTGAAGAGTGCTGGATTTGTATCAAAAGAGAGTGGTGAATTCGTTGGGGAGAACAGCCTTTAACTTCATGTGTAAAGAAAGGCTTGAATGTGGAGGTAGTAAGGGTCAACGGTATTCACTAATCACTTCCCTGACAAAAGAGACTGCCTCCACTTCTTACAGACATCAATAGAAACACTAAATCCTTCCATAGCATTTCAGCTGATTCCTTTCACAGCAGGATCACTACTGTTTCACCTCACTTTTGAAATCCTGCAGTCTTTACTAGCCGTTTGGTGGAGTTATAAATGATTGTCTGTCTCAATCAACAAGTGGTAAATCTCCCTTAGTTATAATTTAATTTAAATTAGCTTACCTGGGAAGCAGATCTCTGCACGTGTAAATTACCATAAACAGCAGCCTTCTTTGACGATTTACATAATTAAATGAGAGAATATTAAGACATTACTGTGAAGTGGCAACCTATGATGCCTATTTTTTTTTAAAGTGAAGAAAGGGTAATCCTTCCCTCTTCCCTGTTGCCATTTTATATCAAAGCAAACCTCATTAAGATACCTATGGTCTTAAAGATACATTTTTCTGAGATGCTGTGCCCAAAATGTGTAGCTTTCCTTGACATTTTTTAAAAACTGAAGAATGCTATAATTCCCAACTGCATAAAGGTAGGATATTACAGTATATCTGATTTATAAAATTGACTACATAGTAGATATTTTGCAGTATAGAAAACTAAGAAAAAGTGCTTCAATTAATCGTACTTTGGAAAATATTTCATATGACGTTGTTCCACTCAGCACTGTGAGGGGGAAGATATTTTCTTCAAAGAGGACTCTTGGGATTTTAAAAATATTTCTGCCTTTGGGAGTGAGGATTTGAAAATGTTGTTGGAAAGTTGTGAAATTTAAGATGCAAAATTGTTACTGGTTTTGCCAATGGAGAAGCCAAGTGAAGTAGTCAAATTCTGTGAAGAAAACCCTGGTTTTCAGACCACAAAGCTGTGAGAAGAGATTGATTGCACACATTTTTTAGACTTTTCATGGATTTTTAATTGCCACTTGATTTAAAAAAGAACACAAGCTTTTGAAAGAAGGAGAAACTATTTAGGTATCATTGCTTGTTCCTCTGAAGAATGCACACAGGCTAGAGAAGGCCTGTCCAGGAGGCAGGTGCTGCCATGCAGGGAAATGCCTTGATTTTGTGGTAACATCCAAGGCCACTATCAGGCAAGCTATCTGAGAGGTCATGGAAGAGAAAGACCTGATGTCAGTGCTCAGGTCAATTTAAAACACACAGTAGGAATTGAGGGGAAAGAAATGGGGCAGGTTGGCATTTTAGTGATAGAGTGTGAACATGAACATACTACCTGAATCTGATTTACATGATATTCATACACAGGATCAGCTACTCAATTTATAGGCCCATTGCAAGATGAAAATGTGGGGCCCCTTATTCAAAAAACAGGAGAAAAAGTACCATGAAGTATACTAAGATATCAAGGTTTTCCTTTCATCCATGTATGAACTCTTCTGATACGTGTGTTCTATTGTTTCATCAAGTTTTCATACAAGACACAAATTCAAAGATAAAATTATTAAGAATTTCAAGACAGTGGCAGGAGAACATTAAACCGTTAGACTATTGCGGGTCTGGCCCTGTGCCCTATTCCTTTGCTATAACCAGCCTTTACCAATGATAGCCTTGAACAGCTGTTTTAGTTCAGTTCAGCCACTCAGTCACGTCCAACTCTACAACCCCATGGACTGCAGCACTCTAGGCTTCCCTGTCATCACCAACTTGCAGATATTGCTCAAACTCATGTCCATCAAGTTGGTGATGCCGTCCAACCATCTCATCTTCTGTCATCCTTTTCTCCTGCTTCAGTCTTTCCCAGCATCAGGGTCTTTTCCAAGACAGCTGGTAGAGATTAGTGAAGGGCCAGTTCTGATTTGTACACATTTATCTAGACAGCCTCTTAGAACTCTGTGTATTGAGTGGTTACCAACTCCAGTATTCTTGCTAGAGCATCACATGATCAGAGGACGCCGGTGGCCTGTTTTCCAAGTCACTGTCTTTTCCAAGAACATCTGGTGGAGATTGGTGAATGGCCAACTCTGATTTGTATACATTTATCTAGACAGCCCTCTTTCTTAGAACTCTGTGTAAGGAATGGCTACCCATTCCATATTCTTGCCTGGAGAATTCCACGATCAGAGGACCCTGGGGGGCTATAGTCCAAGGGGTTGCAAAGCACACACACAGCAGCTTCTGGTCAGCCCTCTTAGAAGTCTGAGTAGACAATCCATGAGACTACCTAGGTTTAGTTGGGTACATGGGTCTTATGTTCATAATAGAGTTCAGGCTGGAAATATCATTTAGAGATTAGTCTACTTGTAGAGCTTATTAAAAGCTACAAAGAAAATGAAATCACATAGAGAGATCGAGAGCAAACAGGGACCATAGGTGAGAAGAAAATAAAACTTTGCTTTTCTTCCTAGACTGCTAGCTTCATGAAAGCAGATCATATGCTTTAACTGGTTTGTGCAAGTCTGGCAATGAGTAAAGAGTCTCACATGCTAGAGGTGTTAGATAAATGCACAAAGAATTAATAAAATGCAAACAACAAGTTGTCTGAAGGTATTATTATTTTTCTCACAGACTTTGCCTTAACTGCCTCTAATTTGGTGAGGCTTGCTTTTCCAGCAGAAATTATATATTGATACATTATATGCATACTTGTTATAGGTAATTTTATTTTTTTATTTCTGTAAGTAATGAACCTATTTTTCCATGCCTTCTGTGATACTTAAAGTGAAAGTAAAGTGAAGTCGCTCAGTTGTATCCGACTCTTTGCAGCCCCATGAACTGGGGCCTACCAGGATCCTCTGTCCATGGGATTTTCCAGGCAAGAGCACTGGAGTGGGTTACCATTTCCTTCTCCAGGGGATCTTCCTGACCCAGGGATCAAACCCGGGTCTCCCACATTATAGGCAGATACTTTACCATCTGAGCCACCTAAGAATATTTAGCTTGGAATAACTCACTCAAATGTAACTTCAGCATTTTTTTTCCCTCTTTCCCCCTTGTCATTGAAGATATTGTAACGTAAATTTGATATCATATATACATTTTCTCTAGGAGCTTCATAAGCAATTTCCAGTGGCTATTTGGTTCACTGTTTCTTAACATTTTGTTCCCCTGGAAGAATTTCCATTGCTGTTTTTCATTTCCTTTGGAAAAGGGAAAAAGGAAAAATAGAACAACAGTATCTTTCAAAATGTGCTTTATGAACAAATATGCTTGCAAGACCTGGTTTCTCAAATCGTTACACAAATTGAAAGGCTTTAGCACTCCTTCCATCCCCCAACCCCGAGCATTTTCCCCAGCAAAAATCTGTAACAGTTTCTGTCTTGTGAGCAGTCTTTTAATCCCAGCCATGGCATTTGTGACTTGGCTAATTATGAAGTACAATTAAAAGATGATTAAGAATTTTTCCCTTCTCAGCCAGAACTCAGGAAGTGTTCTCTTTGTTCTCACCTATTTAATCACCTTTGCAGTCATTTCCAATCTAGCTTTACTCCTTTTGACATATCCCAAAATAGCCTTTTTAATTCTGGCCGGAGATGTTCTTTCTTCTTATCTGATCTGGCACCGTCTCCTGCTTTATTGGCTGCTATCAAATAAGATACCCTTTCAAAGCATCTAAAGTCACAGATGCCTCAGTTTTGATGCTGTAAACCCCCAAACTTCTGCTTGTCTTTCATAAGTCTTAAAAGTAGGACCAAAGGTTCTGGAGTCTCTATCTTTGCCAACAAAATGAACAGGGACTTTTGTTGTTATTGTTGTTGTGTGTTTTTGTTTTTATCAACATCCTGAAATGCTGATAAAAAACACTCTTAATTCCTAGTCCCTATTTCTCTGATGCTTCGACTGAGAATTTTAAAGGACTGGAGAAAGACAGCTTGGCTTAGAAGAGGGACGACATCATAATTTTAGACCCAGGGAAGGGCATTTATGAAGACTTAGAAGTGAGAACAAGGACGTGGCGTTGGGTGATGCTGTGCCCCTACTATAGGAGTTCTGGCGGCCAGTGATGGCTCTGAGTAGCTGTCATCAACCTTTCAGGAACAACCTGATGCTTTTGCCCTTGGAACTCAGATAGGCCACAGTGAGTAGAAGGGCCCTCATCTAGGGAGGAGCTACACTGTAATGACTAAGGGCTGGCTCAGGAGCCACAGTGCATGACTAAACTTAAACTTGAGTGCATGTGTGGATGCGTGCTAAGTCGCTTCAGTCATGTGTGACTCTTTGCTACCCTGAGGACCATAGCCCACCAGGCTCCCCTGTTCATGGGTTTCTTCAGGCACGAATACTGGAGCAGGTTGCCATGAACCAGAGGATCTTCCCAACCCAGGGATTGAACCCACGTCTCTTATGTCTCCTTCATTGGCAGGTGGGTTCTTTACCACTAGCGCCATCTGGGAAGCCCCAAACTTAAACTTACCAGCAGTATAACCTTGACCAAGTTAGTGAACCTCTTTGTGCTTTAAAATGGCCGTTTCAATACACCACTGGAAGATTGGTGTGGATATGTTTTAGTCAACATTTTTGAGCCACTAATCTTGCCAAACACATTGACATAAATTCTTTACATGAGAATAGTTTGTGTATTTATAGACATTTAAAACATTATGAACTGTTATACATTTTCTTAGTTGAAAACCTTTGTAGTTTTTATTATTTTCAATTATTTTCTGCATTTTAGTGATGAGAAAACAACAGAGAATAAAAAGAGGTAGAGTGTTTTGCTCAAGGTCACATAGCTGGTAATTCTAGGCTGCACACCCGCAGTGAGCTTTCTAGTCCAGTGAGATTCCCATGACAGCTCCGCTCTCAACAATCTGCTTTTAATCAATTGCCAAAGCAGCACTCAACTTCCTGGTTCTCTTACCAGCCATCGTTAGGCTGAATCTCTCCAAGAATTTCTTTCGACCCAGAGTTTCATAACTATATATCAATCTGCCACCTGAACCTCCTCTCTTCCCAAATCCTGGCCTTCTGGATTTCAATTCCTCTGGCTTCCAGGCTGATGCCTTAACATCTGCTTTCTGATGGTACGCAGTTTAGAAGACTAAAAAAAAGAACAATTTGTTTTTGGTGGTTTGAGAATATGTGCTTCCAACAGTTATTACTTGCCATTATCAACAGGGAAGAACATACCCTCTTGGCCAGTACTGAGACCCAGGCCAATGTCTTATGGTGGGGAAAGGACGACCATGCTAGACAATCTCCTGCAGGGAGAAGCTGGGCTCTAAAGGCGTGGAACAAAGGATAATTATATTATCTCACTCATTAAACTGGAATTATGTGAGGATGAACGTCAAACTAAAGGACAGAATATCAGAAGAAAAGACATTTGGCAGAACTTCCCTGACAGATGAGGCATTTGGTGAGGTCAGTCAATGAAAGCATCATTGTTTTGGACAGCTTGGGCTCAGATTTGGGTAAAAACAGGGTTGTTTCTGTAAGTGTTGCTGAGTTTGAATCAGAGAAGGTTTTAAATAAGAAGAATTGGAATTTAGGTCATAGGCTGGGATGTGTTTGTTTTTAAGAATTGCATGTCTATGGTATCCTTCTGTCCATTCTTAAAATGTTTGAGAGAGTTGAAGTGAATTTTAGGAAAGGCTTTGCAAGACTCAGCAAACCTTGTATTGGAAGATGACATTTTAATTAAAGTAACAAAGATTGTCACAGCAAAAACTACTTCTCAGTGAACAACTTCTGAGTGCCATACACAGTGCAAAATCCTTTCTACACATTCTCTTAGTGTTTCTTACAAACCTATGAGATACACATTAGCCCTATTTTCTAAAAAAAGAAGCTGACTTTTATGAATGGTGGTTACAGGCTCACCGTGGTTGAGGTTGCCCTGAATAATAGTCACATCTTGATTATCCAAGGGAATTCTGAACCAAGCTTTCAAATTATACACACTTTATCAAGCATTGGCCCATTTCTATCCAGATGACCTTCTATAGGATATTTCTAGAGCACTCATACTGGCTTCTGGCTTTCATGGTGTGAGAATGTTGTTTTAAAGATCTGTACTTAAAATTATTTTGAGGCCATGATGTGATGGGAAATAATTCGATATAAAGTTAGGCAGACTTTGGTCAAAGAATGTCTACCAGAGGCAGAACTTAGAAACTGAATGTATAGATTCAAAAGTCTGATGGGTTTTGAGTCCCAACCTGTTACTTAGCAGTTGTGTGACAAGTTATTTAACATTTTGTGCCTTTTTTTTTCTTATCTATACAAGGGAGCAAGTAGTGGTAGCCTACCCCACGGTGTTGCTAATAGGATTAAATAAATTATCTTATTTAAATCATCTGGAATCATGTTTTACATGTAGTTAAATACTCTATAAATATTAGCCATTTTTTGAAATTATTGGCATCGCTGATTGTCTTGTGTCATTTCACTGTACAATATCATCATTTTATTCTTCTGCTCAGATGCTTTGGTAACTCCACATTCCTTATAGAATAAATTATGATGATTTTCAATTTTGATTATTTAACATGTGCCATGCACTGTGACAAGCACATGGTCTCGTTTAATCCACACAATAATCAGAAAAGGTTGGCAGTGTTATTAACACCATTTTACAGAAAGATGGGATTCAATGAGATTTTAAAACTTGCCAAAGATAATAAAGCTAACAGTGGCCAATTTTAAGTATAATCCAGCTTTCTGTAACTTCAGTGTTCTTCATCACTGTGTTATATAGCTTGTAACCTTTCTTCCTTACACCACCTGCTCACCCAATACCTCTCAGCACACTGTGGCATCTACTTTGCCAGCCTGTTCGCACCCAACTTTCCAAAAGTGTACACTCCACTCCAGGAATGCTAAATGCCTGTGGCATGCTGAGCTCTTCTGTGCCTCGTGACTCTGCGTGTACTCTTAGCGTCTCCAGTGCCCTTCCACTTTGTAAATCAGGAAAGTAGCTTCATGCTCCAAGAGTCACATCCTGTCACCTCGCTTTGAGCTCTCCACTTACTTTAGGTGAGATTTGGCTGTCTTGTCTCCATGCCCTCCTGTGACCCATTGCACAATGTCCAATGTTTTATTTTTATTAAATATTTGTCTTCAGCCTTTCAACAGTGGAAAAGTTTTACTTTGTATCTTTGCCTCCTCCAGAACTCAGAATTTAGTCTTTCACAAAGTAAGCAAGTTGTAAAATTATAAAATAAATGAATTAATGAATAAAAATTCAAATTATTTTCTAGAGCAGCACTGTCTAGTAGTAATGCTCTCAAAAATAATTGTGATGATGAAAGTGTTCAATATTTGTCCAGTATGGTAACCACAAGTCACATGTTCCTGTTGAAACCATGAAATGTGACTGATGTAATTGCATTACAATAATTTTAATTTACTTGGTTCTAAGTAATCTAAATTTGAAGAACTGCATGTGGCTAGTATATTGGAGGGCACAGTTGTCGAGTTAGAGCTGGAGGAGGATTTTATTCAAGATTCTTCTGGTATATGCCTTGTCTGTAATTCATTCTTAGTTACATTCTGCATCTTATACTTGGTCAAAGTCTTGGAGTTACATCTGTTGGAAAACAGAGGTTTTTAAAATGCGGCAATGAGACAACATCCTTCCACTAGCACAGTACAGTTCCCTCTGAGTACAGAATAATAGCTCTTCAGAGGGGAAATTTGGCCTCTTAGAGCCACTCAGGAGTTTCTGTGACAGGGTTAGCAGTCTCCTCCACAGCCCTTGGGTTCACAGGGAATGTTCAGGGACTAAGTAAAATGTCCGTGTTGGGTGCACTCAGGTTCTCTGGAGTTTACAGGTGGGAAGAGACATCAGTCTCTCTTTATATCCTTTCACTGGGCCCCTTTGACATTGTGCACAACTGTCTGTTTTCCATTTGTCTTATTTTACTGTCATTATTTGCTAATGTTCCATCCTGTCCCATCCTCAGTGACTTCATTGAGAGCCAGACTCTTTTTATTATGCACCTTTATTTCCCTAAGACTTACCATTGCATGTGACAAAAGGAAGAGGGTCAATACATGTTTGATAAATGAGTAAACGAACATTGAATTAAGGAACAAGGTTGATTCTGGGACTCCAAGAGGCCTAACACATCCATCACAGAAGAATGAATACGGAGGGAAACCAGCCTGCAGCAGTGCCATCCGCTGGACAGGGAGACATGTGAGGACAGAATCCTGTCCTGTTTGCAGGGCAGTCACAAAGAGAAACAGTCATACATTCTAGGCCAGTCCAGGCAGTTAGATTGGGTGAAGTTTCAGTCAAGTTGGCAGTACTATCTTGCCATCTACCTGAGGGAGTTTGTATTTAATGAAGAGGAAGCTGCAAGATGTTTTAACAAAGCCTTTTTTCAGAATCCTCATGTTGGCTGGAGAGCTTGCCCAGCCTCCCAGAGTGCTGAAATGAACTTGACCCATAAATGTGCAGCTCTTCTTTTTTGTGTAATCTTTGTCTGAGAATCTCTTGGAGAAAAACATGAAAGTGGTGAGGAAACCCCAGAAATGCATGTATGCATGCACACATATACGCATCCTAGGAGCAGGCAGTAGCAAGTTAAATGCTGAAATGGAGCATGAACAGGGATTCATCTCAGTTCAATTTAATTCAGTTTAGTAAAAAATTAAGTGGGTATCTACTATGGGGAGATATGAGGATAATTAAGACTCAGTTTCTTCCTTTAAAGAATTCACAGATTTATACAGAAAAAAAATGTGAACAGATGACTTGTAATAGATTGTGATGAATGCAGTAGTAGAGGTGTGCTGGGTTCTGTGGTGCCACATAGGAGGGGACCATTAGGTCTTCTTGATTTCATCTTAAACAATGTGTAGAAATTCTTTAGCTGTACAATTTGGGGGTGTAGAGAGTAGGAAGGGACGGAGAAGACCCTTCAGTTGGAAGCAAGAGCATCGGCAATGGCACCGAGATATGACCGAGCATATAGGGGATGCTTGGGGGAAAGGTGCCTGCCTCTCCCAGTGGGGGCTACTTAATCATTTCATTAAAAGATTGCTCTGCCTTTCCAGAATTTCAAAGATGATGTTTACTATTATATATGGGATGCATTGACAAAAGGATAACGTCTAAATATAAAGGTCAACTGGGAAGCTGGTATAACGATTTCAGGGTGAGAGGTTTAGGGTTCCAGTCAGAATTATAGTTGTGAAAATAAAAAGCAAAACTTTCCAAGGTATATTCTAGAGAAGTGATTCTCAATCTCCTGTCTAATAATTTCTGAGAAAGAAAGCATAACTTTAATCTGTAGTAGTGATTGTATACCACACGTATGTTTCTAGAAAGTAATGTGGGGATATAATTTGGAAAGTCATTCTAGATAATTCTAGTATAGAAACCACCTTTGAACCACCCCATCAGGGATAATCCCTATTCTAGAGGCTGAAGATGTAAAAATATAAATGTTACGGTTTATTAAGAGTGTACAACGAGCAAAATTTTGGCAGCTGTAATTTAACTTGATCTTTACAACAGCCTTATAGAGTAGGAATTCATCCTCATTTTACCACGGGGGTACCTGAAATTCAGCTAGATTCTGAACCTTGCTGCGGTTCCCATTATTACTAAAGACCATGCCTGGATTTGAGCCAAGGACCATCTGATTGCAAAGCTCCAGATCTTTGCAGCTCTCTCAGGGAGCTTTAGTACTGTGACCTGAGAAAATCCTGGCATCATAATAGAGGAGCATCACTTACAGGAAAGAAGAAATTGGCAAAAGGGATAGACTTCAGAACAGAGGTGCCAGGCCAGTACTCTGATCAATTCCCTTCTGCAGTTAGCTTTGTTCCAACATTATCACTGGAGTCTATCAATGTATGATGAATCACGTGCTGGACTGCTCCAAGCACATGGGAGGGAAATGAAGGAAGCATCCATTCATTTTTTTTTTTTCCAATCAGCATGTGTTTATTAAGCAAATATACCTCGGGCACTTTGCTCCATATAAAAGATAAAAAGGTCTATTTATAAACATTGCTTTTGCTCTTCAGAAATCCACAGTTTTGTGCAGTCTAAACTTTGTAAATTATATTTCTAGTAGAGAGTGCTAAAGTGGTCAAGTACAGATGAAAATCAAGTGTCATGAGAATACAGCAGAGGGGATGACCAGCTCCTTGCTAGAAGCTGAGAGTCTTCACACAGCTAGTTATGTGGCAGTTGTTTCTTAGAGAATGAGTTGGAAATGTGCCCAGTGGAGAAGTGAGAAAGGCATTCCAGGAGGAGGGGACAGCAGGGCAAAGGCACAGTAAACTGAAATTGTTTTAGGAGATGGAAAGAGCTCCATGTGGCAAGAGGTGAAAGGGCAGGGCAGGATTTTAAAGAGATTTGTATTCTCTCCTTTAGGAAAAGGATTCCATCCTTGAGTTGGGGGCAGGTAAGGGAGTGGGAGGGAGCAGGGAGATGGCAATAGCTTGGTGTTACAGAAAAAAATTTCAAGAGCAAATGGGGAAGGATTTGATTGGAGGTGGATGGTGCTCAGAGAATAGGATCAGAGCCTAAAGTTCCACCTCAGGCAGAGCCTGGTCTGTCCTCACTTCCCAGCTTCTCCCCTAAACATTTCTTCTGAGCACCAGGTAATTTTAGAAGTCAAATGTGAATGCAGAAGTGGTTTTGCCCAGCACTTGGAGAATTCAAGGTAGAAGGCTGCACACCTGCCCTAAAATGAATCAATGCCCCGGGCCTCCCCAGAGCAACAAAATTAGTCCTTGACACCTAGACCTTTTTCCTTTGTTTTTTTTCTCATGTTGCCTGAAGGCTCTTCTTTTGACTTGCATAATTCCCTCATCTAGCAGGGGGCCTCATATAAACTCTGCCGCACTGCTAATATTTCATTGTCATTTTCAGCTCTATTACGTCTTTCTCTCAATCATTCTTTAGAGCAGGAGATGTCATCTAGAGGGGTTGTGCAGCTTGCATAAATGAATTATGAATCCTCACGATTTCAAGTAGGTTACCAAGCCCCTTCCAAGCAGAACCAGGCATCTGGTAACTCCAACGTGTGAAAAGGACATTATGCATATGTATGCAGAGACACATGCCCTACAGCGCTTCTGAAGTGCTTGCCACATTTTTACTTACACAGGCGCCATATGCAAGGGGACCTGGGAACCAACCACTCTTAGAAAGGGAAGTGCTTTCACAAATCCTTTCCTTTCTCTCTTCCTGCTACAATTCCTCAGTTTATTTATTTTTTGAACCCATGAAGGGAGTGAGGAAAAGGATTTCCTGAGCCTCTCATTATGTATGAAGCTTTGCACATATGCAGGCTTGCGTGTGTGCTAAGTTGCTTTAGTCGTGTCCCACTCTTTGTGACCCCATGAACTGTAGCCTACCAGTCTCCTCTGTCCATGGAATTCTCCAGACAAGAATACTGAAGTGGATTGCCATTCCCTTCTCCAGGGGGTCTTTCTGACCCAGGGATGGAACCGGTGTCTCTTACATCTCCTGCATTGGTGGACAGATTCTTTACCACTCAGTTCAGTTCAGTCACTCAGTTGTGTCCTACTCTGCAACCCCATGGACTGCGGCACGCCAGGCCTCCCTGTCCATCACCAACTCCCGGAGTTTATTTAAACTCATGTCCATTGGGTCAGTGATGCCATCTTTACCACTAGCTCCACCTGTATGTAGGCAGGTAACCATCATAGAGAAAAGCAACAGAGCTTAAGTCTACAGGAGCATAGCAAGGGAAACAAAATGAGGTCGCTAGACTACTTTAATTAGAAGACGCTTACTCCTTGGAAGGAAAGTTTTGACCAACCTAGATAGCATATTAAAAAGCAGAGACATTACTTTGCCAACAAAGGTCCATCTAGTCAAGGGTATGGTTTTTCCAGTGGTCATGTATGGATGTGAGAGTTGGACTGTGAAGAAAGCTGAGCACCGAAAAAGTGATGCTTTTTAACTGTGGTGCTGGAGAAGACTCTTGAGAGTCCCTTGGACTGCAAGGAGATCCAACCAGTCCATCCTAAAGGAGATCAGTCTTGGGTGTTCATTGGAAGGACTGATGCTGAAGCTGAACCTCCAATACTTTGGCCACTTCATGTGAAGAGTTGACTCATTGGAGAAGACCCTGATGCTGGGAGGGATTGGGGGCAGGAGGAGAAGGGGACGACTGAAGATGAGATGGCTGGATGGCATCACCGATTCAATGGACATGAGTTTGAGTAAACTCCGGGAGTTGGTGATGGGCAGGGAGGCCTGGCGTGCTGCGATTCATGGGGTCACAAAGAGTCGGACACGACTGAGCGACTGAACTGAACTGACTGAACTGAGACTACTTTGAAGTAGATTGTTTTGTCTCAACCACGTGATTTACAGAAAGTAATACTAAAAATACAAGAAAGAATCTTGACTTCAAGTTTCCAATAACTTGAATTTTTTTAATGTTTTCAAATGTGACACAGAGGCCACAGAATCTCAGACAAGCCAGGCACAGCAGGCTAATGAACCTGGACACTCGGGCAGTAAGGACCTCTCTGGAAGTTAGATTGCCTTATTTAGACTCATGGTCGGATTTTGGTTGAGACTCTGGGCTTTGACTTAAATGTAGATTTGAGTCGTAGCTCTGTTATTAACTTGCTCTATACCTTAGGCAAGTCATTTTATCCTCTGTAATCCTTAGATTCCTCCTTTGTCTGAAGATGGTATTACCTGTGTCATGAAGTGGTTATGAAGATTAAGGGAGCAGATTTGTACAATCTTTGCAGTCCATGATGTGGTGTCCAGCAGGCCCTCAATGAGTACAGCTTGTGTTGTTTTACATGATTACACATCATCTTGATTTACTAATTACACGTTACTTCACTTAGCTTCAACTTCCTTATTTCTAAAGTTGGACTAATAACAACTGTCCTATTCACTTTATATAGTTTTTGTGGAAATTAAATAACAGTGTATGTAAAGATATGTTGTAAAGTGAAAAATCCTAAATTTTCAGAAAGTGTGGTTATTATTATCATTATTTTAGAGGTATTTAGGCTGTCACAGTCACAAGAATATTTGAGAAAAATCCACTTGAATTACTGATCCACAGAGGAATAGCTGCATTCACCCATGGAGCCCAATCCCTGCCCCTTTTCTCTTGTGAAAAGCTGTCGAATACCTCCTATGTATAGAAAGTTGATAGTATTTGGAAATACGGATTGGCAAATTCTCTCTTCCTTTAAAAGTGATATACAAGGTGGAAACCTGCATTTTTTTTTTTCTTTTTTAATTTTACAACTAGTGAGCTGTTATCATTCTTGGAACTCAGAAATTGAACATGATTGCCAAAGCCCATCTGATTGATAAGCAGTCAGAAGCTCAGACACTTGCAGATTCTGCCAGTCTTCTTGGCTTTCCTTCCAACAGTGATGGTTCTCATGTCTTTTTCCAGCCTCACTGCCATGTTGTAGGGGAGGGAGGGTGGATCTCAGAAGTAAGCAGTAGATCTGGCCCTTGACCAAGCTGCTTACCACTTGGGCTGACTAATCCCCTTTCTTAGTAAATTTCAGTACTTTTACTTTTCAGCCCCTCCCCCATGAGGAAGTAGAAAGGGTGGGGAGGGGCGGGGGGGCGGGGAGAAGAACTGCCTTTGGCATGGTCTGGCTTCCTGGGATAGAGCTGAGATTAAAGCCACCTCTGTCAGCTACCACGTGCAGCTGTTTGACCTGGTTTAAATTATTCTCTCTGTGACTTGCTTACTGCATCTGTAAATGGGGATGGTGCTGTATCTACTGAGCAGTATATTTCTGAGAATTAGATGAAATAATGCATTTAAAATATCTTACAAAGAACATAGCACCGAACAAATGCTAAACAAAAATGCACTCTCCTGTTCTTTTCCCTTTGATTTGTAATGACTCATGAACATACTTGGCAACTTTGTCTTTCTAGACCACTCTTTCCTTTTGGATAAAATGGACTCAATGGTTTATAATTCCTGTGTACTCATGAAGGTCTAGAATTTCTATAATTCAAGTGCTTTTAGAGAGGAATAAATGAGATTGCTCTGTACATTCTTAAGTAACTGGAATAAAGTCATATTGGGAGATTGAGAAGGGAAAATTTGATCTAGGTATTTTTTGAATAGGGGCTTCCCTGGTTTTTGAATAAGTAGGATTTTGATAAGCAAGTAGGAATTGACAAAATGAGGAAAGATATACAGAGTTTAATGTTTTATTAAGTTTAACAAAAGATATTTGGATAAATGGGTTCACACTGAAGTAATAGAGACTCTCTTGAGCTGTGTTTATAAATTTGAAAAAGGGCAACCCATAGGGAGCATAAGCCCCTGTCTTGATGAGGCGATGCCTGTCCCTGATGCTTGGGCACACAGGCAGGAGTGCCGCAGGCCTTCTAGGAGGCCTTGGTTCCTTCCTGGACAGTGATCTGCATGAAAGCAAGGACTTGGTCTCTTGTTGCCAGGCATGCTTGCTGATTGTTGAACTTCAGATGAGTAAATGAGTATCACCGATGTACCTAAAATATTAATGTCTGATTGTGTAATAGGATCCAGGAGGAGAGACCCTAGTGATCTTTTTATAATAGCAATTTTCCTGGAACACTTTCTGAAGATACCCCAGAGCGCTTTTGAAAATGCTGATTATTTTTTGTAGACAGCTTTTTGTTGCCTGTCATACAGCTGTGAGCGTGAGAGCCTAATTCTCTCGGGACCTGAGCATATGGTACTCTCTCTGAGAAAATCTGCGAGAGAACCCCTAAGGACACTCTGTACCCCTCTCCCAGCCAAGACAGGGAAAGCCTGCCTGAAATGCTTCCTCAGCCAACGAGTAAAGTGTGATCTGAGAATAGAGCTTCACAAACATGGTGTGTGTTAGGGCGAGGAGTGAATTGATGTATGAGTGAGAAATTCTTGGTCCATCCTTGATCTTCACCATAAGTATAGTATGAAAACCTCACTGGGCTTCATTTTCTCCCCCACAATTAAGAAGATTAAGCCAATGGACACGGCAACATATCTTCCAATTCGATCCTCCTAGTTTTATGTGTATTTCCTAGATTTGTCAACCTGGAAGGATAGATTTCTCCAATTCAGCTTTCTCATTTCACAGATGAGACAACTAAGGTGTGCAGAGGTGAAGTCACTTGCTGAAGGTCACAAAACCAGTTAGAAGCTGAGCTAAGATTAGAACCAACAGCTTTAGACTGCCAACCCGAAGGTTCTTCACCTTTTATGTGTCAGAATTCGCCTTAAAAATCCCATGAAAGCTGTGGACTTCTGGGAGTGGGAGATGGGATGAGGGCAAACACTTCACACACAAAACACATAAAATTTGCAAACTATTTAAGGGGAGGGGTTCTTGGATTTCAGGTCAAAAGCCTTTATGCTATACTTTATTACTCAAAGTAGATGTTGAAATCAGATGTGAAAAAGAAACATAATTATATGTGTTAGAATGCATGCCTTTGACTTTTTTGGTTTAATAACTTCATTGTGCAGAAAGCAGCTCAACACAACTAGAAGAAGTTTGGGTTTATAGCTGCCCTCCAAACAAGCTTTACTCACTTGCTTTGTTGATGGCCTTTTCTGATTTTCAAAAAGCCAGTTCCCCCTTGTAAATATCACAGCCTTGTTTCTCTTACATATACTTATGCTAAATTCAGTGCTTGATTTATGTCAGCTGTAGCCAAATAACACAAGAAGGGGGTTGGCTAAAACAGAAAAGCTTTTTTCATTAACTGGGTCTGACGATGATCTCTACTAATTAGCTCTTTTTTCAGCTACTTCTCACCCTCTTGTCTTCAGGTTTTGGATTCTCAGGTCTTCCAGAGAAAGGACTTGAGAAAGGAGAAAGGAGAGAAATATCCTCTATGTTTCTATTCAGCTGCATCTGGGTTCAGAGCCCTCTGTTGTAGTTGTGTAGTCAGATCTGTCCATTCCAAGGCTTGAGAACTTCTATTCTAAGGGCAATCAAGAGAACTTGGAAGCTTCCCTTGTAGGCCTATAGGGTGTCCTTAGGGTCTTAGACTCACTCTGACGTGACACGCAGTCAAAGTCCAGGTACTCTGTACTCTCTGATGCTTGGCCTGTAGAATGCCCGCAGACTTTCTAGTCATGTAAGCACACGCTTCATTAAGATTGGATGGGTTCTTTTCTTTTTTCCCCCACAGAGACTGCGTCCCTATTGCAGTTTATTAAAACTACCCATGCAGTGTACCATTATTCTTCCTGCTTGTATTCATGAATGGCCAGGCCTCAATAGGAACATCCAGGTGGAGATCAATAATCAGTCTCTTAGTGAGGGTAGGAGAAAAGAAAGAGAAGAAAAAGGAAATCTGTTGGTGCACTGCATTCAGCTGTGTTGAAGAGGTCTTATCATTAAAGCAGCAGCAGGCATTCATAAACCAAGCTTGCTGGGAGTGTTGTACATGCAGGATTAAAATAATAGTCCATCAGGCTCTGTCTCATCATAAATGTTTTCCTTTGACTTTTGGCAGGATCTCCAACCTGAGCATATGCCCGTTGACATGGGGACACTGAGGCCAGCAGTTTAAGGATTTTCACATTTGCTTGCACTGGTAAGATTTAAAGATATAATAATGAAGGACATTAAATGTTACTGGGTCCTGGCTGTTTGCACTAGGTACGAAATTAAACTTGTTTAGGTGTTAAGTTTCTTGACCTAGATAGGTCTCTATTCAGTTACTTTGCAAAATCACAGTAAAAACAGGAGAAATCTATAATCCATGAATTTGAGCATAGTTTCATTGGTATTGGTGAAAATACAGAAACTGAGTAATATCAGATTTTTTTTTTTTTTACTTCTGTACAATTGGACCAAGTGGGATAAACGGTTTCCCTTTTGAACAATGAAACTGTCTATTCTAAAGAGACCTGATTCTCAGAGCACAAAGGGATACAGTGTTTAAGATCAATGTGGAGAAAGAAAGGGGCTTTCCAGGTGGTGCTAGTGGTAAAGAACCTGCCAATCTCTTCAGGAGATGTCAGAGGCCCTGGTTCAATCCCTACGTTGGGAAGATCCCCTGGAGAAGGAAATGACTATCCACTCCAGTATTCTTGCCTGGAGAATCCCATGGTGGGCAACAGTTCACGGGGTCACAAAGAGTCAGACACAACTGAACAACTTAGCACCCATGCATGGAGAAAGAAAGGGAATGTAATCCTGTTTTCAGTACGTCAGTGGACAGTCATGCCTTTAATATGGATGCAGAGACTGGATTTTAAAAGAACCAAATCTGTAGTCAATTATAGGACTGCTTGAAAATGAGAACTGCTGACGCCGAAGGTGTGGTGTTTACTGGATGCTTATTGGTATCAAAGGCACAACCATATGATGTTTCTTTAAAAGGCATAATGGTGAAGATGTTGGCAGATGGATAGCAAATTGTGTTACTGGAAGATAGTTTTGAAAAGAGGAGTCTAAGATCTGAGACCAAGACATAATATTGATTTAAGTAATAATTAAGCATTCCATCTTTTATGGAAGAGAACAGAGTCTCTGGAGATATTTTCAATATAAAGTAAAAAATATACCATGATGTGGCTAACTGAAGTTAAATAAGACAATATAGGCCTAGGTAGATTCTTTGGATCCTGACTTGTTGAATTTAATGGATTAAATTCAGTAATAATACTCATTCCATTACCATCTTCAAGTTGAGTCAGATCTCCATGGGATGAAACTGCACTCAGCACCTTTAATTCTCTGAGGGGTACCATTCTAGCATATTTTCTACAAATATTCAGGTCTCCATTTTTGTGTGACCTTGTAGCAGGTCTATGTACACTGAACAATGTTTGACTTTTAGCCAATTTATTTTCCACTTTTTAGTACTAGACACCTTAAATCTGTAAATTTTCAAAGGTTGTATTTCAGTAATTCAGCATTCATGTTTAGTCTTCTAAGTGTCTTCCTCTCAAATTGCCCTGCTGCTTTATTCAGTTATATTATTACAGCAACTTTTAGTTTAACAGCTTGTATTCGCATAATCTATTTATGGAACAATGGAAGAATGATTGTGAAATAGCCTGGAAGATGCATTACTTAAACGGATACCTGAAACTGACAATACAGCTTCACACATTTATACATATAAAAGTAAATGATCATACCATTATGGTTTCTTTTATCTGAATAACACATTCCTCTTTAAAATTAAATTACTTTGCACTTGAGTTTAGTGCTTTATTTCATGATTTAGATGTACTTTCTAGGAACTGCTGGCAAACCTGAATTCCCATACATAAGTCATGGTTTCTCATATATACATGGAATTCAAGATAACATCTTAGTTAGAGAGTCATTAAATCTCAGATATTAGAAAGGCCAGAGTTAGAACAGGGCTTTTTAAAGTCCTCAAAGCTAAGCAATTTGAGAAAAGAAAGAAAAAAAAAAAAAAAAAGAGAGGGAGAGAGAAACATGCATGTGATTGGTCTTAGTGAAACAATAAACTCAATGGAAGTGGTACTTCTAATAACTCATGTCTGGACCACAGAAGTCATCATTTCTTCTGAGTTCTGTATATCAGATTGTGCTTCTTGTTATCAAGAGTGAACTGCTACCAAAGAAACCCGATAGATTGTGTTAAACTGATTTGTTTCATTTTGGTTGTGGGAAGGTTTTCTTGAAGCTAACCTTGAAGCTCCTCATCTCTGCAGAGAAGCAGATGATACTGAATCCTGGGCCACTTCTGTGATACGAGGCTGCTTTGTCGACCAGATAGGCTTGTTTGAGAAAACATCCGTTGACACAGAGTGGCATGGTAGAAAGAACCATGATTTAGTAATCAGTGGACACCATTGCTGATTTAGCATGTTTTTTCTTTTGCCTCTGAGATCTTAAATAGTCACTTAACTGTTGAGTCTTAATTTTTAATCTATAAAATGAGGTTAATAGTCACTGTACTTACTCCTCTGTGTATTTATCCAAAGATAGGATATTAAATAGGAAACACTGAGAAACTAAGAATCACTTCACAGAATTTTGCATCGCTTTTAATAGAAAGTTGATTCCTTATTAACAGCACTTTCTGGTTTGAAAGTTATATATAAAAAAGCATCTTCATGGATTTTCATAGGTGTCTTTACATTGAACAAAGGCTAACAGTAGCTCTAATCTACTTGTTTTTCTTATTAAATTATGATAACTGCAAGAGTTCATTGAATAACTCGTGTCTGCCTTGTGTCTGAACCTGTCTCTGGTGTTTATGCTGCACTGATACTAAATTTCAGTGTCCTAGAATCACTCCAAAAGGAGAGCATGGGAGAGAATGGAAGAAATGCTTACAATACAATCCCTGTCAGCAAGATGGGGAGGAAAGAGTCTCTGGGGTTGATCCTTGAGGTGAATCAGCCTTTCGTAGACCTCTTTCCCTCTAATTCTTTTCAGATGTATACTTTTTACTTATCTCTGCTTATCTTCCTCCCCTTATCTTCCTCTCTCCACCCCCTCCAGTCTCCTTTCTCCTCTCCTTCACACCTCAGAAAGTCCTTTACTTGTTTACAATCCAGGGTTGGTTTTTTTTTTTTTAAGCTATTGACCCACAGCCCTCTGCGTCCATAAATCCTGCTTTAAGTGTTTGATCTCTAAGACAAATATACCCCTATAGCCCTGAGTTTACTCTTTGACTCTGTTTCATTACAAACGCTGTAGACAATCAATATGAATTGAGGGGGGAATGTCTTGGGTCAAAAAACATAATTTGCTTGAACAAACCATCATCTTTGCCCCTGAACAGAACTGTTGATCACGTGTCCTTTAAGAATAAAGTTATCATTATTGGAAAATGTCACCTATATAATAAACAGGAAATTCCAACAATTACATGTTATAGAAAATCTTCCAGAACTCCCAGTTCATGTATTAATGTTAAAAGCAATCAAGGACTATGAATAATGGATGAAGTTAAACATAGTGGTCCAAATTTTTTATCCAGAGTGCTAGAAAAGAGCGTTAACATAATGGATGTGGGTCAGAGAAATTGGCTGACATATGAAATACTAATCAAGATTATCATCCATTTAGTTTTTTTTTTTAATGGATAAAATTTGAACACCATCCAAAGTTCACCATTGTAGAGATATTTCCCTATGTGTGCTACCATTTTCTTTCCTGATTCTAAGACCCCACAACTACATGGAAGCATCATTTGTACCTTCTCTGATGATTAAATCCACCCTCATTCATATGAATTTATTCTCTAAAGGAAACAAAAGTAGCAGTCTCTTTAAGTCTATGGTCCATTCTGTCCTCATGTTAGAACTTAGCTTCAACTTTCTTTGGGTTGCAAAATGCTGTGACTAATCTGAGAAAGTAACTAAAGAGAATTGAGATAGGAATGAAGTTAAGTATAGGAAAAGTTATCTCAAGATACACTATGCAGATTTCCAAGTGTTTATAAGTAACCCAATTAGCCTGAAAACTAGTTTTTATTTATCACAGTAGACCATGCTACTAACAACTCAGTGAACTAATTTTCTTATGACTAAACTGGATACTGTTACTTCCAGTGTACTCAACTAAAACGTAATTTCTCTTTTCAATCATTTATCTCTACTTCTCCCCAGAGTCAAAATGGAGTTGAGATATAATCAGCAAATAGGTATCCCTAGGTCCCTTCCCAGTAATGGGTTAATGAAACAATGTAAATTGGTAGAAATTCAAGTACAGTCTCTAAACTCTCAGCTGCTTTCCTTAGCATTTCACTGAAGCTCCAGAAAATAGCAATTATTTTCTATTCCAGTCACCCACTAAACTTTGCAGCTGATCACAGTAACCCATAAGTAACAATAGGAACCAGACAACCACCGTATATACAATGGTCCCATCTATCACTCAGACATTCTTGGTGTAATAAAGTCAAAAGTGAATTTTCTCCTTTTATTTTCAAGGTTTGCATCTGACATAGTGTCATTAGAGCACTGACTTATGGAAAATTGGGGTAGATTGAGAGCCTTTGATAAAAGGCAGGTTTTATATCACTGAAAGATTCTAATGAATTGAGGGAGAAGGGGAGAAATAGTTTTTAATGATACATTTTTCTGACGGCCTATTGAGCATCTGCAAAAATTCTAATTGACCATCTAAAGATACATTATAAAAATATGTTTTAAATTACAAATAGGATCCTGAAAAATATTTAAGAGCTTAAATATATAAATGTTGAGGGGAGTGTAGAGGGCAAGGAGAAATGAGAAACATTAAGTGTGGAAGCATATTATGGATTGCATCTTCATATCAAGCAAGAAGACATGATCTGACATCCCATGTTTGGGTCATGTACATCAGCTTTTAGATTCTGTGTACTTATGTGCTCTGTGGGGGAGGGGTGGGGAAGTGAGGGGGAAGGAGGTGGAAGCGGGGGATTGTCTTAGCATGTAGACAGTAGATATCTTCAAAAGTGAAACTTCCATAGATTACCTGTAAGGGCAAGATCTACAAAATACCTCTTTCCTCAAGGAGTGACAATTACTGCTAAGATTAAATTGACAATTTTAGAATTCTTCAAGGATTTACTTTAACTCTTAGTGGGTTTTGTATTGCTCGATGAGCTATATTGGTATATGGTCATGGCACCACTATAACAATTACTATATCCTAGGATCCCACTGAAATCCTGATTTCACAAACAGGAGATCTCATAGTAAAAATAGACATCTCCAAATATTAATTTTCTGGGTGAAAAAACATAACTTTCTATTTTCTCCTTCCCTAAGTCATTCATTTATCCATTTATTTGTTGACTTATTCATTGAGCAAATATTTATTGATCACCAAGTAGGTATTTACTGGGCATTGTTTTGTGTACTGGGGATACTGAAGTGAACCCAACAGATAAACTTCCTTGTCTTCATGGATCACTTTCTAGTAGAGGAGGTAAGCAAGATAGAAATCTGAAAGATACGGCTTTTATATACTTCATACTCCCATGTGTACTTTATAAATAGATGAGTGCTAAAGAGAAAGAGTGAAGTAGAGAAGGAGGTATGAAATGTCACAAAAGGTGTTGGTAGGTGTTTGAATTGTAAGCAGACAGATGTAGTAAAATTTCTCTATGTAGACTTTTTTTATTGCCATGTTGTTGTTGTTCAGTCACTAAGTCGTGTCTAACTCTTTGTGATCCCATACATAATATTTATTGAAGACTTTCCTTAAGGTAGCCATGTGCAGATTACTTTTTTTAACTTTTTATTTTATATTGGAGTATAGCCAATTAACAAATGTTGTGATAGTTTCAGGTGGACGGCAAAGGGACTCAGACGTACTTATACATGTATCCAGTCTTCCCCAAACTCCCCTCCCCTCCAGGTTGCCATATAACATTGAGCAGAGTTCCCTGTGCTACACAGTAGGACGTTGTTGGTTATCCATTTTAAATATAGCAGCGTGTTCTATGTAGACTTTTTGAAACAAGACTTGAAGGAGATGAGACAGCAAACCATGTTGATATCTGGGGGAAGAGTTTTCTAGGCGGAGAGAACAGTACATGAAGAGGCTCTGAGACAGGAGAGTACCTGACATATTTGAAAGCAGCAAGGAGGCCACTGAGGTTGGATCAGTGTGAAAGAGAGGTAATGGGGGATGACATCAGAGTGACAATGTGGAGGGATCTTTCTAGCTGCCAAGTTGAGAGTGGACTGCAGAGATGACACGTGGGGTCAGCAGGGAAGGCAAAGGTTGGGAGACCACTTAGGAGCATGCTGCAGTAATTCCAGTAACAGAGGAGAGTATCAGGTATTGAGCCTCAGTGGAGAGGCTGGCCTTGACTGAGAGCAGGGAGAACATACCCATGCTAACAGAAGAGAGGTGGGTAGGTGGGCAGATGTGATAATGAGAGCCTGTGCAAGTTCTTTTTTCATTATCTACCGGATAACAGGCACAGCAGGCTGCGTGAGTATAAGCACTGAGTGATTGCTTGAGTGACTTTTGTGAGGGCTATGATTTCATCAGGAAAGTTCACTAAAGCAAAGAGGGAGCCAAGATGTAATTATAATGATGGAACTTGGAGCTTGAGCTGGAAAGGAGGCAAGAGAGGATATATCATTGTGAGAGATATCTCAGGGACACTGAGAGTATGGATTTTACATCCTGGGGGATTGTAGAACTGTAGAATTTGGGATGAGGGAATGAGGAAAGACCCTGATGTTGCAAATAGGGAAAGATTGAAGGCAGGAGAAGAGGACAACAGAGGATGAGATGGGTGGATGGCATCACCAACTTAATGGACACGAGTTTGAGCCAACTCCAGGAGATGGTGAAGGACAGGGAAGCCTGGCAGGCTGCAGTCCATGGGGTTGCAAAAAGTTGGACATGACTGAGTGGCTGAACAACAACAAAGGAGTGAACAAGAAAGATGAGAGGCTGTGATCAGGGAAAGGAATATTTGAAATTAAGGTTTTGCAAGGGTAGCAGTTATTGGTAGCAATTAAGTGACGGGTATGACTGTAGAAGTGAGTGGCTTAGGAAGAATGGCTGATGAAATCTTTGGAAGAGAAGTCAGGAACTGAGAGCACAGGTTAGTGGAAGGATCATCTCATTGGATACAAAAATGATTAAAAATTGAATAGGTGTAGTATTAGAGAGAGTGATCATTATCCAGACACTAAGATTTCACTAAGCGAGTGTTGAGTACAAGATTCAAGGGTGATGAGACAGACCTTTCAAAGAATATGAAGACCTTCCCTGAGGTTCCCACCTGACTGTTGCTAAGGAAGCAGTTGTCCTTCATAGGGTGGTATGACTCAGAGCGAACACACAGATACTCTATTAACTTGAGCCAACTTCAGTGATGTGGTCTTACGTGGAGTGGGCTAGTTCCCTCTGAATTCATCATTGTAGAACCCAGTTGTTCTTTCATCTTTAATCAGAAGACCTCCTTAATTCCCTTTATCAGAAGAATATTTTAGTACTTGGCCCATCAGATTCAAACTTAACTGTGGAACTTATTATTGCATTTTCATGGCGTTCTTTTGTGATCTTTGCTCCAGCTTTTTCCCACCTGCCTATTTATAAACCCTTTCTTGTTGCATGCAGGCTAAGTCGCTTCAGTTGTGTCAGATCCTGTGACGCTATGGACTGTGGCCAGTCAGGCTCCTCTGTCCATGGCATTCTCCAGGCAAGAATACAGGAGTGGGTTGTCGTTGCCCTTCTTTAGATGTTCTTCCTGACCCAAGGATCAAACCCACATCTCTGGCATCTCCTGCATTGGCAGGCAGATTCCTTACCACTATCGCCACTTGGGAAGCCCAAACTCTTTTGTGCTTCCCCATTTTTCTACCTTGTTTCATTCCTTCATGCAGTGAATGAATGAATAACTGTCCACATGCCTGTGACTGCCACTTTTCTTTGAAAGTACAGCATTCTCTCATTCTGTACATTTTCTGAAATACTGGTCACCTACCAGTTCTGCACATCCTTGGTGCTCTGCATTCTGAGCTCGGTGAAGGTATGTGCTTTGCAAGTTCTAGTGACCTTCTCTTCATCCTGACCTTCTGTCTTTGCAAAACTGACTTGAGAACTGCATCTGAATCATAAATGACTCTTAACTGTTTCTAAGACACTTCTAAAGTCAACATTGTTTTGGGAGGGATGGTAATAGTCATACAGTATTTGGAGCCACTATAGTTGTTCAGCCATTGTATAGGACTAAAATGCAAGTTGTAATTAAATCTAAAGCCTTAGCCTTAGTATCTTTGAAAAGCAAAGCTGTTTTAGATTTGTGGTTTTAGGAATGGCTATTTGGTTCTCTGTAAAATAAAATATATACATATGAAATAGATATAAATAGAATGGGATCACAATTAGTGACACACACACCATCAGTACCATTGGGATTATTACAAATTATAAAATTGCTATTTCTCTTCTTTTCCTACAATGTAGAGATATTGCAAGGATTTTAAAGAGTAATATTTTTGTCCTTTTTATGGGAAGCAAATGCTGTGAATCACTGAAGAATACATGATTTAGATGAATGAACTTTTCTTAACAGTTAAAATCATTCATTATTCATTCACACCCGTACCGTTGGTTATTTCTCATGCCCCACCCCAAGATTCAGTCTTCTTGTTATTCTCCTCAATCTCCCTTAATACGGTTCCCACCACCTGCAGTTTCTGAGGCAGTCTGATAGAGGGAAGAGCATAGGTTGTGGCATCAAAGCGTTGGTATTTGAATTCTGACTTTGTAGCTTATCAGCTATACAGTGTCAAGGAAATTACAAGAGTGCTACTATCCTCTACTTTCTTATTACATGGTTACCATGTTAATGATTGTAATGTATTTGAAAGTTCTAGGCATCTCACATAATCAGTAGGTGCTCAACACATATGCATTGATAGTGCTTTATCATTTGCTCCTTGATTTTGGACTCAGATGCTTGGTTTGTTTTCCTGTTTTATGTTTTTCCAGCCCCCTCAAGTCTTTACTCCTTTTTCTGCTTAAGCACTTTTTTTTTTTGTCTTTGTTTTCTGCTCAACTGGTGAGTTTGTACCATATTAGATTAGCTATATGATTGCAAAAGGAGATGTTAAAGAGTCTCTCTTTTAGGTAAGGAGGATCTGAAGGAAAGGTACTAATAACATGTATGACAAAATTAAATATTTATGAGGAAGAAGGGAAGATGACATAATGGGAATCTGAGTGTCAGCTGATGGTGTAAAATTTTCATAAACCCAGAGTCTAGCAATGTTCACACTACCACAGGGTGAAAATTTGGCAAATAACATTGACTATATTTTTTAGAATCTGTCAATCAATTCAATTAAATAATTTCCTATTGTTTTCATATAGCTATGAATACATAATTTAAGACAGATAATTTTATTTCTTAATATGTCTTCCTCAGCACATAGGCACAGCATAGAATTAAGAAGACTCTCTAAGAATGTTTGAGAACTAAGAAGACAGAAATTGATCAACCAACAGCCAGAACTTAGTACCATAGTGTTTTGATTGTTTCTTTTTGATTCTTCATTTTTTTAAAAAAGTATTTTGATTCTTCCTTTTTTTTTTTAGACAATGAAAACAAAAGGGTAGGTGATTTGAAATTAACACTTTCCTATCTGGACTTTTTGTTGTTTTTTTTTTTAATTTGGCTACATATTGTTAGAGTCTTTAATCATGTATTATTGAATTAAAAACCAAACCAAGTAATCACCATCCTTAAGTGATGAAATATGTGAAATGAAACTCTAAACAGAAGAGACAGTTGAAACAGATAGTTTCCAAGCTGTTTTCTCGGTTGATATTGTCTTTTCAAAACAGTTGGGTATTCCATGTCATTAAAATAGCAGGGAGAAAAGAATATATTCTGCCTGACTGTGTCTCTTTGGTCATCTTTTCACACTCTATTAGACGCTTTATCTGACTTTTGTATTCCAACTTTATTGTATTTTTCCGGTGCTAGAAGAAACTTCAATGAGGACATGATAAATGGCCATATTAAATTGGATCCTTCGCCCCTTTTTAATTAAATTCATTTAAAGTTAATTTTGTAATTCAGTAAACCATCTGACTCCAGATGTTGGATGCACTTTTTCTTATTTCTGTTCCCACATAATTGTACCTGTAAAAGATTTATAGCTGCAGGAGACATTTTGGAACCTTTTAGAGCATTTTTGGCATATGTTTCATGGATGACTGGTAACATGAGCAATTAACATCCTAAAATGTTGTTCTGCTCCCCAGAATAATTTTAATAGGATAAGTTACTTTTATTAGCTTGAACTTTAAACAAATAATCATCTTAAAGGAAACATTATCATCAAAATATCTCAGTTGAAACTGAAGGCCAGCTCTCAAAGGAAATTGGTAAGAGTGGGGAGAAAAGACCCTCAGGCTAAAAAGAGCCTTTAACAAAGACATAAATAAGAGTGAGGATTGGCCTTTTGCTAAAATAAGAGCTATGAATTCTGTTCCTTCTGATTGACTCTGAGTCACTGTAATGTGTATGTTGTACTGCATATATAATAGAATGATGGGTCACACCTCTGTCCTTGGGGAAGATTTAATCCTGGCTTTCAGTGATAGAAAATAGAGAACCACTCAAGCATCATCTACTTTGAAGGAGATCAAAGATGGAGGTTCTCATAAGTATATTTATATGTTTAAGGAACATATAGTTGCCATGAAGCCTAGAACTCAGACTTTTTACTCCATTGATTAATGATCTTTACCACCAGCTCCTCTCAGGCATTCTGAAAACAACAAACAAGATCACTCATAGCTAAGCTTTCTTGTTATAAGAATTATTTGAATGCTTATGCTCATTCTGAATCTGCCTTCTTGCTTTCTTAGTCAAAACACATCTAATAACATAGTTGATAGCTCACCTGGGACCTTGTCTAATGAAATTTCTAGTCCTCATCAAAGAAACATAGATGACTACAATCTAACCTTTAGATGACAACTGAAGAAAAACAGCAACTACAAATCCACAGGATAAAGGAATCAATTTCTTCCCTCAAGTGAAAAATTATGCTTCATTTTTTTATATACTTCATTGTGTCTTGATGTGTATGAAATATTCACACTGCAATAAACAAACTAGAGTATGGATTTTTGCCCAAACTTAAGGGATTTAGCGAGCAAATTATCATTGTTTTCTTTTACAGTCTTGCTTTGCCAGAGCAAGTATTTGTCTGTGCATTAAGGGTGGGAGTTCTCTAAAAACGATGGTGTTTGACATTACTCATTACTGTTTCCGATTTCTCATTTTGCTTTGACTACCAAATGAGACTAAAACCATTTAAAAATAACACCAATCACTGGGAGCAGGAAAAAGGTGTTTGTCCATAATTGACCAACAAGAAACTCACAGTCTACCTAGTTTCTATAATAATATAACAAAACAAGCTCACAAAATGATTGTTATTCAGACTTTTACAACTTTACTAAATTTTAAATGGAAAATCAGTAAAGGCCTAGAGAGCAACCAACGTCTGAAGCAGCAAATGGCACATGGCACATAGAGTATTATGAAACTATAAGTTACTCAATACGTTTGTTTAGAAAGTAACTAGACTAATTAGGAAAGTGCACTTAACAGATAGAGTGTGTAGTGACTATTTACCGATAGGCCTGATTCCTGCTGGGAATTAAAAATATGTGTCTACAATGGAACTATAAAGAGAAGAATTTGGAATACATATGAAATGTTAAAACACTGCATACATTCTAAGTAATAAAAAGGTAATTCATTTTGAAAATTTTAACATGCATTATGCTTTCAGTTACTTCTGGAGATCATGCATGATGAAATAAAACAACTTTTAATGAAATACAATTTTTACCTACCATAAATCTTGGTTAAATTAGGGCCTGGAGTAAATGTCTGAGATGCTATATCCTCAGTTTATTTTTAAATTTGTTTATTTATCCATTTATTCACCTACTATCTACTGGACACTTTTTGGATCAAGGCAAGTGGTAGAACTTGAAAACCCTGAAATAAAAATCAGAGAGGGATCCTACTGCTCTTATCTGAATGAGAGAGAGGAGACTATAAACCATTAAACAACAATGAAGAGGTTGAAATGAAGTGTTAGTCCTTTATTCTTACTTGGATCGATTTTCTAAGTACAAAGATTACTATAAGCTATAACCTGACATCTTATACACAGGCATCAGTTTTTTAAAAATGTCTACATATGACAGATACCCCTCAACAATATTAGTCAATGTTAAACCTTCTCCTCCCTTGGGAAGTTGGTACTGTTGCTTTATGGTATAGGTAGAGTACATCTGAATAAGATGGATGAATTCTATCTTTGACTTCTCTGTTGGCCTGCAAGACTAATGGGCTAATGGAGTCCCCCTCCCACTAAGGAATGCTAATTCCTTGTACTGCGCTTTAGCCCTTTAACCTCTTGGAATAGTACTGCAGTAGTTTGACATGCCTCACCTTCTCTTGAAATGCTACAGGAATTTATTTCACTGGACTCAAATAGTGAAGGAGCTTGTCTTTCACATCCAAGTTTTCACAGAATGCAAGGGCACTTTGGGGGCGTTTCTTCAGTGAATAATGCAAAGATCCAAAGTCTCCCTTCAAATTTTCCAGCCCAGTAAACACTTGTTCAGTTGCTCTTGCTCATTCTCTGCTGGAGATTTTTGTGTGTGTATTGGCTATTGGTAGGTGTTCCATAACAATTGGGGTTGGGGGGAAGCCCTATAAAAGACTCCATGTTTTTGCTATTATGTACTAATAAAAGGGCTTCCCTGATGGTTCAGGGGTCAAGAATCTGCCTGCCAGTGCAGGAGATTCAGGTTCAACGCCTGGCTCCAGAAGATCCCCTGGGAGGAAATGGCAACCCACTCCCGTATTCTTGCCTGGAAAAACCCATGTACAGAAGAGCCTGGCAGGCTCCTCTGGGGTCACACAGAGTCGAACACAACTAAGCAACTGAGCATGCATGTACTAATAAATGTTACTGTGTCTACCTGTCTCATCCCTTGAAAGCCTTTCTGCAATTTTATGCTATGTTCCCAAATTCCAGAAGCATATCCACACTGATTTTTATATTACCTAAGACCGGAGGTAGCTTAGTGCAAGAATTTTAACTGTAATATTTTTTTCTGTTTTATTTGATAGTACTGTCTAGTGATTCCCCATTTTGTCACACGGATTTGCAGAGCTTCTGATATAGAGGAAAAAACAATGGATTCAGTTTTGATCATCAGTACCCTGCGTGGAAGTATTTGGATTAATTGAACCAACTCCATTCTGACCCTGTCATGTGGGACACATGAGGATGTGGTCTGTATACAGTGAAAGATAAGGCCTTAAGACCATTGCTGCTAAAATCTTTTTTTTCCCCAAGTTAAAAGGCATGGAGGTACAGAAGGAAATATCTGAAGAAAGACTTGGGCCTTTTATTAATATTTTCTTTAACACATAAAAGCGTATTTGTGATGTGTGCTTCCTGCAGGGTAGGGAAACTCGATTTCTCTGTTCCACATACATATGTAATGCCAAGTATTTTTCCCCAAGTGGAGCCCAACACTAGCAAGGACTAGTTTCATATTTGTTTTGTAATATCCTAAGGGCTGCTGTGATTCTTATTCTTGTTACCATTGTGGTAATGAACTGTATAAATTACACAGTTTTTCTCTGCCAGATGCAACTCATAAATCTGAAGAGAATATTTTCTGTTAAAAAGACATAATGATCATTTTACTCATAGAGTTTAAATGGTAGAAATCACATGCTTCTTTATATGGGTTAAACTATTATAAAAATAAATTAATAACTGAAGTACCAAATGCAATTTCAAATGCCAGTAGGGTATAAGACATATTTGCATTTTCCTTTGTGGTCTTATTGAAGTAAGATACATTTTCAATGTATCATTTCCTTTAAATGATTTCCTTTAAAGACATGACATCATTTCCTTTAAAGACATGACATAGCAAAAATCCACAATAGGAAACACTTTAGTAGGGATAGAAGAGATGCTGATAGAGATCAGAATTGCCCAAAGTGTGTGTCCTGGGACACAGATCTCAGGAGATATTGGTCAGTATAATGATCCATTGGTCATATAAATTTGAGAAACACTTCTCATATAACTGCTACATACTACATTCTCCGCAGTCCAAAAGGTCTGGGAAATGTTGCACTCATGGAGAATCCCAACACACAACAGTACACAACAGTAGGTTAAATGCTCCGAGAAATATTGCAGCTCAACACTTTTAACCTATTGTTTCCCAAATTTATTGGACTTCTTTTGTTTCTGTTACATTTTATAGCATCCCATGGAATTATGATTCCGTGGAAAACACTTTGGAAAACATTGGTTTCAGTAATACTAGCTTTTACATATAATACGTGAATTATTTTAAAAGGAGAAGAAATACACACATGAGAAAGAACATTGAATGTGAGATTAGAAAACCTCAGTATCATGTAACAACCTCAATGGAAAAAGAATTTGAAAAAGAATAAATACATGTATATGTGTAACTGAGTCACCTTGCTGTACCCCTGAAACTATCACAGCGTGGTTAATGAACTCTACACCAATATGAAATACAAAGTTAAAAAAAAAACTTAGATTTCTGTCTGCATGTTGCTAAATGATGTTAGGGATATTTCTTAAGCTTGCTGTGAAATGGGAATAGTGTTATCATCTCTTACTCACAGGGGGCTACTAGATCCAAATTCTAAAAGAAACAATACTCTCATTCGTGGCCTTACTATCACTGCTGCTACTACTACTATTATCTGCAAAAGCTATCCCTCAGAACTAGTCAAGAAATTTACTTATCCTGCTAGACTCCTTCCTGACTCCCTGAACTGTCTTCTCAAGTCTCTTTGGAGGCTAAGGGAAATTGTATATTAGAAAAAAAGAGAAACTGCATCTTAGAGAAAAAGAGAAATGGGGTGTACGGAACAGGATAATCAAATACATTTCTTCCAGATAAATTACTTTGAAATAGTTAGCTCCCTAGGAGATGTACACGATTCAGATGTTTTATCAGGTTGCACAACAGACTTAGCTAAAAAATATAGAAAAAGAGAGAAGTTGAGTATTTTATTAGCAACCACAATACGTAGGTGAATTTAGATGTAATATTATTGTCCATCTACCTGCCCATATTGCAACCAATTTAAAGAGAACAGAAATTAATTAACCTGTGAAAATTTATTTAGCACATATGATGGAATATGAAATGCTCAGCACTATGGGAGATAAAGAGAATAATATAATTTTTTTGTGTTAATCAAAAGCCTTGCAACTGCCCTGGGGAGCCATTCTGAACACATGGTGTAAATACTGATCAATCAATCTCAGCTTTGCAGGAGACCAAAATATTTCCAGTTATGACTACATGTTGCATTTACAAGAGCAAACGGAGTTTTAAGAATAGAGAGGCAGAAAAGTCTTCAGGAAGAGATTTGGGCTTCAGCTGGCCCTTAAAAAATGGGTAAGATGGATATCATGACTTTCATTTTGGTATCTGTGTACATTGAGTATTGTAGGTACTCAGATACTCAATACAGATGTGTTACATAATTGGGAGAATAGACAAGAAGATGGAAGGAAGGAAGGAAGAGAGGGAGGGAAGGAAGGAAGTGGGAGGGACAGATGGAGACCAGTTAAAGTAAAATAGGACATTCCAGCTCTCGAAGATGTAGAGCAAGTACTAGTATATGCCAGGCCTCCTGTAGAGCAGGGGTCCCCAACCTCTAGGATCTGATGCCTGATAACCTGAGGTGGAGCTGATGTAATAATTATCAAAATAAAGTTCACAATAAATGTAATGAGCTTGAATCATCCTGAAACCATCCCTCCACCCCATTCCGTGGAAAAACTGTTTTCCATGAAACTGGTCACTGGTGCCAAAAAGGTTGGGGACCACTGCTGTAGAGGCTATGTGAGCCCAGAGCCTGCCCAGCCCTCAGGAACAAGCAAGCTGGAGGTAGCTGTGATACAGAGTAGACAGAACCAAAGTTACCATTAGGACATGTGAGCTGCTCAGTCCCTGGCTCTGCCACTCCCTACCTGTGTGGCCTCAGTAAAGCTTACATTTTCTGCATCCTCTTATACAACAATGTGCTCTCTTGTCCGGGTTCTTGTAAGAATTAAATCAAGGTCTGGGAAGTTCATTAGTAAACTGTTAGACAGCTGTGAGACAGTCTTGTTATATACGGAAGAGATGAAACTCCAGGAGGTCATGAAATATCCAATCTAGCCAATCCTTCAAAAATCTGGTGTGAAGTTCTGAGGGATTTTATTTGATGTAGATTTGCAATATCTGTGAGAGGTGTGCTATTACTCTACTTCGTATTTTTGGTAAGGTAATAGAACACTAACAAAATTGTGTACTTGGCTCTACAAGAAACCCCTGCCTGAGAAGGAGCATAGTGATGCAGATGGTATACTTCTGAGTGTTTTATGGTCAAGACCTCTCTGCTGGGTCTAGTTGAAGTCCATCAATAACTAAAATAGCTTTAAGAGGATTTGTTTTTAAGGTGTCTGTTCTTGGTCCCCAGGAGTTTTAAGGCTCTCAGATTTGTGGGACCAAACCCATTGACTTTCCCAATAATTAAAAAACTCAGAGTCTGTGGACCTAGTGGTCACTTAGCAGACATCCATGAAAAGGTTTGCTTACTTTTTCGTGCCTTTAAATGATGTATCTCATTTAAAGTGTCAAAAGTGTCTTGTGTGTTGGTTCGGAGCTAATCACTATAAGGGACCCACACAGCTATATCTGACAGTGAGAGGCTCATGTGGATGGCTCATGTGCTTTCTGACCTGATTCAGCAACCACTCACCTGAGTATCTCCAGACTTTTACAGGGAGGGGAAGTAGCGAAGATGCAGTATGCCTGTGCCAGCTATTCTTTGATTTTAACATTAAATTCTTACTCCTCCTCCTTTCCCGCTTAACCCCATTCTCCAAGGAATCTCCTTCTTGGTATGCCAAACCATTTTCCCTGCTACAGAGAGAAAGAAAGAGAATTCCTTTTTGCTAGCATAGGAGCCTATGGCTAAGGAGGAGGGGAGCAGTCACATTTGGCCTGGGGCCCGTTTTTACTTGCATGATTACTGCCAACTTTCACTTCCTCAGTATGTGTTTGTTTTCTCCTTGTCTGTGATCATCCAGGAAGTACTTTTCTCTCTTTGGCATCTCATCCGGGCAGGGGCTCGTCTGGGAAAAGCAAGTTAATTGCGCCTCCTCCAATATAAAATATGTATAGTTTTTAATGAGGCGTATGGAAGGACAGAAAACTTGGGACAGAGATGGGCTAATGTAAGCTGGGTCTCCCATTTGGCAGGTCAGAGAGTTCAGTGTCTGTGCCTGGAAGTGCTAAAGCAGAGTGAAGAGACAGGGAGAAAATGTGTAAAATGCTGGTAAACAAAAAACATACGTTTCCTTTCAAGGTTATAATTGGCTCCCCCTGCCTCTATTCCCACCCCAGCCTTACACATGCCCAAGGTAATGTCTCAAAGTCCAGATGAATGTTGTTGAGATATGAGGATGGCTACATACCTTCTGAGATGTATGTATACATTCTGTTTGTTTGCTGTCTGTAAAGATGCATTTTTTTTTTTTTAAGAAAGAAAAGCATAGAAAAGTTATAAATGCCATCTCTTAAGAAGACTACCAAGACTTTGTCAAATGCTGCCACCCTCCCTCACTCTTCACCATCCCTCTGCCATTTCAGCAATGTGGCTTCTTGGATGGAGTTGGGGCGGGGTACTGAAATGCAGTATTGAGCACTCTTGCCTGGGAAGCCCAAGTCAGGCCTGGCAAAGCTGTCTCAGTTAGGAACCCCAACCACTGAGTCTTCTTGTGAAACAAGTTACACAGGCAAGTTCTGTGGATCACAGATTGATGGTCATTTCTGTAGCTATTAAAGAACCAATGACCTGGAGAGAGATTAGACTCTGTTTAGGACTCAAGATATGATTTTTCCTCATCTTGGTTGAAACAAATTTTTACTTAAAAAAAATCTTTTTCTTAAAAAAAAATAAAATAAAATAAAAAAAAATAAAAAAATCTTTTTCTTGAAGAACACAGATGAAACATACGTGGTGCATGATGTGAACACCTGGCTATGGTGAGATACCTGTGGCTGTGAAGTTTGGGTATCACTTTTTCCACTACATCATTCTAGGCCTCTGTTTTAAGAATAGATGGCTATTAATGTGCAAGACATTTTGTAATGTGAATCTTAAGCCTTCTCTTTAAAATCTTTGATTTCTGATGCTTTTACCTTATAATTGGGTATCATTATTATTACTTTATTAAGTTAAATTTAATAAATAATAAACTAAAATTTTATTTAGAAGGATATCCTTCAAGTTAGGGCTTCCCTGGTGGCTCAGCAGTAAAGAATCTGCCTGCCAATGCAGGAATTGTGGGTTTGATCCTGCATCCTAGGCCAGGAAGGTCCCCTGGAGAAGGAAATGGCAACCCACTCCAGTATTCTTGCTTAGAGAATTCCATGAACAGAGGAGCCTAGTGGGCTGCAGTCCATGGGTTCCTAAAAGAGTGGGACCTGGGACATGACTGAGCGACTAAACAACAGTCCTTCAAATTAACATTTAAAAGCACAATTTGAGTATAACACCAGTTGAAACACTATCTTTTTCCCCTTCTAACATTGCTTACAGTCTAAATGGTTCCAGGTCCACGCTTTGCTCTGTATCCTCATTACGAACATAGTTTTCTCTCTGCTTCTCTTTCCACTGTTCAGCAAACTTGCATCCTCCCACGGCGATCCCAGATTGCCCACAAAGCATAGCTTCCTAGCTGGCTGGATGGAGCTGTGGGCTCGACATGGGGCTGGCTGGCAGCATTACCGCTATGGGCAGTGGGGGTAGTTTTGTCATTGTGCCTTAAGGTCCAGCATGTGAACTGAGTGAATCATGCTGACCTCAATTCCAAGGGCATCCACAAAAATGCTTCTTGGGTGATGTTTTCAGTACTCCCTCTCAATTCACATGCACATAAGAACCGAACAGTTCAGACAGATACAGTGCAGTTGAAAATGCCTCTGACATCAAGATACATCTTATGTGACTAAAAGATATCTTAGTGTGTCTGTTGAAATAAGGATAATAATTATAAATAAGCCTCTTATTTATTTCATAAAGGTGTGTATGCACAGGACTTTGTATTCATTGAGATAACCTTGATATGTGTTAAAAATATCAATGGCTTCTTTTTATTCTTTTAAATATTTACCCCAACCATCATCAAGGTGACATGGCTCTGCTGGGATAGGTTTTTGTTGTGATGAGCAATGCCTGAGACTGTTGAGGCTTAAACAACATTTTCTCCTTTAAGAGGAGAGCTGCATGTTCACAAAATCATTAATGAGTCTAAAAAAGCCAAGAGTAATTTCAGACCTGGTAATGCCCTCAATGAAAACAACTGGCAGAAGAGCCATTGTTCACTCTACAGAACTATAGGTTTGATTTTAAATTCTCTATAACACAGAGATAAGAAGAGAGAGTAGAAGGAATTCCCTGGCTGTCCTGTGGTTAGGACTCCATTCTTCCACTGCAGTGGGCACTGGTTCAATCCCTGTTTCAGAAATAAGATCCGAAACAGGACCTTTTTTTTATGGGTAGCCAAAAAAAAAAAAAAAAGAAGAAGAAGAAGAGAGTGGAGAGGGTAGGGGCATATTTCTGTGAATAAATATGGCTTATAAATATAGACCAATAGAAACAAAGCAATTTATGTTTAGGTTGGTGAATTTTAGAAGGTGGGATCTTTTCTTATTAAAATCTGACAGCTTTCTGATTCATTCTCTCCTTACCTTCCCCCTCTTTATATGTGTGTGTGTGTGTGTGTGTGTCCACACGCTTGTGTGCTAAGTTGCTTCAGTTGTGTCCAACTCTTTGCAACACTATGGACAGTAGCCCACCAAGCTCCTCTGTCCATGGAATTCTCCAGGCAAGAATTCTGGAATGGGTTGCCATGCCTTCCTCCAAGGGATCTTCCCAACACAGGGATCAGACCCACTTCTCCTGCAGCTCTTGCTTTGCAGGCAGATTCTTTACTGCTGAGCCACCTTGGAATCCCCCTTTATATTTCGTTGTTGTTCAGTCGCTCAGTTGTATCCAACTCTTCAGCTTCAGCATCATTCCCTCTAATGAATATTCAGGACTGATTCCTTAAAGATTGACTGGTTTGATCTCCTTGCTGTCCAAGAGACTCTCAGGAGTCTTCTCCAACACCACAGTTCAAAAGCATCAATTCTTTGGTGCTCATCCTTCTTTATGGTCCAACTCTCACATCCATACATGACTTCTGGGAAAACCATAGCTTTGACTACACAAACCTTTGTTGGCAATATATATACACGTATAATGTATATATATGTAATGTACACATATACATAATGTATATTAGTTTGGTTCAGTTGCTCAGTCATGTCTGACTCTTTGCAGCCCCATGGACCGCTGCACACCAGGCTTTCCTGTCCATCACCAACTCCCACAGCTTGCTCCAACTCATGTCCATCAAGTTTGTGATGGCATTCAACCATCACATCTTCTGTCGTCCCCTTCTCCTCCTGCCTTCAGTCTTTCCCAGTATCAGGGTCTTTTCCAATGAGTCAGGTCTTCGCATCATGTGGCCAAAGTATTGGAGTTTCAGCTTCAGCATTAGTCCTTCCAATGAATATTCAGGACTGATTTCCTTTAGGATTGACTGGTTTGATATCCTTGCAGTCCAAGGGGCTCTCAGAATCACAGTTCGAAAGCATCTATTCTTCAGCGTTCAGCTTTATTTCTAATGTGTATTATTTTCACACACACACACACACATATGTATATAGGTGCATATATCCACACGCAGTTAGTAAGAAATCAGCCAAAAAAAAAAAAGGCTGAGTGATTTGACTTTGCCCAAGAGGAAACATAATAGGCAAATGTGCTGAAGAGATCATGTGACCACACTTGAGATGAAAAAGCAACTCTAAAACTAACCTCTCCAAATTATTAGTTGGTTTTGGCATCCCTTGTGAGGACTCCTGTGATTTCCAAAATGAAACAGTTCAGCTTAGAAAAACTGAAACTCTAAATGATCGAATGTAAGTTCATTTTGCTTTGGTGAGAAGTGTACATTTTTTAGATGTGAAAAATAATTTTAAAAACTATGAAATAAATAGGCCATCAGTGATTTCTCAAAAACATAATAGCTTATATTTAAAGAGTGGGTAAGATGATTCATTTATTACTTGTGGATGGATTCTTCCAATATTTGTAGGGTACTCAAAATAATTCATTCATTCCACAAAAATTTTCTGAATCTTTATACCAGAGATTGGGCTGAGTGCTGAGCCATAATGGCAAAGCACTATTTACAGGCTATAAACAAACTCTAATCTATAATTACCAATTGTGATAAATGCTATTTGTTCTTTAGTATTTTAGATATTATCACTTCCATCTTAATTATACTCAATTTCTTTTGCTAAGCTTTTTTCAAGGACAGTGCAGATGTAAGTTTGAGTCAGGCCTTGAGTTATTTACATTGCTGGAATACTAATAAAAGGTAGTACATTTATTGATTCTTACACATATATCCAAGCATCTTACCATTGTAAAATGTGCCTTCTAAACAACAGCTTGTCATACAGAGTAACAGCAGTAAAAGCAACAGTGGAGACTTCAGTGACATTTTATTAACTGATTTCTCCAGCTAGGATAAATAATGATTTTTTTGCCTCAAAATACCAGGGTTTAGATTTTCATAAATATCAACCCTTTGTATAGATGTTTGTGTGATTGCTGAATTTAATGTATCTTTTGCCTTGTTTTTCCAGAACATTTTTCTGTCAAGCACTGCAATTCAGTGTTTCCTAGATTACACATTCTGGACCTCAATTTTAGTTGAGGTTAATGATTAATGAGAAAAAGTAATTCACTGAAGTTGTGGAGTATAGTAAGAGTCTGATTTACATAGATAGGGGCATACTTTCACTACCTTGGAGTCCATGGGTAACTCTTAGTCTCCTGGCAAAACATGATGGAATAAACATAAAATATTACTTGGATGTCAAAATTAATTTCATTATAAGATGTGGAAAAGATTAAGAGAAAGAAATCATTAGTTCTGTGATAGTCTCATTCTATCCAGAGCTCCCTTAATGTTTTTGAAAATGTAACCTATGAGATGGGCATGCAGTGATTACATCAAAATTCTGAGTATTAAGATTGTTAGCAAGGACATAAGTTATTATCTCAATAAATACCAACATCCCAAGAAAGTAAACTAAAATCATAAATGACTATGTGAAGGTGGCAGACTAAAAGTGAGAAAGTCAAATATGAAGCAATGACAGCCATCTAGACTCGCAAGGATGAAGCCTCAGTTACGATGGTTAACAGAAAGGGAGAAAAGTTATGCGGTAAACCTTGGGCATAGTAGTTTGGTTTGGGGACTGAAAGAGAATAGCAAAAATAAGATAACTGTTGTTTCAAGTCTGGTAATGAATATTGAAAGGACTGACAAAAATAAGAAAGTTGGGATGAAGCAGTTTGAGAATAGGAGTTTAATCCTATTGAAATGTGTATGTTCAGGATTGCCCAGATTGACATACCCCACAGTTTGACAGTGACTTGACAATGAAGCCAAGGAAGAAAGGTTCTGGCTCTAAAGGAATAAACTCTCTGAATCAAAGCAGATACTTTTTTCTTCTTCCATCTTCTATCCCTCTGTCTCTTCTTGCTACGTGCCATCCTGATCACTTTCTGCTGTTTTCCTTATTTTGATTGCCTTCAGGAGCAGTGATATATAAATATAACTTTGTTTTCCTCAGCCTTCAGAAAGATTAACTAAAAGCAGGTGACAGACTATTGGACTGAAGCTAATTCATGAGTCAAATCTGTGTTTGATCCAACTTTGTATCCTACGCAGCACGTAAGTAGTGTTTGGTATATAGAATTCATTCTGCAAATGAATAGTATGTGGTCCCACATGGCATAACTCCCTCTGAATCATATGTGAGGTCCCATTGACTAACCCAGAATCAATCCAAGGGCAAGACCCGGTGCACAAGAGGAATATGTGTGTTTATATCAGTGTGTTCTTTGTAAGAAATATGCCAGATGGGAAGAAGAAAGGAGCCTTCCTTTGACCTTTAAGAGGGACTAAACACAGCTGGTCATCAGAAACAACACACACACACATATACACACATAGACTGCAGTTCTTTGACAGCTTTATCTTGATCCCAAAGAAAGATAATAAATGTTAAAAATAAATCACTGGCTTGCAAGTTAGTGGAAAATGGCCAGATTTTAAACTCAACTGTGTTGGAAACACCATGTTCAACTTTCAGTCCCTTTTTGTACTTTGCCATATTCTTCATAGATTTTATGGTTTGCTGTAGGTGGTAGGGAAGTGGGGCTTCTTAGAAGGTCATACTTAAAAAGACTGCTTCCCTGAATGAGGAAGAAAATATTCTAAACAACAGTCTGAAATTTCTGTGAGGTTGCTACAGTAGAAGCAGCCTGGTTTCTAGAACAGTCAGTCCCTGTCTTTAATTCCATGGATCCTTCAAACCATTAGTGGCAGAGATGATGTTCTCCCTCTCCTGTCGCCTTCTTTCATGATAAAATTTGGCATTATGGTAGAAACTCTGTTTTCCACATGTACCTTCTGTTCTGTAATGTACACACTCACAGGCCATGGTGAGAAACAAAGAACTGCATATGGCAAATCTGAAGATGTGCGATTCCCTATGCAATCAGGCCAGATTCATGTCCTTCTGAGCACGTTAGCTGAGAGAGGTGCTGAGGTGGGTGTCTGCTGACCCCTCAGAACACTCTGGCTCAGGTTGCCTTAGTATGATCTGGATCTTGAGAAAGGAAAGCTCTTTCTGGATAGAAGCACTACTGACTGGAATAAGTCGATGCTTTCACCTGATTTTTATGAAGAAGTTCAAGGGTTTTTTGAAATGGTTTCCAACCAACTTCTGTGTACATCTTAAAGAAGAATCATGCTGTGGGTTCTTTATAAACAGAAAGATGGCATGGAAAAGAAGAATACTCACCAAATACTCCTTATATTTCTGAGTAAGTATCCTTGCAGTTTAGTAACAGTGATATGATTGGCTTTGGCCTAAGGGCTCTCTGAAGGAGGTAGCATGATTCACTTTAAGGCTGAGGCAGAAAGAAGCCTATGCTCAATTAACCAGTCTCTTATTGCCCAGGAAGCTGAGTGTTCCAGCACTTTGGTCTCTGATTAACTCTAGAGAGGATAAGTCCCCACCATATTAGATAGCATTGTTGTTCAGTTGCTCAGTGGTTTCCAAGTCTTTGCGACTCCATGGACTGCAGCATAGTAGCAGCAGTATATAAATAAAAGCTTCACTTCCTATGTTAAGATGCTGAGATTTGGAGGCTGTTTGTTACCACGTCACTGATAGCCTGATAACCTGGTTAATAGAGATAATAACCATTTATGATTCTTTAATAGACTCTAAATGATTGATACATATTTAAAATATTTATCTAAAGTAAAAATTTAATCTTTTCAAACCTATGATGTAGAAAAACACTGTGGAAAAATGATGGCTTGGAACCAGCATTAAAAATTGGTGGTTTGGTTGTCCCTCACTGAAACTTAAAATTTGAGTATTCCTTTTCTCATCCTAAAAGAGGAATTTTCAGTAGTTCCTTAGTCAAATACCTGGTTAACCCATTGCCCTCTTGTGCCTATTCCAAATTGTTTTCTGTGCCTGTGCAGATTATTTTGAAGAACATATAGTCTCCTTATTGGCTTGGAAGGCTTACAGTGACCTTGATGACAAGGTCTTGTCTTACTATGCTTTGTATCACTAATACAGTCCATGATCCTGTGGAGCAATATTAAATGTTTACTGTTGAATAAATCAGCATGCCAAAATCATTAGTTATCTACAAATATGTAGGAAAGTTTTTGAGTAATCAGTTTCAATCCAACCGAAAGTCAGTTGTATAGACTTCCCTTTGCACATTTGCCTACATGATATTAATTCTATTCCTTCATCCTAAATTATTCCCCACCTTCACAGTCTGAAATTAACAAAGGAACTAAGCAGTGTCTAGTTATTTAAGTGGGAAAAGAAGTGATCTGCCACCTTGAATACCAACCTGGATGACTGGCTAGCTCTTAATCATTTTCATTCCCTCTGACTGAAGACCTGACTTCAGGAGGCCTGTGTAGCACTGATTTATACGAGTCAGAGCCCAATGCAAACAATCCAGCCAGTCTGCTATAATTACTAATTTTCTTTATTCCTATAGGTGAGACAAAATGAAAACTTTGTGCCTGATTTTTTTTTTCCAAAAAATGTGCTACATTCCCACTCTTTCTGTTCTTTGCTTTGACACCATCACAGATAACACCCTAAAAATCTCTTTGACTCAAGAGCCAACTATAGTTCATTTTCTCACTCTGTGCCCTTGTTGTGACTTAAGCTTCTACCAAAATCTGCAATGAGTTAGGGGGTGGCTTATAAAAGCTATTTCATTCTTAGGACTTCTAATTCATGACTGCTAACAAATTTGGGTAGTGTGAATGAATTGTCTGGCATCATGTATTCTAAAGTGAATTTCCAATCTCTCCCCACCAAATTCATTCAACTTGTCGTCTTCTCTGTGTCAGTTGCCCAGACCAAAGTATCCTGGAGTTAAACTGTGATGTTCTCTGCTTTCACATCTCACATATAATCTTTCAGAAAATCCTGTTAACACTATATTCAGAATATATCCTTAACCCTACCCCTTCTCACCACCTTCATTGCTACCACTGTGGTGCAATCTTTCACCATTCTTTTTTTCAAATTGGAATATAGCTGCTTTACAATGTTAGTTTCTGCTCTACAATGAAGTGACTCAGCTGTGTGTACATGTATCCCCTCCCTCTTGGACCTCTTCCCAATCCCTCTGCATCCCACCCATCTAGGTCATCACAGAGCACTGAGCTGAGCTCCCGTGCTACACAGCAGTTTCCCACTCCCTATCTGTTTGACACATGGTAGTGTAAATATATCAATCCTATTTCCCAATACATCCCAGCCCCCCGCCCCTCCTGTGTCCACATGTCCATTCTCTACATCCATGACTCTGTTCTTGCCCTACAAATAGGTTCATCTGCACCATTTTCCTAGATTCCACATGTATGTGCTAATATGCCATATTAGTTTTTCTCATTCTAACTTACTTCACTCTGTGTGACAGACACTAGGTCCATCCACATCGCCTCAAATAACCCAACTGCATTCCTTTTTATGGCCGAGTAACATTCCATTGTATATATGTACCGTTTCTTCATCCATTCCTCTGTCCATGGAGTGCACTAACCTTCTGCATGGTCTCTCTGCTTTCTCTCTTGATTCCTCAGAACCTATCTCAGCACTACAACAAGAGTCATCTTTTAAAATGTAGCAAAGACCTTGTCACTCCTGTACTCAAAATGCCATAATAGATTTTCGTCTCACACAAAGTAAAAGCCAGAATCCTTATACAACCTATTTGTTCCTATAGGATTTCACTCCTTCTTATATCTTGCCTCTCCTCTCATAAAACCTCCCACCTCCTTGCTCATGGTGCTCCAGCCACACTGGTTTCCTTGCTGTTCTGAAGCCCTCTTTACATGCTCCTGCCTCTGAGCCCTTGTACTTGCTCTTCTTCCAACACGTATGTTATTTACACAGATGGCCAGGTCCCTTGCCTCCTTTGCTGCTGCTGCTAAGTCACTTCAGTCGTGTCTGACCCTGTGCAACCCCATAGACAGCAGCCCACCAGGCTCCCCCGTCCCTGGGATTCTCCAGGCAAGAACACTGGAGTGGGTTGCCATTTCTCTCCCCAGTGCATGAAAGTGAAAAGTGAAAGGGAAGTCGCTCAGTCGTGTCCGACTCTTTGCGACTCCATGGACTGCAGCCCACCAGGCTCCTCCGTCCATGGGATTTTCCAGGCAAGAGTACTGGAATGGGTTGCCACCTGCTCAAATAACACTTTTATGAGGCCTACACTGATCATTGGCCATTGTCCTCACCCCAAGAGTCCCTTATTCTGCTTATCCACTTAAATGTCTCATTCATTTCATTTGTTGTTAGCCTGCCTCCTCTAGAGTGTAAACTCCATGTGGGAAAGGATTTTTATTGTTTTGTCTTGCTGTTGTGTCTCAAATGCCTGCAACATTTTCTGTAACACAGTAGATGTACATTAATATTTAGTGAATGCATTTGATATGTGACTCTCTCCCAGCAATATTGTGCAGTAGGTAAACTGCTGGAGCCTGGGGCGGGGGCAGTGGTCGGCAGGGAGAGAGTGACATTTTAGGAAAGAGTCAAAGGGGAGAGAATAAAAACATCTGAGTCTACCAGTTTAAAGAGAGAAGCTGAAAAGTAGACACCTGAGAACTGGAGCTTTGGCAAAATTTTAATTTCTGATTTCTGTTCAATGAAAGAAGGAAATCACCTTGTATTCTTTGCATGTTATAATTGGAGCACTGTGCCAATTAATTTGAACATGTACTCTGGGAAGTATTGCATTAGCAGTGTTTTATTTTTGTAATCAAATAATAGCTATGTATCAAGATGTGAGTAGTTTGTGTACATATTTAATAATGTTTGTGAGTCAGAACACTCCTATTTAAAAAAGTCTGTATAACACTTACAGTTTCTGTATTTATACAGATCAGATCAGTTCTTTAGAAGTCTTTAATTATAAGCTGCTCAAGATTCTGTGCTTCTGTTTATATAGTTACTAGATACAACTGATAGATTTGGGCCTGAGCTGTGCCAACACTACAATTTTGGCTGTACTTTCTTTTCTGAATGTGTGAACTCTCCTTTTCAGGGAGAATTTATCATGTGACCTAAGTGGTGATACGATCTGTACAATATCTTCTTGGCCATGGTGTATCTTTTCATTACAGGCTTTTCCGTGTGGGATTTCTCATTCACTTTGCAAAGGCAGAGCTAAAAGTAGACAGTGCGTTATTGACTAAGCGCTGATGCTGTTCACACGAATGAACACTTTATACCTAATTTCTGCCCTGTGGGTTTAGAGGCCAAGTTTAGCAGACAATAAAAAATCAGATAAAAAGTAACTGTGAGGTCTCCAAAAAAAACCAGGCTCACTTAAATCTCTAAAAATCCTTCACCAAGATACCACTAAAAAAATTTTTTTCTGAAAGATCACAGTTGCCAAGAGGAATTTCAATACAAAAAGGATGCTAGTTTCATTTGACAAAAGTATTCCAAGCACTAATGAAAAAGAGGGGAAAATATAATCCATCCAAGATATACTCTCAAGTGACAGGAAATGTCAGCCTCCAACATTTATTGACTACACACTTTATGACCAGTCTGGAGAGTTACATAAAAGCAAGTTTCTCAGATGTAAGTTGAACTCTTGAGAACAAAAGGAGGGATGGAAACCAGGGGGTGGTCAATATGCTAGACCAGTTGTGACTGTGTTAGAGATTGAATGAAGACAGCCATTTCAGAAATAAGAGAAGCAACATGTCTAAGACCTAAGAGTAAGATAAAAATATAGAGACTTGGCAGAATGGAGAACAGAAAATGAGAACTTAAAGATGGCCTCCTGTGAGTAAGGACACAGAGAGGCAAGAGATTATCCTCAGCATCAGTAAAGCCAAAGAAAATGACATGAAAGGGAGCGTTTGTTGTAAACTGGGAATAGTGATTCTATAACAAACTTGGCTGTGGTTATATTTCACTTGTTATTGGCAAGAAATCTGCGTGATGACAAGCTGTAGCCAATAAGAAATATTGGGCTGAGGATTGCATTGGGAGAGTCGGAGGCAAACATGGTTTGGGTGGGATTGTGGGAACTGTTGACTGGAAAGGAACAGAGCACTAAGGGGAAAGTAGTGCAACTGAACTTCAGAAGAGAGCATTCATTCATGCTTGAGGGAGATGGGAGAACCACTTTTTAAGAATGGCTTTCACAGGCATCACATTTGAAACGAAAAGAAATGTACAATGTTTCTGAAGATAAAGTCAAGGAGATGGTGTCGAATGATATCTAAGATAAGAGAGGCTGAGCTCAAGAACAAAATAGGCAAATAAGTCAGGTCATTGGTGACCTCTGTGGACTTTTTGTTAATCAAAATGAAATGTAACCAGATTGTCTGGGATGAAAGACATGAGTGATGAATACTTAGAGGCAATTTAGTGAATACATGAAGGCTATTTAGAATATATGCATTCAGATAGCTTAGCATATAAAAAGAAAAAGAAAAAGAAAAAAAAAAAAAGAAAGTGAGAATTGTAATAAATTTTTGTGGAACCTGCAGAAGAACCTATTGTTGGGATTCACATTAATAATTCTTTTCTTGACCTTTAGGAGACCAAACATGACAACCAGGCTATCTGTTTGTAGTCATCTTGGATATTACTTGCTCCTTCTTTCTTTTGCCCTTGAAATTCCACCATCCTCTTATACTCTGCTTGACATGTACCTTTTCACGCTATGCTGTGAGATTAATCATAAATAATTTCCTATTAGCTTTTAGACACTCTCCTTGTGTGTGCATAAGTCATTTCAGTCATGTCCGACTCTTCACAACCAATGAACTGCAGCCCACCAGGCCCATCTGTCCATGGGATTCTCCAGGCAAGAACACTAGAATGAGTTGCCATGCCCTTTTCCAGTGGACCTTCCCAGCCCAGGGATGGAACCTAAGTCTTCTTGCATCTCCCGAATTGGCAGGCAGGTTCTTTAACAATAGTGCCACCCAGGAAGCCCAGACACTCTCCTTACATCATACTATTTTGCATCTCTTCAGGAATCTATTTTGGTCTTTCTTATGTATAAGTGAGTGATGTCATCTAAGTAGATCACATATTCTTCAAGACAGATGTCTCTATTTCCTGGTCAATTATGTCTAATCCCCAAATATGTTTTTTACCTTGCAGCAAACATTTAATGAAAAAATAATCAGGGAAGTGAAAGACAAGTTAAACAGAGAAGGGAAATACCAAGCAAATAATGCTGGGAAGAAACTATAGAGTGGACCAAAAGTCTGAAATAAAAGAAAAAGAAAGAAAGAAATTGTGATACAAATGGGGAAGATGGGAAGAAGGTATAGTGAGAAATGACCAATGCAAAGACAAAATGAACTGTTCTTGTAATAAGCAAGATAAATGATATGTTTATTACTTTAAAAGAATGTAGACACAATGTCATTTATATGATATCTTGATGTACCATTTGTCTTTTAAATGTTTATGGGCAGGAGTTTCAAAATGCACAGCTGTTTTTTCAGTCTTAGATGTTGCATGGTTTTTGGCAACAGCAGGTCCCAGTTGACTGGATAAAACTGGCCTTCAAAGACTCCATGTACTGAAAAGTTTTATAGAATCATAGCCAATACACTTTATTTTTTAAGAGGGTTGACTTGAATGTATTCCAAATTCAGATATATGGGAATATCTGTTTATACAAAACCTTTCAATTCAAAGAATAAATCAGAGAAATCATTTGTAGCCTGTCTAAGGCTGATTTCTGTATGGTCCCTTTGGTTGGGAGGGAGTATAGGAGTGGGACAGTCACATCTCTACGAGAGGTCACTTATGGCCCCGAATTCCTTAGTTTATTACTGATATTTGTATACCTAAATAATTAGCCAAGTTTTTAGCTGACAGATTATTAGCACTTTCTATCTAGTTTACACACCTTTCTCATCATGTACAATTTGTAGCATTTTGAAAGCAGCTAAAATTCTCCCTAATTACATTCAGTATATTATAATTGGAGTAAATAGCTTGGAAAAAGATTCTGAATAACTAGCAAACCCTGTATTCACAATACATTGACAAGATTTCTGCTGAAGTTTGGTTAAAACCAGTTAATAACATTCTGTATATTATGCACATCAAATTCTGAGAATCAACAATGTTTTCAAGGTTTGTGACTGTCTTTTTGATAGTCTTTGAAACACTGGAACCCCAAGATTTCGCCTCCCCTTCCTCATCCTTTGAGAGGCGTGAGCTATAGTCACACTGTTGTACTTTCAAAGGATACTCTTTATGACGTACAGAAAAGGGAGACTCAGTCACCTCGTCTGTGTCTCCTTGTGTCTCTATGGCTGTGTCTCTTTAGCCATAGAAACTTTTACACCTATCCTACCCCACAATCCTGAGCAGGAAGAAATCCTAGCCTGCATTTGTTGGTCCTGAATTCCTATTTCTGCTTTCTGCCACCAGCTAGCCATATGACCTGTGCCACTAGATCTTGAGCCTCTCCCATTTCTTAACATTCTAATGAGGGTACACCTGCCTGCAGATTATGAAAATATCTGTGGAAGTGCTGCGAAATGTTTATAGTTTTAAATATTACGAGTTGACATTGTTTTAACCACCTTTTAGGGCAGAAAGTGCTATATAAGTCTACAGTACTGTTATCAGCTAGATTAGAAATGCCGAGACTAACAGTACCTTTGTTTTGGTCCTGTGCTGCACCAGGACAAAGCCAACCTTTTCTGGGTGTTGATTCATAAGCTTTGCTCTGAAGTAGGGAAAACCCTGCTTATATACAGCAGAACTGTAAAACCTATAAATCTCTAAGAATTCCAAATTGACTAGAGTTAGTATTTATTGTCCCTTTCCTCTAAGCCTTTTGTGTGTGTACCAAATAGCATTTTCCAAAACTGAAACAGGAAGGATAATCCTTCGCTAACTGGGTACAGTTTCAGATTTTTACAAAAGAGTTCACTCACTAGAAAATTAGCTTTCTTCTGCCAGTGATGATAGAAAACTGCTTTACAATTTAGCAAATGAATATGTTGTTAATCGCATGGAATACATTGACAAATATGTCTCCGTGTGACAGATGGTATTTCCAGAGATGGTCACGACTATATCTCACATCCAAACATTTCTCCCGATGAGAGGTGGGGTCTATGTTGTACCCCCTCCCCTTGAAACTTGGCAAGCTGTCATGACTGTGTTGGCCAAGAGAGAACAGTTAAAATGACCTTTCAAGCCAAGTTTTAAAAGACAATGTCGTTTTCACCTAGCTCAGTGGAAGTAATTCCTTTAAAGCCTTTGGCTGCCATTCAAATAGTCTGGCTCTGACACTACCATGCTATGAGGAAACCCAAACTAGCCCAGGGGGGTGACCACATGGAGACATCCTGAGACTCCATGAACAGAAGGATGACCGACCAGCTTCTAGCTAGCACCTGCTGTCTCAGCTCCAGTCACCATCCAACTGCAGCCTCACAGAGACCAAGCCAAACCACCCAGCTGAGCTCTTCCCAAGCTCATGGGAGGTAATAAAATTATTACTGTTTTAAACTTCCAAATTTTGGGGTGTTTTTTACAGTGCTAAATAATTAAAGACACAGAAAAAACTAACATTTATGTTACATTTTTGTTGTTGTTGTTAAAACCTTAAGGAAAAATCCATTAGCAACTTTGGAAGTCCTGCAGCTTTTTGAAGGTAAAGGGATACATTTGCACATTAGGTAGTTTAGGAAATTACTTAGTTATGGCCACCTGTCACGGAAGTTTGTCTTCTCAGAATATCTAAGAACATTGTCTTTATTAAGAGCCCAGTTTCTAGATAAAAGTGAGTGCAAAAAAAGTAAATAGAGATGATAAACAGATGATCTAGAAGATAATCAGTGTCTTTGGGATGTGATCAAATTCCAGCAAGAGGCTCACTTACCTTTAACTTATTTTTTTATTGAGGTAACATTGGTTTATAATGTATATAGGTTTTTTGTATACAAAGTTATATTTCTGCTTCTGCATACCCTATGGTGTGCTCACCACCAAAAATTTTGTTTCCACCTGTCATCATACCTTTGATCCCCTTTACCCATTTCACTCTCCCCACCAAACCAAACCAGACCACATGCAAACAAACACATAGATGCAGAGAACAGAACAGAGGCTCACTTACTTTTCAAAGATGTTCACAGCCCCCATTCTGGTTATGATCTGCATCTGGCTGAGATGTGACTGTGCTGTTGTCTTTCTCACCAATGACTGTATCTTGGACCTTTCCCCCATACTTGTTTGCTATATGCAGGAGAATAACAAACTCTAATGGAATTTATAATTAATACGCACACACACATGTGCACACATACAGAGTTACTAACAATACAAATTATGACCCCCAAATAAGTAGTATTGATAGTTAGGCTGTGGATATTCAAAAAGGAGAAGATTCCATGTTAGCTAGAATGAGTAAGGGTGACTTGTCAGTGGAGGTGGAATATATAAGTCTCCAATAAAGTACTGGTGAGTGAAGAATAGCTGAGAGTGTAGAGTTAGCTGATTTCTTTTAACCAAACTAAGATAATTCCCATGACACCAGGATAAGCTGTCAAGGCTGGAAGACTACTTCTTCACCCTTAGTCCTTTAAGTGTTAGAAGTACATGCCATCACAGAGATAATGGAGTAGATATTCAGTTTCCTCCAGAATGAGCTGGACCAGTTCATTTTTGGGGATAACTAGTGAGAATTGGACTATGAAGAAAGCTGAGCGCCGAAAAATTGATGCTTTTGAACTATGGTGTTGGAGAAGACTCTTGAGAGTCCCTTGGGCTGCAAGGAGATCCAGCCAGTCCATCCTAAAAGAGATCAGTCCTGGGTGTTCATTGGAAGGACTGATGCTGAAGCTGAAACTCCAGTACTTTGGCCACCTCATGCGAAGAGTTGACTCATTGGAAAAGACCCTGATGCTGGGAGGGATTGGGGGCAGGAGGAGAAGGGGATGACAGAGGATGAGATGGTAGGATGGCATCACCGACTCGATGCACATGGGTTTGGGTAAACTCCGGGAGTCTGTGATGGACAGGGAGGCCTGGCATGCTGCAATTCATGGGGTCGCAAAGAGTCGGACACGACTGAGTGACTGAACTGAACTGAATTGACTGAAAAGATTACCATACACCAGACAAAATTCATATTTACACCTCAGATTTTTAAAATATTTTAATTTATATGTTGTGCTATGGTCATATTATCATTATCTTATAATACTGTCATCAAAGAAAACCTGTGGAAAATAGGAAAAAGAGAAAATACGTAAAACTCAGTCATCTTCCCACCACAGTGACATGTCAACTCTTTCACATCCAGGTCTGTTCAGGATGTACCCATTCTTGCATCTGTTTTACATATTGGCAACTATGGTATATACCCATTTGTAGTCTATACTTGTTGATTTAGTGTGGTAATTTCTTTAGTACTAATTTAGTAGCTTAAATTGAGTAGCATAGTATTCCTTTATTCTATGTGCCATTATTGAGCCATTTCCCTTTTGTATGATGCTTAGATTATTTCCAGTTTAGTGAGAGGGTTATTTTTTCAATTTTTCATTTTTACTATTCTGATTCAAATTTACAACTTAAAACAACAACAACAAAAAACCATGGCATTTCAGAAGTCAAGGCCTGTTCTCCTTCCCCTCATCTTATGTTCATTTCCCCCATTCAAGCTCCATATACATGACAATATCATTTTCAACAGGTTATGTTCAAAGGGTGATATGGCTTACTCTGACACAAGTTATATCAAGAATGCTCTAGCAACACGATTTATACTTGGTTATAGATAAGTGTTAAACGTAAAAGTAGTTTGGTTCACAAAGAATGCACGGTGATTACCTTCCTCTTCCCTTCTCCTAAAGGAAAATAGGTGATCTTTGTGCAAGAGGAAATAAATAGGTGTGCACAACTGTTTTCTTTCCTACATGGAGATTTCCTCACCCACCCTCTGCTTCTCACACTCCACTCAGCTCTGAGTGGAGTGATCGGCCTTGGGTGAGCAGCCTTGCTGGTCTCTTCCCTAACAGCCTGTCCCCATGCTTGGTGGAACAGAGAAGCACTGATCATTTCCAGGAGAGGAAGGACTCCTCCTTGACTTGTGTGGGGGTATCTAAGAGAAAGAGCCCCTAGTCCTTGGGACTGCCAGCCTGCACCACTGGGGGTGTTCCTAGGATGTCTCATTCTTTATGGGTCCCAGGGATGAACTTGAGTGTGTTTTTCTTAGTGTATTTATTCTTTTCTTTTTTTTTTTTTTAACTTTTTTGGCGAGGCCACGTGGCATGTGGAATCTTCCCAACCAGGGTTTGAACCTGTGCCCGCTGCATTGGAAGTACAAAGTCCCAATAACCACTGGACTTCCAGGGAAGTCCTGGTGTACATATTCTTACAACCTGTAATTGCATTGCCAAGTTATATGTACATACTATATCAATAAATTATGCATACATTTCAATTCTTCTGTTAACAAAGTGGGTGTTTAGGGCATTTGTAAGATATGAGCTACTAATGTAAATATCTGTTTAAGACAGTAGTGGTCACTTACTGTCATAACTTACTGGAAAGCCCCAATCTGTTGTAGATCAGGTGTTTAGTTACTCATAAGTAATTTAGTAATGAACCTCACACGTGGTTCATTTTTCTTTTCAGTATCTTTAAAAATATCAGTATCAGTATCTTTAAAGAGAAATCCACTCTCCTTTGCTTGAAATCCAACAAGCTTCCTCCTGAAAGAGAGAAAGCAATGGAGTTTAGTGTGTTCAATTAAATGTAACATTCCTAGTTTATTTGTAACAATGTTCCATGGAAGCATGCTGCGAGTGGGAATATCATATGTCATGTGTGTTGTAGTGATTTTGAGAACTGCTGTTTAGAAATACTAAGCAAAGTGATAAGGAGTTCAACAGGCCTAGTCCATTCTAAAATACATTTGCCTTCTTAAAAACCTTCAGTAATTTCTACTTGCATACAGGATAAAGCCCAGAAATCACAGCATGACACAGAAGGCTTTCCATGGTCTTTTCCTTGCCTATATGCCTGGCCTTTTTCTCCCGCCATATCACCACAGACACTCTATGCTACAACTGTACTAAACAAACACCCAGATCTCCATTTCTGTCATAAAACTTGATATATTGTTTCCTTTACTGGAATATTTCACTTCCTTTAACATGCCTGCACTGCCATTTATCCATCAAGACCCTCTTGGCTCTGTCAGAATTTCCTTTTTGAAGTATTCTCATCCAGCAGAGCTTCCCAGGTGGTGCTAGTGGTAAAGAACCCACCTGCATTTTCACTAGACATAAGAGATGAAGGCCCGATCCCTGGGTCAGGAAGATCCCCTGGAGGAGGACATGACAACCCACTCCGGTATTCCTGCCTAGAGAATCCCATGGACAGAGGAGCCTGGCTGGCTACAGTCCATAGCGTCCCAAAGTGTTGGACACAACTGAAGCAACTTAGCAATCATGCTGCCAGCAGAGTTGACCCCTTTTTCACAGGTACCTCTATTGCACATGGCATACATCTGCTTTCATTTATTCTCTATTATTGTGAATTTAAACTTCTGTCGCCCCCTCCATTATTTCAAGCGTTTTTTAGGCAGAACCTGTGCCTTACAGGCCTCTGGTGCTATTTTTGGTTCATAGGATCACTCAGAGAATGTTGAGTGAATGAATGACCTGGCAATGTAGCTGGATCTTAAAGCCAATGACCACACGTAGGTAAAATAACACCCACATCCAGTCTTTTCAAGTTACATGGGACACTTCCTTCTCCAAAAGAGTGTGACTAATGTCTTCTCAGGGTAGGGCTAAAACTGTAAAACACTTTCAGAGAAACCAAGAAATCCACCCAATTATACTGTGCTTGTTGAAGGACACAAAATTCTCCAAGCTAGGCTTCAACAGTATGTGAACTGAGAACTTCCAGGTGTTCAAACTGGATTTAGAAAAGGCAGAGGAAACAGAGGTCAAATTGCCAGCATCTATTGGATCATAGAAGAAGCAAGAGAATTCCAGAAAAACATCTACTTCTGCTGCATTGACTACACTAAAGCCTTTGTGTGAATCACAGTGAACTGTGGAAAATTCTGAAAGATAGGAATACCAGACCACCTTACCTTCCTCCTGAGAAATCTGTATGCAGGTCAAGAAGCAACAGTTAGAACCGGACATGGAACAACGGACTGATTCCAAATTGGGAAAGGAGTACGTCAAGGCCGTATATTGTCACCCTGCTTATTTAACTTATATGCAGAGTACATCATGAGAAACGCTGGGCTGGATGAAGCATAAGCTGGAATGAAGATTGCTGGGAGAAATATCAATAACCTCAGCTATGCAGATTATACCACCCTTAAGGCAGAAAGCAAAGAGGAACTAAAGAGCCTCTTGATGAAAGTGAAAGAGGAGAGCGAAAAAGTTGGCTTAAAATTCATCATTCAGAAAACTAAGATCATGGCATCTGGTCCTGTCACTTCATGGCAAATAGATGGGGAAACAATGGAAACAGTGACAGACTTTATTTTTTTTGGACTCCAAAATCACTGCAGATGGTGACTGTAGCCATGGAATTAAAAGACACTTGCTTCTTGGAAGAAAAATTATGACCAACTTAGACAGCATATTAAAAAGCAGAGACACTTTACTGACAAAGGTCCGTCTAGTCAAAGCTATGGTTTTTCCAGTAGTCAGTTATGGATGTGAGAGTTGGACCATAAAGAAGGCTGAGTACCAAAAAATTGATGCTTTTGAACTGTGTGTGGTGTTGGAGAAGTCTCTTGAGAGTCCCTTTGGCAGCAAGGAGATCAAAAGTCAATCCTAAAGGAAATCAGTCCTGACTATTCATTGGAAGGACTGATGCTGCAACTGAAGCTCCAATACTTTGGTCACCTGATGCAAAGACCTGACTCACTGGAAGAGACCCTGATGTTGGGAAAGTTTGAAGGCAGGAGGAGAAGGGGACGGCAGAGGATGAGGTGGTTGGATGGCATCACTGACTCAATGGACATGAGTTTGAGCAAGCTGTGGGAATTGGTGATGGACAGGGAAGCCTGCCATGCTGCAGTCTATAGGATCGCAAATATTCGGACACAACTGAGCAACTGTACTGAACTGATTGAAGGACATCGAAACTACCCTTGTCATAGAGGCACTAACATTTGCTTCATGAACCCTGCCTTCCTGACGGTATGTGCCCTCTACTCACCTACCCCCTCCTACAGTTCTGTACTTCTTTAAACATATCCTCAATCCAGGCCGAAAACCCAGTGTATCATGAATCCTGGGCCAGGACCTTTCTTCATGTCTATGTGGCAGCTGAGTGAAGAAGACGTGGCTGTTTTCCAGAATAATAGGCTGAATATGATCTGAGCTCAGCTTATGGGCCAGGCTGCAATGCAGGCTATGCTGGGAGGCCTCTGTTGCCTGTGGCATGGCCTTGGCAGTTTTTGGAGATTCTGGCTGCTGGCACCTGAACCCTTAACGATAGGGCACACTCTTTAAGCAGACAGCCCTCCAAGGAATAATGCCGGATCAATTGGTTGTTTCTCAGCCTGGCATATTGATGGAACATGAAAGGGTGCATGGATCTATTTATCACTGTGTCTTCCTGGTAGCAGGGCTTCACTGCAGAAAGAAATGAGGGCCATGGGGACTTAATTTGGTGACCAGAGAGGGGAAGAGAAAGAAGCAAATAGGGCTGAAGGAAGGGCCCGGCTTTGGCATTTTGCTCGGTTCACAAAAGGATGCTTGTGGTGAAGGGACTTGTTCTGCTGTAGAAGCCACTGAGGTTGATACCTCCCTCGAGGGAGAGGACTGGAGTCTTCAGCTTTGTTCTAGAGCAGACCCTGCCAGTGACTTAGGCAGGGAGGACGTGACGAATCATCTTCACCCTTCTACCGTACCCTTTCTGGGGGTCATGATGCTTTATCCATCCAGAATCTCACTCTAGCAAAGAAACAGATGAAAACTCACCCTCTGTCCCTTCACTTGTTGTCAGAGACAGTTGCTGCTGCATGCTGCCCTGACTGCAGGTTTTGACTCCCTTCTGTGCATATGTTGAAGAGATCATTGGGAAGCAAAGAAAAATCCTAGACAGGATGCAGTGAGTGAGCATGCTTTCCAGTCTGGGCTGGCTTCTCCCAAACCAGGAACCTGGTGATGTATTGACATGTGGAAAAAAGTATTAGCACTATGTATTCACATGTTGCTTAAAAATAAGACATAAATTAAGCTTTACTTATATTAAATATATATACTTTATGAAGTATTTTACTCCAGTATGTATACTGGAATAAAATACTTTAAAGCATATTTTGTTAATGGAACATATGATCAAAAATGCTGATATCCATTGTCTAGACAATAGTAAGGTGTATGTGTATATAGCCAAAAGGATCTGACTGAGGAAGGGGCTGAAGAATCTGATGCAGAGATTTGGCATGGTCATCCATCTACATTTAAAAGAGGGTCCCATGTCCTACTTAGAACTGTAGGAAAACCTTTCCTTCACAAAATGCTTTGAACCTGGATGACCCAGTTCATGAAGATTGTGTTTGCCCATTTATGGGCTGACATATGAGCAACTGTACTGCATTATTTATAAGGAAAAACAAAGTATGCTGAGCTCCTCCTCACATACTTTGTCTTTGTGAAGAATGAGGCTTCACATCGTATGTGGAATTTGAGATTCTCCATGGCTCACTGACAGTGTCTCATTACCATCTCTTATCAGACATCCTGGACAATCAGGAAAATATCATGAATTTTTTAAGAGACTGAACATATAATGCAATTGAGCACAATCCTTCCAAAGGAGTTATTATAAAGCCCTTTATTCATTGTAAGAAAATCCCTAAATATATATTTATAATATGTATTAAAAGTCTCTAATGCATATTTAGTCGGCAAGTTCTATGTCTAGCTATCCCAGAGTACTTGTTTTAAAATGTTACAAAGAATTAGTGAATCTCCCAGAGACAACACAGTTTCCACAATTATGAAGTCAGAGAAAGCTGTTTTGAGAGTGGCTTACCTCTAGGGACCGTTTGGCACCATTTTAATTGTCTTTTTAAAAATAGGATTAGAAATGGAGCAAAGAGAACACCTCTGGTACCCAGTGCACAGAATAAGATCCTCCCAAGGTAAACTTACCTTAAATACATGTTTAATAAATCAGATAACCCTAGTTAAAATAAACCAAAATATCTAACTCATCCATTCCCCGTTCTGCCTAGGAAACAGAGGAAATAGAATTTCCCACTCTTCGTGTATTCATTCAAGCCATGGTTATTTATTGATTCCCTAGGATGTGCTAGGTGATACTGGCTATGATGCTCCTCTCATAGCCCCCACCAGCCGCCCCAGTATGGTGGGCATCCTGCTTGTCAGTGACACCTTGTTAGTGCGTTATAGTCAGCTGGTTCCTAAAGCAGGGTGCTGCTTTCCTGGGAGCCCCCGAGGAAGGGGTTAAAGGTACAGGATTCTCTTCTCAGAAACGGGTTCCTCCTGGCCATGCCAGATAGCTTCTCAGTTTTATGGGCTTTTCAAATGTCCCGATTTTCAGGTGTGTATGCAGGATATTTTATATGGTGACTTCAAGGGATTTCCCTGGTAGCTCAGCTGGAATCTGCCTGCCATGCAGGAGACTCTGGTTCAAATCCTGGGTCAGGAAGATCCCCTGGAGAAGGGATAGTCTACCCATTCCAGTATTCTTGGGTTTCCCTGGTGACTCAGCAGGTAAAGAATCCGCCTGCAATGAGCTAGTCCTGGGTTCGATTTCTGGGTTGGGAAGATCCCCTGGGGAAGGGAATAGCTACCCACTCCAGTATTCTGGCCTGGAGAATTCCATGGACTGTATTAGTCCATGGGTTGCAAAGAGTCAGATACAACTGAGCAACTTTCACCAGCATACTTTATTTCAGTTATAAAAGGGAAAGGATAGTTTGACTTGAGGGACAGTGTTTTGGGATATGAAATCTTAGAAATTATAGACATTATCCAATCCAGTCCCTTCTCATTTGAAAGATGAGTGTCTTGGGGCTGCCCAGAGACGTATATGACTTCTTCAACATAATACCCCCTCATAGCTATTGGGAGGGGGGAAAAGGACTAAAGACAACACTAGAATATCTTACGTGGTCTTCATCCTTTACTGTATTGCTGCTTGACAGGCCATGCATCACTCCCTTCCTCTCATATCTTTTTTTTCAGAGATATATTTCCTTGTGTAACATACTGGGAAGGTGTTAAAGCCCACAGAATGCTTTGTAGAGAAAGTGCTAATGTAGAACATGATGCAGCGGCTCTCCTGGTCCCTTTTGCACAGGTTGAGATATTTCTCCCTGGTATGCCCTGTGCAGGAAGATGCAGAAAACACAAGGTTGTGGGAGGGTTTTACTCTGAATACCAAGGACATTCTTTGGATACCAGGGACGGACTCTGGGGGCCCTGTGGACCACCTGAAATGGAATGTAGAATTGGTTCTGGGTGCATGTTATTAGGAAGAGAATCAAAAGCTTCCTCAAGGATGTCTTTAAGAACTACTTGAGTAGAATCTTGGTTAGGGTTTATGGCTCTCTGGGATGGGATGGTGGTTGGAGGTATCAGTTTACAGCTTCCCAATACAGCAGAGTTCTGCAGATGTCATTTTCCTCCTATAAATGTAAGCAATGTATGGGCCTGAGGTTGATACAGATGGAATGGAGGAGGTTTACATGGGAGAGCAGGTGGCTTCTCCTTTCCCTTCCCTACAAACCCAACTCATTTTTCCTTCCTTGCTTGGAAATTTTACTTAGACTTACAACCTGGATTTCTAACAGTTGGGAAATTTCATCTGATTTCAGTCTTCCCTTTTTTCTTGCTATTTCCATTACCTTCTTCTCTTTTCAAATTTTAAAAATCTTACTATATCCACCAAAGTAGGGTGGTTGTATGAGGCCATAGGTAGTAGGAGGGATTGACTGCAGAAAAGTTGGAGGGGATTTTAAGGGTGATTAAAATGCTCTTGATTATATTGGTCACTGAAAAGCACACTGAAAGTGGATACATTTTATTATATGCAAATTATACCTCATTGTAGTTGACTTAAAACAAAAACCAAAAATTGGATTGTTGTTCACCTGGATTCCCAGCTGATCACTTCTTTTTGTGAAAGCCACTGGTACTTGGAACTGGTACCTTTGTTTTGTGCATACTTAGATCTTCTGTCTAAGTACGCCCACTCCTTTCTTTCCTGGCGCACCCCTGTGAGCCTCTCAGTTCCTTAGGGCCCAGCCCACAACTTGCCCTTTTCACTCTTCCTTGAGTTCTCCGTAGCTGTAAGCACTACACTAAAAGATGCCAGTCACTAATAATAATGATGAGGCAAATGAAAGAAGTCCTTCAGTGTCACTAAATCACATGGAAAATTGCCTTCATTGCATTTGCAGAAATTGTAGAAGGGTATGTTTCTTGATTAACCAAACAGTGGATTCAAAGAAAGGCCAATGACTTGTAGTTAAGCCCCAGCTTTGGCAGTTAATCTATGTGTTTTGGGAAAGTTACTTAATTTCTCTGAGCTCTACTTTGTATCTTTAAATATAGGAATAAGAAATATTTGTGTTACCTACCTCTTCCAGATATATATATGGAGATAGCTCCACAAATTATAAGACTATATGCAATTAGTGTTTTTATAGTGTGCAATTAGCTAATAACAATAATCTTTCCTTCTAAAAATAATTGTTTCTTTTTTCATTTAAAAAATATTGATCTTTTTAACAAAAGGAAGCTCTATTATTGAATTTTTAATAGGGCAGTTTTTAAAAAATATTTCCTAAAACTTCAGGAATATTTTTATTGTGTGATTATGGAAGTAAGCATGAGCAAGTATTTTAAGTTATAAATAGAAAATTCTGTTTGATCTGTTTCTTCATTTTGGCATATTTGGGAGCTCTTTACTTCATGTCATTACCATTAGAAAAATATTAATTTGGTCTACTCAAAAATGTATATTTCAATTTCTGTTCAGTTGATTTATTATGTTTATCAACATCAAATAATAATATTTATTAAATAACAATATGAACTTGTTTATATTTTTAAGTGAAAATATTTACAGTTGAAATCACCCCTACGGATGGTTTCTATTTTAGTTGATTTTTATGATCTCATTATTTCTTAAATGTTACTCTCTTCTTTGTAATTCATTTAAAAAGAAAAAGTAGAGCTCAACCATAGCAAATAAATTTCCAGAGAATCATTATCATTTGTTTCAAATTTGGTTTTTGAAAATAAATCTGTGCTTTTTCAACTTTGTTCAGGATCTAAAACAACTCCAATGTTTGCCAAGTTAGAAAGTAAAATATTAGGAGAAAATTTAATTTCCAAGTTCCCAAAAGGTCATGTAGAAGCAAATGAGGAAGATAAATTTAATTCATTCATTTTAAATAAAAATGACTTAAGTGCCCTTTAGAAAAAAGCACTGTTTCAATAAATGTGTTTTAAATGGAAGTGACAATATCTATTGCTTTAGGAACAGATATGAAAAAAGTAAATCAACAATGATAAGCCCCACATAATAATCCACAGTGAGTCAGTAGAGGTTATGACAACAGCGGCCTGAAGGGTACAAATCGACTATTAAAATGTCTGAGTTCATTATGTGTACAAAAGCTTTGTATCCTACTGAGAGGAAAGACGTGGGAATGGTACTTAGGGTCTATCTGTATTTCATGTTAGGATAGAGTGCAATTTTAAGTAGTAATAGCATGTCTGTGAGTTTTCAGTTTTACTCCATGAACTAAAACAAATAGCCCCACTCCACAGAGAGGCAGAATCAAATGTCACTGATTTGATCTATTTTAAAAATCTTGCTTTATCACAGGAACAACTTCTAACAACTCTTTTCAAAAAGATGGCAGGGGAGGGGGTGGATCAAGAACTACGTACGTCTCATCCTGTGACCCAGACTGACACTCCACACAGAAGTTTGAAAACTATTGAAGAGGAAGCCACAATGTAGAGAAATCCCAAACAGAGATCTGTTGGAAACAGGAGCCCTTCTGAGATGAGACCCAGAGAGCCATGCTCTGTGTAAAGCTCATTCCCTATTGCTAATCTCTTTGACCATGAGTATCTTGACGTCCTGGTGATTGTGGCCACCATTGCTTCATAGGACTACAGAACTAGTGAACAAAATCACGCTGCTGCCCAACTAATGTTCTAAGTAATGCAAGGCCTGTGCTGCAGCCAGTGGAGAACACACAGTTTTAAACAGTGCAGGTTTCATGCCTCATGCAATACAGCCGTAAGAAAAACAAAAACGAAACAGTACTGCTTTTTCATGTCCTTACTGATCATAAATAGCCTGGTGGTTGTATACTAAGCTCTGTGCTAGTAAGATTCAAATATGAGTCACAAGCTATGAATCTCTGTCTTCTTAGAATTTTATAAGATCTTAGGGTCTAGTTTTGGTAACTGAATTCTTGCCTATTAAAGATCCTGAAGCAGCTTTTTTTTTTCCCCCCTGGATGTAGCTTAACTTCTTCATTACACTCATGTTTATTTAATACCTTTTACTAAGCACATTTTGGGGCAACAGATAGATCACTGCCCATGAGGACTGCCTGTTGTGCTGTGAAGACTAAATAGCAAGAAAGTAATGGTGAACTTTGAGGGCCTTGCCTTCCGAGAGTTCAACATTTCTGCATACTCTCTCTTTCTCTCTCTCACACGCATGCAGCTTTTTATTCACTATTTACACACAGGACATGCTGATGTTTATATGACATGATTTTTGTTTACCTCAGCCACTTAATATACCACCCTTTTATTTATATTTCTTTGATTATTGAAGGCTTTTCATTATACAGTGACACTTTCTGAAATGCTGATACCCTCTAGAATTGAATCACTCCTGAATTTTATTCCTACTACAGTGGGTGGTGGGGTGACTAAATGGTTTTAAGCAGAGGCTCTGGAATGAAAATGTCTAAGTTTGTTTCTTGACACCACTACTCATTAATTGTGTGACACTAAACACATTTCCTGTGGCCATCAGTTTCCCAATCTGTTAAATGGGGTGATGATAAAACCTGTATCATGGGATTGTGTAAGGGTTGATTAAGATGACACGCTAAAAAAACAGGCCAGGGACTTCCCTGGTGGTCCAGTGGTAGGACTCTGCCCTACCAGTGCAGGGAGTGTGGGTTTGATCCCGCTTCAGGAACTAAGACTGCATTTTGTCAGGCATGCTGCCCAGACATGCCCATGTGGCCAATTTTTTTTTTTTTAATAAAATAAAAAAAAAAAGAAACAACTCGGAGCCTGACACATAGTAGCACTCAATAAATATTAGTATTCATATTATTATTGTTATTCATTATCATCATCATTAGTTATCCACAGACACCCCAGATGGAACCAGAGATTAGTAGAAATAACACTCTAGAAGTAGAGAGTGTGTGTGTGCTGTCACTTCAGTTGTGTCCAACACTTTGCAACCTTATGGACTGTAGCCCGCCAGGCTTCTCTGTCCATGGGATTCTCCAGGCAAGTGTGCTAGAGTGGGTTGCCATGCCCTCCTCCAGGGGATCTTCCCGAACTAGGGCTCGAACCCATGTCTCTTATGTCTCATGCATTGGCAAGCATGTACTTTACCACTAGCACCCCTGGGAAGCCCCAAAAAGGATAGGAAAGCATAATTAGAGGAAGGGTGACAGGAGTTAGCAGGGCAGTTGGAATGGCATTAAAGAAAAACTAAACACATCACTTTCGCTCTTCACCCTAGTATACTTGACTCCCCTACATCCTAGCATGATAAACATTTGATTCAGTGGTTAAAAGTTAAAAAAATTTGTAGCAATATCCAGCTTTAAGTTTGTTTTTTTTTTCCCCATTCTTCCTTTTTACTTCATTTTTTTCCCCGAAAAGATATTTAGAAAAAACACACACACACACACACACACACACATTCAGTCATTGTTTTGATACATTTATGTGGAACATCCACTATATGCTATTTGCTAGATGGTGGAAATAGAGTGAGAAGTAAGTTAGGCAGGGCCCTGTTTCCTATGCTGTCTGTCACTGGTTCACTCTAATACATCTGTTGTTGGGAACATGGAAAATAAATCCCTCCAGGAGTCAAACACTCAGGCTGGGGCTCCAAAGATCAAGGCAAGGCCCGATAGTTGTCTTTTCCTGTCTTCACCACCTCTCCACATTTCCTCATACCATTACCTCTGCATTCACAAGGACAAAGAGGTTACTCTAGCATCATGAATAAGTGATACAAATTATGAAGGTGAAGAAGAGGAGAATGTCAGTTGGAAGCAGACTTACCATGAAATTAGTGAAGTTTAAGTTTCAGGAATCCTAGCTTGCCCAGGAAGCTTTAAGGCCCTAGAAAAAAACCCTAATAACAGGTTCTTATAGTCATGGTGTTGGTGGTTTAGTTGCTAAGTCATGTCTGACTCTTGCAACCCCCATGGACTGTAGCTTGCCAGGCTCCTCCATCCAAGGGATTTCCCAGGCAATAATACTGGAATGGGCTTCCTTTTCCTTCACCAGGGGATCTTCTTAACCCAGAGACTGAACCCATGTCTCCTGCTTGACAGGCAGATTCTTTACGGCTGAGCCACCAGAGTTTTTCATAAAATTGGCAAAAGGAAAATACTTATTTGATTTTCCTTAAAAGAGAGCCCTCATGTAAATTTCAGTCTCTCCTCCCAACAAAAATGGTCCCCCCATGATAATGACACTGCTGATAGTTACTAGTTATCTTACGTGGGCTTACCAGGTGCCAGACACAATGGTAAATGCTTGTCCTGTTATCCCATTTAATTCTACTGTCTTCAGGCCCTCACTTAAAATAAGGATATAGAACTAACAGCAAGATTGAAAAACCAAGATGTTGGGGCAGCAAATTCTATGAACCATGACTTGATCCCCAAGATCAAAGATTCAGAGAAATTTCTCTACAACAGTATTTCTTCTCGAGGGGTCCATATGATGTTCACAGATATGGCAGGAGTCCATGAAGCTAGATAAACAAAATATATGTCTTTATTTTCACTAATCTCTGACTGAAATTAACATCTCTTCAATTATGAATACAGTATCCAAATCTATAGTATTAGCAGTTCTTATGATTTTGTTACCAATAGAAATTGAAAATATTTTCATAACACTTACAGTTGTTTCAGGTATCTAAAAATATTAATTATGCTCAACACTGCTTCAAATTTTGGAAATTATTAGACCAGATGCTAGAATTTTTAAATGTTTTAATGTAGAAGCACATATATTACTGTAATGCAGTTATTTTAAAAATATTTTGATAAATGTCTCAGGATAATTGGTTTATTTTGTTATCCTATGCTTTAGTTGTATGAATTTAATAACCTTGCAAGAAGAATGCATAGATTTCACAAGCCTGCTAATAGAGGTCATGACACAAAATGGAAAGATGAAGTATACTAGTTCACTTCCACTTCTGGTAAGAATGAGGGACCAGAGACTGCATTTATTCACCTTCCTTCAACAACAAGAAATGGGCAACAGTTTTGAAATATTGGATAATAGGCAATGTAAGACAGTGATACTTTACGTAAAGGAAAAAAATGAGGCAAGTCCTATAATTGTTTCAGTTTACTGCCTTAAGATTTTACAGGAAAGGGGACCCAGACAGAGCCCAGTAATTCTCACTGGACTGAAAAGACGGAGATGAGAATTCAGGGAGGTCAAAAGGTTAGAATTTGTAGGACAGAATATTGGAGAGAGCAAAGCAGCAGAGAGCAAGGACTTTTGAGATCTCCAGTTTTCTCCTTAAGTCATCTGCTTGATTCTGCTCACCAGAAGGATGTGATGAAACCACCATGTCTGGAGAAAGAGCTTGTAATGGACAGATAAAACAGTTCCAGGATATCACAAAACACTCGTGATAATTTTTGTTCTTAAGAGCCAGGGTGGAAAATCCTTGTAATAAACAGGGCTTTGGGTAAAGTACTTAGAATTGTATTGCTTTAATAGCACTGAAAAATTAGCCTTAAGCTGAAGGACACTGTGTGTGTGTGTGTGTGTGTGTGTGTGTGTGTGTGTGTGTGTGCTTGCTCAGTCATGTCCAACTCTTCTTTGATCCCATGAACTGTAGCCTGCCAAGCTCCTCTGTCCATGGGATTTCCCAGGCAAGAATACTGGAGTGGGTTCCATTTCTTTCTCCAGGGGACCTTCCCAACTCAGGGATTGAACCTGTCTCTCTTGTATTTCCTGCATTGTAGGCAGATTCTTTACCACTGAGCCACCAGGGAATGCTCTGGTACCTCATAAAAAAAAAAAAGCTTGGAAAACTTACCAAGTAATTTATTTGAGTGACAGAACAAAATTCAAACATATATAAAAGAATATGAAAATATCCACCATCCCTCAAAATAAAATTCATATGTCAAGCATCCAATAAAAGTTTACTGCAAAAAAATATAATACACCCATTATTAGAAGAAAACATCAATGCAAAAGACTCAGAAATGATACCAATGAAAAAGCTATCACACAAGAATATTAAAATGATGTTATAGATGTATTTCATATTTTCAGAAAAGTAAAAGAAAGCACAAACATGTTAAGTAGAGACTTGGAAGATATTTGAAAATACCCAAATAAAGCATGAATATGAAAAAATAACTTTCTGAGATTTAAAAATACATAAAGAAGGCTGAGCACCAAAGAATTGATGCTTTCAAATTGTGGTGCTGAAGAAGACTATTGACAGTCTCTTGGACAGCAAGGAGATCAAAGCAGCCAAAGCAGTAACAAAGGGAGAAAATAAATAAAGAAGAGATGAGACATGTATCAACCCTGAATATTCTTTAGAAAGACTGATACTGAAGTTGAAGCTCCAATACTTTGGCCACCTGGAGTGAAGAGCCAATTCATTGGAAAAGACCCTGATACTGGGAAAGACTAAAGGCAGGAGAAGGGGGTGACAGAGGATGAGATGGTTAGGTAGCATCAATGACCCAATGGGCATGAGTTTGAGCAAACTCTGGGAGATAGTGAAGGACAAGGAAACCTGGTGTGCTGCTTGCAGTCCATGGGATGGCAGAGTCAGATATGACTTAGCAATTTAACAACAAGAGTGACATTGGCCACTGCAAAAGAAAAAATGGCAATTGAAAACATGGCAATAGAAAATGATCATAATGAAACACAGAGGAAAATAAAAGACTGAAAACTTAAAAATATGAACAGAGCATCAGTGAAGTATGGAAAAATTTCGAACAGCCTAATATATTTGTTATTAGAGTCCTCAATATGGAGAGCAATACATAAAAAAATATTTGAGGAAATAAAGAGTGAAAATTTTATAAATTTGATGAAAAATATAAACCCAGAAATCCAAGAAACTATTTCAGTAAATATCAAGGTAAGAACAAGAAGAAAACTTCATCAGGCATTTCAAAAACAAATTTCCAAAGCTGTTAACAAAAAGAAAAAAATTTTTAAGTAACCAAAGGAAAAAAAGACAAAGTACATACATGGGTACATCAAGTACATTAAAAAGTACATAAAAATATAAGAATGATTGCAAACCTCTCATTAAAAACAATGTAAGTCAGAAGATAGAGGAGTGGCATCTTTAAAGTACTGAAAAGGCAAAATTGTCAACCTAGAATCTGTACTCAACAAAAGTATCTCTCACACATGAAAACCAAATTAAAAAATGTTTTCAGACAAAATCTGAAATATAAATTTACACAAAGGAATGAAAAGCATTGGAAATGATAAACATGTGAGTATTTTAAAACACTTTTTTTTTCTTATTTTTAAAATACAATTGATTACTTAAAACAAATAATGTTGGCATATTGAGGGGATTTATTATTTATATAGTAGTAAAATGTATGACGAAATAGTAAAAAAATGGGAGAGGTTGTAATGGTTGTAATGGTCTTATATTCTACATGAAGTGACATGATATTACTTGAAGTAAATGATACTATTTCAAAGATGTATGTACAGTGTTAGCTGTAGAGCAACCACTATAAAAAAAGAAACATAACTAATAAGCCAACGAAGTATATAAAGTAGAATAATTTAAAAATGCATTCCACTAACTCAAAAGAAAGCAGAAATAAAAAGATGTCCTAGTCTGCTTAGAATTCCATAACAAAATACCATAGACCTGTACCTTAAACAACACAACTTTACAAAGTCTTACTGTTCTGAAAGCTAGGAAGTTCAAAACCAGTGTCAGCTAATTCAGTTCCTATTGAGAGCTATCTCCTGACTTGAAAATGACCACATTCTTGTTATGTTCTCAAATATCCTTTCCTTGGTGTGTACATCATGTGGAGAGAGGGAGGGAGATCACTTGCTATTAATCCCATCATGAGAAAAGAATGGCCTGATAGATTTAAATACAATGATACCGATAATTACACTAAATGGAAACAGTTTAAACACCCAATTAAAAATGAGAGATTTTCTAGACCTGAATAAAAAATTAAGAACCAGGATATGTTGCTCACAAGCTACTAACTTAAAATATAAAAATTGGTTAAAAGTAAAATGATACAAGAAAGCAGAGACGTTACTTTGCCAACAAAGGTCCATATAGTCAAAGCTATGGTTTTTCCTACTTTTGCATTCCAGTCCCCTATAATGAAAAGGACATCTTTTTTGGGTATTAGTTCTAGATGGTCTTTTAGGTCTTCATAGAACTGTTCAGCTTCTTCAGCATTACTGTTCGGGGCATAAACTTGGATTACTGTGATACTGAATGGTTTGCCTTGGAAGCGAACAGAGATCATTCTGTCGTTTTTTGAGATTGCATCCAAGTACTGCATTTCAGACTCATTTGATGACTATAATGGCTACTCCATTTCTTCTAAGGGATTCCTACCCACAGTTGTAGATATAATGTTCATCTGAGTTAAATTCACCCATTCCGGTCCATCTTAGTTCACCAATACCTAGAATGTTGATATTCACTCTTTCCATCTCCTGTTTGACCACTTCCAATTTGCCTTGAATCATGGACCTAACGTTCCAGGTTCCTATGCAATATTGCTGTTTACATCATGAGAAACACTGGGCTGGAAGGAGCACAAGCTGGAATGAAGATTGCTAGGAGAAATATCAATAACCTCAGATATGCAGATGACACCACCCTTATGGCAGAAAGTGAAGAAGAGCTAAAGAGCCTCTTGATGAAAGTGAAAGAGGAGAGTGAAAAAGTCGGCTTAAAGCTCAACATTCAGAAAACTAAGATCATGGCATCTGGTCCCATCACCTCATGGCAAATAGATGGGGAAACAGTGGAAACAGTGGCTGATTTTATTTTTTGGGCTCCCAAATCACTGTAGATGGTGATTGCAGCTGTGAAATTAAAAGATGCTTGCTCCTTGGAAGGAAAGTTATGACCAACCTAGATAGCATATTAAAAAGCAGAGACATTACTTTGCCAACAAAGGTCTGTCTAGTCAAGGCTATGCTTTTTCCAGTGGTCATGTATGGATGTGAGAGTTGGACTATAAAGAAAGCTGAGCACTGAAGAATTGATGCTTTTGAACTGTGGTGTTGGAGGAGACTCTTGAGAGTCCCTTGAACTTCAAAGAGATCCAAGCAGTCCATCCTAAAGGAGATGAGTCCTGGCTGTTCATTGGAAGGACTGATGCTGAAGCTGAAACTCCAATACTTTGGCCACCTGCTGCAGAGAGCTGACTCATTTGAAAAGACCCTGATGCTGGGAGGGATTGGGGGCAGGAGGAGAAGGCGATGACAGAGGATGAGATGGTTGGATGGCATCACTGACTCGATGGACATGGGTTTGGGTGGGCTCCAGGTGTTGGTGATGGACAGGGAGGCCTGGTATGCTGCGGTTCATGGGGTTGCAAAGAGTCGGACATGACTGTGTGACTGAACTGAACTAAATTGATGGTTTTTACAGTAGTCATGGATGTGAGAATTGGACCATAAAGAAGGCTGAGCACTGAAGGATTGATGCTTTTGAACTGTGGTGTTGAAGAAGATTCTTGAGAGTCCCTTGGATTGCAAGGAGATCAAACCAGTCAATCCTAAAGGAACTCAATTCTGGTTATTCATTGGAAGAAACTGATGCTGAAGCTGAAACTCCAGTACTTTGGCCACCTAATGCAAAGAGCCAACTCATTAGGAAAGAACCTGATGCTGGGAAAGAGTGAAGGCAGGAGGAAAAGGGGACAACAGAGGGTGATATGGTTGAATGACATCACTGACTCAATGGACATGAGTTTGAGCAAGCTCTCTTACCATCTCTCTGGCAGATGATAAGGAACAGGGAGGCCTGGCATGATGTAGTCCATGGGGCTGCAAAGAGCTGGACACAACTGAGCAACTGAACAACAAAATGATAGAAGAAATTATACCATGATAGCACTATTTATTAATAAATTTATTGATAATTTATTAATAAAAGAAAACAGGGTGGCTCTGTTGATAAAAGAAAAAGAATATGGCCCGTGGATAAAGTGCATCATTTCATAGACAAAGAGGTTAATTTATCAAGAGAACATGACAATTCTAAATATTTATGCACTTAAAGATTCCAAATATATGAAGCAAATACTGATAGTATAAAAATAAAAGGAGAATTAGACAAATCAGCAATCATAGTTGGAGATTTCAACAACCTTTTTTCAATAGCAATACAAAATGTACATTAAATTAAGCTATAAAAGACAACACTATCAACCAATTCGCCCTGATTGACGTTTATGGAAGACTCTATCCAATAATTAAATGGTACATATTGTTTTTCAAGTGCTCATGGAACATTTAACAACATAGACAATATTCTGACCATGAAACAGGTCTTTTGAATTTAAAAAGGACCTTAGGTATTTAAAGTATATTCCCTGACCACAAGGGAATTAACTTAGAAATCAATAACAAAAGGTAACTGGAAAATTCCCAAGTATTTGGGAACTAACTAGAACACTGCTAGTTAACTTGTGTATCAAAGAAGAGATCAAAATGGAAATCAGGATGTTTTTGAACTGAGTGAAAAGAAAAACATGACAAATAAAAATCTGTAAAATGCTGCTATCACAGTAATTAGAGGTCGATTTAGAGCAACAACCCCCTTTATTAGGAAAGACTAATGGTCTCAAATAAATGGCCTACACTTTCACCTAAAGAAACTAGGAGGGACAAAAGCAATTTAAGTCAAAGTAAGCAAAAGAAAGGAAATAGTAAGAATATGAACCAAGAATACTATTTAAAAACTGTAATAAATAATGTCAGTTATAATCTGACAGGAAGACCTTAAAGTAAGCCCCAATAATTCCCACCTTCTTGTGTTCAAGACTTTGTGTAATCTCCACCCCTTGGGTGTAGGTGGAACCTGTGACTTGTTTCTAACCAATTAAATAAGGTAAAGGTGATGGTTTGTCAGTCCTGTAATTAGGTTATGCTGTATGACAAAGGGATAGGGTACAATGCTTAGATAATGTTGCAATATATAGAACTGTTTTATCAGACTCTAGCCAGAGACTCATCATAGGCTTGATGGAGTAAGTGGATAATTTGGAGAAACCCATGTGGAAATGACATATAGACAGCCTCTAGGAACTTCTGGTGGACACAGTGACCTGATAGCAGTCTTTAGCCAACTTCCAGCAAAAATCCAGTTCCCTCAGTCAAACAGCTGTGAGTAAATTAATTCTGCCAATAACCTGAATAAATTTGAAGTCAGATTTGTTTCAGTTGAGCCCCAAATAAGAACATAGCCCAGCAACTCCTTGATTGCAGCCCTGTAATATAGGTTTTGGACTGAGTTACTAGAACTTGCAGATGAATTGCATGTGGATGGAGTTATGGGAGGGTCTGAGAAAGAAGAGAATGAAGAGCGACCTAGCTTGATTTAGCACTGGGTACATGGTGACTTACTAAACTGAAGACCATGGGGTAATAAATGGGATACTGAGTGTGGGAATCAAGATTTCTGTATTGACTGTACTAAGTTTGAGATACCCATAATACCTGAAAGAGAAATTAAAACTTGTAAAATAACCACAAGACAAATGATACATTTTCTTACTTTTTCCTGCAGCCTTTTATTTAAACCAACACTAGATTTTATTAACAATAGAGAGAAACTCCCTTAAATTCTTTTGAAGAAGATTTTGTCTTTGTGACAGTACCATGGATAACTGTCTGGGGGGACATGTGGAGTAGTAGAGAATATACTATATTTGGTGCTTCTGCTTCCATTTCCTAAATAACATGTGAATTTATGAAATAAAATTAATTACTAAAAATCAATTTCACTAGCTCTTCCATTGACCTTTTACGCTCTTTAGATCCCTATATTCAAATCCTCAAGTCAGAGAGTTTAAAAATCTGACACAGAGACTAAGAAAAATGTATGTTTTCTAGGTTTTGTTAAAACATAGTTAGGTAAGGTTAAAGTCTTCCTAATTAGCCATCCCACAGCTGTGTCTTCTCATTTGCAAACAAATGACATTCAGCTAAGAGGAGAAATTCTCCTTTTGTGAACTCTCAGAAATTATTTAGAAATTACTTAGAATCTAATTTTTATACCCAGGGATCCTAGTAAGTCAGTCTCATTACTGCTTATCAGAAATTACTTTTCTTCTCAAGTCCTTTTTTACCCTGAAAGAGCAATTTTGATAAGAAGTGAAGATTTGAGTCAAAGAGAGGGGAAAATCATTGCAAGGAGTGATCAATGAAGTCCAGTTAGCCAGGCTTATTTAGAGTTGCTGAGAAATCTTCTTGCCAATGTCCAAATCTTGCAAAATAATAAGTACCCTACTCAAAATGTGCTTTGAAAGCACTGGAGAAAAATCATATATCTTTTATGATTAAAGCTACATCATGATAGCATATGCTTGAGGACAGAGTATTAGAAGGAGTAAAGACAACTGTAAACAGGTGATTTGTTAGTGTTACATGATTTTCGGCTTTGTTTCTCTGAGTCCAGCCTCTTGTGTAGATAATTTTGTGAGATGGGGATGGGAAACATTGAAATGTACTAAAATATCCCATAATTTTTATTTCTCCAAAGAAGACTTACAGATGGCCAACAAACACATGAAAAAATGTTCAACATTGCTTATCCTTAGAGAAATACAAATCAAAACTACAATGAGGTATCACGTCACACCAGTCAGAATGGCCATCATCAAAAAATCTACAAACAGTAAATGCTGGAGAGGGGGTGGAGAAAAGGGAACCCTCTTGCACTGTTGGTGAGAATGTGAATTGATGCAGCCATTATGGCTACTATGCCATATGAAGCCACTATGAAGATTTCTTTAAAACACTAGGAATAAAACTACCATATGACCCAGCAATTGCACTGCTGGGCATATACCCTCAGAAAACCAGAATTGAAAAAAACACATGTACCCCAGTGTTCCTTGTATAGCACTACCTACAATAGCTTGGCTGTGAAAGCACCTGGATCTTCATTGACAGATGAATGGATAAAGAAGTTTTGGCACATATATACAATGTAATATTGTATGTGTGTGTGCTCAGTTGCACAGGCATGTCCAAGTTTGTGTGACTGGGGCCTGCCAGGCTCCTCTGTCCATGGAGTTTTCCAGGCAAGTATATTGGAGTGGGTCACCATTCCCTTCTCCAGGAGATCTTCCCAACCCAGGAATCAAACCCACATCTCCGGCAGTGGCCAGCAGATTCTTTCCCACTGAGATACCTGGGAAACCAATGGGATATTACTCAGTCATAAAAAGGAATGAATATGAGTCAGTTCTAGTGAGGTGGATGAACCTAGAGCCTGTTATACCCAGTGAAGTAGGTCAGAAAGAGAAAAAAATATTGCATAATAATGTGTATATACGTAATGTAGAAAAAGGTACTGATGAACCTATTTGCAGGGCAGGAATGGAGATACAGATGAAGGGAACAGACTTGTGGACACAGCGGGGGAAGCTGAGGGTAGGACGAATTGAGAAAGTAGCATTAACACATATACACTATCTTGTAAAATAGCTAGCTCCTGGGAACCTGCTGTGTAAACAAGGAGCCCAGTCTGGTGCTCTGGAACAACTGAGAGGGGTGGTATGGGGTGGGTGTGGAAGGGAGGTTCAAGAGGGAAGAGACATACAGATACTTATGGCCAACTCATGTTGTTGTATGGCAGAAACCAAGGCAACATTGTAAAGCAATTATCCTCCGATTTAAAATTTAAAAAAAAAATCTCTTAATTATTATGCAACTTGAAATAGGATCACCAAACTATGAAAACAGCAAATCTCAGTTTTGGTAAATGTTATATTTTTAGTAAATATTCAAATAAGTATCTAAAATGTTTGTTACCTGTGAGTATTTTAGTATGTAAGAGCAGATAAAATAACTTAGAAATTAATTCAACTAAATGTGCCTGTATCTTAGGAAATTACTGTTAATATTTGTCCTAAGCAGGCATACTGAATCCTTTCCATGGCCCACAAGGCCCCAGATGATCTAAGTCCTGCCTTCCTTTTCCTGCTTCTTCTCAACACTTCTCTCTCTCATCCTGCTTCAATGGTACTGACCTTCCTGCTTATCCTTGAACGAGCTCACTTCCATCCTAGGGCCTCTGTACTTGCTCTTTTCTCTGCCTGTACCACTCTACCCTTGATCTTTGTATCACCACCTTCACCCAGTTATTAGAATGTGATTTCCTCCAAGAGACCTGGGGTGACGACACCATCTGAAGTAATTGCACTCCCACTTCTGCCACCCCCAACAGTCCCTCTCCATCTCATCACATCATTGTTATTCTCACATAGCAGATACCTCACAATCTGAATTGCCTTTAGTCACTGCATCATGTGTTTGTTATCTGTCTCTCCCCAACACAATAACACACACACACACTTGAATGTAAACTCTATGTACACACAGACCTTATACCTTCCCTCCCACCACCATTATATCTGCAATACCTGAAACATTATTTAGTATAGAGAAGGCATTCTGTAATATTTATCAGATAATGGCTTAATTGAATCTGGCAGAACAAGAATCTGAGATTTGTCTGTCAGATTTGATAATCCTATGAAAATATAATAGATGGCATGGGACCAGGTTTCCATCATTACAACTTGTCGTAGTCATACTTCTATTACTCTCTGAGTAAATTCTTCTTGATAATGTGAGGTGTACAGGATATTAGGAAGAGGCTTCTTCTTGGAAATTTCATTGCTTTCTGTTCTTAGATGAGTCATTCTATTTGGAATGGAAAATCTGGTCCTTCTTTGTTAATTTAAGAAGGATGAACTAAGGTCAATATAAACACACAACTAGTCCCAAAGGGATAAGATCCATAAGATTAGAACTTCCACATGCAGGACACATTTGTATAATATGTGGAGAAAATATATGTTGCTGTTTCCATACTGACATTTATACTCTGTTGGAAGGAAAAGGCTATAAACTTGCACTGGTTCAAGTCAGTATAGCAGATTTGATCCAGCTGCATGAGAAAGGCAGTCCTTGTGCATTACCAGAGTATATTGAATATTCATAAGGGTATCACTTGATGATTCTAGATATTGATTGTTTTTGGCTTTTTACATCCATCTAGCATAATTCATTTCCAGTCTTGTTACTGACATCCAGACCACTCCAGTATGATATGTTCTCTCCATTTTTTCTGACATCCTGTAGCAATTATTGATAATTAAACATGTCCTGTCTTGTGCTATTTTTGTTGTGTTGAACTTTTATTTGAGGTTCTTTCTGTTTCAATTGTTTGGGGCTATTAAAATAATAAGACATCATTTCTTATCTACCCAACTAGAATTTTTGGGCAGAGATGACACATTTAGACCTTTTTTATTCCCCAATACTGTGCCTTATGTAGCAGGAAAGCACTATTGTATGTCGCCTGACCAATGACTCTAGAAGGTGAAAACCAGACCCCCAAATGCTCCATCTCGGCTTTGATCTTCTCAAGTGGGAAACATATAGTGTTTTTGCAAAAAGTGAACCTATTTCCTAAGGTATCTCTGAGTATTGACCTTAGTGATGCTGTTATTACCTGGACATAAACTTATTTCTTGCTTCTCTGCCATGAGAGATTAAAATGTTAGCTGTAATGAGCTAGAGTTAAGACTACCAAGTTGTTCAGATTCTCAGAGAAAATGAAAAACACATTAAATGTGGTGGTTTGTTGTTGTTTTTTCCTGCTTCTGTGAGCCATAGCAAATTGTAATTACTCTGTTTACAATGAATAGATAAAAGGCCTTCTTCTTCTTCTTCTTCTTTGTTAAGGTTAGGCAGGAATATAGGTAATTTTATCTCTCGTGAAGATGGCCTAATTCACCCTCAGTGGACAGGGTGACGTGCTGAAGTAAAGCTAAAACTTGTTTTGTAAGAACCCAGTATTTGTGTCCCTATATGTTGCTGGTCTGGTTTGTAATTCACTAAATCCCTTCGCAAAACAGATGGCATTGAAAGAGGCTCGTGGACAGAAAGAAAATGCCTGACCATGAAGGATGTAGATACAAAATTGATTCAGTAAATGACCTTGGATGTGGAAAAGATTTTTTTAAGAGAGGAATCATCAGTAAGTAAATAAGAATACCTCAGATTCCAGAAGGGATAGTAACAATCCTCTGTAGTGATAACAGAAACGACCAGGATCTAAATCTAATTAGGTTTTCATTTTAGTACAAGACTTCCAATTGCAAGCTGGCTGACACAGTGTACTCTGAATGGGGCTTGTAATTTTCCCCTTGAAATACTATTCAAACTGTCCTTCAGAGGCCCTGCGATGTTCTACCTGGTCCTTCACAATTATCCAATTATGTGTATCATTTTTCTCATAACTCAAAATCTTCTCTGTCATATACTTTTTCCTGATCATAACAAGTTCTCTTGACTCAACTGTTGAAGCCTTTACATTTTGTTTAAATCGTAACATATATAGCAATTTTTAGTGATTTCCAAATATAAAATGGTTTAGTGGTTTTGGCTAAAGTAGATGGTAAGAAGGTATCTTGAAAGACCCAAGAGCTGTATGGCTATGGCATATGTTGATGGCATATGGGAGGCCTCCCAGTGGGCCCAAAGAGACAGATTTTAAAGTCATACAAGCTTTGATTTGAAACATCTCTCTTCTTCTCGCTGGTTAATTGGGTAACTTATATTTTTTTCCTATAGTTTTTAAAGCAAATTATCATAGACTGAGTGCTTTAAAACAAAAATGTATTTTCTCACAGTTCTGGAGGCTGAAAGTCTGAAATCAAGGTGTCAGCCAAGCCATGAAGGTTTTAGGAAGAATTTGTTCCTTGCCTTATCCAACTTCTGGTGGCTCCAGGCTTGTGACTGCATCACTCCAATCTTCTCTTCTGTGGTCACATTGCCTCCTTCTCTTCTGTTCGTCTTCCCTGTGTGTCCATCCTGAAGTTCCCTCTACCTCTCTCTCTTTTTTTTTTTTTTTTTGTACCTCTCTCTTATAAGGGCACATGTGGTTGTCTTTGGGGCCCACCTAGATAATCCAGAATAAACTCCTCCTCTCAATATCCTAAACTTAATCACATCTTTTGCCATATAAGTTAATATTCACAGATTCTAGGGTTAGGGCATGGATGTATCATTTTAGGGGGCATATTTCAACCTATGAAAAAAAGAAGTGAAAGTGTTAGTTTCTTAGTCCTATCCAACTCTTCATGACCCCATGGACTGTAGCCCGCCAGGCTCCTCTGTCTGTGGAATTCTCCAGGCAAGAATACTGGAGTGGGTTGCCATTTCCTTCTCCAAGGGATCCTCTCAACTCAGGGATTGAACCTGGATCTCCTGCCTTGCAGGCAGATTCTTTATCATCTGAGACACCAGGGAAGTCATTCAACTTATACGGTGCCCTAACAAGAGATTTTATTTTGGAGGGTTATAGTTCTTCATCAGTAAAATAAGGACCATGAGCTTTCATTGTCTTGACTATTAAATATATTTTCTGTGTAAAACATGTCTTCCAGATTCACAGAAATAGTAAATAATAAAAAGTATCAATGTGGATGGACCATTAGCTGCTCTTCTAATAAATTCAGCCCCTGTAGCATAGTGTGCCTAGGGGTGTCTTGTGTGCATGCATGCTCATTCAGTCAGCCGTGTCCAACTCTCTGCCACCCCGTGGACTGCAGCCTGCCAGATTCCTCTGTCCATGGGAGTCTCCAGGCAAGAATACTGGAGTGGATTACCATTAAGAAGTGTCTTATTTGCTCTGATTAAGAAATGTATTCATAATATTATATGACTGGGTCAAGAAGACATCCTGGAGGAGGGCATGACAATCCATACATTCTGCTACAGTTGCTTTTGATGATACCTGTGTTCTTTGCTGCTGCTGCTAAGTCACTTCAGTCGTGTCCGACTCTGTGCAACCCCATAGACAGCAGCCCACTAGGCTCACCTGTCCCTGGGATTCTCCAGGCAAGAACACTGGAGTGGGTGGCCATTTCCTTCTCCAATGCATGAAAGTGAAAAGTGAAAGTGAAGTCGCTCAGTCGTGCCGACTCTTAGCGACCCCATGGATTGCAGCCTACCAGGCTCCTCCATCCATGGGATTTTCCAGGCAAGAGTACTGGAGTGGGCTGCCATTGCCTTCCCCGCCTGTGTTCTCTGCATCATATCAAATCACCGACTAGTACTAGTGCTCAGGTTCATGCAAGGGCAAGCTTCCTGACACACCCCAGATACACCTGCAGTGTATCCCACGGCCGTGTCTGATTTTCACTTCTTTGAGATTATTGGTTTGAGGAGCTGCTGGTATGCTGCCAATGCCAAGCTCTCAAGATGCCCAAGTTATAGCATATCCTTTGCAGTACTCCATCTCCACAAACCACCGGCACCCTTGCCAAAATGGAAACTCACTTCTCTCTCTCCCAAATTTAATTTAAATACCACTTTAAAAGATAAGTGCCATATACATGGGTCCATGCACAGTTAGGTCAGGCCATAAACCAAAGTGACAGTCCCATGGGTTGCCCTACCCCATTGATAAATGAAGTCTTGTTGTAGACCAAGTATGTCTGTCTGAATTAGTACTCAAGTTTTTAAGTCTCTTGTGTAAATAGAAAAATAACTCCACAAGATATGCATGAATCTCACTGATGAATAACACTGAAACTCAAACTAGAAATCCGCCCTCCTCTCCTTCTATGTTTCCTCTTTGTCCTACCCCACAACCCTCACTGCTCACATATATACAAGAAATTCTCCTGCACAGCATCTGGGATATAGTAGGTTCTCAATAAACACAAGAACTTCATCTGTCCTATACCCCCAGTGCTCTGCACATGTTAAATAATCAATGCATATTCTTTGACTAGTGATATATGGATCTTTATTGTATAAAAAATGGAAATATCCCTCATAACGCTATAATCACTTAAATTGTGCCTTTAACTTCATCCTCTACCACTCTTAATTGTCTGGTTATTAATAATAAGCCCCTGAACATAGACCTCTGTACATTCATATGTGTGTAAATAATTGTCCACATGCCATTAAAGTTCTTATTTCTTGGACACTCACTTTGCAACATTGCTAGTGGTGCTAAGCTCTCTTATAGCCTATGAAAGAGAAAGGTACCTAAGTTTATGTTATAAATTCAGGGAGGAGTCTTGCCAATTTTACAGGAATATTTACTTAGTGGTTTTCTCCAGGAAAAAACATACTTTCCTGATATGTTTTTCTTTTGGCATACTTTGAAGATGCCAAAATGTTCATATTTGTAATTTTCATGGAGAAAATTCAAAGAAAAGAATTATGATCCTTGTTTAAAAAAGAAAGCCTGAAGACCTAGAAAATCACTCGCATCAGGGAAAAAGCCTTGTGCCCTCCTTTTAGTTGGGATCCTTTTAGAAGTGCTGTGCCAAATTTCCAAGCATTTATTGTAATTTATGTTTCATGGACCAGTAATCATCCCTTACCCCTGAAATCGCTGTGGATTGACATACTCCAGGTCTGCTGGGGCCAAGGGAATTAAAGTAATTATGGTGTAAACATACTGGTATTTATGCTAATGCTTGCTGGAAAATGCAACCTAGGGAAGGTGAGTTGACTCAAGGCCTTATATACCCAGTGTATTCTCATTGGATGTATGAAGGCTGGAAATGCAAGAAGGTTGGCAAATGTGAAGGAAAAAGCACTTTGAAAATGTTAGCTAAACGGTAGATTTAGAAACAAAGGTAGGGATGGAGGAATTAAAAATGATATTTAATTAAGGATAAACTAATTTAGAGTCCATCTAGATATGTGGGAAATGGGAGTGGGATGTTTTATCTATCTCATCACATCCCTTTTACACAACATGACGTTTTGCTTGGAATAAGGATTTTGTCCCTTTGCTTTCTCTAACAGGATGCTAAGGGAAATTTGGTGTAGTGTTTTTGTTTTTTGTTTTTACCATCATGGGTTTCTGTAGGACCTAACCTAGCAGCACTGGTACCTTTAGCAGATGTGCCTGCTAGAGTGGCAAGTAGGAGAAGACAAATTTGAACCCCATCTGTGGGCCTTAGTTTTCTCTCTCATCTGTAGTGTGGGAAATGATGACATCGACTAGGTTATTTTTAGATTCAGATTACACAGTTTCTGTAACAGTACCTGGTGAAGCATAGGCTTGTATACATGTTATTAAATAACAGGCTTGTGCCAGTGCTTGTCACTTGCTGCATTATACCTGGCTGCCTTCTAGTTGGAAATAGAATACAGACAAGGAAATCAGAAATTTCAACCTCCTTTCTAATTTAAATAACATGTGATACTATATGCAGATATATATGTATACCTATACACACATATGGGGCTTCCTTGGTAGCTTAGCTGGTAAAGAATCTGCCTGTAACACAGGAAGACCCCAGTTCAATTCCTGGGTCAGGAAGATCCCCTGGAGAAGGGTTAGGCTACCCACTCCAGTATTCTTGGGCTTCTCTGGTGGCTCAGACAGTAAAGAATCTGCCTGCAGTGTGGGAGACCTGAGTTTGATCCCTGGGTTGGGAAGATCCCCTGAAGGAGGGCATAGCAACCCACTCCAGTATTCTTGCCTGGAGAATCCCAAAGGACAGAGGAGCCTGGTGGGCTACAGTCCATTCAGTCACAAAGAATCGCATACGACTAAGCATAGTACAGTCACCTACTTATTACTTTCATCATTTTTCCTCTATTGATGTATCAAAAGTAATATTGTTTACCTAAATTTTTTTAAAAAATTGACTCACTCTTAAATTTAAAATCATTTTAAAAGGAAACACTTTATCTCTACCATAAGTAGATAAATGAAAACTCCTATGGTTTGTGAGAAATATAAATGCAGTGGAAACAAACATTAATAAGAACTAGTTGAATCTTGTGATCTGCCAAGACCTATGTTAGTTAAAAGAGAGATTGGCAAAGTTAGAGACGTACTTTAATCAAAATAAGACCTTTTCCTTAAACTCACCAGAACAGCTAAAAAGATATTAACAGTGTCATATGTGCCCTCATGTTACCTCACCCATGTCCTCGTTCTACCTAAAACAGTCATATTTCCTATAGTAACCATGTTGCATCCCTTCTAAGGTCCAGTACAAGGCTCTCGGCTCACATATTGATTCTGTGTGGAGAAATATTTTTGGGTGAAGCCCTTGAATTGCTTAGATAAACTGGGATTATGAACTTAGTTCCAATTTATTTTCTGTTTCTTGAGTAAACTTTAGGCAATACATTTTCACTGCATTTGTAGCTATTTCAATGTCTTTTTATTTGTTTTCTTTAATTTCCTATAAAACGCAGAGCCCTGGATCTCTTGGCCAGTAATTGAGAGCCTGGAATCCTGAAGAAGACCAAGCCTCCTTACAGTAAGACATGGGTCTTTTGCAATTTTGTCTCTTCCACATGTGTATACGACTATTTGATTTGAGTTTGAACTTGGAAGTTTCATTCTTCTTAGGGAAATATCTCATCTAGTCTGGATTTGTGCCTCCACATTAGCACTGGACTAGCATTAACTAAGTGTTCAGCTTTGATTAGCTCTTTAGATTGAATCCTTGATACAATATGGATCAAAATTCAAGTTTTATCATGGTTTTTTAAACCTGCATTGCCAATTTAGGAAAAACAGAAATAGAGGAGGATAAGGATAAATAATAGAGGTATTGTTTCAAAGCATAACGTTTGAATAATAATCTAGGTCTGTTTGCTGCATGTCATAAGCTAAACATGCTTTACAGGGGTGTTTCCAAATTTAAATCAACGTCAAGTGCATTGTTTTCAGAGCCAAATGTATATATTGTAGCAGCCATGTCTGGCAGGCAGTTGATGGAGCAGAGCAAGTTGTGTGGTGTGCATAGGGGGAAATAGCTTCCCAGGTGGTGCTAGTGGTAAAGAATCCACCTGCCAATTCAGGAGATGTAAGAGACATGGGTTCGATCCCTGGGTTGGGAAGATCCCCTGGAGTAGGAAATGGCAACCCACTAGTTTTCTTGCCTGGAAAATCCCATGGACAGAGGAGCCTGCTGGGCTACAGTCTCAGGGTTGCAAAAAAATGGACACAACTGAGCAACTAACACTTTCTATAGAGGGAAATACTCATGATTATGATCAAGTGACACAAGAAGCAGCAATCAAGTACCAAAGAAAAACGGTTAATTGGCTGGGACATGCGACCATTTTTGTCTCTTGAATATCAGGGCAGGAAGCAGTTCTACTCAAACAGTGACAGTGTTATAGGGTGACTGAGTGAGCATCTATTGGGTGACTGAGTGAGCATCATGGTGACTCAACATCTGTCCAGACACCGGGAGATATTGATAGACTGGGACAGTGATGGTGTTGAAATCATTGCTGACTCAGTGCAGTTTTAAGTCTTTTAGTCCCATAAATGGGTCTCTATGATTCTAGTATTTTAAAGTTCCCACCTCAGTGGGGGGAAGAAAAATGATGAAATTCAGAACATTCAGGATTCCTCTCTCTCCCAAGGAACTTTTTTCTTATTTCTTGAATTAAGTGCTGATATATTCTTTGCTTAAACTACAGTCTATCCAGCCATTCTCTGGTTATTTCTAAGCTTCATGTCCTATGCAATCTGTTATAAAGACTGCTGCTCTGGTGGACAGGACCCTGTAATTTTTATGCCTGCTTTGTCAGTGAGGCCCTGTACCAAAGGAAAAGTTAATTCTCAGAAAAAGGCTGCCTCACCATGAGATGGCAGTAGAGAGAAGCCTGGAAGACAGGCCCAGGTTACTTGGTTTGGGGGCCAGATTGGGGGGCTGGACTTGGTGGGGGGAGCTAGATTTCCAGCGTAGGTGGCTTTTGATTTTGTCCTTTGTTTTCATCTGAGAGTGCCTCTCTGAAAAAGGTGCTCAGCATAGCTGATAACGAAAATCCTGATAGTAACATCTGAGGTTGAGAAATCAGGAGAAGGGGAGATAGTTCCAGAAATATACCAACCTCAGATGATCAGAGTTATGTTATGTTATGCTGACTTATGTTGTTATGTTATGATCAGAGTTATGTTGGACTGTCTGTCTCCCTCTGTCTCTTTCTGTCTCTCTCACACACACATGAATAAAGAGAAAGAGAGAGAAGAATAGAGAAGAGATGAGAAAAGAGAAGAGGATAAACATGTCTTTGGAAAGCAGGGCTAACTGAAACCAGCAAGAAGCCAGAAGACAATTATCATTGATGGAAAGCCTCTTGACAGCTCAACTCTGAGGCCATATACCTTGGCATTGCCTCTTCCTTCCTTTAAGAGCCCAAAGTGCCCCTAGACTACACACTAAAGTGGGTTCTAATAGCCTGTGCATTTTGATATTGTACAGAGAAATCAGAAAATGTTAAATATGGATGTCATTTTAAAAAATCACAGCCCAGGAAGTGTCATGTCTTACCCAGGACCATTTAGTTGACTAGTGGCAGTATTAGGTTTAGAAATTCATGTGTCCTAATTATCACTAGCCTATCCTTTCCAAGTCATAAGAGCTGGGGAAATTTGATATTTTCTCTCAAATATAAAACACATTAAGAGTCTGAAATTCAGTCATTCTTATTTTCCTTAATTAAAATTTTGATCTATGAGACAAAATTTGGGCCACAGGGAGTATGGGGTATCATCACTGATTGTCTAGTAAGTTAGCATGGTAATCGATTAATGTGCCATAGGATCCCTCAGAAATCTTATCCTTAGAAAATACCTCGGCAATCATATGTTTCTCTGCTATTATTTTTTCCTAAGCAGTAAGCCTGCAATAGAAGGACAAGTGGTGTATTGTTCTGTGGTCCAGCTTTTCTTATCTTCAAGGAAAATCTTTCATGAAAACCCAATATGTAAAGCAGGTAAAGTAAATTTGGAAGAAATCATGAGAACACTTGATTAGAGTCTTACCTGCTTCCCAGTCATGCAATCCTGCTCCATCCAAAGTGGCTCCAGGATAATATTGGAGGAATGTGAATCCTAGAAGAAAAGGAGCTTGCTGACTAAAGATAGCCGCAGTCAAATCTTGCTTGCATCTTTTATAATTTGTGCGACACTGATCTTGTTATTTGACTTCTCCTTGAGCTTCAGCTTCCTCATCTAAAAATTATGAGTAACACCAATATAATAAAGTTTTATTACAGATTAAATGAGATATGTATATGTGTATGTGCGTGTGTGTGTGTGTGTGTGTATATATATATATAAGTAACATATGATAACACCTTCCCTTGTAGCTCAGTTGGGTAAAGCACCTGCCTGCAATGCAGGAGATCCAGGTTTGCTTCCTGGGTTGGGAAGATTCCCTGGAGAAGGAAATGACAACCCACTCCAGTATTCTTGACTAAAGAATCCTATGGACAGAGGAGCCAGGCAGGCTGCAGTCCATGGGGTCACAAGAGTCAGACATGACTTAGTGACTAAACCACCATATATATATGTACTATATATATACAAAATAGTGCTTAATAAGAACTAGATTTTAACTTGATGCTGAAAAATGTTGATTTGATGATTAAAAATGGTTTCTGCAGTCCACATTAGAAAGTCAAATCATTTTTAAGATTATGTGTACTTTTGCTTTGTCAAGAACTACTTGCCTGGTGACTAATAATTATGCAGTCATAGACTGCTAAGAGATCCATATTTCTGGAGGAAGAGCTTCAGAGGACATTTCTGCCTTGTCTAGGACCTAGCGTTAGAAACTGTACATGAGTTTGACAGTGCTCTGTCCCCTTAAGAATCATGGGAACTTCCTAGGAAAAATGGATGCAGACAGTACCTCTTCTCTTAGGCCAGTTTAAGAAAAAGTATTTTGCTAATACTGTTGGTGGCCTTGAAAATGAGGGACATGGTTAGTAGAGGAGAGTAGCCAGTCACTCTTCCATAGAAAGGTATGGTGGCCTCCCACTGGCCACACAGACTGGACCTTTCTCATTGACTGCTTCAAAGGTAGCTTTGGTGTGAATCCAAAACTGGCCCTGGAACAGGTTTATGATTTTTGGAACCCAGTGGATCCCGGATAATACCCGGCCAAGTCAGAGATCAGTACCACATGAGAGAGGTCTGTGACTGAGCCAGGCAAGTTTCTGGGCCAAGAGACACTAAGACTAACCTTGGAGGAGCTCCGTACTACAGACTCAGTTCAGAAGTCATGCTGGAGTCCATGGGCATATGGGAATGCAGTCTGCAGGGACGGGTGTCTCGAGCTGCTTTCTCACCCATTCCCCGGGAAGCCTGCGTCTGAAGCAGAAATCTCATACCAGTGTCTATGTATCTTCATGAAGTATCAAATTTTTCATGTCTTAGAGTATTGGGGTTAATGTGCAAACAGAAAGCTTCTCATAAAGTAAAACTAATGAAATGTGGCTTTGAACAGATTTCAGAAATGCATCTTCCAGCCTGCCTGGGGTCCCTTGGAAGGAAAAGGTTTTCTCTGATTATCAGCAAACTATAGCAAACCATGACTACACTGCTAGAAACTTGCCATCGTCTTTCTTTTCCTTTGACCCAGAAATTCTTTCTTCCCCTTGGTCTCTTAAAACCTCTATTAGTGACCATTCTGTGACAGTGGCTTTGTAATCTCCCAGTTCTGGCTCTTGAGTAGAAAAGAAGGGTTTATTGGCAAGCTCACAGGGGTCTGGAAAGGCCGTTCCTTTCCCAGCTGGCCAGGAGAGCCGGAAGCCTGGGAAGGCTGTCCACGGGGCTGTCTGGCGAGGGTAAAGGAAAGGGGAGGAGGAGGAGGAGGCTGAATTCCTAGCTGGCTGCATATTGGACGGTGGCCTCCTTTCTCTCTGGCATATAAGGGAGAATAGGAGGCCAAGAATCCTGGCTTAGTTCCTGTCAGCTTGTCGCCTTGTTTGTGGGCTTGTGGAGGGAACCGAGTCCGGAAGAAGCCTGAGGGCTGCCTGAGACAGGCTTACAGTGGAGGCCAGAGGAAGGCAGACCCTCCCTGTCGCCACTGGGGTCAGAATCTCTTAGCCAGAAGTCTCTCTCCTTTCAGTTAAGAGAGTGGATTGAGGAGTAAATGGCCTAATGAGTTGTGGAATGTTTGCTCAATACCTTGGGGATCTTTTCTATTTTCCCATGAAATTACCATAAACATAAACTAAAAACACTTTTATTTTTGTGCATCCCTAACCTAATTGTTGGAGAAGGAAATGGCAACCCACTCCAATATTCTTGCCTTGAAAATCCCTTGGACAGAAGAGCCTTGTGGGCTACAATCCATGAGGTCTCGAAAGAGTCAGACAGCACTAAATAGCAACAACCTAATAGTATGTATCAAAGGGTACATGGCATTAAGTCTTCAGCTTATGAGTATATATATATATATATATATATATATATATATGTTTTTTTGTTTTTTGCAGCAACTGTTACATGACTCCAAAGAGTCATCTTGAAATATGATTATTCTCAAAGGGATTTGTGTTACCTCAATGAAATGCTCATATATGCAACGTTACTATAGTAGGTATTAGCCTTATTAAAACCATTCAGTATCTATGCAATGTGCTACATGCAAGAAGGCACTAAATCTTAATCATGTTGGTTTTCGTAGTGCTTAATAGAGTACTTGCAACATTATCGAAATGTAACAGAGACATATTTAGTGTATACAATTTGATAATTTGGGACATATGCATGCACCTGCGATACTATCACCACAACCAAAGTAATAAAAATATCTGTTACTTCCAAAAGTTTTCTTGAGTTGTTTTGTTTTTTTACTGTTTCTGTTTTTGTTTTGGTATAAGAACACTTAAAATAAAATCTACTGTCTTAAATTTTTATTTGTGTGATACTATATTGTTAGCAACAGAGACTATGTTGTACAGCACCTCTCTAGAACTTATTCATCTTATGTAACTGTAAATTTATACCCATTGGAAAACGATTCCCTGTTTCCTCCCCCCATCCCCTGGAAACCACCCTCCTGTTTTCTTCTATAAATTTGACTATGATAAATGCCTCATATAAAGTGGCATCATGCAGCATCTGTCATTCTGTTACTGGCTTATTCCACTTAGCATAATCTCTTGCAGGTCCATTCACATTGTTGCAAGTGGTGGATGGACCACTTTTTAAGGGTCTTTTTAAAGGGCTGAATACTATTCCACTTATGAATATACCACATTTTCTATATCCATTCATCCATTGATGAACATTTAGGTTGTTCCTGTTTTTGGTTATTGTAAATAATGCTGAAATGAGCAGGGGAGTGAAATTATCTTTTTAAGGCCTTGATTTCTATTCTCTTGGTTGTATACCTAGATGTGGGATTGCTGGGTCATGTGATTAACAGGTGTGAAGTGATATTTCCTTGTGTTCTTGGTGTGCATTTCCCTGATGATTAATAATCTCGAGCCCCTTTCCATATACCAGTTGGCCATTCATATGTCTTCTTTGGAGAAATATCCATGGAAATCCTTTCCCCATTTTCTAATTGGGCAGTTTTGTTTGTTTGTTTCTATTTTTTGTTTGCTATTGAGTTGTTCCTTATGTATTTGGGAAATTAATTCTTTGTCAGATATATGGGTTGCAATTATTTTTTCCCATTCCAAAAAGCTGCGTTTTCATTCTGTCGATCATAACCTTTGCTGTGTAAAAGCTTTTCAGTTTGACGCAGTTTATGTTTGTCCATTGTTGCTTTTGTTGCCTATGCTTTTGGTCATATAGAAAAAATCATTGCCAAGACCAATATCTGGAAGCTTTTTTCCTATGTTTGTTCTAAAAGTTATATAGTTGAATGTCATACTCTTAAGTCATTAATCCATTTTAATTATGATATAAGGGTCCAATTTCATTCTTTTGTATGCAGGTATACAATTTTTCCCACACAATTTATTGATTAGATTATTCTTTTCCCTTTGTGTTTTCTTGTTACCCTTGTCAAAAATCAGTTGATCATTTATTTACAGGTTTATTTCTGGATTCTGTTCTATTTCGTTGATCTTTATATCTGTCTTTATACCAATATCATACTGTTTTAATTACTATGGCTTTATAATATATTTTGAAATCAGGACACAGCTTTATTCCTTTCTGTGAAAATTGCTTGGACTATTCTGGATCTTTTGTGGTTCTATATTAACTTTAGGATTGTTTTTCATATTAATATAAACATGTCATTGAGATTTTGATGGGAATAGTATTTAATCTATAGATTGCTTTGGGGAGTGTGTCCATTTTAACATTACTTTGATAGAGTATTGAATGACAGACAGTAATGCTTAGCATTCCCTTTGTTCTCCTATATTACTTGATCCTTCTGCAATTAGGCAAGGTGCTGTGACCAGTTCTGGACTCTGTGTGAGTGGAAGTGATAAGCATGTCACTTCTGGACTGAAGAAATGAAAGTCCATATGCAGTTCTTCATGATTTTACTGTGTGATTTAATGGCATCTTTTCTGGCCAAAAGCAGGCATGCGTTCTGGATAACATTGCTACAGGATGATGGAGTCACCATCAACTTGGATCCCTCAGTGACTATGTGGAGTAGAGTCTTTGCTGACCCCATACTGGATATAAAGTACAAGCAGGAAATAAACTTTTGTCATATTAAATCAGTGAGATTTGGGGGTCAGTTTGTGACTTGCATAATGGAGCTTGTCCTGACTAATATGAGTGCCAAGCCAGTAGTGAGCACTTCCCTCAAGTTGCCCACAGTGATACTGCTAGACATCAGGGCTCTACTGTGAGTTTGTGCAGAGTATGGTTAGAACAAAGAGAATTGTTAGGGGGAGATCTGTACCACAGAGGAGATGATGTGTATCCTAGATCTTAAAGGAGACATGGGTGTGTTTCAAGCAGAAGGGGTAGGGAGGGCGTTTTAAGGAAAGGCAGGTAGAAAAATGATCTGCATTTGAGATGTTGACACTTCATTCATTCATTCATTTAGCTCTCCTCTCAAGACTGGTGATTAAACAGATTTCACAGAAGGATTGATAGAGAAATAAACTGTAATAGTTATTAAAATCAGGTTGGGGGATGCATTGTTTATCTTGTTCTATTTATGGAGAATTCCAAATGAATTTTATAACCTTAAAATATAGGCTTTTATTTGATGAAAGAAGATGGACTTAATTATTTAACTCATCTTATGTATGTGAAGAATCTGAGAATTTGATATACCTCATTTTCAAGTTCAGTTCAATGTAAATCAGTGGTGGAACTTAGAAACAGTTTGAGTTAGGTGCTGTTTCTTCCACCTATCTATTATTCTATCGTTTCTTCCAAAACAAAACAAAAACCCTCCAAACCTGAATAATTTTAGAAACAAACACTGGGATTATGGATGGACGAAGCACAACATGCCCGGCAAACCGTCTGACCTAATTCAGTCAATTGCTTAATTTTTTGCCCATGGACTCACCCCATTTATCGCATCCTAAGACAACTCCTGCTCCATTTCTTAGATTTTTCTTAATTCTAGCCAACTTATTTTCTTAGTACACCCTCATTTCCCTGCTTCACCAGGAGGCCTTGGGCAGATGATATCTCTAAGTACAAATCTATTTTTCATTCCAAAAGATCTTGGCACTGGGAGATGAAGGAGACAGTAATACTAAGCAGTCTTGTAGAAAGGTCATATTGTATGATTAAAGGTTCATGGTGTGGGAACAATGTAGAAGAATCAGAAAACTGATTTTTCATAATGTGGACTATATTTTCTCTAGAATGTAAATTCATTTAACCAAAATTTGTCCACTAGATTCACAAACTAGATAAGTCCCAAATTTCAGGAAAATGTGTCATTTGGGGGAATTAATTACAATATCTGGGTTCTTATTTCTCCAGAAAGGTGCATGTTTTCAAATACCACATGAACTTCTATAGGAAGCAGCATGTAAATTATATTATCAGTCCGGTCCTAATAACCTGGGTATAGTATCCAATAAGGAACACCTGGGTGCGAATGACACCACCTTCTTGAGTTCACCTGGATAGATAACACATTTAAATTGTTTTTCCATAGCTACAGAGAGCCCACAGGCTCAGCCCTGGCCAACTCTCTCTCCATTGCCATTAGTTTACAACAGGGAAAGATCACAAATGTCCTGGCATAACCCATTTTCACCACAAGAGAAACACTCAGATCACAAATTCCAGTAATTAGGGATAAACATCATCATTTTATATTTGGAGAGCATATTGTTATCATTATGAAAAAAAAAACCTAGTCTATTTAATGCTTTAATAAGCAAGAGAATAATGCTTGAAGTATCTGAACAGCCACAGAATTCAATATTTTTACTTTATTTTTTTTGTGGGAATGATGTAGTAAGGAGCATCTGACTAACCATTATCTATACATTTCATTTTTCTCAATCTTGCAGCTGGCTTTACTGGTAAAGCTGACCACAAGACAAAACTACAGAAACTGTTTTTATACTAGATATTGTGATATAATCTAGTAAACTGTGGCAGAGAGAATATTGTCTTAGTCTCCTCAAAGTTCAGCTCTTTCCATGTAAATGCCCAATCAGGTGCTCATAAAACTGAAATTATGACCTTCATTTTCTGTGGCTTGAAGTTAGAGCAAAAGTGTTCCATCAATAAAATCTTCAGTGCTTTTTCGATCCTCATAATATCACCCAGCAATTCTCTCCTTGAGTTGAGATAATAGCAGCAATTAGGCAGCTTTTATTTCTCAACCCCTTTTAACTTTTGCTGTCTTATAAATGAGCACACTGTATATATATGTAACCACTATAGAAAGAATGCCAGCCAGTGTCAGAGGCAGGAAAAACAGTTAGCCCATTCATGAAATATCCTTTATTTTTTACTTTAGCCCCAAAGGTTAAATGTGAATATGTGAGTTGCCTCACTTTCTATTTTGACCACATGTGAAAGCTTTGATGGAGTTCTGCAGAGAGTGAGAAAAGTAAGGTTTGTGAAAATCAAACACACTTGCATTTATTAATGGTCACTAATGGCATGTAATTAAAGTAATTACAGGAAGGCAAACAGACAATTAACTTGTTGGAAGTGTAAAGAAGGGCAATAACAGAGTTTAAAGTTCTCATCTGTCTGGTTCAACTCTAAGTCCCACATATTTCATAAAGAAAGAGTAGTGCTGACCAGGAGGATTGGGCTAATATTAGACCTCTGTGAAGCCACCATGGGGCCTGTAAGGGAAAAGTCAAGGGACAAAGCCAATATGTTGGGGGTAGTGTGGAATGGAAGGAAGAGAACTTGAACCAAAACAGGCTTTGAGAATGAGGATGGCTTTATCAGAGCTTTGGCAAAGATTAACTACCACAGATGACAAAGAATGTAAAATTTCCTGCTTCATCAATCTATGTGCTTCAGAGTTTGAACCACATTCTTCAGTCCCGACTGGTCTTGCTCAAAGTCATTTCATGTGTATATTAACTTTATATTGCTAATTGTCTTGTGGGCCAACCTTTTCATTTTAGGGATCTTCCTTGTGTTCTGCCACGCTCAGTATAGAGTTGAGTGTCATTTGTTGAAGAGGAGTCTGCTGAATTGCCCATCCACTGTCCCCATTCCCAACCATTTTCTATATGCCAGGTTCAGTGGGCAGGGGCAGGAATAATGCTAAGTGTTAAGAACTTTATCTCATCTATTGAGATTTACCTCTTATGAGCCCTAAATGCAGCCACTTAACACATAAGAACTCCACTAACATTGCTACTAAATGTGTAGGTATCAATTATCTTTTATGCACTACACACTTTATTCTTATCAGAACAACTCTGTAAGGTTCTCTTACAAGAGGTGGGAGGAATCTGATTTCTGCTATGTATGTGTAAAATAAGTTGAAATTTTAGAGTATCAACTTGGAAACCAACCTTTAGTAAATTGGGAGTTCTTTTATTGTTAACTGAATAATTGCTATACAGTAGCTATAGGGACCATTTACAGTCAGAGGAGTACGGCGATAAGAAGAGAGCCCCTGTATCCTTAAATTAAGGAGAGACAAATGCCACCCATCTAGAGATAAATGTCAGCAGATTGCAATTCTGTTAAATCATACACTGCAACATTTCTTAAATTTATTATTTTCTTATCATTGTTACTGCACTGCCTGTCCTCTTTATTTCTCACCTAGAGGAAAGCACTGCCTTCAAAAAGTGAAAAAAGTGAATGTCACTCAGTTGTGTCTGACTCTGCAATCCCATGAACTGCAGCCTGCCAGGCTCCATTGTCCATGGAATTCTTCAGGTAAGAATACTGGAGTGGGTAGCCATTTCCTTCTCCAGGGGATCTTTGCAACCCAAGGATTGATCCTGAATCTCCTGTGTTGGAGGCAGATTCTTTACCATCTGAGCCACCAGGGAAGCCCTTCAAAGCATGCTCCTTAATTCCATTTCCCTTTCTCCAATTTATCTGATGTTCTCCTGTGTAATGGGTTTCTCCTATCTAATGGGTAACTCTGATCGTGTTACTGTCTCACTCAGACACCTTCAACGGCTCCCCGAGGTCTGTATGACAAAATCCAATCACCTCATTCTGACAGTCACAATTACCCACAAGCTGGACCCAATTTCCTTTTGTAAGTGATCCTCTATTACTTTCCTTCAGACAGCTTACGTTTCCAATTTAAATAGCACTCTTCACGTGCTCTCTACCCTCCTTGAGCTTTCTAGCCTCCATTCTCTGGTTTATGCTACCTCAGCTGTTTTTTCTGCCCCCCAATTCTGTCTTTATTTCAAGACCTACCTCATTGCCACAGGAATGACACACCCTCACCTGACTCATCTCCCCACCCTCTGTCTCTGCCTCTCAAGTTTCTTATTGAGAGGCATTTTGTAGCATTTTAGTTTATATGTATGTATTTCTAGATACAACCATCTCTATAATAACACTGTAACATTCTTGTGGAGGACAAAGTAGACCGTTGTCCTACTTCTCATTGTATCTTCATCATGAAAACCTAATAACCTAAATAAACACAAGTCCGCCAGCCCTACTACCTTCCTTCATCTAGTAAATTCCTGCTTAATTAGGAATACTCAGTTGGAATACACCTCTTGCAGAAAGTCCGTCTTAAGCCTTCAAGGCTTTTTGAAGTGTTCTTTTTTGTGTGTTTTTTTTTTTTTGGTCTTTTATTCATATTTTCATCTTGAATCTAGATCATTATAATGAAATTATCTAATTATAGGCCTATCATCACTAGTAGACTCAAAATCCCCCCAAGGAATTATCTAGTATTGAATTTCCTGAGCCTTGAACATCATTGCTGCTATATTGTAGATGCTCAGTACTTTTCTAATGATGCTTTCAGGGCTCAGATCCATGAAGCTTTCTTCATAAAACTGGAGACAATAGATGAGGGCAGTTTAGATAAAAGTAGAGAGCCCTTTTTGAGGTGAATAGCCACAAAACTGCCAGCTTTCAGGTTTGTAAAATTGTGTTCAGCTTGGGCTTTGTCATCTTGAACTCCACAGCCACCCTCATTTACAGCTATGAAGTAACTCGGTACTCAAGGGCATGAAGAGGATATGCACCTTTGACAGATTTGAAAAGAGTTTGGATGGAGTTTAGAAAGAAGCAAATGTTTTAAACTCTTAAGCTGTTTTAGACACCTGAGCTCCAACTATTTGTACTGGGACATTTCCCATGCTTCTTTTTCTCACCCTGGCTATGACTGTTTTCAAGAATCTGGGACTGATAGAAACAAGTCTCTTTTAACTCACAAACACTGTAGTTTCCAGACACCTGGCCCTGAAGTTGGGCCACTGCCAACCCCAGTCACTTCCAACTTGCAAATCCACTGAGCTCCATTACTATGTCTGCAGAGCTCCAAAGAAGGAAAGTGTGTGGCTTTGTCTGTAATTACTGTGTCCTGTTTCCCTCTCTGGGTTTCCCTAGTGGCTCAGAAGGTAAGGAATCTGCCTCAAATGTAGGAGGCCCAGGTTCAATACCTGGGTTGGGAAGATCCCCTGGAGAAGGAAATAGCTACCCCTTCCAGTATTCTTGACTGGAGAATCCCACTGGCAGAGGCGCCTGGTGGGCTACAGACCAGGGGGTCGCAAAGAGTTGGACACGACTGAGTGATTTTCACTTTACATTTCCCTCTGTATGCTAAATCCTGACCCTAGTGCTAGGAAGGAGTACAGGTACGTGCTATGTATAGTTTAGCCCTGAAGGTATGTGTTTATGTACAAAACCATGTCAAAAAAAAGTAAAGCTGAATGTAGAAGTCCTGAGGAGGGTAGAGATGCGACCTGTCAGACATGGTTAATTATAGAAAACTTCCTAGAAGAAGCCATTTTTTTCTGAGAGATGAGGGAAGTATTTGGTAAGGAAAGGGAGAATAACCATTACAGGTGCAGCATGTCATGTGGTGGAAGGAGACTTCAGGGCAGTGTCAAGCAGGACGTGCAAGGAAGCAGGCAGACCCTTTGACTAGAGCAAGCATTCTGGATAGCTAAGTCGTAAATGATTAAATCTCTGAGAATGGAAGTTTCAGTATAAGTCTAGAATTTAGGTTAAACATAAGACTTGACATGATGATGATAAGGAGTCATTATAAATTATTGAGTGAGGGGAAAGAAACATGGTAAGATTTTTGTGAAAGATTGTTTTAAAACTTATTTTAAAGATATTAAAGAGAAAAGATCAAACACTTGGGCTCTGTGAAGGAGTTTGCTACATCAAGTGTGTGAGTTGATGAGAGCTTAGACCAGGGATGACACGTCAGCCTTACCTGTTCCATGACAGGTATCCATATTTCAAAACAGAACACTTTCAGAATGGCATAAAAATCCTTCTCAACACAACTCTCTGGGAAGCTTCTACCAAGCAGTTTAAGCTGGCAAGCTAGGTGATGCCTAAGTGCTATTGCTGTTTTAGACTGTGGTATAATATGTGGAAGTGATATAACAGGAGCCATCATATAGGAATGCTAACAGGAATATGCAGATATGCTAATAGGACAGCATGAACATAGAGGATGAGGAAAAGCAGATGGATAAAATTAAAGAAATCTAAGGACTACAAGGGTTTCCCAGGTGGCTCAGTGGTAAAGAATTTGCCTGCCAGTGGAGGAGATGCGGGTTCAATCCCTGGGTTGGGAAGATCCCCTGGAGATGGAAATGGCAACCCTCTTCAGTATTCTTTCCTGGAAAATCCCATGGACAGAAGAGCTTCACAGGCTACAGTTCATGGTGTCATAAAAGAGTCAGACACAACTTAGCAACTAAACAACAACAAAAAGGGACTACAAAGAGTTGTTCTAAGATTTTAGTAGAGAAACATGGGAGGAATTCTTGTTTTGATAAGAAAGGAGTTATTTATTAATCCATTAGGTTTAGGTCCAGATGAATGTAATTCACTAGATGGAAATGCATACGAAGAGGATGATATATAATACTGAGGTGGATAACATTATTCATTCAACACTTTTAATAAATATATTTTGAGCAACTACTTTGTATCAGGTACATTTTGGGGTGTCCAGCTGCATCAGTGAATAAGCCTGGGGCACAGAGGGGAGACAGACAAACCATAATAGACACAGCAAATAATCAGGTAGTTTATTAGAAGATGATAAATATAGTAAAATAAAGAAAAATGTATAGCAACATAAGAATGATCAGGAATTCACAGGATGTGTAGGGAATGAGGAGTCATTCATTTAGCCTCACCCTTTATCCTACCATCAGAATAGGTGTTAGGTCAGCTCCATATGATTTAAAATATTAACAATTAATTTTTACTCTGATTTTAGAGACTCACTGGCCATAGACCTTTCAGAATACAGAAATGTGTGCTAGGTCTTTTTTCAGAGCTCAGAGATTCAACATCTTGACTCTTATACCAATCTTATACCAATCATAAAAGGAAAGAAAAGTCCAGGTAAACTCCAGTGATTGAATAGAGTGGGACATTTAGCCTACTGAATTTTTGTATTGCTTCCATGAATAAATTTATGTTCCAAAGTCTGGTGAGAGCAGATTGCCTGATTTTGTCCACCTAGAGTCTTAACTGTAATAGTCAAATACAGTCTATTCAAATTTCTGTCAATTATTATACCTGCAGGAGATTTTTAAACTCAGGAATTTTTGAGGACCATGGCAAGATTTATTGAGGGATTAAATCTACTCTTTGGAATGGGAACTAAATGCATTTTACTATTCAGTTACCATGAGAATGTCTTTACCATAAGATGATCATCAATAACAGTGGTGTTGAGATTTCCATCTTTACGCTCTTCTAGTTTGTTAAAATCTCTCGACTCTCAGGAAAGAGTAATGATATCTATGCTAGTTTACTGTGAACTCTTCTCTTCTTTTGTTGTTCCTGTTTTTTGGAGCCTCTTTGGTTTGCTATGTATAGATTTGCTTTGCTATAATACAAATGCCTGCTTTATTTCCTTATACCAGGATATGGGTTTCTTATTTCAGGGTCTTTATTGATAGTTCTGGGGCTTCCTATCTGCAGAAGCTTAAAGTTCACTTCACATTGAACCTTTACAGAGATTCTTGTTTAGGTCACCAAAATGCTGGCTGCCTATTTTGCATGTTAGTCTCATTAAAGGCTTTGGTCTATTTGCTTGGCCCTGAAACTCCTCACATAGGAGGACTCCTTTCTCTTTCCATTCTTTTTGGCACAATCAGCATTTTCTCTGCATTTTGCAGCATTCTAAGTACTCTCTAGCAGCGGGAAGGGTATTTTCAGTCTCTTTTTGGCAGTAAGAGTCATCCTTTGCCTGGTACCAAGCTGAAAACATTCCCCATCGTGGAATGCTTCCACACTGTCTCAGCAGTAGCAATGCAGAGGTACTTCCTATGTAGCACTCTTAAATATCCCTTCCCCATCAACAGTCCTTCAGGGACATTTCCCGTGTGTAGTACTATTGAAATTCCTGCCCCATTCGTAGTAATGCAGGGATGCTTCTGTGGTTCTTTAGGGACACATCCTATGTAACAGCATTATAGTCCTTGCATCGAGCCACATAGCAACTCAGGATCCTTATTATTTATTTCATTTCTATAATATTAGAGTTCTTCACAAGCATATAAAATACTGTTACCAGTTAGTTAATCTAATATTTTATTTCCTTGTCAGAGTCATTCAGGCAATGGATATTCAGGCATGGAAATGATGAAATCCAATCAGTTTCCTTATTCCTTAATAGTCCACAATAAATACAAATACAGTCTAAATCCTATCATTGTCAACAGAGTAGTCAATTCAAAGAGAAGTTTCAAGTCGTGCAGCTGTGCGGAAGGGAGAAGAGAATGCCATGTGATTTCCTGCGGGATTAATTCTGACTCTGTTTAGAAAAGGTGTTTATTAAGCCTTTTCCATTTATTCTTCAAAGACTACAGGGATATCTATCTATCTATATGTGTATATACAGGGATATACATCACACTGAAGGCACAAATCTTAGGATAATATAGTTATCTATGATTATTTATAAATATCCAATCTAGAAAATACACTAACTTGGAATTCATACATAGCTTTTATGCTATAGAAGATATAGATTCATCATGCTCTTAGATGATATAAATGCCATATCTTTATCACCATGACTAAATTAAATGTGATTAAATATATGGTCAAAATCTGAGTCACTCTGACCTGCAAAGCAGGCACAGGAAATATCAATATTTCTTGATCCACATTAAAGTAATGGGTCACACTGAATGAAACCAACCAAAAATTTTTTTGCATTACATCCATGGTTCTTATGGTATCTAGCATGTTTATTTTTGGAAGAAGGAATAAATGTAAAATAACCACAATTAGATAGACATAACCATGCCTCTCAAGAAAAAAAAAAAAGATGAAGATCATCAGGCACAAGTACACAGTAAAACATTTTGTACGGAGAGTGAAATACTCTGATTTAATTATAATTCAGTCTACACCAAAGAGAGTAATACAACATTTAACCCAGAGAGAGTTGCATCAGACTCAATTTTGTTATCTATCCAGCTTTCTAGAATGATGTCATTAAGTTGGGTTAGCTTGACCACTGTCCAGAACTGGTGTCACATGGGAAGGAACAGAGCAGAAAACCCAACCACACTAGTTTGTAAATCTGTCCCGATAGAGGCGGATAGGCACAGCACTGAGCCGCAGGAGCGTCACAGTCAGGTCCGTATTTTATGGAGACATGAGACATGTGGCATTGCTCTCTACAGAGCCCCTAATCTTTTATCAGGCTCTTTCATCAGGCTCAGTTAACATAATAGGAGAAGGCAATGCTGTTTTTCAAAAGGGGCCAGAAAGATTCAGTCCATAGGGCCAGCAACAGTTTTAATGCAAGTCCACATTATTGGACTGTGTTTGTTTAGATAATGAAAGAAAAGAATTGCCAAAACACCGCTTTGTAGTGAACTAAAATTGGGCAGTAGGGCCAGGTATGAGGGTTGGTGTTAAATGTACAAAGAATCTAATAAAAGCCAGAGTCTGCTAAAGTTCGTCATTATGGCTAGTGAAAAAAATAGGATTGTTGCTAGTTAATGACCAGAGCTAACAACTCATTTTTAGTTAAAGCACAGGCTATGAAAAGGACAGCTGCAGTCAATGTTCCCACTAATATTTTCCATCCGTGTACTGAGTGAATTTGTAATGTGCAACTGATGTCAAGAAAATAAACAGATGTGCACCACAAGCAAGAACAACAATGAAAGAACTTGCCTGGGTTTTATGAAGATTGAGCTTTTGATGCTGATCCTGCTTGGTGAGACCATATTGTTGGAAAAGGTCTCCTGTTTGTAAAGTTGTTTTCTATTAAGGAAGATGAAGACGTTGATATGCCCCAAGAACCCAAACCATTTGAGTTTTCTGGTGAGTCTGGGCCAACTCTGAAACACCCTCTTACCCATTCCCATCATGAGCTCCAGTGCAAGCTTGCCAGACAGCTGGAAATGCCTAACAGTGAAGAAAAGAGGCCTACCAAAAAATCACATCTGTTATCTTGGCCTCATATGCACCCTGCTGAAATCAGCTTCTCCACCTGGTCAAAGAGATGGGAGACTATAATTATATTTTAATTAATTCTTGGCATTAGAAAACTATATCTGAGTTTGTGCATGTTATAGGAAGAATACTAGAAATTTAATTGACATCAGTGCTAAATTTATACTACTGTTGACTGTGAACGTACCACATGACTTCATACATCCTTCATAATTTGTCCCTATGTGTTTATCTCCTTTATTATTCCTTCCATTTCCCACACATCCTACAGTTGAGCCATATATGTGACTTGACATTCCTGTAACATGTTGTAATTTTCAATTAAATATTCATTGAGCAACTATTATACAGTCATGGACCCTGTTTTCACAATGGTATTTGCCCTGAAATCTAATAGTCAAAAGAATAATAAACAAATATACAAATAGATATTTAAATCAAAGTGTGACATTTTTATACAAGCAACATATTAATAGGGCTTCCTTGGTGACTCAGCAGTAAAGAATCCGCCTGCCAATGCAGGAGATGCGGGTTCAATCCCTGGGTCAGGAAGATCTCCTGGAGAAGGAAATGGCAGCCCACTCTAGGATTCTTGCCTGGGATGTCCCATGGACAGAGGAGCCTGGTGGGCTACAGTCTACAGGGTTGCAAAGAGTCGGACACAACTTAGCAACTGAACAGCAAGCAGCATACTGGTAGTTGTTATTGTTCAGTTGCTAAGTCGTGTCTAACTCTTTGTGACCCCATGGGCTGCAGTTTACCAGGCTTCCCTGTCCTTCACTATCTCCCAGAGTTTGCTCAAATTCATGTCCATTGAGTCAGTGATGCCATCCAACCATCTAATCCTCTGTCGCCCTTTTCTAGAGCCACTACCCTTCATACTGGTAGTGGCCCTAGAAAAAAGAGAATGCTTTCTTCTCTCATTGGTCATTTATAAAATTTCAGGGAAGGACCCTGATATGGTCCTCTTAAACCTTAAGACCATCTTTACTAATCCTTGTGCAAGAGAATGCGTACTATAACTGGCATCCTCATAAGAACCTTAGAAGAGAGGGAGAAGAAAAGCTCCCTAAAGGCAAGTTGAGTGAATAATTACTGATCAGGTAAAAGCTATAGATGCTCACCCCTCCAACTCCACTCTTCTAAAGAAGTCATTGCTGTAAAAGTTAGTTTTTGTTTCTCTAAACTTGTGTCCACACATTTCTAATACATGTAAATATACAAATTTATTCACACACTGTGCGTGTGCATGTGTATATTTTCATATGTGTATATATGCAAAAACACATATATAGCTATACATATATGTGTATGTTTATGACTTTCTTAAAAACATAAATTAGATTATATTGTATGTATTATTTTATAATATTCTTTACTTGGCATTATATAGTGAAGACTTTTCTGTGTCACAAAAAATTCTTGTGTATTTTTCTAATATTTCCCATAATTTTGCTTTTTATATTTATCTCTTTTCTTCATCTGAGTTTTGATGACTGTTAGAGGCAGGAATCTATTATCTACCTCCCTAAGCCACCACCACAAAATTGTCAGCCACTTGCTTCAGCTCCGTTTCCTGAAGAGCTGAAATCCTTTCATGGCTGATCTGAGAGGTTAGATACACCAAATACTAAATCTCAGATATGTGTGCCACTGTTTCTAGCCTTTCTATTCTGTTCCACTGATCTATTTGTACATTCCTCAGTTATACTATACTTTTTTGTTTCTGTCATTACTATTTTTGTAACATAAGTAATACATAGTATTTTCTTTGCTCATGGTTGAAAGAATACAGAAACATCTAGAGGAAACATGAAAGACCCTTTTTTCCCCCTCACTTTATGCCCCCTGCCTTCCTCCCAACTGTCAACAATCGAGAGTTATTATTCTCATTTCCTTATGTGTTTCCATATATACATAAAGCTATATAGACATATCTGGTTTTGTTCTTTTTTATTTATGGAAATGTGAGCATGCTATACATATGATTTCAGCTTGCTTTTGTCACTTAACACTCTTGGAGATCTTTTCATATCAGTGCATAATCAGACCTTATTATTTTTTTAAACAACTGTTTAGGATTCCATAGTACTATGAGATATTTATGTACTCTTCTTTTTCTGAAGACACTAAAAGACACTTAAAAAATTGGAAAGCCACAAACTGGTGAGATGATATTTATAAAACAAACAATTGACAAAGGATTAGTATTCAGAGTTTATAAAATACTTAATCAGGCAAATAAGGAAAACACAAATGAAACAATTAAAAATGAGTTTAGGCAATTTAGAGAAGAATAAATATATTTGGTCAATAAACACATGAAGATATGCTCAATCTAGTTAGTAATCAGAAATGCAAATTTGTAATACCATTTAACACCATTTCAACTTGAAAAATATCTGATAAATTGACAAAGTCAAGTGCTGGAGAAGATATGGTTCAGTGAAGTCTTTTTAAAATTGCTAGTGGAAATGTAAACCAAAACAACCACTTTGGAAATAATTGGGCATTATCTCATAAAGTTGAACATTCAGATTCTCTATGACCTAGCAATTATATATATACACATTCATATATAAAAGGAGTAGCATACACCAGGAGGCTTTTATAATAATTTTTCAGCAGTAAAATAAAGATACCCTTAATCTTGCCACCAATCCCCCTTCTCAAATAAGCCCACTATTAGAAACAACCAACATATCTTTTGACAAGAGAATCTGACAAGGTACTGGATAAATAACTTGTGATATATTCTTACAATGGAATATTATATGGAAATAACAGAATAGAAGCTAGAGTTACAGATAACACAGATGACTCTTAGCAAAATGGTGTAGAATGAAAAAGAAAGTCTCAGAAGACTGTATGATGCTCTTATCATAAAACTCAAAATTAGGCAAACAACAATACATTAGTACTAAGCAATACATTATTTATGACATATGTGATTTCAAAACTATATTCTTTAAGAAGTAGGCAAGCTATAAACATAAAATTCAAGATATGGTTTACTTCTTAAGAGAGGGAAGGAATAAAGAGGTGCTCATTCATAGATTTAAGTAAATGCTAATGTTTTTAGTTCTTGAATTGGTATTTATATTTTAATTTGAAATAAGATGAAAGAGGGCCATCAATAATAGTATCTTATAAATAAAGATTAGAATTGGTCTAATTGAATCTATCCATTTGAAGTTTATATACATATATATGTGTGTATGTATATATATGTATACCTATACACATGTACATTATGTGTGTGTATACATATGTGTGTGTGTGTGTGTATGTGTGATTCCATTTTAAAATGACCTTGGCTACTAATTTTTGCCAAAGAATCTCATTCTATAAAATTTATCTTCTCTTTGGTCCGTGCTCTAATTATTCCTCATTACCTGCTCCCTCCCTGAAACAGAAAGCAGTCATTAATTAAACAAAAAAGTAAACGCACTGGTTGAATTAATTCATATATCCATGCATTTGGGTTCTAATTCTTTCTATTAGAGTTAGTTATTACCTATATAAAAGGATGGATCTTGATCAAAAATACTGAGTATTAGACTTCAGAATTTTAGATTCTGTCATGATACACACATGTGGAAATTCAAGGACATGATGATTTTCCATTCGGTGTCTATGATTGCACTAAAGGCAGGTCATCTTAATGTAAGAAAACATAAAAAAAAAAAAATGTGAGAAAACATGTGAGTAACTTTGGCTCTAGAAGCATAAGAAGATACTAATTAGAAATGTCCAATTCAAATACTCTTATATGACGTCACTCAGAATGAAAGAGAAAAATCCAAATTAGATGGAAAACTAGGTACACTAAATTTGACTGAAATAAGGATAGAAGTAAAGCAAATAGAAATGTTTTTCATAAGATCCCACAGAGCCACAGTATTGAAATATAGAATTGTTTCTATAATTCCTGGCAAAGGAAGCAAAAATAAAAATGTGATTAATACTTAAAAAGTTCTCTCCCACTTCCAGTCCATGAGGGAAGGAAGTACACATTTCTGAGGTAAATGTACAAAGTGCTCACTCGTTGCAACTCTCTGAACATTTGATCTTTAGCCAGGACCTTAAAATATGTGTACTTACTACACAGCCCTCGCTGTATTTTATACCTTTCCAAGCAATATAAAATGATGCTTTGAAAAACTACTTTAAAACCTTAATGTAGCTTTGTTTCTTTTAAGTTTAAAAAAAACTCTGGAAACACTTATTTAAAGTGCATTTTTTTAAAATATACTCAGATCTTGAGATTTGTAATATCATACTCTATATCCACTCTTTATCCCATTTTTGTAGGTGGCTTTTACTGCTTGGATACTAGGGGTTTTGTGATGAAAACAGTGGCATAACTTTAACTGATGTCCCTTGAGTGGGAAAGCACAATGTTAGAAAAAGTTGACAATGAACATTTTAAAAAGAAAAAGAAAAAAAAGAATCATGTTTTACATATATTTTTTATGGTTGTTTTGTTCCCAACTTTTGTTTAGGTATTTGCCAAGTAAGACTCTTTGAAGAGTCCTCAGGGTATTAAATTCTTCCATATCCATTACCAAAGTCTTTTGAGGAGGGGAAACAAGAAAAGAAACTAAGAACTATTCCTGTGTCCAACCTTAAAGGCTGAGCTTGGAAAGAAACCCACTTGGATTTCAAATTAAACATGATTGGTTGCAGAACAGGAATTGAATTAATATAAGAATCAACCACCACAATGAGAGGTTTCCACCCCCTCATGCTCGGCGTTCTGTAATGGGGATGGTGACACATCAGTAGAAGGCATGGGTGAACAGCGGCCCGTTCTCAGAGTTTGGTACTTACATGGGGACTATGCTCGCTGAAAACACAGCTCTGCCAGAAAAACTTGTTACGTGAGACTTCGTCAGCAACACTGAACTCTCAGTCTTTTCGTCTTGTGGTCTTTTTGTTGGCAAGTAAAAGCATCATCAAGGTCAAAGATGGATGTTTCTCTTTAGAATCAAAAAGTCATGCTAGTACAAGGGCTTCCCTAGTAACTCAGCAGTAAAAAATCTGGCTGCCAATGAAGAGACTTGAATTAGATCCCTGGGCCGGGAAGATCCCCTGGAGAAGGAAATGACAACCTACTCCAGTATTCTTGTCTGGGAAACCCCATGAACAGGGGATTCTAGTGACCTACAGTCCATGGACACAAAAGAGTTGGACATGACTTAGTGACTAAACAACAACTAGCACAATATCTTAGCTAGAAAATGTCATTATATCTCAAGCAGTTACCAATGCTGTGTGTTGGAGCCAAATATACCCCAGACTTCACAGAGACGCTTGATAGGGAATCAGTCAACAAACTGAACAATAGTTTACAGAAAAGGCCTTTGAGGTATGTGAGTTCATAAGTATACTACATAACAGTTTTTTTTTTCATTTATTTTTATTATACATAACAGTTTTGAGTGTTTTGTTTTATTTGCCAGAGTCTCTATTATCTGCTTTGTGTGTATTTTTTCATTTATTTCTCAGTGTATCCCTGGATGGTAGAAAACACAATGATCTCACTTTAAAGGTGAGAAAACTGAAGCTTAGAAAACTGTGCTCAGAGAAACCAAGTAACTTATCTTAGAACAGTTAAGATTTGATCCCAGGTCCCCTTCCTCCAAAGTTCATCCTCAATCATCCCACTACTCTGCCTACCCTAGATTTTTGGTTTGAAAGTGCATTGGAGTTCTTTGTAAAATTCATGGTCAGATGTTAGAAATGGAGCGTAGGTTGCAAAACTTCAACTTGTATAGAATCTGCAATGGAAAGTTCAAGTCTCAAGCTTATGCAACATGAAGTCTTCAATAAGACAAAGAAAGTTAGCCAGAATGGTGTTTCATATACTTCTGTAACGTATTCTTCAAAGTAGGTTCCATTCCAAAAAGTAGAAAAACTGCTCACTTCAAAGTATATTGAGGATCTGAGTGCTTGCTTGTTCAGGCCTATCTACAGTTGACAACATGTGCTACCAGTTATTACAGTGGCCTGATGATCACCTTGGCACCGTCTTCTCTACAATTTACAAATGTCCATCAAACAGTAAATAGTAAGAATTACTATAAATAGCAGTAGTGCAGTTTCGATGGCTATGGCCTTCTGTATTCTAGAAATGTAATCTTACACTCTACCTTAAAATTGGATATAGCATATGAACTCCTTCAACCAAGCAAAAAGTGAAAATGTATATTATAGGCATCACTGCTGTCTATAAAACAGCTGATGAAGAGTCACAAAAGGAGTTTTAAATGTCATGGAGAAATTTCTAAGCAATGTTAAATTCACACATAGAGAATATAGCAGAAGTCTTTGTGTACTAGAAATCATCCTTCAAAAGTTTTTGTTAAGTTGTATGCATTTTGGACATAATTTATTAATATATAATTTGAGGAGCTTTCAATTTATATGACCAGTAAATAGAATAGTTACTGTAACTTATTCTTTATGATAAACAGCTGCTGAAGAATTTGACAGTATCTTCTATTATAATTTTTTAAAAATACTTGGATTCTTTTCCCTTATTTTTATTCTTATCCCCAAAGTGCAATAAGAAATCTGGAGATTATGTAAATGTAATCTGTTATATATATATGTATTATACTAATTATATTTTTCATACTTAATGATGAATCATTCTGCACATGATAGCAGGCCATTGTTTGATTGCTAGCATTTATATTTGCATTTGACCATAAACACAGTTGTTGGAAGAGTAATAGGGTTCCTTGTGGAAAAAGGTTTTTTGGCTTTGGGGTTTTGTAATAATGTTTGGCTGTTCCCACGCTGTGATTATCATACCAGTATCTCAGGGGAAGAAAATACAATGGACAGTCAATAAAAATACTGAATTTTTAAAAGGTCAACTACATAAGGGACTAAGCTTCTGATGCTTTACCATTTTTATTTTAAAAATATGCTGTAAATGGGAAATAGAAAAACTGGAAGCGATTCTTGTGACTGTACGTGATTAAAGGAATTGTACAAATAATAACAATTCTTGCAGCTGTCCAGAGAAATGGTAGTGTTCCTTACTATAAATTATTTTTATTTAGAAAAAGAAAGAAAAGTAAAAGGAAGAAAAGCTCCCTGATTTTCTGTTTACTGAGGAATTTTATTCTCCCTTCAAGCCTATGTTATGCCTTGATTGTAAATTGAGACTTAGAGAGAGTAGACTTTGTTCTGATACCTTCCTTTCCTAACTGAGGGTGTAGAGATGAAGAAAGGTTAGCTGCTGCAACTCAAGGGCTGACTTCAATACTTTCCCTACTAGATCCATTACTATGTATATTAGAACTCTTTTTACTAGGTCTTGTTAATGAATCTGTGAATCATAAATGAGTGTATTTAGAATCCCCAGTGGCTCAGTAGTAAAGACTCTGCCTTGAATGTAGGAGACACAGGAGATACTGGGCGGGGGGGTGGGGGATGGGGGTTGATCCCTGGGTCAGGAACATCCCCTGGAGGAGGAAATGGAAACCCATTTCAGTATTCTTGCCAGAAAAATCCCAGGGACGGAGGAGCCTGGAGGGCTATTAGAGTTGCAAGGAGTCGGACACAACTGAGCGACTGAACACACAAAAACAAAGAGAAGGAAGAGTCTAGGACTCTTTTTTTTTTTTTTTTTCTTGAATCTTTTTTTTTTTTTTTTTTAATTTTTTTTTCCAGTGGGTTTTGTCATACATTGATATGAATCAGCCATGGATTTACATGTATTCCCAATCCCGATCCCCCCTCCCACCTCCCTCTCCACCCGATTCCTCTGGGTCTTCCCAGTGCACCAGGCCAGAGCACTTGTCTCATGCATCCCACCTGGGCTGGTGATCTGTTTCACCATAGATAGTATACATGCTGTTCTTTTGAAATATCCCACCCTCACATTCTCCCACAAAGTTCAAAAGTCTGTTCTGTATTTCTGTGTCTCTTTTTCTGTTTTTCATATAGGGTTATCGTTATCACCTTTCTAAATTCCATATATATGTGTTAGTATGCTGTAATGTTCTTTATCTTTCTGGCTTACTTCACTCTGTATAATGGGCTCCAGCTTCATCCATCTCATTAGGACTGGTTCAAATGAATTCTTTTGAATGGCTGAGTAATATTCCATGGTGTATATGTACCACAGCTTCCTTATCCATTCATCTGCTGATGGGCATCTAGGTTGCTTCCATGTCCTGGCTATTATAAACAGTGCTGCGATGAACATTGGGGTGCACGTGTCTCTTTCAGATCTGGTTTCCTCAGTGTGTATGCCCAGAAGTGGGATTGCTGGGTCATATGGCAGTTCTATTTCCAGTTTTTTAAGAAATCTCCACACTGTTTTCCATAGCGGCTGTACTAGTTTGCATTCCCACCAACAGTGTAAGAGGGTTCCCTTTTCTCCACACCCTCTCCAGCATTTATTGCTTGTAGACTTTTGGATAGCAGCCATCCTGACTGGCGTGTAATGGTACCTCATTGTGGTTTTGATTTGCATTTCTCTAATAATGAGTGATGTTGAGCATCTTTTCATGTGTTTGTTAGCCATCTGTATGTCTTCTTTGGAGAAATGTCTGTTTAGTTCTTTGGCCCATTTTTTGATTGGGTCATTTATTTTTCTGGAATTGAGCTGCAGGAGTTGCTTGTATATTTTTGACATTAATCCTTTGTCTGTTGCTTCATTTGCTATTATTTTCTCCCAATCTGAGGGCTGTCTTTTCACCTTGCTTATAGTTTCCTTTGTAGTGCAAAAACTTTTAAGTTTCATTAGGTCCCATTTGTTTAGTTTTGCTTTTATTTCCAATATTTTGGGAGGTGGGTCATAGAGGATCTTGCTGTGATTTATGTCGGAGAGTGTTTTGCCTATGTTCTCCTCTAGGAGTTTTATAGTTTCTGGTCTTACATTTAGATCTTTAATCCATTTTGAGTTTATTTTTGTGTATGGTGTTAGAAAGTGTTCTAGTTTCATTCTTTTACAAGTGGTTGACCAGTTTTCCCAGCACCACTTGTTAAAGAGGTTGTCTTTTTTCCATTGTATATCCTTGCCTCCTTTGTCAAAGATAAGGTGTCCATAGGTTCGTGGATTTATCTCTGGGCTTTCTATTCTGTTCCATTGGTCTATATTTCTGTCTTTGTGCCAGTACCATACTGTCTTGATGACTGTGGCTTTGTAGTAGAGTCTGAAGTCAGGCAGGTTGATTCCTCCAGTTCCATTCTTCTTTCTCAAGATTATTTTGGCTATTCGAGGTTTTTTGTATTTCCATACAAATTGTGAAATTCTTTGGTCTAGTTCTGTGAAAAATACCGTTGGTAGCTTGATAGGGATTGCATTGAATCTATAGACTGCTTTGGGTAGAATAGCCATTTTGACAATATTGATTCTTCCAATCCATGAACACGGTATGTTTCTCCATCTGTTTGTGTCCTCTTTGATTTCTTTCATCAGTGTTTTATAGTTTTCTATGTATAGGTCCTTTGTTTCTTTAGGTAGATATACTCCTAAGTATTTTATACTTTTTGTTGCAATGGTGAATGGTATTGTTTCCTTAATTTCTTTTTAAACATTGCTTCTATTGGCCTTTCCTTTAGCCTAGTATGGTGTATCATTCTCTTCATGAATAATTTAAAAAATTAAACAATTATTGAGTTATTTTTACTTCTGAGTAATCTTTAAAAAATAAGTAAGGTACAGAAAGAATGGCACATTTTAAAGTTCTGAATGTTAACTTTAGTCTTATAAATACCCAGTTCTCATAAGAAGTATTTAAAAGGTGCCCTTCATTGAACATAAAAGTATTATTCAGGTTGGTGTAGTTTAAAGATCTACCTAATGCTCTTAAAAGGTTAATCAAGTTTAATGAGATTGTTAAACTAATCAATAATTCTTTTATAGAGACTTTTTTCACTTGGATTCCAAAAGGAGATAGATAGAAACAATGTTCTTTATAAAATAGAGTATTATGAAAACACTAGGGACTCACCTCCATTTTTCCATTAAACTTCTTTTTTATATTTCTGATTACAGATGCTAATGTATCCTAATGGAACACAGAAGCCAATTTATTATGCTTTCAGATTCAATATTTTTTCTAGTTGGTCCAAGACTAAGTCTATGATTTCCATGATTAGACCCAACCCATATTTTGTAGTGTTTGAGGATGTTGATACTACCTTGTCAGAGGCTATCCAACCACTGATTCAATCAATGAAGTGAAATGTTTGCTCTTTGTATATTCATAGCATCTTCATTATTTCATTGATTCATCAACACTTTCCCAATATCCTCAGTGACTTCAGAACCCAACTCTTAGTTACCCTGTCTACTTGGAGCTCATCCTCCTCCCTAAATTAAATATCAGTATTTACTCCTCTATTTTTCAGTTCAAGAAACACATTTTTCATTCTACTTCAGAAACCAATGATTTAGTCAACATCTTAGATCCCATATTTGAAATGGTCCTAGTTCACCTCTGGTAAGAAGTCCCTACCCTTTACCTAAACCCGATTTTTATCCTCAACATCCTTTCTGGTACTTGAATCCTCACTTTCCTATATTTTTTGTTTGTTCAGTTGGTTGGTTGGTTTTTGCTTTTTTCTTAGCCTGAATTCTCTTTCAGAAAATTCAACATCCTAATCAGAACTTGACCTTCTACCCTCCCACCTTGCTGATCTCCAACCCAGAAGATCTTTGGATGTTTTGACTGCTGGGCAACTGAAAACAACTGAGAAAGCCTTTCTCTCTCTCTCCTCTCTTGGGCCATTATGGCTATATTGCAGTCTCTTTATTCACCACTAGTTGGCATCAGCCAAACTCGTGGCAGTGATTTTAAACACTCTCCATTGACTCACAATCCAGTCTCGGTTCTTTCTCCACACTTTCAATAGATAAACTCAGACCTGGCACAATTTCTTTAGTTTTCTGTCCTATGCTTCACGCGTAATCACTCATTTGCGGTCTTTTCTGTCTCTGTCTCTGGAACAGAGGCTTCCTATTCATTGCCAGAATTCATCTCTTCTTCTCTGTGTCTAATTCTATTTCTTACTGCCTCTGTTAATCTCTTGCTCCATAAACCCTTCCCTTATTCTGGTATTTTCAACATAATTTTAATACTGTCTTCCTCAACACTGAAAAAAAAAATTAAAAGAAAAAAAAGCTTTTTTCAAACTTCTTGCTTTCCCAAAATGATGTCTTATTTTTTCTCCTCCTTCCCTTCAGTGTCAAGCCAAAATCTTGGCTCCTCTTCTTTGTCTTTTTTTATTCCAGTGATCTTTTTTTTTTTTTTTTTTTACCTTGACACTGCTCTTTGGCTCCTTTCTGAAATTTCTACTTTCCTGTCATTATTGTCTCCTGATTCTCTTCTTTGACTACTTTTCTCCTTTAAATATACCCTTTCCTTCAGCAAATTAATTTATTTTCCTGGTGGCAAGTATCTCCCTAATAGATGACTCAAGTATATTTGTGGGCTTCCTTGGTGGCTTAAATGTTAAAGAGTCTGCCCACAATGGGGAAGACATGAGTTGGATCCCTGGTGTGGGAAGATCCCCTGGAGGAGGAAATGACAACCCACTCCAGTATTCTGGAGCATCCTGTGGACAGAGGAGCCTGGTGGGCTACAGTCCTTGGGTTGCAAAAAGTCAGACACAACTGAGCAACTAGGCACACACACACAACCTCCTTAACACAGTCCCAGATCTCCATTCCCAATGCTTCTCCATCAATTCTGTAGCAGCCTCCAGCACCTCAGCCAATTGTGTAAAATGTGTAAAATCAAGCCTGCTTTCCACTGTAAACTACTGTCTTTTAATTTTACTTACTGTAGCACCTTACTCATTAACTTCCACTGAAGCCTTGCAGCCGTCCTAATCTTCCTGCTCTTTCTCATGCTTCTTTCTTTGACCTCTAGTCAGTTTCTAGTTGGTTCTACTTCTGCAGAAGTTAACTCTCTCTTTCTGATACAAATACTACATCAAAACTTCAAAGCTTCCCCTAGGAACTATTGTACAATAAATCTCCTCTCTGATTTTCTCTCTTTGTGCAGTGCTGTCGGATTATTTTATTAAAGCATGACTCAAGTACCACTACAGCCTTCATTGATTCCCCACTGCCTTTCAAACTAAGACCATATTCCAGTGTGTAAATCATTGTCTTCACACTTTGGCCCATCCTATTTTAACAACCTTACTTCCCATGTGTCTGATCATTACATGGATTTCAATCTTGAGGTTATCATTTCAGATTCCCAAGACTTAGCAATGGAGTGACATAGACTTATAACCTAGGCTTCCCAAAGAAATACCTCCGACTATCATGAGGACTAAGAATTACATACCAGCCAGAAGAAAAATTGAAAAATAGGTAAATTTGATGTGGCACCTCTTACCGCCCTTTCTGTATCTTTCACCAAGCTTGATAACTACATCAGGCTATCAAATCCATAGCCTTTAAAAAGGCTACTAGATAAGAAGTCTTTGAATGGGAACAGGAGGCCCTTCATGGGATTTTATTTTAAAATGAGGAATCTCAAGACCCTGAGTCCCTCTAGGTTACAGAGTTTTTTTAGAGATAATAATACTGTCAATTAAGGTCAATCAAAGTACATTTTAATCTCCATGTCACCATAAATTATGAAAACGGATAGACACACTTTCACCAAATTTGGAAGATACTCTTATCAAAGGCCAAATCAAGTATATGTTATAAATATTGGGAAAGATTTACTTTGGGGGCCCCTGAAAAACACCTCAAAGAAATCGATGTTATCTTTCTAACAAGTAACCTGATATACAAGAGACCCTCATGACTGCAGACTCAGAGAGTCTTGATATGGTCAGAGAGGGGACAGTGACCTCAAATATGAGCTGGCATTTAAAAGTTGTAGGGTCAATATTCCAGGTAGATTTGTAGTTGTACTGCTCATTACACTGTTACATGTTTATACTATGCACTGTAGTTTGAAGCAACAATACACATAATTATATAAATTACTGTTACCACTTTTTGTGTACAGCTGTGCACTTTACTTATCACTTTCTATGCATCATTTTAATTTAGCTCCTAAAACTATTTCATGTGATTATTATCTTTGACTTTCAGATGAGAAGACTGAAGGTCATTGTCTTAGTCCATGTAGGCTGCTATAATAAAAATCACAGTCTCAGTAGTTTATAAAACAACAGAAATTTGCTCTCAGTTCTGGAGATTGGGAAGTCCTAGATCAAGGTGCCAGCATGGTCAGGTTCTAGTGGAGGCCCTCCTCCTGGTTGATAGCCAGCACCTAGTTTGTCCTCCCATGGTGGGGGTGCGAGGGGTCTCTCTGGATCCTCTTATTTATTTATTTTTAATCTGGACCCTCTTTTATTAGAACACCAATCTCATTCATGAGGGCTTCAGCTTCATAATTTAAGTACCTCACAAAGACCCCACCTGCTAATAGGCATACAATAGGATTTCACCATTGGAATTTGGGGTAGGGAGGTCACAAACATTCAGACCATAGCAGTCATAAAGATTAAGAAACTTGTTCAAGGCTGCACAGCTAGTCAATGATGGGACCAAGACCAAGTCTAAAATTAAAGAGCTCTTCTTTGCCAAACCTCTTGTCTGTCCCAGAAACAGTCTGTCTTAGCTTTCCACCCTTCTCAGGCTCATTGCTTTGAAAATCCCATGGACAGAGGAGCCTGGCAGGCTGCAGTCCATGGGGTCACAAAGAGTCAGACTTGGCTGAACACCCACGTGCACACACACACACACACGCACACACACACAGGCTCAGTCACCTAAGACTTGCCCTTTTTCTCTCTTCCAGGTTCTGCATATCTTCCACAGTTTATCTGCAAAGCCAGATAAGACCAACCACAAGATAAAATATGTGTGTCATTTATAAAATTAAAAAATTAATTAGCAGCTTATTAATGTGTAGCTTTATCAAATTATAACTCATAGTAAACATTTGATAGGATTATTAATGTCATTGTGATATTTTGTATTTAAATATTCTGCTTCATAAAATATGATGAATAGATCATCTTTCAGGGTTAATTTAAGATAATGTCAAAGCTTTTAGTTACATGGTTTTAAATCATGTATTTCTCAAGAATGTGTCTGTTATGAAACTTGGGGTTCAGCTATGTTTATAAATTGCTTATAGTTTCTTGGATGACAACAAAAGGCTGTTTAAATAAAAGATCAAGCTATGTCTATAAGGCTTCAAATTGCAGTTCTAAAGCTTCTGCAGGTAAATCATGTGTTTATAGCCTGTTATTTTTCCCCCATACAGCAGCATGCTCACAGATGGTGATATGAGTGATTGTCCCAATGATTCAAGCTTTCTTTTTTCTCTGGTGAATAAAGGCAGCACCAACCCCTACCTGCAGAAATTTTTGACATCACCATGGCTACTTAAAGGGCAGTTGTTCATGGTCTGGCTCTTAACCCACCAATGATAAACCCAAACTCTCTTCCCCAGCCAGAATTCCTTTTGTGCTATCGTATCACCACTGTTTCTGGTTCCCTGAGAAGCTATTTTCATAACTAGTCAGAGAGGACACTAGTAGAATGACTCTTCTCTTGGAAAGAGGTGGTTTTGACTAGTTAGGAGCCACTCTGCCCTTGAGAAATATCTCTTAATAAGTGCTTGATGGTCATGCAGAACCTGATTATACTCACACACTACACTTCTGTTTTGTCTGTAGCTATTCAACAAATGCAGCCAAATGTAACAGGGCAGCTGAATTACAAGTGGTTAAAATATAAAGACACCAACATCTGCTGACAATCTCTAAATTGTGTGTTTCTATGCCTAATAATTGTGATGACTGCATATATTTGTATAATTTAAAATAATTAAGATATTAATTTGAATTTATTACATATGAATTTATTACATTTTATATCAAATAAGCAATTGAAGCAATTTTATATGAATTTAACAAAACAGATATTATTCTAATCCCCTTATTCACTGCTTTCAAATATCCCACTAGCTAGGATTACACTTCAGTAGTTTAAGTAGTTGTTAGAATGCCTTGGAGAATTTTAGTTCGTAAGTTCTACCCAGCAAGGCTCTGGTGTAATCAGTATAAAATTGAGCCCAGGTAAGGGTGTATATGTATTTTGGGTTTCCCTGGTGACTCAGATGGTAAAGAATCTGCCTGCAATGCAGGAGACCTGGGTTTAGTCCCTGGGTCAAGATCCCATGGAAAAGGGAATGGCTACCCACTCCAGTATACTTGCCTATAGAATTCCATGGATGGAGGAGTCTGGCAGGCTACAGTCCATGGGGTTACAAAGAGTTGGATATGACTGAGTTGGGCATGACTGAGTTGGACAATGCTAACACTTTCACACCTTCACTTTCCACTCTTCTAAATCTATTCAGAGGTTTCCTTTTGCCAGGCCTCACATCTTCACCTAACAGTCAGTTCGTTAAGATTTCCATTCAAAAAGGTAAACTTGCCTACACTTACGTATAGATGTTATTCAGAGGTGAGATAGTCTTGAACCATTACTAAACTTTCCTTTTCATTTTACTTTGCAAAAGTCAGCTTACCACTTATGCCTCAGTTTTTTACATCTGTGAAACAGGTATACTATTTTGTATGAATAATTCTGGTTGACTTATGTTGTAGAATTACTTCCAAGCAGTAGAGGGAAGTGTTGACCTGAGTATTTCTAGAACACGGCAATGCAGAGAATTGAAATAATTTCTGGCACCTGGGCAAATGGAAAATCCCATCAACATTTTTTTCCCCTCCTCATCAGTTCATAAAAGCTCCTCAGTTCTTTAATTTGCATTGGAAATCTAGCTTTCAGGGTTCCAGGCTTGAAATTAAATAGGGCCTTCTCTAAGTATTAGCAGATATATCACTGTCTAGAGTTCTTTTGAGACTTCCCAGGTAGGTAAATGTGTAAAGAATCTGCCTGCAATGCAGGAGACATGGGTTCGATCCCTGGGTTGGGAAGATCCTCTGGAGGAGGGCATGTGACCCACACCAGTATTCTTGCCTGGAGAATCCCATGGACAGAGGAGCCTGTTGGGCTGTAGTCCATAGGGTTGCAAAGAATCAGACGTGACTGAGTACACACACACACACACACACACACAGAGTTCTTTTCAGAGGTAGAATTTTCTCTTTCCATCAAGTTTCTGGCTAGTTTTTCACTTCCCTTCTTTAATCTCATGTATTACTTTATTCTCTACTTCTTTTTCAAAGAAAGTGTAAGAAATGATGAGTAGGAGAAAACCTGAGGACTGACCAGAGGAATATCTTGGAATGCATTTAGCGTAAAAGATCCTATGTGAGACCTACATAGATTTTCTCTAACATCTTGAGAATGAGACACCATTCTGTCTTCTTACTTTACAAGTTCAGAGTTGTTTGAGATGTAGGGTCTAGTTCAGAAACTAGATCTATATTTTCACTAGATACATTGGATCAAGCTTGTCCCTTCCTCTGAAAGTTAGGAGAATGGTGTAGTCAGCAGAGGGTGCCTGCAAATTGTTAACAGCATTAACATAATGAACTGGTTACCCAGGGCCAAGGAGCAGTATATGAGTTCCTTAAAAAGCCAGTATGTGATGCAGCAGCAGAAATTAAATTATATCACTTAAATTATAATAATTGACAAAGCAATTATCAAGCTGTTCATAAAGCCCAAAGTAGCCAAACATTATAAATTGTGGCACCACCTGCTGGCTGGAGGAGTTTTTTGTTTCTGTTTTTCTTACTATAAGCTTCATTTATATCATTATTTCTCCAGCCACAGTCAGGCATCTGGCAGTAGATGCGCCTGTCACTGAATTACCTTCTTGGCCATCAGTTACTCTGGTTCAAAGATCAGAAGGTAATTTTGGCTTTTAGCTCGCTGAACTCAGATTGGAATAAAGAAAACATGTCCCCCGCTTTCCTCAGTATTTAGTATCCACACTAACAACAATTTCAATATTTACTCAGAGACAGATGAAATAATGAGCCTAGCAAATCTGTGCCAAACACATATTTCAGCAGTGACTGTAAAAAGACATCACACTTATCACATTCAGCTCTGTTCCCAAAATACATTTTTTGACAGAAGACAAATTAGACCATCGCACTGCATGGTGATGGGATCCATCTCTCTACAAGGATGTGATTAAATGCCTTTGACCCGTGTCATTGACCGCAGAAAGGAGAGAGAGAACATAAATAAATTCTGTGATTTAAAAGGATATACTACAGAAAGTGGGCTTCTCTGGAAATCTGGAACATTCAGCCGCACGGTCTTTGCACTTTGTTTTGTCCTGCCCCCAAATGAAAGGGCTTCCTGGAATAAAGTCACATGGGAAGAAAGAAAGGTGCTACCCTCCCACCTCTGGCCTGAGGTGTGAATGGAAGAAAATTGATATGAGATGGAGAAATCTAAAGGCTATGTGGTAATTAGTAAAATCTATGACCCAAACCACTTGAAGATGACAGGAGCATGTCACATCATCTTTGAGAGATGTTTCTCTTCTACCCAAATGAATGGAATATCTTTTGCAGCAAGTTTCCAAATCCATTTGGACCATAAAAATGTTCACTGGTTCATGAAATGTCTCTTGACACCACCTCCACCTATCACTGCTGTCCCTGCCTTCCACCATTCCTGAGTCCTGTGACCCAAACTGTTAGGTCAAAGACACTACATGTGTACATTGATTTTTGAGAATTGTTTTCCTCAAACTGTATTCTCACTGTGATTTCCCCATAAAAACTGAGATAAATAGAAATGAAAAAGAAGGGTTCACTGTGACCTTCTCCTACCTGTCCACCTAACCTCATTTTTGTTTAAAACCAGGCCTCATTTTGTGTTTCTATCTTGACACATGGTACAAAATATCAGTAAAATCAGTAATTATGTTTATTGTTGTATTCATGTACCTTTAGAGCCGATTCAATTTTTTTCTGCCTTGAATGCTATTTTATTGACTATACAGTTTGTTATACTTGCTTTCTTCAAATAATATAATACAAAAATCTGCACTAACTAGATTTTTGGAACTCATATTGTATGTTGAATATCTTAGAGAAGCTTGATCTTTAGTGATATTTTATGATGAATTCTGAGATAAAGCTCTAATATCCTTCTGCTGATACATCTGTTTAGGGGGAAAATGTTTTTCTTTTATATGTTGATTTTCTTTGAAATGATATATACCTGAGTTACCATCCATCATATTCATTCCAAGTGTAAACAGTTCTTTTGTAAGAATGAAAAGTAAAGCAAGTAGAACCACACCAGATCCCTATAAATCGGTTGCTCATAGAAATTATGAGGTTGTCATTCTGGTGAACTCAAAAGAGGATGGATTTTGGATTATTCCAACTGATCTGTCATTCACAAGCGAGACGGCCTTGGGCAAGTTGAAGTTCCCATATATTTAAAATGGGGATAGTAAATAATATTGGTAGACTTTTTGTTAAGATAAAATAAATCATCTTTGCTTGATTCTTGCCACTTGCTAAGTGCTTAATAAAGGGAGTAAATATTTTATAAATTGATATCAAGGGGTAAGAATTGCTTAATGAAGAGCTAGCTCTTCATTATATGGGGGCCCCTGACCAGGGCAGGATACCAAGAACCATCCTAACTGTAGCTCATTACAGATGTTTTTCAGACTCAAGCTTTCTCATATATGAATATCCTTTACATTGGAAGATGCTGACCAGATATGGGAAGTTGGAGCCTCTCCTGGTTCTACTTTTATTTCAGAGACACATCTGCGCTATCTATTTACAAGTGTCCACAAACTAGTTTGGGCTTCCAGGTGATGCTAGTGGTAAAGTACCCACCTGCTAATGCAAGTGATGTAAGAGACTCGGGCTCAATCCCTAGTTCTTTCCCAGTCAAGAATACTGGAGTGGATAGCCATTTCCTTCTCCAGGGCATCTTCCTGACCCAGGGATCAAATCCAGGTCTCCTCTACTGCAGGTGGTTTCTTGCATGGCAGGCAGATTCTTTGCAGACTGACTCGCCAGGGAAACCCTTTCTTTCACATGATAGTGCAGAACTCAGATCCCTCTCATTCTAGCTAGAAAGCCTGGGCTTTAGGCATAGATTCATTTTTATTTTTTTGCATCCCCTGCTAACTGCCTGTGGAAGAGAAGAACCCTGGGTCATCAGGGACCATAAAATAAAGAATGAAATGGGAGCATCACAGGGAAAAAATAAACAAAATGACATTCGCAAAACAAATTGCAAGTGTTCAGCATTTAGCTGAACCTGCACCTTTTCATCATGTCGATATACACAGACATACACAGTTACAAACATGAGCACATGTACAATCTATGTGTGCAGAGCCTGTGTGTGGTTTTGGCTTCTTCTGAAGACAAACTGAAATCTTCCTCTTTATGGTATCAAGCTTAGGAGAAGTTCCATAACTAAACTAATGCCACCGGGCAGCAAAAATGCATTAATTTAGTCACAGACTGCACACTTGAGTTTTGCAGTCTTGTAAATTACCACAAAATTTCTACGCCTCCTTTGTTGTTTGCCATATATGCAAGTATGATAGAAATGCAAGATTTTGGTCCTTTCTATATAATTTAGAGTATTTGATGAGCAGAGGGAGAGCATAATGTTTAAAAGTTTAATCATGTCTGTCAAAGGTCCATGTAATAAACTGTTTTTCAACATGCCTTAATAGTTTTAAATGTCCAGAAAGGCAACTTTCTAACTCTGTATTAATGCAGATATTACGTAAAATTGAGAGTTTTTGTTGGAAAATTTCCCAAGTTATTAAAGCCTCAAAAGCCTCCTTTGAAGACGTCCTCAGATAACCCATGTCCCTGGCATCACTGACCCACAAACATTCACACAGAAAACAATGGCAGATACTTTCTGGTTAATTCAGAAATCTAATCCAGTCCATTCAATTATGCAGATGAGAAGCAGAGGCCCAGTAAAGCTTTTTGCAATGTAACAATTGATTATCATTGATAAAGCACTACCCTCAGCTCCAACCAACCAAATTATGACATCCTCAAACAATAACACAGGATAGTCTTTATTGTTATCTTATAAGTGAGGAGAATGAGATTTAAGGAAGTCAAGGAACTGATCCAAAATCATCAAGTTAATAGGTGACAGAATTGTGTCTAAAACCCCATGCTGCAGCCTGGATGGAAGGGGAGTTTGGGGGAGAATGGATATATGTATGTGTATGGTTAGGGCTTCCCAGGTGGCTCAGTTGTTAAGAATCTGCCTGCCAATGCAGGAGACCCGAATTTGATCTCTGGTTTGGGAAGATCCCCCAGAGAAGGGAATGGCAACCCATGGCAGTATTCTTGCCTGGAAAATCCCAAGGACAGAGGAGCCTTGTGGGCTGCAGCCCAAGAGGGTTGCAAAGAGTGGAACACGACTGAATGACTGAGCACACACGTATGTATGACCGAGTCCCTTCACTGTTCACCTGAAATGCTGTGCTTCAGTTGTGTCCGATTCTTTGCAACCCCATGGACTGTAGCCTGCCAGGCTCCTCTGTCCTTGGAATTCTCCAGGCAAGAACACTGGAGTGGGTTGCCATGCCCTCCTCCAGGGGATCGTCCCAACCCAGAAATCGAACCAGGGTCTCCTGCATTGCAGGCAGATTCTTAACCAGCTGAGTTACCAGGGAATCGGCTATACCCCAATACAAGATAAACAGTTTAAAAAAATAAATAAAACCCCATGCCACCAACCTGCGCATCCTGCTGTTTCACACTCACAAAGATGTAACCTGTCTACCCTTTTATTAGGCACTTGTCTTGTGCCATGCACTGTGCTAGTCCTATGATCATAGGGTCTCAAAAGCTTAACTTGAGAAATAAATCCATGTGTCCAAGCCTGCTCAGCACACCCAGGTTGTCAGTGATTCTAGTCAGGACTGAGGGAGCAGACCAAGGGCCTTGGGTCGTTTTGCTCATACTTGCTGGGAAGGAAAACACACGTGTGTGTGGTGGTGGAGGTGGAGATGGAGGTGCCGGTACACACTAAATTTTTCAAGTGTTGGCAGCCGTGTAGAGATGGCATAAACATTGAGTTGACTATCCTTGGGGGAAACAGCAGCATCTTTGCTTATATCTGTAGGTGTGCATGCACTCACATACACACACACACACACACACACACAAACTCACATCATACTCCTATGAGTAACAGGTCAAGGCCTAGACAGTTCCATCTGTGTTTTGAATATGGTATCTTTTCCTTTCATTTCTTCTCAGACTCAGAGATAAACCAAACATCATTCAGCATAATTTAACATCTTAGTGATGTAAGCAAAAGTTTGAAAGACCCCAATCCTTATATTTTCTACTACTTCACCTTCTTCCCGTCCCTAAGCCCCAGCTAACAACAGCCTTTTTTTTTTCTTTATATCTAAGGGGAAGTCTGTCCTAGAAAGGACTGCTCCAGTCACCTCCTAGTGAAGAAGCCCATGCGTCTCCAGAAAGCCCAGTAGGAACGTCAGTTCTCAGTTCCCATGGCAAAAGCATCCGCCCTTGGCAGCTGGACACAAAACCTGCTGCTGCTCCTGCTGTGGTCCTGCAACCTCCTACCCTAACACCAGAGGTGATGCATTGCTGGCAGTATCAGCCAGATTTGCCCTTTCATCAGAGTTGAAAATGAGACTTTGCTGTCCATCTTTGTCTTCTGTGCTTATCAGAATCACAGACCTCTCCTCCCACTTCTGAATTCTTCCAAGGAGTCTCCCAGCAGGCCAACTAGCTGGGGCCTGTGGCTGGCCAGCTGCTTCTGTCCCCCAACACCGACCCCCACTGGAGTGGCCCTGAGTTGTCCCCATTGTCCCACAATGCAGGCCACCCCCTGTCTCCCTTACCAAGGAAGAGCTCAGTGCAAGCTCGGTGTTCGTTCCACCCAATGGCCAGGGCAGTGGGAAACCTGTGCTGCTCTATTATGGTTAATGCTCTGATAGAAAAGTTGGGGATTCAGAGAGCCAATAAATAAGACCCTTTTGCCCTCCTAAGATGGAAAACAGCACAGAATTGCAGGCATCAGACAGATAAACATCAAAATAGCAGCTTTATCTTTGATGAAGCCAATTAGAGAATGTACGAGGGCTTTGATGCACCACCCAACAGGCACTTTACAGTGCCCTCTAAATTGAACGTGTCTCCCTAACAGCACCCACCACACACACAGACACACAGAGAATGCTGTGAGCGTGGATGCGCATCTGCTCAGACAGGCAGCTCAGAGCAAAAGAGGAAGGAGTTGCCTGGGCATGCTCGCATTTGTCCTCCAGTTTTCCTAGTCACTTCACAGAGCCTGCATGAGTCCATTAGAGTCTCCCCATAACTCTTCTCTTTGTGGGGGGGCGTGAAATTCCCTGTTCTGTATGGCAGTGGTCCCCAAATCTAGCCATTTTCATGGAAGACAATTGTTCCATGGACCAGGGGAGGAGGGAATGGTTTGGGGATGACTCAAGCCCATTACATTTGTGGCGCATTTTTTTTCTGTTATTATTACATCAGCTCATCTTCAGGCATTAGATTCTGGAGTTTGGGAATCCCTGCTCTATTGGACAAAGAAGAGTGGGGAATAAGGGCTTGCTCCTCTCAGGAGAAACTGTCTCCTTCCTGTCATCTGAGCCTGGGTAGACACAGTAACCAGGAAGATGTGTGGATGGAGTGCAGGGTTCCAGTGGCTCCAAGAGACTGTTTGCTTGAAAAGTGGGGATCAACCAGAAGTAAGAAAAGAAGTCAGGCTTTGCATAAGCTAGAGGTATGGTGTGGAAGAGCTAAGGTGAAGGGGAGAAAAGGAGCCATACATGTTCTCTTTCGGCCCTTTCCTTGGTTGGCCCCAAGTCGAATGTCTTCTCTTTAGCAGGTAGGCCATCCAACATCTTCATTCTTTACCTGTTTAGTAAGGATAAGAACATAAGTCTTAAGTATGCCCAACGATGTTTAGGAACACTGGGGAGGTAGCAAAAAGGATAAGACTTAAAGCAGTAGGCACATTCTGCAGAACCATTGGCCCAGCCTTCCCTAAAGATCGATATCATACATTAAAGGCCGATACAGATGCTGTGAGACTGTTGGGAAAATATGAAGATTGGCTGTATATTAGCTTGTCGTAGAGTATCAAGGTTAAATTTCCAACATATGGTGATTGTATTTGTGGTTATCTAGGTAGTATCCTTATTCTTGGGCTTCCCAGCTGGCTCAGTGGTAAAGAATCAACTTGTCAATATGGAAGACAATATGGAGATAGGGGTTCGATCCCTGCTGGCCCTTTAATGGACCGGAACCTGGTGGTCCAGAGTCGAGGATAAGAAAGTAAGAGAGAGAAAGAGGCTGCTATCCCCTGGTTTACGCGGAAAGCCAATGGAGCCCTGTTCTTAGGGCTCGCGCTGCTGCACGTGGGCACCGGGCGCCCTCTCGAGTGGGTGAAGGCACAGTGCGCCTTCTCGAGAGGGTCTTAGAAGCCCGGGCAAGAAAGTGAGCTCAGTGGGCCTCCGCGCTCCAAGGAATTAGCCAGAAATAGAGAGAGAGAGAGAGAAAGACAGGAAGAAGAGAAAGAAAGACAGACACGGGGACCAAAGCTCTGATGGAGCAAAGGTGTTTTAATCAACATGGCTTGGGCATATATACTGTAGTTATTCTCAGCAAAGATAAAGATTAAAATTCCATACTTACAAAACATAAGACATCCCTATTAAAGAGAGAGTTGCAAACAATCACCATTTACTGTATGGCTCATAAAAAGGAAGAGGGTACTTATCACCCTAATGAGAAATGCCCGGATTCCTTGGCCCTGGGAAAGGCCCGCCTCTCCTCTTAATTACTGAATATTCAGGATTCAATAAGGGCCAGAGGGTTCCTGACAGATCCAAAACAGCACCCGGGAAGCCTCTTGGTTAAATGCTTCCTGGCAGATCCCTGGGTTGGGAAGATCCCCTAAGGTAGGAATTGGCAACCCACTCCAGTATTCTTGCCTAGAGAATCCCATGAACAGAGGAGTCTGGTGGGGAGTCCATGGGGTCACAGAGTTGGATATGACTGAGCAACTGAACACACACACACACACATCCTTATTCTTTGGAGATACACGTGGAAAAACTTAGGAGTCAGGATGTCTAACTAACTTTCAAATAGTTCAGCAACAAAAGCAAAAATAGTCCTTATATGTATGCATGCATGTGCGCGCGCACACACACACACATAAAGAAAGAGAAAAGGAAAAAGAAAGTAACTGTGGCAAGATGAGAATAATTGATGATTTGAGGCAAAGGCTTTAAATCTGTTCATTGCTCATCATCTTATTCTTGCAACTTTTCTGTAGATTTGAAATTTAAAAAATAAGTTGTGGAAAGTGGGGAAGAAGTACTAGAAATTCTGATGGCCCAGTCAAGAGGAAAGGTGAAGTGGGATATTATTGCCAGGTGATCAAAATCTCAAGGAGCAGGGAAGTGGTGGTCAGGATGGCAGTGCCTGGAGGACTTCGATCTGCTGGGGACCGTACAGAGTCAGAGAGAAGGAGTTGGGGAGGGGAGCAGTAGGATTCCAAAGAGGAGCTGGGCAGCCTGAGAGGCGAATCTTGACCTTTTATCACTGTTTCCTGGGGCCAGAAGTCTATGAGAATGTAACCCTGGGCAGCCACGTTATGTACTCTGAGCCTCAAAAGAGAACTTTCTCATATGAAAATTTAAATATGTACACAATGGCCAATTTTATCCCTTTGCCTTAACATTTTTTCCCATCTCACACCATCAGATCCCAGAGAGGCACCTTTGAGTTTCTTTGTCTTTTCCTTAATCCATCAAGTAACATGCCTTCATGTTAGAGTTTAGAATCGTTTTGTGACTGTGGTGGCACCAGAGAAACCTTTGCTAAATTTAGCCTTGTTGCTAATTAGGAACAGAGGACATGTTAAGCTTCAGGCTTAAATACAGAACTTGGCAGGCTACCAAAATATGGAATCAAATCGTCATTTCAAGCTGGAGGAAAATCCAAGGCTGAATGATTGTGGTGGGTAACCTCATATATTGTCATTTTCGTCTTCCAGACCTCCTAAACTGTGCAGGCATCTGCATATACACACACACACACACACACACACATCATTGTTGACTGTCCTACTCAGCCTCCAGAATTCCCCATGCCTCCTTTTCTAAATAAAAAGGCAGTGGATTCCAGGGATAGAAGCAGGGTTAGAGAAAGAGTGTCTATGTTGACTTTATACTGGAAGCTATTATTGTATGGAGTGCCGTGTATAATGACATGCCATTCCCATTGAGAAGAGGCACTGACCACATTCTCAGTTACGCTACTGCAAGGGTTGCATTATTCCTGTTGCCATATTTACATCACTTTAGATCCAGACAGTGACTGCAACCACAATAGCTACACTCATCCTCTAATCCAAGCATAAAGTAGTCTTTCAAGTCAGGCTTTAGGCATCTACACAGCTGTATCTAATGCTACAGTGCTGCCAGTATTTAAGGAAAAAAGGGAGCAGTGCCTGAGATGTTTGTCACTCTCCGGTCTCTATCGTTTAACCAAAATAACTTGAAAAGGGTGTTGTTCTCATCTCCTAGAGTCATGTGCATTTCCCCAGGGTGTTAGGGGGGATCTTGGAACTGTCACTCTCTACCCTTCCTTCCTCCTTCCTAGATCTCACCATATTAGAATGGTGATGGGAAAACTAAATAGGGAAATAAAATAGAATGTAGAAGAAAATATAGGCAATAGAATAAAGAGAAAGTGCCATTATCGCCCTTGTCTTGTATTTTTCTGCCCTTCCACCCAGGCAATTAGCTCTTCTGGGTTCTCAGGTAGGATCCTCCTGGTATTCGTTGACTGAGTGCAGAAGCTGGCTGGGCCCAAGATTGGCTTTTGGTCCCCACTGCAGAATTGCCGCTCCAAGTGGGTTTCTAAGTGCCAGAGATGGAGCAAGAAAAAGGCAATGCGCTGAAGCCAGGCTTGCCCCTCCCATGTTGTTCTCAAGTATGTCTATGGAGGAGTATTTATCATAAAGGAAGAAAACAGTAATAGCCCAGAACTGTCTGTTTGTTCAACTCCAACTTGAATGATACCAAAGATTAAATCTTGGTTTCCAATTGTTTCATGCCAAGGCTGTTATATTTAAGGTCCAAATGTGTGCACCATATGTCATACTGTAGCTTGACAATTACCTCCACAGGCAGTGTCAGACAGATGGTAAACATTACTACCAGGCATACGTACATCTAGAATTAGACATTTAAATAAATTCAGGCCTATCTTAAGCTTATTAAAAGGATTTGGGTCTGTAAAGCCATTTCAGGCATCTGCATATGTTAAAGTGTCTTTTGCATCCTGAACAGATTTGGTTTGATTCAGGCACCTTCCAGCTACAGATGGCAAGTGACATGCATTCTCTTTGAGCCCAGTACCTGCAATTAGGCCAATAATAGCAATTAAGCAGAATGTAAAGAGATTGAAAGTTCAGCTCTTAGTATCGCAACCATGCATTCCTGCCCATGAAATGACAGAAAATCCTCTGCAGGGAACATCACCAACCTCTCTTAAAAGCCCTGAACTTCAGAGAGAGAGATTAGAAAGCTACAAAGGTACCTGCCTCAGGACCAAGTCAAAATCTCTCTGGTTTAAACCTCAGGCTACAGCAAGCTTTTGACATGAATCTCACAAACTGAAAATAAAGGTTAGCATTCCTTGAGAGAATTGAAAGAAGTCTTCAGATGAATGTGTTTTAAGATATTTTTCCCCCATAACTATATAAAAGCCCTCTTTACACTCTCTTCTTCCAGGAGGTATTGAATCCTATTTGGCATTGCAAAGAGCTTCAGTATGGTTTGTGATAGGAAACTAAATGAAGCTGGGAATGAGGTCCTGGAATTTATTAAGTTGCAAGTGTAGCCAACGCTGCACTCTGAGAGGGTGGCCTCGTGGAGTGGATTGATCTTTGGAAGCCCCTGTGTACTGGCCATGCACGCAGTTCACTGCTAAAATTATTTCTCTGCTTAGAATAGTTTCTTCACTCCACTTTTAAAAAGAAGCAACAGTCTATGTGCATAGTGCCTGATAAACCATAGGTGTTCAATAATTTGAAAAGAAAGGGAGGAAGGGAGGACAGAAGGGAGCGAAGAAGAAATGAGAGACAAATCAAGACTTTAGTTTTCAAATACATGTGTAATCTTAGGAACCTTAGCCAATTGATAGGGCAAACCTGATGTAGTGGTTTAACACACAGATGCTGATACCTGGCCTTTCTGAGCTCATATCCTGATTCCCCTTCTTAATAGTTGTGTGACTCTGTCACGTTTCTTGACATTTCGGAGTCTTGGTTTACTCATCTGTAAAACGGGTGTAATAGTCGTCTCTTTGGGGAGGATTAAATGACATAGTGTATGTATTGTATTTAGAACACTGGTATTATGTGTTGGTTATTTTTATTTTGGGAGACAGAGCTCAAACCTATTTTTTTTTTCTTTCTTTCAGACAGACTTAGAGGGTTCAATACAATTTTCCTCCTTTTTAGGTCTGCTTCATAGATCAAGTTATCATCCTGGACAGCTCCTGACTTGAGTAAAAGAACTGTCTTAGCCTGTGTGTTTTGTAATGCTTCCACACCCATGCATTTAGCACTGGGACTAAATCCTAGTTTCAGAGCTACAGACTTTTATAGGCTATGAGAAGGAATGTTCTAAATTCTAGTGTGCCTGTGTGTGTGTGTGTGTGTGTGTGTGTGTGTGTGTGTAACAAAAGCAGAATCTCTAGGCTCTGGGGATGGCCAAATGGAGACCTTTGTCCCACTTACTCAGATTAGCTCTAGAAACATATGGAGCAGCTTTTGGAGGAACACCTGTTCTATCCCCCTTAATAAAGACAGATTGGCTTAGTGGCTTAATTATCAAGCCCTCTTGTCCATTACTCTATTGTCTCCTGTTGTCAGCCTCTTCTAGGAATCTGTATTATCTTTCTTTGTTCTATTTACATTTGTTTCAAGTTTTTTGGACTCTGTATTCTCTATTGCCCAATAAGTAATCCCAAGTTCCCTGGAATGACATTGAAGCCCTCCAAAATAGAGCCCCTCAATCCTGGTAGTCTTAATGTTTCTTTTTTTTTTTTTTAAACTGTTTGAGATCCCTTAAACTTTGTAGATGCTTCCACATTTCTCTCCCTTTTGTCATACTGTTTCTTTGGCCGTGACCTCCCCCACTCCTTTAAAGCAGGTGAAAGTAACTGCTGAAATGCTTTTTCACTATTTGGGGCTTATTTGCCCTTTGGGTTTCCCAAGTGGCTCAGCAGTGAAGAATCCACCTGCAGTGCAGGAGACCTGGGTTTGATCCCTGGGTTGGGAAGATCCCCTGGAGAAGGAAATAGTAACCCACTCCAGTATTCTTGCCTGGGAAATCCCATGGACAGAGGAGTCTGGAGGGCTATAGTCTGTGGGGTCGCAAAAGAGTTGGCATGACTTAGCAACTAAGCAACCACAAAAATTTGACCTTTACCCCTGTGGTTCTCACGTGTTGCTGCTGAGTGAGGAACTAGCTCATCACCAGGGCACTAGTGGGAAATGCAAATGTTCAGGCCATTTCTAAACTAAATAAGAAACTCTGGAAGTGGGGCCCAGCACGATGTGCCCTTAAGGTGAATCCAGTGCATGCAAAATTTTGAGATCTACACCTGAGCCCATCATTTGAAATGAATTGCTCTCCTCTTTGATTGCAAAACAATTTGTTCTTTTTTCTTTCCGTTATCTTTGTGTCTTCTTGATTGAGGACGTGTCTTTCTTTTCTTTCCCTTGATAAATACTTAAGACAGAGATTCTCTAATCCGTTGTTGTATCTCCCAACCTGGCCCATAGTAGAATCTCACAAATCTATGAAATTGATTCCCTTCAAAACATATTTCTTGAGCATTAAACATATGTCAGCCTCCAGTGCCGGGTCCTTGAAAAGATAAAGGAGCAGTTCATCATGGGAACTGAAGGAGTTTACAATCTAATTGGATGTCAAGAGCTGCATATATGTGATGATTAGAGAGAAGCATAAAGTGGTCAGAATGCAGAGTGGCATCATGAGTTGTAGGCAGGAAGAGCCCAGGAAACCAGGAAGAGGAGAGACTGCCGGCTGGCTTGATGGGGGCTGCTGCTGCTGCTAAGTCACTTCAGTCGTGTCCGACTCTGTGCAACCCCATAGACGGCAGCCCACCAGGCTCCCCTGTCCCTGGGATTCTCCAGGCAAGAATACTGGAGTGGGTTGCCATTTCCTTCTCCAATGCATGAAAGTAAAAATTGAAAGTGCACTCTGTCATGTCCGACTCCTCGCGACCCCATGGACTGCAGCCTACCAGGCTTCTCCATCCATGGGATTCTCCTAGCAAGAGTACTGGAGTGGGGTGCCATTGCCTTCTCCCTTGATGGGGGCTACTCACAAGCAATGAAGTTCAAGCTGGGCCTAAAGGGCAGAGGGTGTCAGTGGGCCAAGATGAATAAAGATTCATTTCCTTGAATGAGAGCAGGGAGATTCATCTACGAACCTCACACCATCCTCTGACACCACTTTCCATATGGCACTTAGTTCTTAGAGGGCTGAATCAGATCCATAAATACTTTATTTTTATGACTCAGATTAATGTGATATTAATACCTTGCTAGAATTAACCAAGTGCATTATAATCTAATTTATGAGAGGAAAATCTGGGTGTATAATAAGCATTCACAGTACCACCTTCTGAAAGAATGCCAACATGTACTGCTTCCAATTTCCTTAGGTTTTAAACGGTACCCATGAAACCACCTCTTCAATTACACATGGCTGATGTGTGAGCACCTACTTTGTATGAAACATTCATCTTCCTTCAGAGCTGCCCTGGGGCAAATGGTTGAGGAGGTGGAGTCAGTTTCGGATATTCTTCCACCGTTGTTAGAGATTTCTTTAATATCAGTTTAGTCTGTATCCCTGGGCTATCCAAAGATCACCACTGTGGGACTACATGCTGAAAATGCATCAACTTCCAGATTTATAGTCTGCAATTTTAGAGATAGAAAGTGCCTTAGAAGTCATCTCACCAACCTCCTTCATCTTTACAGTTGAAAGGGCAGGTGTCCAGACTCATAACATGGTTTCACCAAAGCTGCACAGTTGACAAGTAGTCTAACCTCTCCTGCCTCTCAGATCGCTTTCCTCTCCCCGCAGCCAGTTTTATTAGGTTGTCCCTATGTCTTGACATTGGGCTTCCCTGGCGACTCAGATGGTAAAGAATCCACCTGCAATGTGGTAGACTTGGGTTCAATCCCTGGGTTGGGAAGATCCCCTGGAGGAGGGCATGGCAACACACTCCAGTATTCTTGCCTGGAGAATTCCCAAGAACAGAGATGCCTGGCAGGTTACAGTCCATGGGGTCGCAAAGAGTCAGACATGGCTGAATGACTACGCACAGCATGGCACAGAGTATCTTGATGTTATGGTCTCCTTTCCTTCCACCCACCTGGCCTGAGACATATCACTTCAGAAACTTACGTATGAACCATTAAGTCAATAATGCCAACTTGTGTTAAGATAAATACCTAAGTAGCTTTCCTAGGTCAAGTTTTTTGGAGGAGGTTAGAGAGGACAATGAGAAAATTGAGTAGGGCTCCAATTCAAATAAACCTGAAACCTGATTTTAATGTTGAGGAGGTATGCTCTATGACAGGGGGGAGGAGGAGGTGATTGAAAGCAAGAATGCCTGCACATCTTCAGTCTACACCCCAGGCCACCCATGGGCTCCAAGGACCATTGCATCTGAAATATGTACTATCATTTAGGATTAAGCCACCTGTCCTGGGCAAGCAGTTTCGATCAAGGAAATTTTAATTCATATTTTCTGTTAAATTATTTAACATTATCAAATGTTTGAGATTAGGCATACTGCCCCACTTTTTCCCTTTGAATCTGACCCTGTTATTAGGTTCCAGCTAATGTTTATATGGGGCTTCCCTGGTGGCTCAGCAATAAAGAATTTGCCTGCCAATGCAGGAGACCTGGGTTCGATCCCTGGGTCGGAAAGATCCCCTGGAGAGGGAAATGGCAACTTTCTCCAGTATTCTTGCCTGAAAAATTCCATGGACAGAGGAGCCTGGCAGGCTATAGTACCTGGGGATATGGCTTAATGACTAAACAAGTCTAAATAACAACAACAACAGCAAAACATTTATCTGGCTTTAAATCAGGATTCTGAAACTTAAATGCTGATGATATGTTCAATACTGATGCATATGCTGATCACCACTTAACTTGCTGTGCGCACAATCACTTATTAATAGTTGTGGTCCCAGGGTGTCAGGCAATAGTTACCATCAGGATCGCCGCATGGTACAACTTCAAGGGGTGTCATTGATGTTGCAATGCCCTGTACCTCTCAGATGTTGCATATGGTGCGCTCTGCGATTGAGCCAAATGTAATCTGTACAGTGCTCAGCAGTGGCTCGGATTAGTGTTCTTTATTTCTCTTGCGTATGTGTACGTGATAGAGCAAGTACCATCCATATATCCATCACTCCCTGCACCCACACAGGTAAACCATCAACAGCAGGTGGATCCAACAGGCAGTGAGTGTGGAGGGTCAGATGCCAAACACTGTGTGGTCCTGGCAGATGGGCTGAGCACAAAGCTTCATGTGGGATCATCAAGCAGGTAAATATGCCAACAGGTAGCATCAGGACATCCTGGCGATTCTGGAGTTCTGGGGAAAGGATTCCCATCCCTTGGGCAGAGGCCCTGGGATAAAATGACAGGAAATATTCCTAGCAGGCTGAGAGTACTGGGAAGGTTACCAAGTTGGGCACTTTGATACAAAAGAGTGAGACAAAGATTTTGCCAGAACTAGGGTACAAGGTGGGAAACTCATCTGAGAAATAAAACAGAAGTTCAGTTAGAGAACTGGGTCATGTGGTCTTACAGAACTAGCAGCTATGGTGATTTGATTCAGAGTCACTTGAATGTTGAAGGGGAACTCTTTAAATCATTGTGATTAAGATAGGGTTGATGCTAGAATCTGAGACAGGGCTTGGTCTATGGGTGGGAGGAATGTGTCCCCGGCAGTAAGAAGCGACAGGCCGTGGGAGCAGGAACCAAAGTAGGCCTTGACAGATGTCTTCTTCATTGTCATTTGCCAGTGATGCATAAAATGCTATGTCATTACCCCCAGGAGGTAGCACATTCTAAAATGTCAATAGCTTCAGGAAAAATATAGATAAAATTCATGGATGAGAGACCCAGAGTGTGGGTTATTAATAGAAACTAAGAAGTTTTAAGGCATACACTTAACCTTTGGGTGGATATCAGGGGATGTCAATCGTTTCCCTCTTAAAAAAAAAAAAAATGGTGCCATAGTCTGAGGTGGAACACAAGGCAAAATGGACCAAAGGGCCATGAGTTACATGATAGTGTCTGCTACTAACAGTCCACTTCTGTGTGTAAATCAAGATATAGAAGCACATATACATATTCTGGCTCATTTTTCAAGCAACCTTAATGCTAATCTCTGTTACTGTTACACCCTAATTTTCTTCCGGAGAATACCTAAGTATCTCCAGTCCTGAAAGAGCAGAGGTTTACCGCTTCACCTTCTGTGGGCCTTGAGAACTGCTTCTAGCCTCAAGCATGAGTAGAAATGAGCCAAATATATAATCCAGGAAAACAGATGAACCTAAAATTCCATTAGCAAGGTGACAGGTAGTGAAGGGATAAGTCTGCAGCAGAAGTTTGGCCAGATGGAATGAGCAGGTTCAAGAAGTGAATCCAAGATAGATTCCCAGGCAATAGATGGTGTGTGTGTGTGTGTGTGTGTGTGCATGCACATGTCTGTGTTTAGTACGTAAAGTATCTTAAGCCAAGCTCAGCTGTTAAGAATACTGAAACAGTTAGATTAGTAAGACCCACAAGTGATGTTCTCCATAGTTTCTATTTTGTTTACACCAGTATTTACACATCGTGTTGCTCACTCTTTGTTGTTGAATGAATAAGTAAATATTTACCCTGCTACTTTAAATGGGTGTTTGTTCTTCATGTGTTTCAACAAACTGGAGAAAGCTCCAAGGTGTTGACCACTTGAATGATAATTCATGCAGATATGGCTTCATCATAGAGACTGAGTTTGTAGAAAGGAAAAGTACACCTTTTCACTCTCCGCATTTGTCCAGAAGTCATTCCTAAAGGCTGTGTTACCTGCATGACGGAGCTGTGGGAGACCCGAGGAGACTCTAGACACTCAGGTCACATTGGAAGCACACTCAGGTTCCCTGCTTCCAGGAAACCCTGAGAGAGAATTCTCTTTCCAGGCTTCTTCTGTGTTGTCTCCTGGGGGCAGGAGATCCCTGACAGAACTCCAGGAGGTGAGTGCCACAGGGCTATTCTGTCTACACTCGCTCTTTGGGTGATCTCCTCCAGTCGTAGGACTTGTTGTATCTTCTGTCAGCCACTCCCACATTCATCTCCAGTCCAGTCCTCTCTTCCAAGTGCCAGACTCTGCCTTTCTAACTTCACCAAATGCATTATATGTAAACTGAACTTATATCTACTTTCTAAATCATGTTCCACCTGCAGCAGTTTTCCCATTTCAAGTGGATGGTCACTCCGTTTTCCAGTTATTCAGGTCAAACACTTCAGTATCAGCTTGGTTCCTCTCTCTCACACATAGCTTCTAACCCATCAGAAGATCATTATAGTTCTACCTTCAAAACATGTCCAGAATCTAACTGCTTCCACTGAGACCTTCTTGATCAATCATGCTTATCTCTTGCCTATGTTACTACAATAGCCTCCTAACTGGTCTCCCTTCTTCTCTCCTTTTCCTCCACCACAGTCTTTTCTCAATAGTTTCAAAATCTTCCAATGGATCCCCATTTTACTCAAAGTCATTTGACAGTGATCAAAAATTCTGCTTCTTAAAGTGTGGGCCATTCAGCAGCAGCATGAGAGGCAACTAGGAACTTGAGATATAGCATCTCAGGCCCTACCCCAAATCAAGTAAATAATGGCTATTCATTTTCACAAGATCCCAGTTGATTAACATGCACCCGAAAGTTTGATAAGCACTGCTCTACGAGATCCCACATGATCTGGACTCCTATTATTTTTGATCTTATCTCCTACCCCTCACCCATCCCTCTGCAGTCATGCTAGAAGGGTCCACACTGTTCTCTTAGACTTTCTCAAATGTGGTAGCATGCTCCTGACATCCTCGCTGAGTGTTTTTTCTGCCTAAAATGATCCGCCTCCAAACATCAGTATCACCAGTTATTTCACCTCCTTCAAGCTTTTGCCCAGACATTACCTTCTCCAAGAGGCCTACAGATCTACCCTATCCTAAAATTGATAACTGCTCTTCTCCCACAATTCCCACAGTCACCCTTATCTGGTTTTTATCTTTTATTTCCTAACCCTTATCACCTTTTAATACTACCATATTCTATAATTTACTTACTATGTCTGTTTTCATCATTTGTCTTCCCACTGCCTCCTGTTCTGAATGTCAGCTTCACAAGGAGCTTCCCTGATACATTAAGTGCCTAAAATTATCCCTGGCACATAGCAGGCTCTCAATAAATACTTGTTGAATAAATTAATGAATGTAGTAGAAATATCCTGTTGCTTGCTAATCTGCAGATGGATTTACATTTCTGCAATAATCCTCCTGTAATCATAGGGGCTCATCCCCAGATAGAGTACAAATGTCTAAGTGTATAAAGAAGAAGATAGGACCCCTTCCTAGAAGCAGCCCCAGCAGAAATGGAGTTTGCCCAGAGACTTTTCCTTTCCTCTTAGAGAGTCCCTGAGGAATTAGAGCAAGTCTATCATGTCCCTACAACATGGTCTACAACAGGCTATTGGGGGCATATGTCTTCAGTTAGTGGAAGGCATGAGCCACACATAGGACATCTTTTCAATGAGGCTTTCTTGTGTCATATTGATATATTTTGACTCCGTGGGCTAGCCTTGGAACAGAACCAGCGATTACCTTTCAAAAATACATTTTTCACTATGCAGTCATTCTTCCAACCTTTCTTCACAGCCGGAGCTGTAGTTTGGGTGGATCTGAAAGGGAAGACAGAGGTGGAAAGTTACTTTTGGAAAGCAGAAAACCACAACTCAAATTGTGGGCAACAGGTTGGCTGCAGAAGGGAACCTTACACTTGCTAGCTACAGTACTGGATTCTACTTTACAGTGACCTCCATTGAGCCATGTGGAATCAGTGGCTTTTGTACGGTAGCAACACAATCATTTATAGTGACTTCACAGACTCTAATTTTGGGAGTGCCAGAGTCATTTTGTAATGGTGTGAGTGGTATCAGCACCCTGTTACCATCATGTAAACTGAGCTCATTATCACACTGAGCCCCCCGGTACTTCAGTTCAGCACCACAATATGGTGAGTCAGGTCTCACAACAAATTTAAATGAAATTACAAAAGGATCTTCTGGAATGAAATGGTGCGCCTTGTCTGTTTGCTCTCAGATGATCACAGCAACCACAGGCACATCAAAGTGACAGAATCAAGTTGCTTTTCAAATGCCATTGATGTCCCAATTTTGAATTTAACCGTTACTGTCAAGCTGAGTCTATTTAACAAAAACCTAATTTACTATCTCATCAACCTGTTGTACCTTTCCAGAGAATAGAAGGGAGACTAGAATACTAACTGTTCAGAGCTCTCCCCCACTGCTGTTTTATGGACAGACAGCTCAGGGACAGGAAGGTCCCACCTGCTTGGTGGGGACACTGTGAATTAATATCTGTCCTAGAACGGTGCCCCTGGCTACAGCTCTACCAAGCTAACAAGTGAGGTGCCTCGCCTCGCTTCTTTAAAGAAATTAAAAGGGGACATCATTAAAGTGATAAGTATTGATGAGTCATAAGACTTGCTCATGCAAAATAATTGCCAAGTGCCAAAATATTCTCCTAGCAGCTGATCCTGAGCATTGGGTCTTTAGTGAAGCAAGGAGTCCAGACTCAGAGGTAGCTGTTCTGAATAATACACTTTGTTTAATTTCTTTAAAGAGGAAACAATTTTTTTTTTTAATAAACTTTAAGTGCCCAAGAAGAATGAAGGTTTGTCGAGGGATGTGCTGGACTGAAGCAGTCTCATTGGGTACACAGCAATGCTTTCTAGAAAACCACTCATTTCGAGAGCCAGAGCTACTCTCTAATTTTGTAGCTTTCAACTGCAGTTTTAGGAAAAGTAATATCTTGGTCATAGAATTTTTAGGTCTTTAACTTTATAATGAATGAAGAATGAACTGTCATCTATTATCCATACATATTCAGGGGAAAGACACTGTTCTAGGCAGCTGTATGGAAATCCCTGATTCCCTGAGTGCTTGATTTTTCCATTGTGATCACATTGTTGGTTATTGCTTACCAGGAGTTTTCAAAGTGGGTGTGTTGGAAATTAGATCATAGACTCTCAGATTGGAAGGCAGATGTCTTCGAGGTCAGACAGTCTCACTCTGAAATCCGCCTACTTGAAGGACTCTGGCATGACAGCTGAGTTGTTTTTTTTATAGAAAAAAACCTATTTGCTCCCTTCCATGCATTCATTACACACCTATATTGTGGTACAAGGAATGCAGTGAATTCTATTTCAAGCTTTCCTTTTTCTTTTTTAGAGGTACTGCAGGACACTGAGACTAGGAGCAAAATATAGCCTAAAATAAACATAAGATGGAGAGGTTCTGTGTGTCTGCTGCTCTTGTTTATTTGTTTCCTTCCCTCCTATCTCCCCCTCCCCAGCTCCCACTGGGAAATTTTTATCTAGGAGATTCTTCTCCTGACCTTGGAATGACCCTTACCTGTTGTAGTTACTTCATGTCACTTCTTTTTTTGTTGTTGTTTTTAAAGACAGGTGACCTACAGGCAATGCCTTTGGGGCCTTACCCAAACCCTCCTTAACCCCTCATCTGCTGGCCTCTACCCTAACAGCTAATAAAACTGCTTTATTTTTTAGCATCAGCAAGTTGGGGGTGCTGTTTTTTCTTAATCTCCGGGAAATGTCTTGAAACCTTCTCCTCTTTAGGCTTCCTGCTTACTTTCCTCTCTGAGTGCACACCGATCTTCTGCTTGTTTTCCAAGCTGGGCCATGCCAACTCATTTCCAGAAACATTTGCCCCAGGGCAAAGACTTTGGCTTGCTACAGCTCTTTCACTAGTTCTGACTCTTGAACTTCTGTTTAGTTCAGTCGCTCAGCTGTGTCTGACTCTTTGCAACCCCATGGACTGCAGCATGCCAGGTTTACCTGTCTATCACCAACTCCCGGAGCTTACTCAAACTCATGACCATCGAGTCAGTGATGCCATCCAACCATCTCATCCTCTGTTGTCCTCTTCTCCTCCCACCTTCAATCTTTCCCAGCATCAGGGTCTTTTCTAGTGAGTCAGTTCTTTGCATCAGGTGGCCAAAGTATTGGAGTTTCAGCTTTAGCATCAGTCCTTCCAATGAATATTCAGGTCTGATTTCCTTTAGGATAGACTGGTTGGATCTCCTTGCAGTCCAAGGGACTCTCAAGAGTCTTCTCCAACACCACAGTTCAAAAGCATAAGTCCTTCAGTGCTCAGCTTTCTTTATAGTCCAACTCTCACATCCATACATGACTACTAGAAAAACCATAGTTTTGGCTGGATGGACCTTTGTTGGCAAAGTAATGTCTCTGATTTTTAATATGCTGCCTAGGTTGATCATAGCTTTTCTTCCAAGGAGCAAGCGTCTTTTCATTTCATGGCTGCAGTCACTATGTACAGTGATTTTGGAACCCCCCAAATATAAAGTCTCTCACTCTTTCCATTGTTTGCCCATCTATGAAGTGATTGGACCAGATGCCATGATCTTAGTTTTCTGAATGTTGAGCTTTAAGCCAACTTTTTCACTCTCCTCTTTCACTTTCATCAAGAGGCTCTTTAGTTCTTCACTTTCTGCCATAAGTGTGATGCCATCTGCATATCTGAGGTTATTGAAATTTCTCCTGGTAATCTTGATGCCAGCTTGTGCTACATCCAGCCCAACGTTTCTCATGAAGTACTCTGCATATAAGTTAAATAAGCAGGGTGACAATATGCAGCCTTGATGTACTTCTTTTCCAATTTGGAACCAGTCTGTTGTTCCATGTCCAGTTCTAACTGTTGCTTCTTGACCTGCATACAGATTTCTGAGGAGGCAGGTCAGGTGGTCTGGTATTCCCATCTCTTTAAGAATTTTCCACAGTTTATTGTGATCCATACAGTCAAAGGCTTTGACATAGCCAATAAAGCAGAAATAGATTTTTTTCTCGAAGTAGATTTTTTTTTCTCAGAAGTAGATTTTTTTTTGCTGTTGACAATCCAGCAGATGTTGGCAATTTGATCTCTGGTTCCTCTGCCTTTTCTAAATCCAGCTTCATCATCTGGAAGTTCACAGTTCACGTACTGCTGAAGCCTGGCTCGGAGAATTTTGAGCATTATTTTGCTAGCATGTGAGATGAGTGTAATTCTGCTGTAGTTTGAACATTCTTTGGCATTGCCTTTCTTTGGGATTGGAATGAAAACTGACCCTTTCCAGTCCTAGGGCCACTGCTGAGTTTTCCAAATTTTCTGGCATACTGAGTGCAGCACTTTAACACCATTATGTTTTAAGATTTAAATAGCTCAACTAGAATTCCATTGCCTCCACTAGCTTTATTCATAGTGATGTTTCCTAAGGCCCACTTGACTTCACATTCCAGGATGTCTGGCTCTAGGTGAGTGATCACACCACTGTGGTTTTCTGGCTCGTGAAGATCTTTTTTGTACAGTTCTGTGTATTCTTGCCACCTCTTCTTAATATCTTCTGCTTCTGTTGGGCCCATACCATTCCTATCCTTAATTGTGCCCATCTTTGCATGAAATGTTCCCTTGGTATCTCTAATTTTCTTAAAGAGATCTCTAGTCTTTCCCATTCTATGGTTTTCCTCTTTTTCTTTGCACTGATCAGTAAGCTTCTGAGGGCTCATTAAATGTTGAGAGCAGTAGTGAGATGAGGACGATTACAACTGCCAGGGATATGGCTATTTATTTATTTTTTAAACTGGAATTTTGTGTGAATCTGAAAGGTATGGTTTAGAACACAGAGAGGAATTTAATTTTTAATCATAAAGGGGAAATAAGGAAGACTTCGAGGGACAGAGGGAGTGAGAGGCCGAAGGAGAGAGGGCAACATTTAGGCTAGAGCAGCCTTGGGAAAAGACTTTGTTTTCCTTATTTTTAAAAACGTAGTGACTCATCCTAAGCAGTGCTTTCTCCCATTCTTTTTAGACGCAAAAAGAGCCTAAGAAGAAGAACTCAGATGGCAAGCAGGGAGTGAGTGATAAGTAGTTGTTTACCTAGATGACTATCAGAGGGTTAAGGGGAAATCCAATAATCACCAGTTTGTGGAAACCAGGTTTTATGCAGTAAAAACACATCAGGATGGCAAAAATGGCTTTCAAAATATGAGACCTGACAGGCCTTCATCAGTGATAAATGGTTGTCCAAAGTGCCATTTATAAAAGTCAGGTGCACCGACTTGTCGGGAGGCCTCCAAGGGGTGTAGCTTCTGGCCTGAGACTGGGCCAGGTCCCCTCCCTGCCTTTTGCTGTAGCTACTGTTTGGTTACAAGGGGCAACAGACAATTCATAAGGCTCTAGTTCAATCTGATGACTCCATCTACTGCTCCATTTGTATCATATTAGTCCCTGCCCTCTTCCTCCCTCATGGGGCAGTGGCAAGAACGATTAATGTGAGGCCCATGAAATTTTTTGAGCTTCTTTGAAGAAATGCAAGAATTGTCCTTATTATCATCATCACAGATTGTGAAAATGTTTTCACAATGTGCCTTATGCTAGGACAGATCCTGTTCTCATCATTGGATTCTCGGCCTATGCTAACCTTTCTTCATGCTACTGACCTTCCAAGTGAAAAGTAAAAATGTTAGTTGCTCAATCATGTCTGACTCTGTGACCCCATGGATGGTAGCCCACCAGGCTCCTAAAATACTGGAGTGGGTAGCCTATCCCTTCTCCAGTGGATCTTCCTGACTCAGTGATTAAACCCGGGTCTCCTGCATTGCAGGTGGATTTTTTACTGTCTGAGCCTCCAGGGAAGCCTGATGGACTTTCCAAGGTCTTCCCTAAAGGAGTTGAGAGAAGATGGAGAAGAATTTCTTAATTAAACAAGAGCTTTCAGAAAATGGTAAACAGAGTTGCCAATCTTTTTTTTGCCTGTTTTTGTGTGATTCTCTGTCTTCATGAAACCTGGGCAGTTCTCACCAGGTAAGACAATGGAGAAATCAGTGGATGATACAAAATCAATTTTCCCTGAGTTTTAAAGTATAGTTTAAATTTTACTTTAGAGAATGATGCTGTGGGAATTTATTCACACATAATAAATCCTAATAGTAAGAGAGAGCAATAAGTAAATGGAGACCCAAGGAAGCTAAGGCCCTGGGACCTCAGCCATGGGTAGAGTGACGAGTGGAAACCAGGTCTCCTGGGACAAGAAGTAGTGCTCCTTTCTTTCTCATCATATCACATGCTGTAACCCTGAGAGGACATAAGATGGACAGAATGTGCTTTAACACCTTTTCACTCATGTCTTGGGCAAGACCTATATAATGTAATAGAAGGCTGACTCTGAAAATGTTCCCTCCAATTGCAGCTGTCAGAATACAGTACAAAAAAATAGCTAGAAGAAGAGATATGCATTTTTTGTTGGTTTCAGAAAATTCTTGAAGATAGCTATTTCTGAGAAGTACCCCATGAACACCTGTGATCTCAACCACAAACAGTAGGGCCTTGTGGGGATAGTGTGAAATAGAGGAGTTGGGTTGAGGGGAGTCAAAGGTCATTCGATGGGATATGACAGTGGAGAATCTAATATCAAGTACCAGACAGTTTTTTTTTTTTTTTTTTGTTCTGTGGAACTAAAGCACAGGGAAATGGAAGGTACCAGAGAGCAGCCAACATCTAACGAAGGTGAATGTGCCTGCTCATGGTATCTCTGTGCTGGCTATGGTTTTGAAGCAGAAGAGAGTCTCCAAGGACTGAAGATAAAACTTGGATTTTGTGTTTTTTGAGCTTTAATTATCCTGCTTCAGGCAGAGTGAATGAGGCCACAGTCAGGGTTGGGACAGTGGAAAAACTGCCTTTTTTGTGCACTATACCAGTGTAGAACCACCTCCTTGAGCAGGTTTGGCTCAGAGGTGCCCCGCCGACAAAAGCAACTTCATGCTGTTCATTGGGCTGTCTTGTGAGTGCATGGATCAATATGGGCTCATTCTGTTTTGCCTTGATGCATGTAGACTGGCTGGACAGAGGTTGTAGTGCTCTTTGGGGGCACTTGGAAGAGAAAGAGATGACCTAGATGAGGTGCTGGGAGACAGTCGTGGAGATAGTACTCTGGGCTCGACAGGTGTCTCCAGATCCTTGTAGAGGAGACCTTTCCCCCACCTGCCATTGCTCAAGGCCCAGGGCAGTTGCTCTGCTGAGGGTTCCTTCTTATCCTGCCTTTACATTCTAGGCAGTCTCCTCAACTAAAATGTAAAATTTTCAAGGCCTTTCTTGCCTTGTATCTATCTTTATATCCCCTGTGCTTGTGCCAGAGATGACAAATAGCAAGCATGCAGCCAATGTTGGCTGAGTGAATGGATGACTCCTTCCATGATTGTTCCTTGATACCAGTAAGAAGAGTCTTCTTTTCTTTGAGTATAACATCACTCCAGATTGCAATCTCTTTAGAACACTGGGCAATAATAAATTATTTTAACTAAAAGAAAATCCTTCCTGAAGCCTAGAAAACAAATATATCATAAAGATTCATTACCGTGAATGCGCTTTAGTGGGACTATATCCCTTTATCTACCAGTAATCTAACTACACTTGTCCAGCTTGTTCCAAGCCACAGGTAGCTAGTGCAGCTCTGTGGGCACCTGGTAGACTGTACATCGTGTATCCTGTGGAGCTGCTGTGAAACCAGGGAAAGTATGCATTTGGGGTCTAGAGGGAGTCTCAAAATATCATGTGCCTCCCAAGAACAAAGCAAAACAGTTGTAACTCTATTTCAAAACCAAGTTTATTAGGTTTTTTTAAAAATACAGAAACCCATATAGGAAATAGTTTCATCTATAAACTTTAGGATATTTCAGAAATCTCTTGACACCATGCATTTTTCCCTTGCACCATTTTCCACAATTATAAATTATCTGTCTTGTTTATAGTCTGATTTCCCAAATTGGTCTATAGGCTCTATGTGGTCAGGGACCGTGCCTGTCTTGTTCACACTCTGCCTCCAGGGGAAAGCATGGAGCTTCAATACGTGTTTGTTAGATGATGAATAAATGAAAATTTAAATGTGTCAGCCTCTTCCCCAAAATGTTTAATGGTATCTCCTCTTGAAGAGGAAGCAAAAGGGGTCTTAAGCTGGTGTGAATAGTGACTCCAACTAGTGGTGGTGCAGTCCACCCAACAGGGTGGTAATGGTGGTAGTGACAATGACTTTGTGTGGTCTTCTTTATTCATCATGGGCAGACTTAGGGAAGGCAGTCACATCCATTAAGGTCCCAGCAGGAAACAAGTGAAAACTCTCAAACCAAGTAATTAGGGAGAATGTAATAAATTTACCCTTACTAAGTTATGCACAAATCAAGAGAAACCTCTAAGAGATGATGAGGTCATCTGTGCCTCACAGTGAGCAAAGTCATGCAGTCATAGTGCTGTCGGAAAAGACTTGTCAAGAGGACATGGTCTTCCAATAGCCATGGTCTTCCACACAGCCAACCTATCAAAAGAGAGTGGGGATTTGGTATGTGGAAGTGAATATCCTCATCTCACTCTCATCTTCCATCTTCTGATGGTTTCCTTCAATGGCTGAATCCAACTGAAAGTCAGACGGCATGGGCACCTTCGAGACAGGGAAGTCAGTTTCCCAGGACATGGAACAGGGTGCAGAAAAGTAGAGAATAGATCTTGAAGGGTAAATGGAATATCCAGAAAAAGGGGGGCATGGCAAAGACCACAGATCTGCTGGAGAGAACTTGTAAATAGCTTTCTGAGCTTAAAATAAAAAGCCCCAAACAACAAATTTGAACAGCAAAGCAAAGTCCTGTAGTTTAAATACGCTCTTTCAGTAAACACTGATTGAATATCTCCTCTGTACTAGGCATGTGGGGGCTGCTGGGGACAAAAAAAAGAATGGATAAAGCATGGTGCCTACCTTCAGGAGGCTCCCAGTCTAGTGGACAGAACTGTGCTTTAAGAAGACCCAGGTGATAAAGTTGCCGAAAGGGGACTCCTCCAAATTTCAGGCTTCTTTAATGAGCACTTCCCAAAGGAGACGAACATGAATCATGTGAAGCTGTGATTCAAGGCTGGGAAGGGGTCAGCGTGGAGTAAAGGAAGATAGGAGGAGTGGCTGGGGAGGAAGGCAGCTTTCCAGGTGGAGGAAATGGAAGGTGCAGAGTCAGGAAGTAGAAGAGGACATGATTCTTTCTGGAACTCTTGAAGTGATGCCTATACCTAAACAGAGTGGCTTGATGATTCTCAAGGTTGGATATTTACTCCGCAAGCCTGCTCCCAGTTTGCTCTTAGGAGAAAGATAAAAAAGACTTGATGGGTTCACTGCACGTTTAGAAAAGCCTGATTTTTATGAGCATTCCCTTTTGTGGATAAACCAGAACACTCCCAGATACCCACTCAGTGATGACTGTTGTCTCCTCTATGTGTAAAAGGAGCCAGAGTTTCTGCCTATTATTTTCAGATTGCTTCCTGTGCAGGAAATTGTGTCAATTTATTTGGACTTTTGTGGTTTCACTGTACTCCCCAAGCCATTACATCATGATGTGGTAACTCAGAACTCCAGGGGCAAGTTTATCAGAGACGACTATTTCTGGAAGCCAGGAGATAACAAACAAAGCGGCTTCATTTGGCCTATAAGCATGTTAAACACCCTCAGCAGTGGAATACAAATATGCCTTCCTCCTGACTTTTATCAAGGAGAGGCGAGAGACGTGGGATAGATATAAATTATGTGCCCTGCGCAGCGTAGGATCTATCATAAAATCTATTGCCACCGATACAAACGGGCTTCGGCCTATAATTTAGTGACAGTTTTGTGCATTCTGTCTCCACGCTGACAAGATTGCTGCATGGTGAAATGTTGCCGTATCTAGGTATGGATGGAACTGCCTAGGGATTTAAGCTATTTTATTCCATCCTGAATTAACATGCTCAACCTAATCCTCATCTCCCCGGGAGACTGCAAACCGTGCAGGGGTTGAGCAGAAGGCTTTTCATGCAGGTGGCTGGGGCCTGTGTTTCCACTTGCCTGCATACCATTCCCTCTTGTGAAGCTGCTGATTGAAACTTACTTGAAGATTACCTTGGTAATAATTTGAGCCTTATCGGGAAAAAAACACAACAAATTAATGAGTTTTCTGCCGATAAAAAAAAATATAAAGGGCTTACTTTCCTGAAGATGCCTGATACCATGGATAAATCACAGACAAATAGAAAACTTGCTGTAGTTTATGCCTAATTATAAATGACTTAATACCTAGTCAGAGCCAAAAGATTCAGGAGTGTGATCATTCTGAAACCTAATTAGTTACAGGGAGATGGTACTACAGTATCAAGATTTCTGTTAATGCAAGGAAGTCTCTTTTCCACTCATACTTAGCATTATCCCAGTGGCAAATAAGGAAATTTATCTTCCTGAGTAGATGAATTCGACTCAGTCTGCTGAAATGTATTGCTTAGTAATTGTTTTATTGGACTAGGCCAAAGCAACAAATGTTAGGGTCTTTCCTAGGACCAGTGATCATAGAAGTTGTCTTAGTCCTTTCAGGCTGCTATAAGAGAATACCATAGCCTAGGTGGCTTAAACAGCAGATATTCAGTTTTCAGTTTTAGAGGCTGGAAGTCCAAGATCAGCGTGCCTGCATGGTCAGATTCTTAGTTAAAGTGCTCTTCATGGTTTGCACATGGATATCTTCTTGTTATATCCTTACATAGTGGAGAGAGAGCCTGCTCCGCTCTCTTTCTCGTCTAATCCCATCATAGAGACTCTCCCTTTTACTATCTCGTTCAAATCTAATTGCCTCCCTAATTTCCCACTTCCTTATATCATCACATTGGTGTTAGGGTTGCTAAGATGACTTTTGGGGAACATAAACATGCAGTCCACAGGAGAAGTCATGTGTGTCTAGCAGAAACCAGGTAGAAATGAGCATAATAATGAGATGACAAAGTATCTGCTCATGACAGTGTTAATGGACCAAATTTTCGTAACAGTCATGGTGACTTGAGCATCTCTCCAAGCTGTTCTCTTCGCAGAGGGGGGCTGCCTGTGGAAGAAATGGACTCCCTGTTGCTTCTCTCTTTTCCTGATCACAGAGTGTCTCTCCTCCTGCCCACAACAATGTCTTCACATGTCATTCTGCCATGCGGGTTTGCCTCCGGCCACTAATTCAGTCTCTGTCCTTCCCCCCCTTAGGTGATATGGATCAATGAGAATAGATGATTTAAAGAGATAGAGAAGATGAAAAATGATTGCCTCTAAGGGAGCAGAAATAAGGGATTTATACTTGTCTGAGCACAGTCTCAGCACAGCCCTTACACCATGGGCCTTTTATGTAAACCTAACTGTAGTCCTCATGTTTTTGCAAGCAACTGCTTCATAAATGAGACCTAGAGATTTCAGGTCAAGCCAGAGAGGGATGTTAGCTACTTAGTTGGTTATCTAAAGAAAGTCTTCTGAGCTTCTTGGACTTTGCAAATTATTCTGTGAACTGAGTAAGTAGCCCTTCCACTTTCTTACTCTATCCGTCTCTCCACCCTCTCCCCTTTCTCTTTTATCAGTGCTTGCTTTTCAGACTGGATTTTTAAAACTCATCTAAAAAGAGGGGTCAGAAGTTGAAAATAAGTATTATCATTTTAACAGGGAGCCTCACTTCCAAAATAATTGCTCTCTATGACTCATCTGCTTGAGGAGGTTAAGGAAAGTCCTGGAATCGGCTGGAGCTTGATTTAATATGCTGTCAGACATCTGACCCCACCGAAATATCCTGTAATTCTGTCTGTACAATTTCAGCTGCCAACAGGGGAGTGAAGGCAAAGAGCATCACCAGAGTCTCTGCAATCAGATAGACAGCTTCCTAGGCCATTTATTCCTACAGCCACTTACAACAGTCTTTAAAAGACAAACAGCAACAACAACGGAGTAGTCCAGTGGTGTGAAAGAGGGGAAGAGGCAGACCACCTACTATAGAAGCTCTCTGCATTTATGGGGAGGAAAAGCCAAAGAACACTCACATTTTAGTCGGACATGACTGAGCGGCTCACACGTCCACTTCCTTTCTTCACTGAGTTGTAGGATTTCAGCAAGCAATGCAGTAAGAAATGAAAATTTGTGCTTTTAAACTACACTTTAGGCTCTTCTCCAGAGTCATTATTTGGCATCATTTTACCTCCAGTGTCTGTACCTTAATTTTTTTAAATTTCCGTCCTTGTTGCTTCCCTCCCTGCTACCAGCTGGCAGCCCATTCCTACAGGACTGTGCCCTCAACCAACTGCCACATCCATTTTCCTTATTATGAACTACTAAAGGCCTATTGGCCACTCTTCTTAATACAGTTTGCCTTTTATTAGGAAACTTGAAAAAAGACCTCTAATCTTTCTCTCAATCATGTAAGATAACAGAAAGAACACTGAATGGGAGAACTTACTGATTGCCCGGAGCAGCATCTCTAAAAATGTTCCATGGAAGTGAACATCTATCTATTCATAAAAGACTGGTTTACAGATAGGCTGCAGCTAGAGAAGCACTACTGGGGACCTGAATGTTATTAATAGTCCTCCTCAAGGACCGTCCTTATTCAGATCAAATCGTCTAGCCCATCCTTTGGAGACATGGCCAATATTCAGCAATGCCTGTTAGACTGTGATGTACCTTTTAATTTTAAGCCTGTAATCAGTAGATAGAATCATTGTGGCAGTGAGCAAATAGCTGTCCTAGGCTGCTAGAATTGTTCTTTGTTTGTGGTTTGGGTTTTTGCTCCCCTGGTGGCTCTGTGGTAAAGAGTCTGCCTGCCAATGCAGGGGACAGGAGTCTGATCCCTGGGTTGAGAAGATCCCCTGGAGAAGGAAATGGCAACCTGCTCCAGTATTCTTGCCTGGGATATCCCATGGACAGAGGAGCCTGGTGAGCTAGTCTGTGGGGTCACGAAAGAGTTGGATACAACTTTCGACTAAGCAACAAGTGTATGTTTGGCACCAAAATAGAACTAGTGATTCTTAATTGGACTGTCCTTCATTCACTCAGTGTCTCAGGACTTTGCTTAAAACTAGCTTCTGGCAGGAATTATCCCCAGGAGAGGACTGTTTCCCAAGTTCTTTAAAGTCCTGTCAGATTGAGTGGATGCAAACTGGGCTTGAACAGCAATGGTTGTGCTTTTCTAATAAAAAGGCAGAAACAGACAAAACAGTCCACTACCCCAAAAGTGATGCTCTAATTTTCAAACGGGCAAGTGACACAGGAAATATATTCATTTTCTAAGAGAAAATTTTGAAAAGAATACAGGTTTTGTTTATATTATCCAAGTGTTTTTAAAATGTATGCAGGGGATTTCCCTGGTAGTCCAATAGTTAGGACTCTGCACTTTCACTGCTGTGGCCCCAAGTTCAATCCCTGGTCAAGGAACTAAATCTCACAACTACTAAGCATGGCCAAAAAAATAAAAAATAAAGTATGTATATCTTGGGTACATATTTTGGCAAAAGAGTGCTCTGACCAATAATTGTATGAAAATGCTAAAAAAATTTGTGCTACCACATGTAGATTGTTCTGGAGTTTGTTACAGACCTGGTTCCAAAGGAGAACAAGAAAACCAACGTCTCAAAGGTTTTCTGTGAAAGTAATTGATGAAAGGTATTCTTGTGTAGGTGTGTTTTTGTGTTGGATTTCTTTTCTTAGAGAAAATAAAGTGTTTTATTGAGTTCACAGCACAGAATGAGGAAGGCAATTCTGTATGCCAATCTTATAAAACTCATAGCCTTACTTTATTTCCCCACTATGTTTGTTCCCTTTAGGGCATTCTGAACAGTGGGAGAAAAAAAAAGAAACTAAATTTATATTCCTCTTTAGATGCTTCCTGAAGAAGGGGAAAAAATACTGGAAAATGCATGTGGATTTATTTCATGAAAATTTCTGTAAAATAATCCACTGTTGAAACTGCTAACAGCTGTATTTCTATACCCCGTAACCCCCAGCAGGTAGGAAAACCCCTGCAGATTTCAAGAGATTGCATGTCAGTGTAGTAAAGTGCAATTCTTTATTATTATTTTTTTAAGACCTCATTTCCAGTATTCCTTCAACAGGAAAAGTTCCTATGCTGTGTGAGTAACTGTTTCCTAGCAGACAAAAGGTAGTATCATTTTATTGCCAGCTAGACTCTGGGTGGGAGGATCAGCATTTCAACCTCTCATGCTTGATTGCACCCAGAACAAAGCTGAGGAAAGTGGAAGGCACCTGGTTGATGTAATCCTGAGTCTCTATTTGAAACTTTAATGTGGACACTGCATTCATTTTACCTGAGTAAGAGCAGTGCATCTTCAGCTCTCCCCACATTGTTTCACTATATACAAGATCAGAGGAATAACCAATTCCCGTGTAGTTTTACTTTTGTTTTTACTTAGGTAATAACTAAGGAGAGAATTCTCAAGAGAAAAGTCCGACGTATCTAAATCTTTCTCATCCCTCCACGCCTCCTAAGGTTAGACTGTCCAGTCCTGCTCTCAAGGTAACTTAGAGAACAGTCCTCAAACTCAAGCAAGAGGATCTCAACTTGAAAAATGCTGGAAGCTAGAAAAGCTTCTCTGTAGAACCATTTAACTGTCTTATCTTTATCATTTTATTCCCCTCCATCCTTCTCCCTTGGACAGCATTTTAGGAGAAATTTTATTTTAAGCCTCAACCGTAATTGTGGGATGAAGGAATATTTTCCTATAGAGAGGGCATTTTTAATATGTGTAGTCCAAGAAGGCTGACCACTATGTAACAGGATGGAGGATGGGAAAACCTCTTCTGTAAGGTTACAATACAAAAATTTGAGGTATATTTTTCTCTCTTATCTCATTGGCCAGACCTGGGCAATATCTAGCTGCAAAGGAAGCTGGGAAAGACAGTCTATCCTGGGTGTCTATGTGCCCAGCTAATAACTATGTTATGCAATAAGGAAAAGGAGATATTGAGTAATAAGACTTGAGCTGGTAGGGAAGGCTTGGAGGTGGGAGGACAAGAGAATATAGCCTTCAAAATAGGCTGTTATCTACTTACCTAAGGCTAACTCATTTGCATTCAGAAAAGAGTTTTCTATTCTTCAGGGTCTTTCCCTATTTTAGCCCCAAGTCTCTAACACTAAGAAAAATCAGCCTTCCTTTGAGGCATATTGTTTTCCTTTTCTTAACTTATTTTCTTCATCTTTAATTAATGATGTCTTCAGTTGCCTTATTTGGAAAGAGATTTTTGTTCCACAAATGAGAATCATTGGTATATAAGCCTTTTGGAAATGGTATGGTTTGGGGAAGAATAGCACATTTATTTCTTCAAAGCCTACGTTTTTCTTAATCTTTGTTATTTCATGTGAAGGGGTGATTGTTCCATCAATTTGCTGCGAGTTTGGAAGACCGTATTCCAGGAAGATATTTAAAGCCTCACATATTTTGTCTTCATTCTTTGGGTGATAGTCTGTCTGAAATGCAGCTCCCACTACAAGTGGTAAATCGATTGTGAGCTTACGAAGCTCTGGAGGGAGGAGGAGATGGTTTCCATAGCCCTGATAGGCTGTCAGGACAGAAGCAAAGGGATCGCATATCTTGATGTCTTCCCTTGCTTTTGGACCAAGAAAATGCTCCTTGGTTGAATCTCCCAGGCCCTGAATTTCACGGCAAAATGGGTGAAGCTGTTTGCTGTGACAGCGTACACATCAGAAGGGCAATTCCAGTTCAACAGAATCTCTGTAAGGAAAAGTGAACTTCATATTTTTAAAATCTTTCCCACATTCTTACCTGTCATGAAAAATTCCTTTAGATAGAACATCTAACTTCTGAGTGATCCAAAGAGACTTGAACAGATGCATTAACATGTTTCATTCTGAATGCCCAAATGCCCTAATTTAAAACCACAAAATTAGGCACTTCATAATTAGCCAATGATCTCCTAAACTGGGCCATTTGTATGAAAACCTGTTGTTATATATAATGTACAACTAAACTCAAACTCCTTCTGCTCCTTTAAAAATATCGTCTAGGATTATTTTTTTTTTACATAGTTAGATTGTTAGTTTATATAATTAAGATCACAAGACATTTAAAGAGAGCTTGGATGGATTTTGAATGCAGTGTGTGTACTAAAGGGCATTTCTAAATGTTACATGTCGGAGTAATGTTTTTAAGATTCATTTTCCCAAAATAAAAATTTAGGCTTAAATCATCCTCCTTTAATTGGGTCTATCTAGAGAGAAGCAACTCAGTAGTGCTGATGGTAAAGCTGGAAGACAGGCAATTTGGTTGAATCTTGCCACTGCTGCTCATTAGCTGGATGATTCTGGAGGATATTATAAATCTTCCCATAGCCTTGGTTTCCTTAATTACAAGATGTGATTAATGAATGATGCTTATTCCACATGATTGTTGACAAGTTCAATTAAATAATTCAAGTTAGAAACTTAGCACGCTATCTGGCCAAGGTAAATATTAATAATAAAAGTGAAAGTGCAAGTCGCTCACTCATGTCCAACTCTTTGCGACCCCATGGACCATACAGTCCATGGAATTCTCCAGGCCAGAATACTGGAGTGGGTAGCCTTTCTCTTCTCCAGGGGAGTTTCCCAACCCAGGGATCGAATCTAGGTCTCCCACATTGCAGGTGGATTCTTTTCCAGATGAGCCACAAGGGAAGCCCAAGAATACTGGAGTGGGTAGCCCATCCCTTATTCAACAGATCTTCTCAACCCAGGAACTCAACCCAGGAATCTCCTGCACTGCAGGCGGATTCTTTACCATCTGAGCTATCAGAGAAGCCCAATTGTACATTACTATTGTATAATTATTTTACTTCACATATTTATATGTAACAACAAACTTATACAAAAAGTTAAAAGTAAGCCAAAATGAATCATGAAAGTCTATCCAGTTTGCCTTTATACAGCCAAAACAAAATCTACGTGAAAATAAAAATAGGTCAAAGATGTGTATTGTTTATGTGTGTGTGTGAGAAAAGTTTCCTACCAAATTAGACTCTGGTGAAGGAAGCTTTGTATTGTCAGTTTGCTATAAATACCCATGTAACAAACAGACACTTTACAGTTATATGTGCAAAATATATGCCTGGCATTAAGATTGTGATTTGAAGTGTACAGAAAACTAGGATTCCAATAGAAATCTTCATGATAACCCCATTTCTGCTCCTTGCCTCCATATGCACAGACAAATTATATTTGGGCTCTCATTATATGGCCATACACACCGAACTCTGTAACATAGTTTTGACCAAAATTATCAGGTATTACAAAGGAGCTACAATTCAGAAGATGCTGTTTTAACTAGCATTCTGTATCATTGCATGTATTCTCAGGCTAAAGGACATAAGCATATATGTGTATGGATTTATGCAGCTCTTCCTTTGCCAAGTGAATCAACAGTTGAGCCAGAGAAGGAATAACCTACCCACTCCAGTATTCTTGGGCTTCTCTTGTGGTTCAGCTGGTACAGAATCTGCCTGCAATGCGGGAGACCTTGGTTCCATCTGTGAGTTGGGAAGATCCCAGGGAGAAGGGAACAGCTACCCACTCCAGTATTCTGGCCAGGAGAATTCCATGGACTTTGTAGTCCTTGGGGTCACAAAGAGTCAGACATGACTGAGTGACTTTCATTTTCACTTTTTCCTCTCTGGATGTTCATTAGAACAGGTATTGATGAGGCTAGATGGGACCAGGATAACAGCTTTTCAAAAAATTTACCCCTGGAAAAAAAAGTGGCAGTGAATAAAAGCATTAATTCAAAGGCTACAGTAAAGTCTCATAGGATCCAGTTTCATGAAGTCTGACTGTCTTGCCCCCTCTTTCTCTGGGTTTGTACTGTTGTTCACCTGTGTTGTACATTGGCTCTTTTCTTATCACTGCACACTGACTTTTCTCCAAGGCTCTTAGATCCAGCTCTTCATCATTTTGGGTTTCATGAAGCTCTGAGTCGTTTATGGCACTGATTCTGACCCCAAACCTTTATCAAATGTCAGAGTTTCACCCTACGTTGTTATTCTGCTTCTCTCAGGTAAAATTCTTAAGACGGAATGTTTAATTGGTGGCTGGTCAGTGAGCAGATTGAGTCTTCCTGAGTCTCTTGTCCATTCCTGGCCTAATCAGCAGGGGCTGGTAGAGATCCTGTGAAGATGTGCCCTTCAAGGCTATTATCTGTGGCCAGTTAAACAAGAAGGGTAAGTTGACTATGCCTGACAAATTGACTCAGTATCTTGATTTCACTCTAATCTTCTATTAAGCTGAACATTTCAAATCTCAATAATTCTGGATAACAGATAAGTTCACTGTATATATATTTCAGTGTTCTCATTGCTTATTTCAGTTGGCATGGGTTTAAATTGAAGTGTATATCATTCAGCACGATGCCATTCCATTTTGATCCTTTAATAACCATTGCTTGAAGATACCTATGATGATGATAATGATGAGATTGCTAAGCCTGAGGAGGAATAGGCCCATCTTGTATGTCACATTCACAAGTAAAATAGAAAAAAATGTCCTCAGATGCCACTAATATTATATGTATTACGACTGGTAACCCACAGATGACTATGATAAGATTGAGAAGCCCTGCAGTGCAGGAGACCCCAGTTTGATCCCTGAGTCAGGAAGATAACCTGGAGAAGGAATGGTAACCCACTCCAATGTTCTTGCCTGGAGAATCCCATGGACAGAGGAAGCTGGCAGGCTACAGTCCATGGGGTTGCAAAGAGTTAGACATGACCGAACGACTAACGGTTTCACTTTCACTTTGTATCGAAACTTTTTTATTCCTGAGATAATGTTGTGTTTTCTTTTCCTATCTGCATAATAGAACTGTAGATGATAAGAAATTATAATGATCACTTGGTTGAAAATTTGCAAAAAAGAAAACTTGAATCTACTTCAGTAGATGTAGATATAAGTCAATAAACCCAATAAAAAAGTATCACAAGGGAACAGAGAGCTGTACTGTCTTCTGAAAATTGTTAACATGACCTTTAAAATATTTCTTAGAAAATCCTGAAAACACAGGTGACAGTAAATTGAACACAGGATTTATTTGTAAAGCATATTGTGGACTTTATTAAATTAATAATACTATTTATGACTATTTCAGTTTTGGAAATACAGAGGGTAGAGTAGTCAGCAGAGAGTTTTCATTAGGTCATTTTCTTTAAAGCTCAAAATAAAGTCTGTAGATTTGCTCTCTGTCGGGTGTGTAGGAAGTATAAGAAGTGACAACTGAAGATCAGAGAACTGAAGATCACTGAGCTGAGATGGACTGTAAGGGGAAGATGGCTTCCTGAGGGGCGAGGGCTATTAGTGCTACCAAAGCGGCGCCCCTTGACTTTGCCCACACTCTACCATTATATTTTATTCGTGAGAGGACAGGGAGCCAACTGGAAAAAGAATGTGCAGAGAAAAGTTCTTTGACTTCTTCAGTGGATGGGAGATGGATGGAAATTGTTTATTGAACTTAACATAGAAGCCAAAATTGGGATGTCACATAGACTTGTCATTCTCAGGCTGAATATTCCTTGATCATTCTAATTGGATAAAAGACTTAAAATTCAAAATGGCAGAATTGTGTCAGATTTGCAAAGAATGTAAGTATTTTTAAAACTTTTACTGGAAAATGTTACTGAGCCGTTAACTTTAACTGAGGTACAAAGACATAGCAGTATGTATTGAATATTTGATATTAAATCATCACATATGAAATCAGTCCAAAGCTATATAGTCATTTGTGGGCAGAGATTGTCAGGGGTGCTTATCACCAGGAAAAGGAACAGTGCAGAGAGAAAAATGTTGAAAAATGCTAAGTATGTGCCCATCTGTGTACCCACTAGCAAAAATGCATCTAAGCCAACAACTATTCCTTAAAGCTAAATGCTAAAGTAGCCTAATAATTTAGTTTTCAATGAAAAGAAATAAAATAGTTACTAATGTTAATATACTAATTATACGTTCATGTGTTGACTGTGACAAACAAGTAGTTTGGGCTGACAGTATCCACTGTTGAAGAAACCATGGAACACTTCTGAAATTTCTGATTCTTCAAGAAGTTTCCCATGTGCAAATGATATTTTTTCACTCAGCCTGAATTTTTCCCCTATCACACCTCCCCTTACCTGTACACACATACACAATTCCTTTTGTATTATCATTTCTACCACAGTACTGTGTCTTCTCTATCTCCCCTGGCCATACCAATAAAAAATTTGCATATTATAGATCTACCACTTTGTTCTATATGTGGACATTAGCTTATGCATAATAAATGTAAATGTAGCTATTTGTAATATTAAACTGGAAATAAACTTGTTATGGAATAGAACACCTAAGGGGGAAAATCATTCAATACCATATTGTTCGGTGTCATGCAACTGAGAGGAATGAGAGGAAAAAATGTGACAGGAAGTCAGCCAGATGAAGGGGAACAACCTTTCAGAAAATTAGTAATGGAACCTGAGAAAACTTCTCTGAGGATTTGGGCTAATGTGTATATGATAGTCACATAGTACCAAGGACTACTGTTTTAGGTTCTTTATATGAAGGTGAAGTGAAAAGAGAGGGCTTCCCTGGTGACTCAGGTGGTAAGGAATCTACATGCAATGTGGGAGACCCAGGTTCGATACTGTTTTAGGTTCCTTATATATTACTCATTAAATTCTAAACCCTATGCAGTAGTTGTGAGTGTTACCGCATTCTTCAGATAAAAACATGGAGCCAGACAGAGGTCAAGGAACTTGCTCAAGGTCACTGGCTAGGAAGAAGCAGAGATGAGATATGAACGGAGTCACTTTGCTTCAGGGTTTATGCTATTAACTACTAGAGTAAACAGCCCCTAGTCCTTATCTCTATAATGAGCAGAGAATCTAGACGATTCTGAGAAGCAATTCTATTAAAATTCAGCAAATGCTTTTTAAGCACCTACTATGCATAAATATTAGATACCTTAGGGAAATAAACAAAAAGTTAGGCCACTACCCTAAAGGGAATTAACATGACTAGGACCACCACTTTGATATGAGGTAGAATGTGAAATAAACTTTTGTTAAAAAAGGAAGACATTAATAGTCTTCTATTCAACATACATTGAATAGTATGGGAGTTGTTGAAAAAGAACAATTAATTTTTTAGCTACTAGAGGTTAAGGAATGTGGGTAGAGAGGAAAGGATATGCTATAAACCTCATGAAGGGGACATTTAGAAGGTGAATTGAATGTAGCTATGGGAAGGTTGAAATATTCAGGGAAGAAAAACACAGAAAAGTTGGGTTGGATACGGGGAGCAGAAAGTAGTTTGTTAGTCTGTGTTGTCTTCATGAAGAGAAGTGGACAGTGAAGCAGGAAAGTTTGGATTAGGGTCAGGCCATGAAGAATCTTGAATGTCTTATTAGAGTATTTAGATTTTATCTGGTTGGAAACTATGAAAAAATTTTCAGCTATGTTTTGGGAAGATTAATCCATTATTGAGACTGGCATGGCTACTTAAAATGTTGATATCTAGGATCAATAAAGTTGTTCATCTGTGTTCAGTTCCATGGAAGAAACAGTTATCTAGAACTTCCTAGGAATATGGTGTTGTGGTGGGTTTGTGGAATATAGAAATAAGAAGATATTATTGTTGACTTTGAGGGGCCTTTTACAGGATGTGCAAAGTTCTGTGAGGGCCAAGAGGAATGGTATGTTAATTCTGATGGGGGCACAGTGAAGGTTTGTGCAGGATTCACTTGTGGCTAGCCTCTTCTGATTGTCTTAGCCAATGCAAGCTCAGTCACACTTGTCAGACTGTACAGTTGACTTCCAGCTTGGACCAAATGACATGGCCTCACTGAGGGACAATTTGGAAGAATTACTGGATGTGAACAAAAATCAGTAGTGATGTCCATTTCTTCACATAGAGGGTACATCTCATTATTGGTCCCAGGATGTATTTCTAGGATAAATATTGATTATGACTATCAAAAGAACAATCAGTGATTTAACATCTATTTAATCCAGGCAGAATGGATTTAGGTTTCTAACAGTAAAATCCACAATTCCCAATGGCTGTATTATTCTACAAAGCAGAAGTCATGGAAGAACCTAGCAAAGTGGAAAATCCTGACAAGGTGGAAAAACCAAGAAAGTTACTGGGCTCAGATGAGCCATCTCTGAACACTTACGGAATTATCTTCTCACGTACAAGCCTTGAATGCTTTTTAAAACTTCATATTGCTTTATCTTATAAAGTATCTACTTGTATTTACTTTTTCTAATACTCTGTATCCACTTTGTATTCCCCAGATCAAAACAGGAAATTCTTTGGAACCATTTTGATTTCATTATCAAATATCTTTATTGCTTATAAAGAGTATAAGTAATTCAAGTCATTGTAAATTGTCTAAGTTAAAGAATCTTCATGATACATTTAAATAACAGTGCATGGAAGCATTTAATTAAGAAGACATCAGAGTGATGCATCTATAAGCATTTAGATACAAAAGTCACAAAGGATCAATTTGTGTAAGAAGCATCTTTTATGTGTAGAGCCTGTGACAGGGAAGGCTAGTCATCATAATCACTTGGAGGTGGTTCATAACTTAGAAAATCACAATAAATATGAATTAATTTTACATTTAAAAAGGACAAAAGCAAACATTCTTATTTTCATAACTCAAATAATACCAAATAAAGCTGGACAAATATAGCGTGGCTAGTAGGGATGGATTTAAACAGATTATAAAACAAGAAAGTACACCTAAAGAAAACATCCAGTCTGTGTGGGTTAAGAGGATAGGGAAAGATATCCTCAGGTCAGGAAACATGGCAAATCAAAGTACAAGACAGAAGGTAGAAATCAGTCCAGCATCAGAGGGAGGCAGTGGGGAGACTGTTTAACTAGGCTAGGCAAAGCATTTAGACAAGATACCTTAAGGTATTGGGAGCCATTGTAAGTTCTTAAAAAGGAGAAAGTCATGTTTAAAATTTAATTTATGGAATATTAAACAGATGTTTTTAGAATATATTGATGAGAGAGAAGTCCCAGAGCCTGGGAGAACAGACCAAAGACTGTGCCATGAAACCTTGTTGACCTGGGCCAGGATGTTGAATGAGAAGATGGAGTGAACTTGAGTGTCATCCCAAAGTCATGGGACTTGGTGATAAACTGGCTATGAAGGCACAAGGATGCAAGTATTCAAGGATGACCAAATCATGCCTCAGGGTTTCTACTTTTGTGTCTGGGACAATACACGGCCATTAACAAAACTAAGGATGCTGGCTGGAGATCCTGTAGAGAGGGAAGAGTGTTTAAAGTTTATATTTAGATGTATGGAGTTAGAGTTGCTGACAGATTATCCAAATTTAAAATAAGAGACTGTAGTAGTACAGGAGAGCAGTAGGTTTGAAAGTCAATGATATGGATGTGGTCATGAAAAGGACTCTTCATGGGGGTGATTCTGGAAGAAGCCTCAACCAAAGCTTGAGGGCACATGCAAAACTGGGGTCCACATAGAGAGCCAGAGGAGATGGGATCAGATAGGTGAAGAGATAAGTATGATGAGATGTTTTCTCAAAAATTCTAGTCATTTGATAGAATCATCTATCTTCTGAGTGCTCAAGACCCAGAACATTCTGAATACAGTCAATAGTCCAAACTGCTACTTCTTCTTTCAATGCAGACCCCTCCTGATTCTCATTTTTCTACATATTCATCTCTGTTCTGGCCCCTTCTCTTTTATGAATATTACCCTGTTCCTGTCTCCTCACCACCACAAAACCCAGATGGTGTGAAGATCTAGATGGTGAAGTCCATTGTGAGAAGTTCTAGCAACTGTACTTTCCTTCATGTGTCTAACCCCCACCTTTCTTTTCTTCCTCCCCTTTTATTTCTTCTTCTGTCCTTCTATGTTTCTCTCTATATTGTCTCATATTTTCCCACTTGTCCTAAACCCTCAGTCCTTTATGCTAATCTTCTTAACCCTTCTCATCTTTCTACAGTAGAGTGACTAAAATTCATTATCAGTTACTTCCTGTTTAGAGCAAATCTGTTATATACTTTTACCAAATCATATTTCTCTCCTTGGAAGCATCTGCTGCAGGTGAAAAGTTTTTAGTATGATTGTCTTAATACCATGGCTTCTTCCATTTGCTCCTGAGTTATCTGGGAGCAGTGAACGCATAGGCTTATAATATGTTCCTCACATCTGACACAGTGACTGGCCTATAAATATTTACCAGAAGAAAAGTATGAAGAACCTGAGAGTTGTCACAATGGGATTAGAGACCTTTGCCATGTGTCTCAACTTCCTCTCGAATTCCCATAAGACCCAGGAGCAGATCAGGCAAGTTGAAGGCGAGGAGAGCCCCAGGTATTTTATAGCTAAGTTAAAAATTCAAATCAAGGCCTAGTAGTAAACATGAATTATATCAACTTTAGAAAAGAAAACCAACAGCTTGGCAAGGATATCTTGTAGAGTTGAACCAATTATCTGTACAGGATCCACTGGTCTGTTGATAGGGGTGTGGAATGAGCACAACAGCTATTGACACTTATCATAATATATGAGAAGATGATTGTTTAAAACAGCAATGAATAGGCTTAGGTCAGGCAAACTTTAATGTTCTAATAAAGAAGTGGTTTTTTACTGCACTTAATAACAAATAACCTTTTCAGGATTTTCTAGTTGCCATAAAATCTATTAAAATTATTATTTGGTGTCAGTGCATGACACTATTTTGATATATGACAAAATCTTAGCAAATAAAGTTTTGAAAACTTGATTATTTAGAGAGGAAGAAAACACAGATACACCTTTAACAACCATGCAGACAATGTAAACCCAGAGGAAGAGAGGAAATAATTTCCCTGGTATCAAGAAGATCTACTAGAACTCATGGGATAAAATTGAGAAAAGGGACATTAAACCAACAATCCTGAAAAAAAAAAAAAAAAAAAACCCTCTTCTTACTGAATATGTTCAAGCTGTGACTTAAGCTTCAGGGAAACTGATAACCATGTCTTTCTTGGACAAGGTGTTAGAAAGCATATTATAAGAAATATCCTGCTTTGCTGCATTTTATGATCTAGCCAGACAATTTAGGATGTACAAAATTTATTTCAGTGTTTCTTATATTGTGATATGCTTGTCATCACCTGGTACTGCCATTGAAATTTCTAACATCTGCTTACAACTATGTCACTAGCTACCACATACCATGGTGACAATTAAAACATTGTAAATTTATTCTCAAAAGAAATGGGCTCACATAATCAAGAGACTAATAATATTATAATAATGTAATTTTTAATGCCTCGGAGACACAGGCCATTCATCCTGTAATGCTGGGCTCAGTTTTTTTATGAAGGAATTAAATATATTAAACAGGAGCAAAGAAAGGAAATACATCAGTTGATTGTGTGCTTAATTAACCCCACGGAAAACACAGGTACAACTGCAGAGAAGTGTAGCCAAGAAGATAACAGACAGAAGACCTGAATCCAGGTTTGATCCAGGCAGCTATCGATCTGGGCCTATCAACTTGGGTCATTATCAAGTTGCATTTCACTGGTCAAAGCATTGATCCTATTGGTTCCTATTTTCTCATCTGAAAAGGGGATGGTACAAGCTTCTGTAGTTTTATAAAATGCATGAGAAGGCCCTCTGGAGAGTCTAAAGGACTGTACCCATGTAAGAGATAAGTAGGAGCATGATCTCAAAAGCTTTTATATTTAACTATGTATTGTGCTTTTTAAATTTTTTGTGCTTACATTTAAATCTGGATGTGTCTCTGATGCTCTGGGAATTCACAACACTTCAAGCCATATAATGCAGCCACACTGTGAACACTTAATTAACTTATAGTAGGTGCTAATTCTTAAGAACTTTAAAACATGTTTTATTGTGAATAAACCATAATTCAATTAGAATCTACTCACATATAAATGAGATTTACCTATAGCTTAGAAAGATCCACTTTAAATAAGATCTGAATAAAACATCTGGAAACTTTATTTCCAGGTTTCTATGGTGAGTGACTGATAAATGTGAGATAATATTTCAAAATTGGAAAAGCATCCTTTGTCACCAATAGACAAGTTAGTAAGTTATTCCATGAACTTGAATTAAAAAACAATAGTTAATTCATCCATCCATTCATATATTCTTTCATCCATTGAATCTCTGCTCATAAATGGTAAATGGGTCTATGAGAGCTGCTGATGCTGGTGGTACAAGAAGGATGCACTCAGTCAGCATGGCCCAGCGCAGATGAACAAGGCACGTGTGGCTGGTGTCCTAATTGGCCAATGCCTCTATATCACTTCTGAATGCAGGAATGAAAAGGCAAGGCTCTGGCCCCAGGGAGTGTTCTATCTCATTGAAAGGCAGTATGATCAATCCTATATTGAAGTAATTCACAGTATCCTCAAGAAGAGCAGAGAATAAGACATGTAGCACTGCCCTGGGGAAGTTAAAGAAGACTTCAAACGAAAGGTCATAGTGAACAAGAAGGAAAAATGGAGGAGCCCAGGCAGAAATGGAGAGCATATTCCAGACAGAGGAAAAAGTTTTCAGAGCAGAGACGTGTGGGCTAATGCGAAGTGTTGCAACAAAACAAGTGTCCATTGTTGGCTGAGAAGAAAACTCTTGGAGTAGAGTGCAGGAGGTAAGACTGAAAAGGAAGAAAAGTCAAGTGTGAATCATAAGATTTATGACAAAGATTAAGAAGAACCATGGAAGAATTTTAATGACACGATCACATTTGTGGTGAGTTTAGGCAAGGATGCTGTGTGTAAGAAATGTGGACGGTTTCCTAGGGAGCTTTCTAAAGTTTGGACATGATAAAGCACTCAAGTGCAGTATACTAAAGAAAATTGCAAATAAGAAATATTCAAGTGTATGGTTCTTTAAATGTTATTAGTGGTGGTGGTTTAGTCACTAAGTCATGTCCAACTTTTGTGACCCCATGGACTATATGGCCCACCAGTCTTCTCTGTCCATGGAAATTTCCAGACAAGAATATTGGAGTGGGCTGCCATTTCCTTCTCTAGGTCTTCCTGACCCAAGGATCAAACCCAGAATCTCCTGCATTGCAGGCACATTCTTTACCAATTGAGCCACCATTAGGTGGACACAAAATGGACTGAAAGTTTTCTAGAAAGATATGTTAACTCCACTACACTAAAAATAAAGGAATTTGACCCCCATAACTTCTAAAAGTGTTTCCATGAAGACCATGTGAATGTAAACAATTATCCAAAGAAATTGAGATGAAAGAATCCCTACAGTAAATAAAGAACTTTCATTCCCAAAATAATCCAGATTCTCTGTTATTCTGAGCCTCAAAAATTGCTTGATCTCAGTTGGTTTCGTGTAGACTTATCCGAAACTGATGTTTCTAACAGCAGTTTCTATGGAACTCAGTAAAACTGTGCCAGAGATACAGGAGAGAAAAGGTAAAGAGAGAAAAAGGAACTGTGAACGAATTCTGTTTGCAATGTTGGCTTTTCTTCAGAGATGGCCATGGTCTTTTCCCTTTGCAAAATAGCATTTAAAAACAGAATCCTATATCTACAGATGATCTGAGGGAGTAGCCCAGCTGTGCTTTTCATATATGCACCTAACTTATTTCAATGGTTTTGTTTTATTTTTACAGCTGCAAAGTGTTAGCAATCCAAAAAGAGCTGCCAAGAGTACAATCAGATGAATTAGCTTAGGGCTGGTTTTCGTGGTATATTCAGGGATGTTCTAAATAAGTTCCCTGTGCAGTTTCTGAATACCCTGAGTGATCAGATCTGTTTCCCAAACAGAGATGGAATGGTTATTTCCCCATTTGCAGCTGCTTATTTGATTTTTAAAAAGACCCCTCGAAACATTTTCACATTCCCTTAAAAAACTGTTATATAGGCCTATATATGAGTGAGGTTGCTGTGTATAAACTAGAGACTGACAGTCAGTGAAATCCTCATGAAGGCCAGTCATAGAGCTGAACTGCAGGTGCACCTCAGTTTATGGATATGTTATAATAACCAGCCAATCATAAATTCAAATAATATTACATGCTGTTTTCCTCTGACTTCCACCATAATATTCAAGAAATATTCCTCTCCAAAGTGAAATAACCCAGGGGTCTGACAGGAATATTTTTGTTGAGAAACTGGTTAAAAGGCAATCCTGTTGTATCTGGAATATATAAACCTTGGAGAACTTATATGGCTTCCTGAACTTGGCAACAAGTCACCACCCTTTGGATCTCCTTTCTGCTATAGCTGCACTTCCTTTCAGCTGACCATAGAGATACATCTTTTTCCTGATCCTACACATGCAGTTCTTGGACACTAGGTCTTGTGAAAGTGCTTGTTTTGCCTGGTGACTTACAACAATTGGTCAAACCTGTGTGCGATTCACTAGTAGCGACACATTAAACATGTGACCTATTTTGGCTTCACATCTTACCAAGCTAGAGACATTGGCCCTCCTACTTTTCCTTCTTATCCATTCTGAAAGTGTAGAATACTATTTTTCTTAAAGCAGTGCTATTCTTTTTTCTGAGATATTTGGAGTTTTCTTTCAGTCAATCTTTTCTGCTGGTTATAGTCAATACCCTGTGGAGATCACTAGAAAGTCACAAGAGGACTAGTGTGACTTTGGGGGAAACATGACCAGTAAGTCAGATGTTCTTCTCAGCAATGATTCCATGTGTCTGTTAGGTTAGCCCTGGAACTTAGAAGAGAAGCCTCAGCTCAGGTGTTTTCTCTGACCTCAGATTGAGTTAGGTGCCCTGCTAGGTGGTTCCACAATGCTCTGTCTTTTCATATTGCTGGGAGTGATATGTCTAGACATTTGTCACATGTATTAGATTGTGAGCGCTTTTGAGAGCTGGGACAGTGCAATAGGGCATCATCAACCTAGCGCTGTCTTGTGTTCCTGCATCACCAAGGTTTTAGCAGTGTCTGACACATAATAGATGTTCAGTAATAAGTGTTTTGAATGAATTAATAACGAATACTATGGATAAACAATTATGCTACAGAAAATTTCTGAAATAGGAATTAGTGAGCCTAAATTCTAAACTAAACTTGCTATGTCTCTCTGGATGATTTATGAAGTCAAATCTGTTATTTCTACTAAAGGGTTTGGACCAAATTATCTCTAGTGTTTCCTTCCAGCTCTGAAATACTATGATTGTCGCAGGGTTATTTCAGACCTATGAGTCTATGATAAGATGTTAACCTAGTAAAATTGATTCTGGGTACTGTCACATTGTCAAATTTGGGGGCTTTCTTCTAAACAAGTAAAAATAAAGCAAAAATGATGTATGTGAAAGATCAGAAAATTTAGAAGTTGCCATGCTAGAAGAAGAAGTTATTCAAATAAAGAAACTGTGGATGGTTGGTAGGCTTGACTTGGATATTCAGAAGTCTACTATTGGTTAGAAGCTTCATTATGCATCTGTAACATACCATGTGAGTATGTGCTAAGTCGCTTCAGTTGTGTCTGACTTTTTATGATTCTATGAACTGTAGTCCGCCAGGTTCCTCTGTCCACGGGAATTCCCAGGCAAGAATACTGAAATGGGTTGCCATGGCCTCGTCCAAGAGATCTTCTTGACTCAGGGATTAAACCTGCATCTCTTGGCATTGGTTGCATTGGCTGGCAGGTTCTTTACTACTAGCGCCATCTGGGAAACCGCTAAAACATAGTATCAATAAATAAAGTATATTTATAATTTTGATCATTGGACTCAACCAAACTAAAGAAAGTGGGCTCAAAGTTTAGGTTTAAGTCAATTAGAACATTTTACTGCCTGCTAAATGAATGTAAAAAATAATTATTATTTAATAATAAAATATATTTGTGTGAAATTGATTTTATTAGCCTTACCTTTGGTAGTCCAGGCATCCAATATCATGCAGAATTCAGCATACCTTCTGGAGTAGCCTAATCCCCAAATACTCCTACAAGTGTGCTCTGAGTTTTGATAACACTATCATCTTAAACCCTTTTGTGTTAAAACTTTGAAGTTCCTTGTTAGAATGCTAATAAGTATCCTTATTCATTAATTCAACAAATAGCTGTTGAATACTTATCACGGGCTCACAATTGAGGACTAAACTATTTGCCTGGCATTGTGCTGGGAACTTAGGTCTCAAAAGTAAGTTAAAATAATATTGTGGTTCATTCTTAAATTTTAAAATACTGATGCATTAATACCTTAGGTCATCATCATCATCGCCCATTATTTCTTTCTAATAATTCAGGTTAGTTTTTCTCATCAAGCAGTTCTGGGAGGATGGAACTTGTGATGAATAAAGCCTTATTTAAAAAAAAAAAAAGGAAGGTATCTAGAACATGAAGGACCTTGGAAATACAGAGCAGAATAAGATTCTTATATATGTGGTTCCATAGACAACAGCTTTAAGAACTCTAGAAGAATCAAACAGAGGGAAAAACATACGGGCAGGGGGACTTGTATTTCCTTTGGATAGCCTTCAATACAGCTACAGCCTGAAGTATGTTTTGTTTTAAGAACTTAGATCAGCAATCCATTAAGTGACCTGAATGGTTGTGCCAATCAGTAAGTGGACAGACACTTCTTAACGACAACTGTATGGAAAAATCTAAACCTGGAGGAGAACATGTTGTCATTAAAACTGTAGATTTATCTAAAACTTTCATAATAGGAAATTATTATGTGTGAATTGGTTTCTTGGCAAGAAAACATGGGGTGGAGGAGGAGGAGGTGACCTGTATTTGTACAAATGGGTCAGTAAACCAACAAATCTATAGTTCAGAACTTGCCAGGAAAATGTAGACATATACCAAGGAGCTGACTTTATTTCTAAAATAAATGATGCTTTAGGAATCAGAAGGGATGTGGGGCAACACTTCAATCTGCTCTGATTGAAAATTGATTAGCACTTTGGGGGAAAATGTGTAACCAATTGAATTGCAAATTAAGGTAAATTAAAATAGGCTGCTAAGTTATTCACCACTGGGTGAGTACAGTGGACACTTATCGATCTGCACTCTATCTACCAATACGTATTCCTCTGGATTGCATGGTCAATAACTAAGGTTGTTGGTGGTCTGTACTGAAAGACATTCCTTAGGCTATAATATGTCATCAGATTAGAATTTGCTTCATGCTATGTTAGCCTTACTGCAGGACAGTAGCAAGATGTTGCATTTTCTTGATATTGAGCTATTAGCTCAGAGTATCAACATGTATTCCCAATTTATTAGTTTCTGAATTGAATTGAGTTTTCTTTTACTATGTATGTCCATGAATAGGTTACTCTATATCTACCTTCTGAGATTTAAATAAACATGATCAATTTTTAATATATATATCCATAATATCCCTCTCATATCTTATGAAAAGCTAGGGGATGAAAAGCATATATCTTCTGCCATTCAGAGGACAGAACAAATGGAAGTGTTGAGGAGTGAACATCTGAGGCCCTTTTGTCCTTTCCCAGTTCTGAGTGGTCTTCTGTCCTTAGTGTGACTCCATCTTTTCCTAGCTCTTCTCCCTCATTTTCTTCTCCCCACCCCCTGATGTGGCGGCAGTGCTGGTCTGTGTGAAAGGTCCCTTCCAGACAGAAGCAGAAAGCTGCATACGACTCAAGGTGAGAAAGTATAGGGGCATAGAGATAATAAGTACTGCCTGGAGCTCTCATGGACAACACATTACACCTGCGCACATACTCACTACATTTGTATAGAAGTTAGGAATGGAGGTGATTAAAATTGACCCTGCTGGGAGGGGTAGGAGAGTGTTCAAAGTTTGTTACTCATATACGTAGGGAGTTTTCATTTAAGAAATGTGAGAAATGTGTAAAACCATGTGAGAAGAGTGGAAAATAATCTGAGGAAGGAGAAGGAGGAGTTTGGAGTATCACCAAGTGGGAAAAAGACAGTTAGCAACCATTTTCAATGTTATGGTTTGGGAAACTGAGGTTCAGTAAATTGTTTAACTTTCCCAAGGTTATTCAACATAAAGAAGTATGAAGTTGAGATTCTAACTTAGAGTTGACTCCAAAGTTACATTTCTTTTTTATTGCACTATCTTGCCTTCCTAACTAAATGAAATCTAGGTAAGAAACCCATATTGGATAAGATGTAGTTGTGTATCTGTAAATATATGACATTTTTCAGTATTTCGAGACAGGATTCTCTCTCAGTGCAGAACATGGTTTCAAATTACAATCAAACCTCAGCTTAAAAGTTCCAGTGTGGGTGACCTAGAAATTAATGCCATGGAACCCAGAAGAGCTTTCTTTTCAACCCCAACCAGCCCTTTACATTTAGACCTTATTACCATCACCTTGTGGCTGTGAAGGAGAAACCCACAGTGGTGTGACGTGTGCATTTGATGTGTATCTCAATGGGCTTGACTGATCATGCCAAACCATTCACACTTGGATTTCCCTTGAGATCTACTGTATGCAGGTCACAGTCAGATGACCTGGGGGCATCTGTGGCCCTAGGATACACTTATATCCTCTGTGCAAAACTGATTGGTATCCAGCGTGTGACCTTGGCCCCATCACTCCACGTTCCAACCCAATTCTGTCTAGTATTTGTGCTTCAAGAGCCAGACATCCTAGCTGACAGAAATAACCTATTCTTGGCTTAGCCTGCTCTGGGGAGAGTCAATGGTGGGATCATTGCTTATAAAAATACACACATACACAAATAACTCAGACTTTATGTGCACTTGTGAATGACACTATTTTTACATGTAAATCAAATTATGATACATACACATAAATACCTGGGGGGCTTGTTATTATTTCTGGGGGATCCTGATGTACATGATGGGGGGAAATGAGGAAAATACACTGTCCATATCAAAATCCACCAGTTTACAAACCCTCATACCACACAAACTCCTAATCTCCTTCCAGAAATATTAGCAACAATGCTGTTAGCACTAATCACAGAACAATTGTTATGGGGCTAAATTAATCTTTATTGCTTAGTTTAAATTAATATAGCTCAAAGCCTGAAAAAGACCTTGCTGCAGACTGAAATACCTTGTTTTCAAACTTTCCTAGTACTGTTTGTGAAATATCTTGACTAGTATTTTTGCTTTTGTTCTTGTTTTAAACATCAAATATTCTAGCCACTGCTCCAGTTTCTGTGCTATATTGGTTTTCAACTTTTTTTTTTTTTTTTTTTTTACTTTCAAGATTTGGTAAGTCCCAATAAAATGGAAGAGAATGTGTTCATCCATCTTTGTTCTTCTTTAATAGAGATTTGTTTCAATCATGTTGCTATCTGAACTTGAAAATAACAGGCTCATAGGATTTTAGTCTGAAGTTCAAAAATGTGCAAACAGCATAAAGGAAATCTTAGAAAACCAGCCACGTTTGCCTAAGGCTTCCAAAACCCTTATAAAAATGTATTTCTAAAACACTATTAACATCCTTCTCCTACCTTCATGAAAGCAATCAAAATAAAGTCTGTTTCAGCTCACTGTGGCTCTCACCTACATTAACCAGATTAAAAAAGAAAAGGAGAGTCCATTTTTCTCACCTACATGTGTGCTAAGTTCAGGTCCAGAAACACAGAAGACCCTGGAATTTCCTTACCTTTGAGGTTGTTTTCCCCCCAAATATGTAACTCCTGACACAGTCTTTCTCTGATTCAATTTTATCCATGTCCTTTTATTTGCCACAAACCTTTTGAGGAAAATGATGTGCTTACCATAAAACAATATTCTCTGCCCACCACAGTTGATGGGAACTGGTGTTGAAATCAAGAGCTTTTCAAACTTTCTTAATTTAGTAGTTGGGAATTCCCAGTGATAGGCTGAGTAGAAAGAAGATCAAATGGTTGGGAACACAAAAGTGGGTCTGCTTAGTTTCTGAAGCCAAGAACACTTCCAAAGCAGGCTTTAGTAGGCAGCGTGGAGAGGCAGCTGCTGCTCAGCTGAGGGGACTGCTGGTTGCTACATGTTTTTATTATCTTAAAATCCTCGCACCTGCCAGAAACACCTCCCTTTGGAACAAGTTCAGCTCTTTCTTGGCCCTCTCCCTCCTGGAAGCAAACACAGAAACAGGGAAGTATACAAAGTATAGGCAAGGGAATTTGCACATGTTCAAAAATATGGAAAGAGCCATTGCCCTTTCAATGTAGCTTTCATGGAACTCTCCTGAGTCATCCCAGTTGCCATTTGGACATTCTTCAAAGCAGCATGAACACTCCTAGGACAGCACATTATGCTTGCAAAAATGGTTGTCAGAATAAGAGAATTCTCTTCAGTATGATGATTGATACATATATCACACATACACATACATACACATATGTATATATGAAGATTATCACATACACATATACATGTAAAATTTTTTTCTAAATCTAAAATAACATGTCTGTTCTAAACATTTAGAAAAATATAGGAGCGTGATCCCATAAAATTATAATGGGCTTTCCTGGGTCATGAGGACTCCTTATTTATTACTATCATCATTATTATTAATTATATATCATTATTATCATCAATATTATTAACAGCACCAAGCATGGAGCATGAAGCATGGCATCCATGTTTTTCAAGTCACCTCATGAGTCATAAGGACATACTGCTATAGATCATTACACTTTGATCTGAATCAACTCATTCAGCCCTTGGGGATGAAAACATACATGTTCACTTAACTATGTGTATCACAGGGTATTATTCCCCAGCCCCTGTGAAGCCAACCACATACTTCTTTCCCACAGCAGCAGGCAAAGGGTACTTGTGGAAGGAGCTCCTACAGGAACGAGAGTGGGGGCCCCAGCCAGGATACCTTGCTAGAGGAATCCTAAGGAACTTTGTGCTAGCTGTGTGCGTGAAGCGAAGCTGCTCAGACTCTGGCAACAAAGTCAGGGTACCCTCGAGGGTCCTTTTCTTTCCCCAGTACAGTCTGCTGATTTCCTGTGATGCTCCCATCAGATGAAGCCACTCTATGACAAGTCTGTGGTGGTGTCAGATTCTCCATGACTACAGTGCTATTCCATGGCATGCAGCTTTTATTGAGGGCAAATTCACTTAATCCCATCTTACAGGAAATGGAAGAAATGTTTTAAATATGATTTTTAAAAGTCTAGAGTATCAATGAATTTTTCACTGGGGGTTTTATGCACAGAAAATAAATTTGTGTGCTACCAAATAGCATAACCAAAATCAAAGTCAGTTGTAACTAAAGAGACTCTTGGAGAAGGAAATGGCAACCCACTCCAGTATTCTTGCCTGGAAAATCCCATGGATGGAGGAGCCTGGTGGGATACAGTCCATAGGGTCACAAAGAGTTGACACGACTAAGAGACTAACACAAAGAGATGAAGATGGAGATTATAAACATTTATAGTACTGATTTGTATAAGCTGCCTCTCCACCCCAGGTCTTAACGTAACCCTAACCCTAACTCTTCATAACTAAGAAAATGAAAGGGATTCCAGGGATGTGAAAGTAGGTCTTTCTTCACTGTGAGTGAGTGAGTGAAGTCGCTCAGTCGTGTCCGACTCTTTGCGACCCCATGGACTGTAGCCTACAAGGATCCTCAGTCCATGGGATTTTCCAGGCAAGAATACTGGAGTGGGTTGCCATTTCCTTCTCGAGGAGATCTTCCTGACCCAGGGATCAAATCCGGGTCTCCCACATTGTAGGCAGATGCTTTACCCTCTGAGCTACCAAGGAAGCCCTTCTTTTTTTTTTTAATTTTTTCAGTGGGTTTTGTTATACATTGTTATGAATCAGCCATAGAGTTACACGTATTCCCCATCTTGATCCCCCCTCCCCTCTCCCTCTCCACCCGATCCCTCTGGGTCTTCCCAGTGCACCAGGCCCGAGCACTTGTCTCATGCATCCCACCTGGGCTGGTGATCTGTTTCACCATAGATAGTATACATGCTGTTCTTTCGAAACATCCCACCCTCACCTTCTCCCACAGAGTTCAAAAGTCTGTTCTGTACTTCTGTGTCTCTTTTTCTGTTTTGCATATAGGGTTGTCATTACCATCTTTCTAAATTCCATATATATGTGTTAGTATGCTGTAATGTTCTTTATCTTTCTGGCTTACTTCACTCTGTATAATGGGCTCCAGTTTCATCCATCTCATTAGAACTGGTTCAAATGAATTCTTCTTAACGGCTGAGTAATATTCCATGGTGTATATGTACCAGAGCTTCCTTATCCATTCATCTGCTGATGGGCATCTAGGTTGCTTCCATGCCCTGGCTATTATAAACAGTGCTGCGATGAACATTGGGGTGCATGTGTCTCTTTCAGATCTGGTTAAGGAAGCCCTTCTTAAGTGTTATTCACCCTTGAGAGTCTCACTCTTTTTATTAAACTTGCCTAAAGTTGCCAATACGAGCCTGAAGTTGCACAGGTGATATGACAAAGGTCATTGAACTCTGGATTGCCCACTTGGTGTTCTTTCTTCCTTAAAGGACTCTCTGGGCAATCTAAGTTCTCATTAAGGAGACAGAAGAAACGTGTCACCATGCACATGCTGATTTGTTTAAGAGAATATAGAGCACATTGTTATGGTACATTATAAACCTTTCAAGAGACTTTTATATATCACGGGAAGCTAAAAATGAAAAAGAGTGAGCAAGTGAATGAAAAAACAAATTTTTGAGCCATGGTTTCCTCCTTCCAAGTTTTTCTTTTATAATGTTTATTTTTATTTATTTATTTGACTGTACCAGGTCTTAGTTACAGCACATGGGAGCTTTAGGTGCAGCATGTGGTATCTAGTTCCCCAGCCAGGGGTCAAATCCAGGCCCCCTGCATTGGGAGCATGGAGTCTTAGCCACTGGACCACCAGAGAAGTCCCTCCCTTCCAAGTTTTGAAGTTTTGAGCAAGGGGAAGAATGGCCAGTCATCTTTTCTGAGTTTGGTTTTGAATATTCAAGATGTAAAATAAAACAGAACTCAAATACTCTTCTAACACAGCAGGAGAGGTAGGGAAGGCAGAATTATCACAGAAGAGGGAACAAAAGAGAACTATAGCAGATACAGCGTTCTCTTTCACTTCTTTCCATTAAAAAATAAGTAACTCCATGCCATTTGCTCCTGATTTCAGTTCATTTTGTATGTAGATCTTGATAGAAAGAACCTCTTTTTTATAAGGTACAAAATATGTCCCCTAGTGTGAGAACCAAACTGCTATAGCAAAAGAATCTGGAAATACGCTCATGGAGAATTTCTGTGACTGAATTCATCTCCACTGTTGAGCTGATCCCACTGCTTAGTGGAACCCATCTAGCCATCCCTGCAGGGCCCATTCTCAGCTGCAATAGACAAGTGAGCATCATCTTCATCAGAGGTATAGAACAGTTCTTTTTTCAAACTCAAGTAACCCTCAAAGCTCATTTGCAAGATTTGTTACAGAGCTGAGCACTGCCTGTATTATCATCTCAGTCACTGTCTTGTGGCTAAGACACTGATATCCTGTAACCCCAAGAAGCTGACCCTTATGATTACAGTCCAAGTAGAAACTATGCAAAATGGGAGCTAAATTCTGTGTGAAAGACAATTTAAAAGTAAATATGGCATTATCATTTTGGAAAGTGCACATATGCTATAAAACAGATATGCATTATTCATAACATTATAATAAAAATTAGACTAGAACCATCATATATAAAAGGTTAAGCTATAATTTTTTATGAGAGCTAGAACAACTCTAGATATCTGTAAACTTCGCTCCTTGCATCTCTAGTTATATGGAGCTTTTTCTTTGATTGTGTTGATTCAAACTTATTTCTGTCTTAGGCTCCAGAGTGACCCATGTGCAATGAGCTGTGGGCTCTGATCCAGTCTCTTGTGCTCAGATGACCACACCTCATGAGCCGTGTTGGTGGGAGCTCAGAGAGGTCACCACTGCTTGGCCAGCCAGGAACATATTTACTCCTGTGCTTCCCTGCAGTCCCCAGCCTGTGCCATGCATGCCTCCATGGGCCATCCTTTGTTTATTTTGTTGGGAGCCAGTTTGTAGGGTCGGGGAATGGATGGACTGAATATACACATATTTGCACTGTGAATTTCAGAGGCAGGTAACTATGGCAAAAGGCCAGGTGAACCTACGGTAATGTATAAAGGCTGTTGTCCTGCCTTGCATAAAAGAGGTACAGCCTCTACAGGAGCTAAAGTTTAGGACTGAAGCAGTGAGTTAATGAAAAGAAGAGGTAAGGATGAAGTAAGAAAGTGTGTAGTCTGAACTCCACATACTGCATTTCATTCTTCTCTGCATCTTTCTGCTTCCAATATGCAGGGGTATGTGTTTGACTGATTTCTCTACCTCCCACCCCAGTGAAAGTCTAACATCTGGGGCTGTGTGTATGTGTGTGTGTGTGTGTGCACGTGTGTGCATGCATGCACTTGCATGTGAATGCTGTGATATTAACACCCGTTAAAAACTGCAGGAATCAAAGACCTTAACCAAGGCCAAAGATTCAGAGGCATAGTAAATAACTTAGAATTTGGTATAATGTCATCGAAGCCATATAAATAAACATGTTTCTGTGAAATAGGAATACACTGAGGTATAGATGAACTTATGTATTGCTAGAGGTCATTTAGATTGATACAACACTTTGAAAAGCAATTTGACCTTAGGTATCAAGAGCTATCAAAGCAACCAGTGCATACATTTTAACCTGGTAACCCTACTTGTGGGATTGTAGCCCAGGGAAAGAGAGTAAAAGAAAGAGAAAGCCATACACACAGAAATGTCCACCACAGTGCTGTGTACAATAGTGAAATACTGGAAACCATCTAAGTGCCCAACAGGAGAAGAAAGAATAGTGTGCAGTCATTCAGAAAGCCATTTCGCAGCTTGTTAATATGATGGTCATGAAGTCTACGTAACAACTCTAAAAATGCATAATATAAAATATTGAGGAAAAATACAAAACTGTATAAACTATGTAGTTGCAATTGTGTAAAAATGTAAATGTACATGAGCAGAGACAAAAATGGTAATGAACAACCATAAAACAGCTCCATAAATGATATGATAGTAGGTGGTTTCGTTCTTTTTATGGCTTATGGATTCCAATGTACTTTTTAACAAGAATGAGGGGGAAAATGTGAGCTTATGCTTATCATCAAGAAAAATGGCAAAAAATTATAGGGCAAGGCACCAAGCAATGCATGTATGTATGGATTCATGTGTGCATGCACTTATTTCAGATTCCTCAGGGGATGATGGCATTTTTAAATTTTAAGTTCCAAGCTGTGGTTGTTTAGAAAATAAAAATTTTGAGCATGAGAACTATGACAGTGAGATATTTTATGAGCACTAAATTCAAGTGAAATTACAAGGAGATAAGTTTGATTTTATTTCACAGTGGCAACCTGTTTCAATTTTATGCCCTTAGTCATAGAACTAATCTTTCAAAAGTTGCAGGTGAAATTACTTAAAAATTTGTCACACTTCAAATGACAGTTTTGGAGCTCTAAAGAACATAAATATTTTTACTTTATCACATAATTGCCTCTAACTACCAGTTAATTTAACTATATGGCTGTAAAATTGTTTTCTAAAGTGATGATGTCCCAGTGGGGTTGTATAAAACACCTTTCACCCACACCCACGCCTATCACCCTTACTTTTAGCTGGCCTATTACAGCCCTGCTAATAGCTCACATTTCCTGCCTGAAAGAGACATTTTAAAACTACTAATGTATTGTACCAGTGAATATTGAACTTGAAAGAGACAGCACCAGGGGGGTAAAAAGACCTTAAATCATGATTAGAAATGAAGCTGAAGTTTTATTAGAAGTGCAAACCAGGCTTCATTTGGCTATGTGTGAGACCAAAGCCTTTTTTCTATCTTATTCCCATCTTAAGAAGGGCATTTCACTATTGTTTGATAAGACAAAAGAATTGTAAAATTTGTGTAAATGAATAAATTGCATCTGACAGGCTTTCCCAAGCTTTTTATAAAAAGTGGATTAAATATAAAGATGTACTTCTTATTAGAGAAATACAGGGTCCAGGAGAAAACAATGCATTCCCCGTGTGCTATACAGTTCAGTTCAGGTCAGGTCAGTTCAGTTCAGTCGCTCAGTCGTGTCCGACTCTTTGCGACCCCATGAATCGCAGCACACCAGGCCTCCTTGTCCATCACCAACTCCCGGAGTCTACTCAAACTCATGTCCATCAGGTCGGTGATGCCATCCAGCCATCTCATCCTCTGTCGTCCCCTTCTCCTCCTGCCCCCAATCCCTCCCAGCATCAGGGTCTTTTCCAGTGAGTAAACTCTTCGAATGAGGCGGCCAAAGTATTGGAGTTTCAGCTTCAGCATCAGTCCTTCCAATGAACACCCAGGACTGATCTCCTTCAGGATGGACTGGTTGGATCTCCTTGAAGTCCAAGGGACTGTCAAGAGTCTTCTTCAACACCACAGTTCTACACTCTCAGAGATCTATTTTTGGAGGAAGGGTGACAGGATCAGGGTGACTCTGATCACAAATATGATCAAAGGAGAAAGATGAGAAGGAGACAGGCTATAGTCCAGCATGAAAATGAAAACAGACTTCTATATAGGCACCTTCTGTGTGCCAGGGCATATCTACGTGTTATCTCATTCAACCCTCTGTGACCACACCATGAGGTAACTACATATGTCTCGACAATATTGACAGAGAGCTGACAAACCTGAGGGTTGAATTATTTGACCTAGGTCACACAGCTACTGAGTGGTGGAGACAGGATTTGAACTCAGACTCTCCAGCTTAAGAGGGCATAAGGTTCTGTTTCTGCCTCCAAGGGTTTCTGCTTCCCCCAGTCCTGTAGAAGTTCTATAGTCAAATCCCACTGGCCTTCAAAGTCATATTCCCTGGGGATTCCCAGTCCCTTGGCCAGATCCCCAGGTTGGGAAGCCTGACTTGAGGCTCAAAACCTTCACAACAGTGGGAGAACTTCTTTGGTATATTTTTTCTTCAGTTTGTGGGTCACCCACCTGGCGAGTGTGAGATTTGATTTTAACGTCATTGCACCTCTCCTACCATCTCTTTGTGGCTTCTCCATTGTCTTGGTGGGTTCCAACATCCTGCTGTTGATGGCCATTCAGAAGCTAGTTGTGATTTTGGTGTACTCAAAGGCGAAGAGCGCACATCCTTCTACTCCACCATCATGGGCTTTTCCCCAGGAACCCATATTCATAACTATCATTCTCTCTAGCTTCCTTACATAGTCATGGGTAAAGAGTCAGAAGACTGCAGATATTTAGCCTGGAGGAGAACAAAAACAGGTATGAATGCAGGTTAGATGAGAAAATAAGTATAGTCCATCAGTACGTTTTTACAGAACAAATGGTTGGCACTCTGGGGAAAAAAGATGCTCTTTGGGGAGAAAAGGGTATAGCAATGGAAGAAAACAAACTGTGTCACAGGATAAATCTGCTTAGGGTTGACCATGGTCCTGCTAGACAGGAAATTGTGTTAATGATTTCAGCATTCAGTTTTCTTTCAGTGCCCAAGAAAGCAGCTTTATGTTTTCACTCTTTTTTCTATCCTGCTGCTCATTTTTAGCAAGACATGTGGCTGTGAAGCCAAACCCAAAGTGACACATAGATAATGAATGTTGGCGTTACATGAAGGCTGTGCAGCCCCCAAGGTCCTCTGCTCTATGTCACTGCTGTAGGTAACATCTTTGATAGTCTCAGGTAAAGGTTTTGTTTTGGTCGTGTAACTTCTGTGTATTTTCTCTAATAAGCACTCAGTGGGGAAGTGCTAAAACAAGGAGGTCTGTGTTCTCAGGAGGATTATGGCAAGCCTAGGATGAAACCACACTCAGCAGGGCTCAATCCAGGATAAATGATTCATAATTATACGTGAAGACAAGGTCTGAGTTGCATATTAGTTTTGCTCTGAAAATAGTTTTGCATCTCATAAGAAGGCAGTGTTTTCTGGACAGGAATTGAGGCTTCTGGGAAGATCCATTTGGGGTGTTAAATTCCTAATGTGTGTTCAGAGAATGGATACAGCCACCTTTTACTCGGTAACAAAGGCAGGTAGACTGGAGCCATTTCCCAAGGAGAACATTGAACTGGTTTGAATGCATAGCATGCTGGTTTATGCAGTCTTAGGTAGGTAAGCTTTGCTTGCAGGCCCCAGAGTGTCCTAATGCCACTTACCCCCAACTACATCTGTAATAGCCTCGCCCACCCCATAGTCAGGCTTCATCTTCTCATAACTGCTCTCCACTGTTAAACTCTCAACTCCCAAACCCTAAAGAACTTGATCCTTCAAAGCAAACTGATAAATTAATTCAATCTAACATGTTAATGGCACATAACATCCTAAAACACAACCTTTTCTGTGAAACATATTTACATTTAAATAACTTTCATTGTTTTAACCTGAAATAAAGTGAGTAATATGAGCTAAATGATCAATCCTTTCGAGACCCTTTGGCCAGTGGACAGTGGGGACAAGCTGGAGCTGTTTCATCCAGGGATTCTCAAAATTTACTCATCATCAAAATCACCTGGGAGGGGCTTATTAAAATCTGGGTTTGTGCCCCTCCCCAGAGTTTCTGATTCAGAAAGACTGGAGGGCTGGGATATTTGCATTTCTAGCCAATCCCCAAAGTTTCTACCTGGGGACCACACTTTAGAAGCCACTAGTTCTGATCTTGCAGTGCCTTTGGTTATTATCAAATCGCATGGTATAACAGGTGATGACTGCAATTTGGGTTAAACTATGGTAAAGAAGCTGAAGTATAGATGCTATCATGGTAGTCAGTGTAAATTATTTAGAAATGATCCACAGAACCATGCCTAGTAGGCTTTCAGGCACACAGATGACAAAATGGTTTCCAGGGGAGTGGCTGGTAGGATGCCCTGAACCCCTCAGCATCCACATGTTGAAATCAGTGCTTCCCTTCATTCACATAGTTGAGGGCTGAATGTACTTTGTGACAGTAAGGATAAAGGACCTTCATAGAAGCCAGAATTCTAGCAGAAATAGAAATGCCATATTTATTCTTCCTGATGGTGTTGGCACACACATTACACATTTTATTTTTAATTGGTATTCATTGTTACATGTTTAAAATTATTTATTGCACAAAACAACACCATTATAGATTTAATAGGAATCAAATTGAGAGAAATATGTCATCCCACAATCCTACCATACAAATCCCACCACACTTTCATTTTTATACTCCCTTCCAACTTTTTCATATGCACTCATAATTTTTCCTGGTAATTATAGTGTGGATAAGATTTTATTCTCTGCTTATTTCACTTACCATTATAACTATGTGTAATGAATAGACAAAATATTATTATGTGAAATAACCAAGAAGTCCTTATTGAAAATGTCAAATTTGTATGTGTGAGGCACTATGCCTGGCATTGTGCATATAATACAGCAATAAAAGTTTTCTTGGCTTTCCCTATATTTCTATTGTTATTGTCTTATAGACCATACTATAGAAGTATTAGGGCTTCCCAGCTGGCTCAGTGGGTAAAGAACCTGCCTGCAATGCAAGGGACTTGGGTTTGATTTTTGGGTTGGAAAGATCTCCTAGAGGAGGGCACGGCAACCCACTCCAGTACTCTTGCCTGGAGAATCCCATTTACAGAGGAGCCTGCCAGGCTGCAGTCCATTGGGTCACAAAGAGCTGGATACTGTTGAAGACACTGAGCATGATGCACACATAGTAGTGTAAGCCGTGAATAGCTTTCCAAAGATATTTGGGCATATAGAACTGAAGGAGAATAATTATTCAGAGTCCCTTTTCCTGGGTTGCTTTTCCCTGTTATGTAACCACTTTCCCCAAAAGGTGAGCCCTAGGGGACTATAGCAGGGCTTGGGTTATGAGCTTCTTTTCCCTGACAGTAGGACACAGAAGATGGAGAACAAAAGCTGGGTGTGATACCTTTGGGGCCCTCAAAGTCAAAATCAATGATGAAAATACAAAACCAAGGTATCAGTGCAAAAGCTGTCAGATGGTCACAACCTATCTTTGTCCCTTTCTGGCTATAGGACTCTTAGCATGTCAGTTCATTTATCTTGAGTCCTGTGTGCCTTGTCTTTAAAATGCTTGTAACAAAAATGCCTAACTTAAAAGACTCGTGATTAAATGAGATGATGTAAGGCATCTAGAAGAGAGCCTGGAGTGTAAAGCATTCTTAATTAGCAAATGCAATTATCTCTAGCTATAGCATTCTCATATGCTACGGGAGGTGTCAGGATGGTGCAGAGGAGCAGAATGGTAAAGAAGAAGGGGACCTAGGACAAATTTTATAATAACTTATTTTAAGATGTAAATATGGTCCGTTTTTTAAGGGACAGAAGGGAAATGTCTCTCTATGGGTGTGTCAGCCACACTCTGCTGGTACCCTTTCCGAAAGTACCCACCTCATTAAAGTGAAAACAACAATTTCAAGAACCTATAATTGTGACTTTACATTTCTTTAATTTGAGGTTAACGTTCTCTTAAACATGAACAGTATGACAAACACAAGTGTTCTGCTGTTAATTCTGAATCAGATATGTAGATAGGCTTTATGCTCAAATTTGATTTTTTGGGCGCTGCCTTCATTAAGTATAACTAGAATATGGCCCACATTAGCTTGCTAATGCTCGGCCACCTGCCAAGTGCAATGAAATCAGCCTGAATTCCAATCTTTATAATAGATGAACCAAGGAGTTACTATTGCCCTCATCAAGCAGAACTGATATTGTCATTAAAGTTTAGTAGCTCTACACTTCACAGACAGTGGGGTCTATTTGCTCTCTCTTTTGGCTAGGGAAATCACGTCAGGTTTACGTTTTCTTGTTGGTTTTGAATTTACTTCCTTGTTAAGGGCCAGTCAATACATTGGGGTCTATTAATATCTTCTCATCAAAGGAAAAGCCTTGGTTGTTAGACCTGGTAACTCTGCTATTAGAGTGGGGCCATTTATTTGTTACTCTGCAGTGAATGCAAGGTCAGCTTTATTGTTGGTGGTAAAAGGATTAAATATAAAGTCATGGACATGAAGAGAAGCACTAAATGAAACTTGGAATCCTGGTAAAGTCAATAGTTGCTTGTAACAGATACAAAACCATAGTTTTAGTCTGCATCCCTGAAGGAAGAATGAGCAAAAATATGCAAGGAAGTTCATCAGCTATCCAGAGAACTCTGCTGTTTGTTCCCTGGATCAAGTCACTTTATCTAGTGAGACCTCAGTGATCCCATCTGAAAAGAAAGTCTTCGAGATCATCTGTAAGTTCCTTTTACGTGCTGATCTTCTTCAGCTTTACAGGACATCATATTTTCAACGATTGTACTCTGCAAACTGAGTGTAACTTATAAAGCCAAGATTGAACCTCAATTCATTCACTCATTTATTTAGTATACAAGTACCAAGTTCATTGTCTACTATAGCATTCTACCAATGAAGTTACAGGGTTAGTCCTTGCCTGAAGCTCATGCTCATATCTAACAGAAAAAGGCATGAACATAAAGCTAGGATGCAGGTCAGAAAGTTATAAACACCACAGGCGAAGCACAGGATGCACTGAAAATTCAGAAAGGAGGGGAGCAGGAAAGCATCATGAAGGAGGTCCTCTGTCTATAGTTTGAAAAGTAGAGTGATTTAAGCATGCAGGGACTCGCTGTCCCATGTGAAGAGAAGTATAAAACATCTTTTATGATTCCAACATTTCTAAAAGTATAGGACATGATCACCAATCAGGCAACCATTCACAATATATTCAATTCAACCTACTAACTCTAAATTGTGCGCTAGTTCTATCTAGGATTTCAGTAAAATCTATGAGACATGCAAAATAATAATAGCTTTGCTTCTACCTTCAATAAATGTGATCTCCCTGGGGAGAAAAGAAAGAATAGTGCATAAAAAGAATAGCCAGGAGAAGAATATATTATAGAATCTGTATAACCTCCAAAAATAATGGCAAAAATAAGAATCAAAGAGTTCAAAGAGAAGGGAGGTTGGAGCGGGTTATAGTAATTAGACATGGCTTTTTAAGAGAGAGTGATCTTGCACAGTCTTAGAGCAGTAACTGATTTGAAGAGGAGGAGGTAGCACATTCCAGTAGATGAGAAAACTCATGGGTTCTTAACTAAACTTGCTATTTTCTAGAGATAAAGTAAGGAATTGGAAATGAAGGTCCTATCCATTTTGTTTGTCTCAGTCATCTCTAGAATTTGTGTGATCTATATCCAAACTGCTAGGATCAAAGGAATGAAAGAAAACATCATGGTTAGGGCACAATGGAGTTAATGCACAGTTAAAATACTGTTAAAAAGCTACAAATATGAGAGCTCATTCTCTTCAAGCATGATGGAGTGAGGTGGTAAACAAGCTGTTTCTCCCAAAAGCAACTATACAATTGAATGATAGCCTCAGCAACAATCATTCGGTGCTCTGGAAATCAACCAAAAGCACAGAACAAATTAAGAATTTGAGCTTCTCTCATAGCTCAGTTGGTAAAGAATCTGCCTGCAATGCAGGAGACCCTGGTTCGATTCCTGGGTCAGAAAGATCCCTTGGAGAAGGAAATGACAACCCACTCCAGTATTCTTGCCTAGAGAATCCAGTGGGCAGAGGAGCCTGGCGGGTTACAGTCCATGAGGTCACAAGAGTCAGACATGACTTAGCGACTAAACCACCAACCACCATTCTTGAGAAATACAGAATTTTGGCTAAAAACAGTATCTTTGGTATTCTTGTCAATTGCTTCTCCCACCTATTTCCCAGCTCTATTAGCTCATGAAAGGGGCAGCCCTGCTCCCATGCTGGAGAGTGCTCAGCTGTACTGGAGTGGTCAGCTTAGTAGTAAGCCACTCGGGAGATCTAGGGGCTTCATTAGCCCAAGGTTACAGTTCCAGGTGGGACAAGCAATGGACTAGATCGTCATAAAAGCCAGAAATTTGACAAGAAATTTTGCAAAGTGAGATAGGCACAGGAGAATTGATAAGCATTCTACGTGTCCCAAATTGACTGGACTGTGCAGATGTGCCGGAAAGATTGTGAAGGCTCAAGCCATTCAAACATCCCTGGTTGATAGAGCATTCAGACATTCTCAGAGGGGAAAAAACAGCATCTCGAAGGAAGGAAAATTCGGGACAAACTTGGGAATGGCCTGAAATTTGAAAGCTGTCCTAGCCTACACACAGACCCATTAGCAGGAGTAGAACTTTACTGGCTCAAAAGGTTTGAGCATAACTTCTTACCAGTCTTTGCCTGAACACCATGTTAAGCAGACACAGGGTTGATACCTAGGAAGTTGGCTTAAAAATAAAACCGAAGCAAATGAAAACAATGAGTAGGATCATTAGCGTTTATAACTTACAGAAAAGACAAAGTTCACAGACTTAGTCCATGTAGATTACTAACCAAAAGAATAAAACAATGACAAAAATTAGTATCTCTTATAGGAGAAAAGTTAAAGTCCAAAATTATAATAACATATTACATAAAATGTGTTTGATGAAAATTCTAGAATATGTAGAGAAACAAAGAAATTTGGTCAACATTTAGGGGGAAAAGGCAGTCAATAAAAACTATTTCTGATTATCCCCAGATGATGGATTAACAGGCAAAATACATCAAAACAGATTTTGTTTAATATGTTCAACAAACTAAAGGAATCTATGTTTAAACAACAAAAGAAAAGCATGATGACAATGACTGAACAAATAATCACAATAAAGTATAAAAATTATAAAGTGGGACTAAAAGGGAGTTATAGAGTTGAAAATTATAATATCTGGAATTTAGAAATTTCACTAGAGGGCTCAAGAGTCAACTTGAGTGGAAGAAGGGGTAAAAGTGTGAATATGAAGATAAATCAATAGAGATTACTCAGTCTGAGGAACAGAGAGAAAGGATTGAATTAAAATGAGCAAGCCTGAGGAACCTGTTAAACAACATCAAACATATCATCATATATGTAATTGGTATTCCAGAGGAAAGGAGAGACCCAAAGGAACATTTTATGCATTGAATTTTGTCTTCCAAAAAGATGGTGAAATTCTAACTCCCAGTACCTGTGAATGTGACCTTATTTGGAACTAGGGAGTTTGAAGATGATCAAGTTAAGATGAGGTCTAGTGCAATATGATTGATGTCTTTATACAAAGGGGAAATTTGGACACAGAGAAAGACTGCAGAGAAGGAAGAAGTGATGACACAAAGAAGGTAAGGTAGCCTGAGGCTACCAGAAGCTAGGAGAGAAACTTGTGAAGTTCTCCCTCACATCCCTAAGAAGGAACTAACCCTTCTGACACCTTAATTTCAAACTTCTAGCCTCCAGAACTGAGAGACAATAAATTTCACCTAGTTAGAGCGGCATTTTGTTATGGTAGCCCAGGAAAATAATTTAGAGCAGAAAATAATATTCAAAGAAATGATTTAAAATTTCTCAAATTTAATAAAAATATCTACAGGTCCAAGAAGTTCAATGAATCTCGTTTAGAAAAAATGAAGGAGATTCATATCTAGACACATTAGGCTAACTGTTTATAGTCAAAGGAAAAGAAAAACTTTGGAAAGCAGCAAGAGAAAAATATCTTGTCACATAAAGCAGATGATTAACAGCTGATTTATCATCAGTAACAGTTGAGTTCAGAAGTCAGTGGAATGACACCTTCAAATGAAAGAAAGAAACCTTGTCAACCATATATTCTATCTCCAAAAGAAGATTCTTCAAAAATGAAGGTGAATAAAGATATTTATAGATAAACAAAAACTAAAAGAATTTGTTGCTAGAAGACATGCTTTATAACAAAACTGAAGTCCTACAGGCTGAAAGGAAATGATACTAGAGAGTAACAGGAATCCAAAGCACTGAAAAGTACAAGAAATGTTAAATGTGGGCAAATATAAAAGGTTCCATAAATGCAAATTTATTTTTTCTAATTTCTTTAAAATAGGTAAGATTGGTACCTCATTGTGGTTTTGATTTGCATTTCTCTAATAATGAGTGATGTTGAGCATCTTTTCATGTGTTTGTTAGCCATCTGTATGTCTTCTTTGGAGAAATGTCTGCTTAGTTCTTTGGCCCATTTTTTGATTGGGTCATTTATTTTTCTGGAATTGAGCTTCAAGAGTTGCTTGTATATTTTTGAGATTAATCCTTTGTCTGTTTCTTCATTTGCTATTATTTTCTCCCAATCTGAGGGCTGTCTTTTCACCTTGCTTATAGTTTCCTTTGTAGTGCAAAAGCTTTTAAGTTTCATTAGGTCCCATTTGTTTAGTTTTGCTTTTATTTCCAATATTCTGGGAGGTGGGTCTTAGAGGATCTTGCTGTGATTTATGTCGGAGAGTGTTTTGCCTATATTCTCCTCTAGGAGATGGTAACGATAACCCTATATGCAAAACAGAAAAAGAGGCACAGAAGTACAGAACAGACTTTTGAACTCTGTGGGAGAAGGTGAGGGTGGGATGTTTCGAAAGAACAGCATGTATATTATCTATGGTGAAACAGATCACCAGCCCAGGTGGGATGCGTGAGACAAGTGCTCGGGCCTGGTGCACTGGGAAGACCCAGAGGAATCGGGTGGAGAGGGAGGTGGGAGGGGAGATCGGGATGGGGAATACGTGTAACTCTATGGCTGATTCATATCAATGTATGACAAAACCCACTGAAATGTTGTGAAGTAATTAGCCTCCAACTAATAAAAAAAATAAATAAATTTTTTAAAAAAATTTTAAAAAAATAAATAAAATAGGTAAGATTGTAAAAGCAGTAATTAAAATTTGTATTGTTGGGTTTATAACATATATTGATGTGATATATATGATAAAATAGTATAAAAGAGGGGGATATATATTGGAACAAAGTTTCTATACTTTTCTTGAACTAAGTTAGCATTTTTCTGGAGTATACAATGATGAATTAAGATGTATATTATAGGGACTTCCCTGGTGGTCCAGTGACTGAGACTTTACTTTCCAATATAGAGGGTACAGGTTCAATCCCTGATCAGGGAGCTAGGATTCCACATTCTTCATGGCCAAAAATCCCTAAACATAAACAGAAGCAGTATTGTAACAAATTCAATGAAGACTTTAAAAAATTCATATTATAACCCCTGGGGCAATCACTAAGCAAATCATGATAGAGAGATAGCTATCAAAAGAGCAATGAAAAAAGTAAATGAAAATATATTTAGTTAATATAAAAGAAGAAGATAGAGAATGGAAGAACAAAAAGATGAGACAAATAGAAACAGCATAATGACAAATGTAAATACAATGATAATATTCTTAATCACAATAATTCTGAATAGACTGAATACCTCACTTAAAGGTGAGAGATGATCAAACTTGACTGAAAAAAGAAAGTTTATGCTGTCTATATGGGACATACTGTAAACTCAAAGACAAATAGGTTGAAAGTGAAGGATGAGAAAGACAAACATGCAAGCAATAACAATAGCAGAGCTGGAGTAGCTATATTAATAACAAATAAAATAGATTCCAAGATCAGAAATGTTACTAAAGACAAAGAGAGACACACATAGATGCAAATTCCTTAGCAAAATTATATGACTTCTATAAAACATTTAAAAAAATCATGACCAAGTTAAATTTATTCCAGGAAGTTACATTTAGTTAACATCCAAAACTAAATTAATACACATTTTATTATTAAACCAAAGGGTCTAAAACACATGATTATTTTATTTTTTTATTTTTATTTTTTATGACTATTTTTATTGGAGGATAATTGCATTGCAATATTTTGTTGGTCTCTGCCACACATCAACATGAATCAGCCACAGTATACATTTCTCTCCTCCCTCCTGAACCTCCCTCTCATCTCCCACCCCATCCCATCCCTCCAGGTTTTGTTTTGTTTTGTTTTCATTTATTTTTATTAGTTGGAGGCTAATTACTTTACAGTATTGTAGTGGTTTTTGCTATACATTGACATGAATCAGCCATGGATCTACATGTGTTCCCCATCCCGATCCCCCCTCCCGCCTGCCTCCCCATCACATCCCTCTGGGTCTTCCCAGTGCACCAGCCCTGAGCACTGGTCTCATGCATCCAGCCTGGGCTGGTGATCTGTTTCACCCTTGATAGTATACTTGTGTCAATGCTATTCTCTCAGAACATCCCATCCTCACCTTCTCCCACAGAGTCCAAAAGTCTGTTCTGTACATCTGTGTCTCCTTCTGTTTTGCATATAGGGTTATCATTACCATCTTTTTAAATTCCATATATAGGTGTTAGTATACTGTATTGGTCTTTATCTTTCTGGCTTACTTCACTCTGTATAATGGGCTCCAGTTTCATCCATCTCATTAGAACTGATTCAAATGAATTCTTTTTTATGGCTGAGAAATATTCCATGGTGTATATGTACCACAGCTTCCTTATCCATTCATCTGCTGATGGGCATCTACGTTGCTTCCATGTCCTGGCTATTTATAAACAGTGCTGCGATGAACATTGGGGTGCATGTGTCTCTTTCAGATCTGGTGTCCTAAGTGTGTATGCCCAGGAGTGGGATTGCTGGGTCATATGGCAGTTCTATTTCCAGTTTTTTAAGGAATCTCCACACTGTTCTCCATAGTGGCTGTACTAGCTTGCATTCCCACCAACAGTGTAAGAGGGTTCCCTTTTCTCCACACCCTCTCCAGCATTTATTGCTTGTAGACTTTTGGATAGCAGCCATCCTGACTGGCGTGTAATGGTACCTCATTGTGGTTTTGATTTGCATTTCTCTGATAATGAGTGATGTTGAGCATCTTTTCATGTGTAAAACACATGATTATTTTAATAGACACAGAAATAGCGTGGACAAAATCCACCACTCAATGATAATAAAAATTCTAAACAAACTAGTAGTAGAAGAAAACTTCCTTGAAGTGATAAATGACTTCTACAGAAACATATGGCTAGCATCCTTAATGCTGAAAGACTGAATGGTTCCCCCCTAAAATCAAGGACCAGACAAAGATGTCCATTTATGCTTATTCCATTCAACATTGTACTAGATTTTCTAATCCATGACATTAGTAAATAATAGCAATAATAAAACAATAATAAGTCTTCTAGATAATAAACCAATAACAATAAACCAACTAATAAACCAACAATAATATAACCTTCTAGAGTGAGTAGATGAGTGTGACAAAATCACAGGATACAAAATCAGTATGTAAAGATAATTTTATGTAGTTCAGCAAATATAAAACTGAAAATGAAATTAATAAAATAATTTCATTCACAGTAGCATCAAAAATAATAATAAATTCAGAATGAATTTAACAAAATAAGTATAAAATTTAAACTATAAAATCTTGATAAAATTACTGAAAAATTTAAAGATGTAAATAAACATATTATTTCTATCAGTTTAATGATTCAGTTCTTTTTATGATAACAATTCCATCCAAATTTGTCTATAGATTCAATGGATTCCTATCAAGTCCAGAAGGTCTTTTTACAGAAATTGGCAAATGGTTATAAAGTTCAAAGGACCTAGAATGACTAACACAAAGAACAAAGTTGGACAAATTACACTACCTGATTTGAAGTTATATTATTAAGGCATAAAAATAGACAACTTAGTCAATGGGACAGAGTAGAGAGCTCAGAAACATACCCACATGTACATGATCAACTGATTCTTATCAATAGTACAAAGATAATTCAAAAGAGATGACATAGTCTTTTCAACAATCAGTCCTGGGACAAATTGGTTTATCAGTTTGCAAAAAAATAAAATGAACCCTTCCTTCACACCATACCAGGAAAATTAATCAAAAATGTATCATAGACCTAAATGGAAGAACTCAAATTATAAAACTTCTATAAGAGAACAAGAAGTTTTTATGAATCAAGGAGTTCTTAGAATCAATACTAAAAGAAATATCTATGGAAATGATAAATTTGATTCTTTAAAATTAATAACTTTTGTGTTTTAAAAGTGTTAGAAGGGATATGGCGTAACAAAAACACTCATACCTTGCTGATAGGTATGTAAAATGATATATCTACTTAAAAGATAGCTTGGCAGTTTCTTAAAAACTTAAATATAAATTTTCCATAAAATCCACACATCTTAGTAGATTTAATAACTTTGTAAGAGAAATTAAAACATATATCCAAAGAGAAACTTGTTTGAGAATGTTCATAGCATTATTTCCACTAGCCAAAAATTGGAAACTATATAAATGTCCATTAAGTGATGAATTTGTAAACACAATGTTATATATCCATGCAGTGAAATACTATACAACAACAAAAGATGGACTACTGATGTATTTACAACAAGCGAACCTCAAAAGCCTTAAGTGAAAGCTGTCAGATGCAAAAACAAAAATGTATGTTTTTATTTAATCTATTTCATTTCATCCATTTCTTCTTTTCAGAAAAGGAAAAATAACAGATCTGTGGTTGCTCTGGGATGCGAGCAGGAATTGAGTGTGAGTGGGCTCAAGGAAATCTTGCTGGGTGGTGGAAATATTCTAAAACTGAATAATAATGATGGTTGCACAACTTCATAACTTTACTAAAAATCATTGAATCACAAAGTCTTGAAGTTCGTTAAAAGTTGAAGAAAAAAATTGAAGAATTAGGGAAATAAATAGGGATTATGTGATGAGGATTATAAATAGGAGCATTTAGGTCCTCTTCTAATACAGGATTCTGAAAAAACCAACTAGTTTTCACCCTCCTTGACAAAGACAATAGTGAGTATAAACCTGTATCAGCTTCTCCTTTACCATATTTTCTTTGAGAGGTTCTACCTACCACCTTAATTATGAGCTCAAAGAAACCCAGCCTGCCTTTCCTGTATCGCTACACAATCTCCTTTGTGCCCGTGGTAAGCCTTGGCATTCACTTACCCATAGGCCTTTAGTCTGTGTACCATGCATGTGTGCTGTGTGAACCCTCCTGACATATATTAAAACTACAAAACATAAATGTCAGCTTATTCAGCTAAGTTGGCCCTCCATCTCCTTGAGAGAAGTAACCCCCTCACTGGAGACAGAAATGAGAAAAGAGGGCTGTGTTTAGGTCTTTGGTTTCTGCTCCCATTTCTGGCTTGGAACTGTGGGAACTTAGGCAATTACTTAAACTCTAAGCCTCTATTTCTTCATTTGTGATATAATAATAATACAGGATATTAATGTAGATCCCCAGTCCCTTATCGGAAATTTCAAATTCCAGAAATCTCTCAAAACAGAGCTTTTCCAAAATAACTCATTTGATGTCAAAACTTGACCTGATCTGAACTTGGTTGGCTGAAAAACCTTACTTAAACTGATATGGGGCTATTTATAGTCTTCATTTAATTCCACTTAATGAGAATATTCATATTTTTTTGCTGAATAAATGCAAGTGTGTTTGATTACAGGATGATATCCCAGATGCTACTGAGAATGTTTTATAATATATGATACATTTACTGTATTGCTTTTCTAAAAATCTGAATAATTCTGAATCTGAGAGACATCTAAGATTTGCAGGAAGTCAGCAAAATGTGTCTTCTTTATCCTTTCATTTCCCTTTGAGACTGTCTCTCCACTTTTGGTGTTTCTGTCTTGGCTATTAACCTTGTCACTACACATATTTTTTTCCTTTAGTTTTGAACTGAATTATAAAAGTTTAAATATTTGAAAAATATCTCAAAACCCCAAAGACATACTCTAATAGTGTAATAAAAGAAGCAGCTTATTATACTAGGGCTTCAGCCCTTCACAGTCACTCCCTTAGAACATGACCTTGGGTTGATCATGTAATGTTGAAGAGTCCCAGTTACCTCATCATCAAAATTGAGATAATGTCTGACACCTGACAAAGGCAGATGGCTGGATGAGGTCCTCTCTTGAGGTCACTTCCAACTCTAAAATCTGTGAGTTTCTGGGTTCACGAGAGACCAGAGGATATTCCCAAAGTCTTTGGATCCCAGCATTTGGGCCTCCACCTGCTCTTACAGCCTCACAATGGGCCCAACTCAGGACCCACCATGAAAACAGGAAGAGAGGAAATAAGAAGAGAAGGTGGTGTTGAAACATTCTTGTCAGCAGGAATGAATGGAAAGAGCATGAGGCGGATGATGGGGAAGAGGGAGAGACAATGAGGAGATGAAGCTGGAGTGTGTTCACTGGAACTGAGCGCGTTTTGTACCACCTGCATGTTAAGGAATCACAAAATGTACATGCATCAAGGATTCAGAGCCCAAGACTCTTTCCAATGGGCTGGGGCAATAAATGTATTCCTGGGGTTTTGGAAGTTGAAGGGAAAACACAGAGGCATTCTCAAGAGCTTTTAGGCAGGTCCTTTCGCTTTCATCCTAAATGGGTTCTGGTTTGAGATCAGAAGCACTTGGCTCAGATCTGGGCCATACTCCTTAAAACTGTGAGCAAGTCATTTAAGCTCCCTGAACCTGAGCTTCCACATCTGGAAACGGGTGGTAATAAATAAGTCTCCCAGGACCTTTAGGAGAATTCAATGAGCTAATACACGGAAAGTGCTTTGTGTAGTGTCTGCCACATGATTGTGTGCAGTAAAGGCTAGCGATTTAGCCCTGACAAAAATCTGCATTCTAAAGGAAGATGGAAGATGTTATTTGTTTGTTTGGGAAGAAAGATGGTGCATTCGGGAAAAGAAAAGGCCTTACCTTTTGCTCTTTTGGACAAGGAGTGAAAAATATCCCCTTGCCTCTACTGAGTAGGATGAGAGCATTATTGGAAGCTGAAACTTGCTCTTTGGAAGTATTCTGCCATCTATATTTACAGTGGCTTTAGAGTAGCATGGAAGAAATCACTAGGAAAAAAACAACCAACTAAGAAGTCAACAAAAATTTTAAATGTGTGGTGCATAGGTGAGGCATGGCCTATAATCACAGAAAAGATCCTCAACTTCACTCACAATGAGAGAAATGCCAACTAAAACAATAACATGATGTTATTTAAACCCCATTCGATTTCTAAAATTTAAAAACAAGCCAATCCCAAATTTGAGAAGGACATAGGTGTATCAAAACTTTCGTACATTGCTAGTAGGAATGTCACTTGGAGACAAGAGTGGTTGTATCTAATAAAACTTATTATGCTCATACTCTGTAAACTAACACTGTCTCCTCTAGAGAAACTAAATTATGGCCATGTTCATCTTTGTAGTGATTTTTTAAAAAAAATTTTGGAGTATAATTGCTTTGCAATGCTGAGTTAGTTTTTGCTGTACAACAAAGTAAATTAGCTATGTGTATACATAGATCACCTCCTTCTTGGATATTCCTTCGCCCCACATTCCACCCCTCTCAGTTCAGTTCTGTCACTCAGTCATGTCCAACTCTTTGCAACCCCATGAATTGCAGCACACCAGCCCTCCCTGTCCATCACCAACTCCTGGAGCCTACTCAAACTCATGACCATCAAGTCGGTGATGCCATCCAGCCATTTCATCCTCTGTCGTCCCCTTCTCCTCCTGCCCCCAATCCCTCCCAGCATCAGGGTCTTTTCCAATGAGTCAACTCTTCGCATGAGGCAGCCAAAGTATTGGAGTTTCAGCTTCAGCATCAGTCCTTCCAGTGAACACCCAGGACTGATCTCCTTTAGGATGGATTGGTTGGATCTCCTTGCAGTCCAAGAGACTCTCAAGAGTCTTCTCCAACACCACAGTTCAAAAGCATCAATTTTTCAGCGCTCAGCTTTCTTCACAGTGCAACTCTCACATCCATACATGACCACTGGAAAAACCATAGCCTTGACCAGATGGACCTTTGTTGGCAAAGTAACGTCTCTGCTTTTTAATATGCTATCTAGGTTGGTCATCACTTTCCTTCCACCCCTCTAGGCTGTCACAGATCCCTGAGCTGAGCTCCCTGTGTTGTGTAGCAACCTCCCACTACATGGTAATGTAGATCTGTCAATCCTAATCTCATGCAGTAGGAAACCACCAAAATGCCCATCAGTAGGAGAAAGGATAAATAAATTGTAATATAATCAAATTATGCAGTATTATCAAAATAGCAGTAAAAATGATGCAGAGCTGAGTGGCAATGCAAGTTTGACATGGAGTATGTCTTGATAAATTAAAATTTACAAAGCTATTCTCTATATCATTTATAAATAAAGCTAGAACCTGACCCACATTACATTAATTATACTGGTTCCTGTGAGGAAAAAAACAGAATGAGATCTGGGAAGAAAACACAGGGAACCATTTTATTAATAATTTTTTAACAATTACATCTCAAGTAAATATGACAAATATTCATACTTATTCATTTCAGGTGATAAGACCCTAAGTGATAGTTACGTGCTCTCCATATTCTTTTAGTATTTTATTTTCTCAGATTACAAAATTTTGACAAAATTAGGCACCAAACTTACTGGCACTGTGTCCAGGACAAGTTGCTTCATCCTAAGAATTAGGATATCTATGTTAACCTACTTCAGGTTATCATAGGGAACAAGCAAGATAACATACAGAAAAGCGCTTTTTAAACTGTAGAGCAACAATTATTCTCATTATTAATGCTATCATTATCACTATCATCAATTCTTCACTAGTGGTCACTAAGTAGAACAGCAGCTTTAAAGCTGTGCTCAGTGGAACTTGAGAGATTTTTATGGAATCCCAAGGCATCAATGAAGCCTCTAGACCCTGTCTGGGGGATACAAGAAGACAGGATTTTAGGTCTTGTGACCTCTTTCAATCTGAAAAGTTTCAGTTTTTACCTGTTTTTACTTTGGGCTTCCAAATAAGGTTTCCTCTAAAGAAAAACATATAGTTTTATAATAAGTATACATATTCAAGAATCACATGAAGGTGCAAGAAGTGTCAAATTATTTTTTAATACATTAAAACCAATTCTGATTCTAATTCTGCAACTCCATGCCACCCTGCCAATAAAAAATTCAGTATCTGTTATTCATGGCTGTCCATTTCTTCCCTGCCTAGATTCATGAAAGCTTCTGGAGGTCTTATGCAAAGCAGAACATTTTGAAAGAACTCTCTGGCCCATAGTGCACATGGTCATTGATGATAAGCTTTTCACACAAGCTGATATGAGCCCTGAAGTGGTTCAGTGGATCCTGAGCACAAACAGGTCTGGAGCACAGAACATTTATAGCAGCTGGAGACCATGTGCTTGGGTCTGGCCACCCAAAGGGACCACCCAGCAATTACCCTGAGTGGACCAGACACCACTGCATAGCACCTTGTAGCTGCCAAGCAGAGACCCTTGACACTCAAATACCTCCAAGCACCTTCCTCTTCTAGCCTTGGAGCTTCACTCCCACAGAGGCAACTACTCCCACTTTTGTTAGGAACAGAAAAACACCTTCTCAGAATGGAGGAAAGAAATGCATGAGGGAAATACACACATACACACACACACACACAAATTAATATCTAATTATTTATCTTGCAGTGGATATTTTTACGAATATTTGAAAGTTGCTGACCCAGAACAATGTCTCCTTGTGTTTTTTGTTTTTAGTGCAAGGTCACTTTTTAACATCAGAAAGTTCAAAGCCCTTTGCTGCTCAAGCCATCACTCCCCAGTGTCCCAGCAGTTACTTGCGTCTCTTGACTTCGGAGATACAGAAATGTAAAGCCCTTCCAGCTGGCTCCAGCCTGCATGTCCTGTCCCCATGCAGGTGGCCCACAGGGCCATTACGCACATGGATCAGGCATTTAATGTCATCTTTATGTGAGGTGATGCACAAAGTTAGGGGGTATACTTCCAGGTTATAATAAGCAGTCCAGACTTCAACTTAATTGTGACCCATTACCAATCACACTGCTTATAATGTACTCTACAATGATATATTTGTCATAAATCCTATAATTACTTTTGAACCTTACAATTACATGGATATTTTGTAAGTTATGTGTTTTTTGTTTTGTTTAAATATAAACATTTAAATGTCTTCCCTTATGGCTCAGCTGGTAAAGAATCCACCTGCAATGCGGGACACCTGGGTTCAATCCCTGGGTTGGGAAGATCCCCTGGAGAAGGGGAAGGCTACCCACTCCAGTGTTCTGGCCTGGAGAATTCCATGGACTACAGTCCATGGGGTCTCACGACTGAGCAACTTTCGCTTTCACTTTCAAACATTTAAATATACTATAATTGTTGAAGTCTCATTTTGACTTTTTTCTATTTTTAATATGTTTTAGGATGGAAAAAAAAAGTTACGCTTAACTCCTGAGATTTCCCTAAGGCTCTTTGATTCATAAAGGATTGGACTGCTAGTTCAATCATCTCCTCCCTTGCTAGTCAGCCCCAGCGCCTCACCCACCCTCAACCCCCTGTGGCTGCAGCCCTGGCTTCATCTGGTCGGTGACATTCTCCCTTCTGCTACCAAAGGCTCATTCTATTCAGTTCTGAGTCCAGGAGGTTGTCATGTGATGCAAGACAAATTGGAGTACTTTACAGCTCTTCCCAAACTGTTCCATCCCACATGATTAAGCTGTGGCCAAAAGACAAGGTCCAACCTAATGCTTTAGCTGGTGGGAAGAGGCCCGGGAGTCGGTGATGCAGTGGCCTGGTGCTGTGAGAAAGGCTCCATGTGTCTCAGCTACTCTCAAGAGAGTCGCTGAGGTGCAGATGCTTTTGTGCTCAGCCAAATTTACATCTAGGGCTAGGAAGTTTCAGACTCCGTGCACAGATCCAAAAGCTGACATAAATATCAGACCATGAGCAATCTAAAATGGTACAAAACAACAAACTTCATCCGATTTCTCGCCCATCCCTGCCCCCCTCTTGCCTGTCTGCACACTGTGCCTCAGTTTTTAGTGGCACATTCATCATGACTTTTATTCTTAATTGACAGGGTCATAAGTTCATTTCTCATGGAGAATCATTCTCCAGCCCATTTATTTTAAAATATATTTGAGGCCAGTATTAAGAGCATAGTTGGAATAAAGCTCTTAAAATCTCGGAGCCCAGCTTAGAAGAAAGCATTTGAAAATCAAGCAACGGATATTTTCAGAGGCTGATGTCCCTGGAATTTATACAAGTGGTCACCACAGCCATTGGCCTTGAGAGTGCCAATTACAGATATTCTGCTGTCTGATTAGAGAATTCCTGAGTTCAGAGGAGTACATTAAGTCAAAGTGTGGGTCTTTGAATTCTGATTAATGAATTTGACTAACTATTTTTAATTACAGAGTGATTTAAAAACATCCCAGAATCATCATTGATCTTTAATCTGGGTTTAAGAAAGCTGAATATCTGATGCTGAGAACTATTTTGTGGCTGGGATGGTTTCCTGAAAAAGCATTGCAGAAAATATTCTGTTAAATAGTTTTACTTAACAGCTGTGGTTTAGGCGTATTTAGAGTGCCATAGACCTCAATGGGTAATGTTCACAAGAACCACAAAATATTAAAGTTTTGTAAGATCATTTTTTGGTAAGGAATAGGAAATTGCTCAAATGTTGGTTAAATTACAAAAATATGGGTTTTGAAAATTGATTTTCTGAGATTATACGAATGTGTCTGTGTGTGTGTGTCTGTGTGTATGTGTGTGTTTATATGAATATCCTTTAGTTCATCCTTACCTGGAACTAAAAATGATTTGTTCTTCTAGCAAAAAGTCCTTGAAAAACAAAACCTATTATTTTCTGCTTGGAGCTGAGCTTCCTATCTAACATTAAGTTCAAAGTATTATAGAAACAGAAGCCAAATTACACATTGTCATCAGTTTAGAATAGGATCGCTTTGACTCTAGATGAAGTTGAAAATTTCAACTTAAGAAACACCTCCTTAATCATGTGGCAGTACATGTCCCTGAAAATAAAGGCCATCAGGTTAGTACAGTCATCTCAGGATTAGACGTTATCTTTAAGGAATAACTACATCCAAAATTTTTCTTAAATGTATCTGTGATAGTGGCTAGTTTCCTCTGACTAAAGGTACATCAAATTAGGTTTATAGGTTCATCTTTAAAAGAATTTTTCAGCCTCAATTATTTTTAGTAATAAATTTTTTTGTGTGTCACTTTATAAACATATTATTTTGATATACATACAGAAAAATGCACACATACTTTGTACTTCTAAAATCATTTTACTTAAATTATTAGCGTTTTGAAACAAAGGATTTGATTTAAATGGCAATTTCTGTATTGAGCACAGAGGCTGTGATAGGCCCTAGTTCCTCCTGTATGGGCTCAGCTCTGTCTCCATCTGTGTGGAAGATGCCTACCACCCTCTCTCCTGCTTTCCTGGAGCACTGGGATCAACTTTCAGAAACCGGCGCTCCTCTAGTGACACGTTAACAATCAAATCATATGCGTTCAGGCACACTGGCGTGAAAACCCATAAATATGTTTTTCATCCAATAAAAGAGAAACACAGAATATGATCTCTGTATTACTTTTCCAGGAAGTATTAACATACATGGACACCTGGACTCGTCATTTTTAATAAGAAAATAGTTATTCAAGTAAATAAACCTTTCATTCATTCAATGAATGTTGCCCAACCTTGGCCAGACACTGTGCTAGAGAGACACAAAGAAATGTATGACAGACTCTGTCCTCATGGAATTACATTCTAAAAACAAGTTGAATCAGGACATTTGAAAAGCATTATTAAATATTAATATTTTAAAATTCTTGACTCTTGGGGAAAAAAATCCTCATTTTTAAAATCAGGTTAATTACTGAATCAATAAATGTTCTATGTGCCCAACAGTTTGATAAGCATTGTGTGTAATAAAAAGAAATCAAAATATGTAATATGTGAAGTATCTTAAACTCAGAAAGAAACAACCATCACAAAATAGCAGGGGCAAATGAAATTTGTAAGTTAAATTAAAAAACAGGGAAACATGAAGATGTTTTCATATAACAAAAAATCAATAGCTGACCTGTACATAACAGTTAAGAATATATCACTCTTTTACAGTTCTAATGAGGTGGATGAAACTGGAGCCTATTATACAGAGTGAAGTAAATCAGAAAGAAAAACACCAATACAGTATACTAATGCATATATATGGAATTTAGAAAGATGGTAATGATAACCCTGTATGCGAGACAGCAAGAGAGACACAGATGTATTGAACAATCTTTTGGACTCTGTGGGAGAGGGCAAGGGTGGGATGATATGGAAAAATGGCATTGAAACACGTAAAATATCATATGTAAAACGAATCGCCAGTCCAGGTTCGATGCATGATACAGGATGCTCGGGGCTGGTGCACTGGGATGACCCAGAGGGATGGGATGGGGAGGGAGGTGGGAGGCGGGTTCAGGATGAGGAACACATGTACACCCATGGCGGATTCAAGTCAATGTATGACAGAACCAATACAATGTTGTAAAGTAAAATAAATAAATAAATTAATTTAAAAAATAAAATAAATAATAAATAAATCAATCTAGATGCAAAAAAAGAATATATCACTAATTTATAAAAATATCCTTTTTAAACAACTGACAACTCACAAGTTCTTATTCTACAAAGAAAGGAAAGTAAGCTAAAATACTAAAAATAAACTTTATAAAACAGGCAAGCTTTAGTCACCAAATGCATGGCAAAGAACTTATTTGAGCCTTCCAGTACATAGAAATTATTTTAATATGACAAACTTTCATTGAACTAAACACATGCTATCTTATAATTCCTTAAATGGACCTTCATATCAATCAGTCACGTTCTGTCACTTCCTTTTGAGACATCAGGAAACACGCCATCTTGTCCATTCCCTCTGCCATCACCTCATTGAGATTACTGTGGTGTATCATTGCTGCTTTTCTCTGCTCCCATCTCACAGCTAACATGGCATTAAATCTTTCTAAAACACCTCTGCTAAAATATGTTCCAGGCTCACCCTCAACGGTACTCTTTACATCTAACACACCAGGTGTGAACTCAGCCTGGCTTTAAATTTCCTCCAGAGCCAGCTCTACACATCCACTCTATTCTCCACCCCTTTTTACTGTAAACCCTTAATCTTATAACGTTGACATCTAAGTGACACCCAAACTACTTTATCCATTTCCCACTTCTTGCTTTTGATTTCACTGTGTCCTTCATCAGTGATGCCACATATACTCTACTGTGACTACCCAGCACACATCCATCAAGTCTTCTGTGGCAAAGCCAGTCTGCACTGGGCTCTCCTTTTATTTCCCATAAAGTATATCATTTTCAAGAGGCATTGTCATTTCACAGGACTTAGATATTTCTACACCCAGTACTTGTGAACTTGGCTCTAGTGTCAAGCAAACTGGGTTTAAATTCAGGTTCCACCAATAATGTTTGACTTTAGAGAAACCACTTGACTTTGATCATCTACAAAGATGAGAAGAATAGAGGTGCATATCCCAGTGGAGCTGCTGTGAATTGATGAGATGATGAGCCTGAGGCTTGTAGTATGGTGCGTTAGAGCTCTGTGCTGGTAATTATCTGAATTATTAAGCAAGAAGCCAGTGGATCTTGCAGGCTGATGTGCATTAAGAGAATTAATGATAATATCCAAGTTCTTTTGGATAGAAACTGATCTCATCCTCAGGTCTCTGGTGTCTCCTAGTTGCCCCACAATATTAAGAATGATCAATATTCATAAAGTAGTTTTTGTTTGGTGTTATTTGGATCTGACAGTAAGACCTACCCGGGAAATGACAGATCAGTGTTAGTTTGACTAAATCCTGGTTCAAATTGTAAAATCCAAAGAATTCTCAGCTTCTTAACAAGCAAGCGTAACATTAAAAATATGATGCCAGGTTGTTCATTGAATGAGAGGACTTTCAAATGGTGTTTGCTAAGCTGTACCTTTGAAGTGAAACCGGATCTGGTGATCAGATCACTCAGCTGATGGAAACAAGGGCACTGCAGACACAATTGTCATTACATTCATTGAAACAAATTAATCATATCAATTATGTAGTAATCTATCTCTTAATTCTTTTGAGGATACTGAAAGGGGATCTGAGTGTGTATGGCTTTCTCCCAACATGCAGTCTTTCTTAAATAGAGAATATCATAAAGCTGTTGGGCAGGCAGAGGGTAGAAACAAGGTCATTAAGAGAGTCAAGACTGTCTTAGCTGAAATTTCAGCAAAGCCTGGATGTGGGGTGGGCTAAAGGCACCCCCAGGCTTTAGAAGGCATGGAAAGGTGCAGGTGGATGGAGGGTAGTACAAGCCTAGTGTGGTTGTTCTTGCACTAAGGGCTTTGAGGTAGCATTCAGGAGATGTCATAAAGATATGGATAAACATTATGGTATCTCACCATTGTAGGTGTAGAAACTGGATGAATAGTATGAAGATTTAAAAATTAACAGAAAGAAACATGTTGGAGATACTCTGTATATATTATTTAAATAAGTGCATACTATATTTTCCACCTCTCAAGTTTTTCCAGTCTGGCTCCATAATGAGCTATGATAGAGAAAATTCTGAATTTACCAAAGGAGACATTTTCATCACAAATTTTTTAAGTGTCTAAATGATTCTCAATGATATTCCTTTAAACTACAAGTTTCTATCTGCATTACTAATTGACTATGATTTATTAAAAAAAGAAAAACCTACTAGTAACCAATTTATTATCTGTACTTATTTTAATTTTGACTGAAAGCCACCTTTGGAATGTTTGAGAGTCTTGTTTGGAATTTACCCTTTAAAAGGCAGAGTAATGGAGATATAAATGTGAAATAAAGAGAATCTAAAATGATTCGTTAAGACCACAGTCCAAATACAGCTGAACTCAACACATCTTCCCATCATAGGCAAAGGAGGCCAAGGGACAAATATCTGCAAATGGGAGTTAATGCAGGACCAGGCTCCAAGGCAAGCCCCTGGGTGTAGCTTCAGACAAAAAAAAAGGAAAAGAAAAAATGAAGATGTTGGTGTTGAATGCCAATAAGAGGTAGGGCACAGTGGCCTAATCAGCTGCCTACTTTTGATGAATTTATCTCAGATCTTGGGCCTGCTGGCATCCACCCATGGCCTCAAATCAGGACTCCCTTAGTCTGAGTCTCCTATTACTAGGCTCAGAAGCTTACGTGACTACATTGAATCACCCTGCTCCTGGGCCAGTGGTCACTGGGGCATTCATTCTGCTGGCAAATCTAAGATTGCGTTAGAGGACTGTTAAGGCCTCTTTCACTCCTGTGATTCCATGACTTCTTTTATTCAAGTACTTACCCCTTGGGCCTGGGCTAGCACCAGAATACTATCAGGCAGGGCTTTCTCTGGCTTGGTAAAAAGGAATAATCCTCTTTAATTCTCTCTGTGTCCAGACTGTATCATCGAAGCCTTTTCTACATTGCCTAACAATCCAGAACCAAACGAGTCGTGTGGTTCTCAGATCTGAGGTTAGATGTCCTCTTTGGTTTTTTGACCTCTCTTTGCCTGTGATCATATTTTATGTGCATGTATGTTTGTGTACTTACAGAAATACATCTCAGTATTTCTGCACACGTGTAATGCTTGCTCTTCCCCATGGAAGAAAAACCATTAATTGTGTTTCTGTTTATGCTTCTATTCCCCAAGCTAGGACTTTTGTTTGAGGAAGAATTTGTGCCTTAATTATAAAACAGTAGTAGGTGAAAAATGTTTGCATTTCACAAATATATAGTTTCACAATCTTTATAGCATCAAATCAGGTTCATGAAATAGAATATTTAGTTGACATTTTTTTCTTCCTTTCCCCAGATATTTTCCCATCAGCAACCAGGGTGAAGAAAGTTATACAAGCAGATGGTTTCACCCTAACAATCATCATTAATCTTTGCTTTCCTCATCTTTGTTTACTATAAGGCTGAGTTAAAGTATGTCTGGACTTTCTCAGATTTTTTTCTACAGCAGTGCTTCACATTTCTGAAAAGTCATTTTCAGCAAAAGATGGCAGGAAAGGTACATGGTTGCGTGTTTCTGAGAAAAAGACAAAGATAATTTGCAAGTGATAGAAAGCTGGTATTTATGGTGTTTCAGATATTTTTGAAGCTAGGGCATAAGCATTTCTAATTCACCAGAAGAGGAGAGAGAGCTGTTGTAGAATTACGTCCCTCCCTCCCAGGATTGAAGGTGCCCTGGGGAAGCAGTCTTACGCCTCACAGTCCAGAGAGGATGGGGGCAGGCAGGGAGGAGCGTGAGAGGGACTGGACAGTGATTGAGGAATGATGGCTAAAATTAGTTCTTGCTTCCCCTCCCTTACCATTAGCAGACAGTCTGCTACTCCAGCTGGCTTCTCTTGAAGTCAAAAAGTTAACCTTTTCTCTGCCTTGGCAAGGACAAAGCATGCTCTGCTCTTGCCTGTTGGTACAGTTAGTTTTTAAAGTGTGAATGGAAAGATACGTGTAAAAATTGCCTTATTGATTTTTCTTTTCAGAATAGGTCTAAGAAAGAAAATCCAAGCGTCAAAAAATGAATATAGTATTTTCATGTTCCCTACATCAATAAAGACTAATTTTTTCAGACTTTTATAGACAGTAGCTGTGTTTTAAGCACTTTTCAGGCATTATGTTATTTTTTCCTCAAAGTAGCCCTCTGAGATCAGCATTGTTATCCCTAATGGGTAATGATGGCAGTGAGCACAGAGGTGACTCATCCGTCTTCTTGCTCAGTTCGGACTGCTATAACAAAATGCCACAGACTAGGTGGCTTATCTACAATAGAATTTTATTTAGCACTCTTCTAGAAGCTGGAAGTCTGAGATAGGGTGCCAGCATGGTCAGGTAAGGATCCTCTGGTGAGTCACAGACTTCTAATCATATCCTCACATAGTGGAAAGAATGAGGGAGCTCTCTGGGGTCTCTTTCAAAAGAGCACTAATCCCTTTCACGAAGACACTTCCCTCATGACCTTATCACCCCCCAAAGGCCCTACCTATTAGTACCATCCCCTTTTGGGTGTAGGATTTCAACTTAAGAATTTTGACGGGGACACAAATATTAAGACGTAGCATCCATGGTTTCCTAACTAGTAAATGGTAGGACTGGGGTTTCCTGATCCTGGATCCTATACTCTTAACCACTTTGGTAATCGATCTCAATTAAGGAAATTAGACATATTGAATGAGCAGCTGTAGAAAGTGAACTTACATGGCTTACAGTAAGTGCACAGGAAATACATGATAGATAAAATGGGCCCTTGTTCTGACCATGAGGCAAATCACTCCTGGGCCTCTAGGTCTTCCTCGTACTCCTGTCCCTCAAATTCTGTGTGTGTGTTCACTAAAATTGAAAAAAATCTAAATTAAATGGCATGTAAATGATCCCTGTATAATAGAAAACAACTCACAGTGAGTTCTCAACATGTAGAAAGACTTTTATATCTTTGCAACAGTGGATTTAAGGATATATGTCAATGTGAAATCTAAAAAGAAGAACAGAAACTAGTCAGTGAAAAACAGAAAAATGTTTGCCACAGAGGACCCACTTTTTCCCATCTCTTGTGTTTAGAGTGTAACCCTGCTGATCAGAGTAATTTGTGACTCTCAGGCAGATGCTTGCTCACTATAGTACACACGTGAAGTACCCCAGACTCCAAAGCCTCAGCTCCTAAAGTGGGACTCTCTAGGTCTGGGACTGGGCTCTGGACAGCTGCATTCTTATTGAGCATCAGCCCTTGAGAAATGTTGATCTTGCTCATTGAAGAAATGCCTTAAGTTAAGAAGGGCTGCTTCGGTTTCCTCTTCTAAGATAGGAAGGCAGGTCCCTGCACTTGACTTCATAAAACCACATGCATGGTTCTGTTTGTATTAAATAAAATTTTCACTGCATTCATTTTGCTTCGTAAGTGGCATGTAACTACAGTACATAGTAATTACATGTTCCTGAAGACTACTTGGTAATTTGCACTTAATAAGACCAAAAATAATTACCCCGTACTCCAATCTAGAAAACATAAATAATCGTAAATATATGGTACTCACCATGTAATTACTTTGCCACTCCACTCAACTCTCCATAAGATTGAGCAGTTACTGAGGAAATAAAGAATCATAACAAAATATTCCCTGTTTTTCCTGATAAACTAAAGTAACTCAACCACAACATTTGCATTTCAGGCACATTTTCTTAGGTTCACAATTTAAATCAGAAAAATTTTAAAGAAAAAGTGTTCCTTAGCTCTTCTTGGGCTTTCTGATATGACCTTTCACTTGGTAGTGCTAAACAATTTCCCTGAAATTTGAAAAATTTTCAAACCCTTTAGGAATATGACATAGCCTACCTGTCTAGGATGACCTTTCAAAGCCACTTCTAATTCTGTTCTATGACTTAGTAGAGTGATTAAATTTTAGATCTGAGACACACATGTGGAAAGAAGGGACAGAAGTTGGAGTTTCCCAGCAAATTTGCCTGCTTACAATTAGATTTGAGGCTTCTTTCATTCCTAGTAGAATGCATTCCAAGAATCCTTCCACATAGCACAGAGGAACTTTTTACTGTTTCTAGGTCCATAGTTCTACACTGACTCCTCAGTACAATCCATCATTAAAATCATGTATTTGTAATGGTCAGGAGGCTTAGAGGTCTTTGATGACTACAAAGGTAGAGGCACCTGTGTAGATATTATTATCATTTGTAGTTTAGGCTTTTGTTGTTCTGTCACTAAGTCGTGTCTGACTCTTTGCGACCCCTTCAACTGCAGCACACCAGTCTTCCCTATCCTTCACTATCTCTCTGAGTTTGCTCAAACTCATGTCCATTGAGTCATTGATGCCATCCAACCATCTGAACCTCTGTCACCTCCTTCTCCTCCTGCCCTCAATCTTTCCCAACATCAGTCTTTTCAATGAGTTGACTGTTTTCATCAAGTGGCCAAAGTATTGGAGCTTCAGCTTCAGCATCAGTCCTTCCCATGAATATTCAGGGTTGATTTCCTTTTAGGATTGACTGGTTTCATTTTAGATTTTTTTTTCTTTGCAGTTTTATATTTGTCTTCAGGGAACACATGCCCCCTCCTCCTAACACAGCAGTTCTGAAGCTCCTCTGATTTTACTATTATCTCCTTACCACCACACCAGTGTGGACCACTGTAACCCTTGAAAGGCTATCACTAGAAAGTGGGCAGAGAAGAAATTTGGAAAAAGATTCATTCATTCATTCAACAAATGATAATTGAAAGCCCACTATGTGCAAGGCTATTTAGATGTTGGAATATAGCAATGAATCAAACAGAAAAGCTCCCTGATCTTATAAAGCTTAAGTTCTAGTGAGTGGAGCAAACAAATCCTGTCAGATCTACTACTAATGCTTATTTTGAAAGTGAGAATATATTCCAACCTGGTTGATATGTTAGAAAATAATTTAAGCACAATTCAAATTTTATGTTTGCATATGCATAATTTCTTCTGTGAGAAACACTAGAATGCAGAAAGCTATACCAAGCTGAATCAAGTCACACAGGAATACGTAAAGTGGACGTGTGTAAGCACCTCAGACGTCTACCAGCTACCTCAATTCTCTTGAGTGTGTTATGAGCCACATCTGGTGTTAACATCTGTCTAAAAACCTCTTTGCACCACTTCACAATAACTCACAAGCTTCAACCCACTCCATTCCCATGACTACAAGCAAACTTCAAGTCTTTTTCAAGATAAAGTGATGTATTTGTTGCAGTGTGGCTCAAATGGTAAAGTGTCTGTTTACAATGCAGGACACCTGACTTCAATCCCTGGGTTGGGAAGATCCCCTGGAGAAGGAATTGGCAACCCACTCCAGTATTCTTGCCTGGAAAATCACATGGACGGAGGAACCTGGTGGGCTACAGTCCATGGGGTCGCAAAGAGTCGGACATGACTGAGCAACTTCACAGTAGTTATGTATATTTTGACCAGAAACATATATGAAACTATGATGCCATTTTTATTGTTTGAATTTTTAAAAAATATGCCACTGGTGAAGTTTTTGACTGTTGGGCTCCCAACTCCATTTTTCCTATAGCTCCATGATTAATAGTATGTAATTTCACACAACTTGATGATTTTTAGGAATACATATGTCACTCATAGCAGAACTATTCATAAACAAGCAAGCTATCAAATAAGATAATTCCAGGTAATGGTAAATGCTTTGAAAAATTCTATCAAGGAATGTGGTTGAGACTGTTAGAATGAAATAGGGAGGCATTCCTTTAGACTGATGACCATGGAAACCTCTCTGGGAAGGGCATGTTTGAATTGACACTTGAGTAACATGAAGAAGTTAATCATACAAAAAAAAAAAAACTACCAACAACAAACAAACCTGGGGTAACAGCATTCCTTGTAAAGAGGTATGAAGATGGGGGGCCATGGGCAGAGAGTTTGGGGAATGGGGTTTATGCAAAGGTCCTAAAGAAAATAAGCTTGTCAGAGGAACAAAGAGAACAAGAGCAAGAAAAAGGCAGTTGAGGATAGTATCCAGAGCCCAAATCACCTAGACATGGTAGGACGTTGTCAGTCATTGGAATTTTCATTGGGGGATTTTTCACTGCTAATAGAACTCACTCCATTTATAGATAAGTTCTGGGGTTTATCCTTTTTATGCAAAGTTATATTAACCATTAATGACTAGAACCTAAGTCGCATGTCCTTTAGAATGGAGACAGATGTACATATGGAGCCATCCTTAGAAGAGTCCTTTACATGAACTTTGGGGAAGATGATACTGATTGGGAAGTTTTCCCAGATTGCCCCCAGATTCTGCATCCATAAATTGCTTTCTCTAGCATGGTGATATTGGGAAGAAGTCTGGTTTTAACAGGTTGTATCCAGTGTCCTGTTTCACTCCACTGAAAGGAAAATAGACCAGACAAAATGTCAACTAAGCCATCCTAGATGACAGCAAGATTTGTAAGGCAGCCAGCCTAGCTTAGAGCAACTGCCAGAGCCCAGATCTACCCACGCCAAGTAGTGCTTTTAAGAAACCTAACGATGCAGTCAGTGGACATGGGGACTGCTCTCTGTTCTGCTAACTGACATCGAATGCGAGGCAGGAGAGTTTCCTGACAGTGAATTACAAAGCCCAGCAATGAGTCATTGGAAGAAGTTGTAGGATTTCTCCTTTTAGATGCCTGGACTTTTTTTTTTTTTTTTTAATCAAAGCCAGTCATAAGACAAAAGAATAAATTTAACCTGACAATGAACTGAATGCCACAGGCTAAATGCTTTGGCCAAAAGCAACCTGTTTGGAGTTTTGCTCTGTGCCAAGCAGAAGAGGCAGCTGCGTCTGGGGTGTGGTGGCAGGAGCTGCTCAGAATCCCTTGTGGGTCAGAGGAGGCGTCTCCACCCCCACCCCCAGAGTGCACCGCCTGCAGCCTTGATTTACCTGCACTGCCTTCCGCCTCAGCCCTGCAATCCCACCTTCCCTTTCCCCGTCTCCACTTCTCTTTCAGATCTTTCCTCTAGAAGCCTGGGTAGTGGGGAGGGTTAAGTGATGAGATGCTAAGTGGCTTTATGACCCTCGGGCTAAAATTCAAAGCATTTCTTCCCACTCTGACCCTGACCCTCAGCCTACCAACTTCTTGAGGACAGGGCAGGCTCTGCCTGTGATTCCTAGTCTCAACCAGACTAGTTCTCCACCACCTCATTCCATATCTACATAATCCAGAGTCCTTTCTGCAGTCATTGCTATACCTTTATACTTTCTCCAATGTTTCATTCACCAAAAAATATGACCAAGGCCTCCCCTCTCAGGGTGCCAGGAGGCATAGCAAGTCCCCAGGTATTAATTAAATCAGCATATTTACTGTATGGTCAGTCTGAGCTCCGTCCTGTTCAAGTGCTAGGAGTTCATCTGTGAACAAGACAGACATCTTCCTGCGCTTCTGGACCTCCTCCCAGAACGTGTGTCCCTTTGCCAGTGTATCTCAGGGGTGAGCCTGAGCCCACCTCCCCAGAGGCTGCTGTGAAACTTGTTAAAAATGCGGATTCCAAGACCCACTCCAGACTTCCTAAAGAAACAGTTTCCAGGGATGGAGCCTTGGAATCTGTATTCTTTCAAGTTCCCCTGAGATCCTTATATAAACCGAGGTATACCCACAGGTATACTTATGGCTGATTCATATTGATGTTTGGCAAAAACCAACAAAATCCTGTAAAACAATTATCCTTCAATTAAAAATAAATAAATTTAATTTAAAAAAAAAAAGAATTGCTGCTCCAAGGAATGAAGAACTGTAGCTGAAGAGATTCTTTCTTCTCCTTATAGGCTGGAGTGTCATCTTCTATTGAGATCCTTCAAGGAAGTTTTCTCTGGGGACTCCTTGTTTTTTAACTAGACAGAGCTAGAATTCATTAATATTTTGGTCCTGGGTTTGAGGACACCCAGAAAGCTCTCGCACCAACCAGAGGCCTCCAAGAATCACATATTTTGTCAAGACTGTGCCAGGCCTGATCCTCTTTTAAAATCAGACACTCCTAGGCATGACAAGGCGACAAATAATGGCTAGTTATTTCTACCTTGGTGTAGATAAGAATTCAGTATCCCACCAATATCTATAGTGGAGATCTCCAGCAGAGCTGAGTCCTATAGAAACGGGCATTTGTCAGCCAGTGGCATGCCAGTCTTCGGGAAAGGTGAAACCAGGCAGTTGTGACAGCAAGAGGGCTTGGGGTGTCCAGATGAGAAGAGGAGAGGCCAGAGGAGGCAGAGAGCACCAGGAGGGCAGAGAAGTGCCTGGGAAGGCTGAACTCTCCTTCGCGACTTTACCTGCAGTCTGATCTGCTTCAGCTCATTTTTCTTTAGGACACACCATGCCATCCCCTCGAACCTTCTTCCATTACAGTCCTCTGCGACTCACCCACAGCACTGATCCCTTCTGCCTGGCTTAGCTTGGAGTATTTAGGTTTGTGTCTTATCCACACACACACATTGATATCACATATGCTTGCCCTAGGCCCCCTACACTTGTCCACTAACTTCTTAAAGGTAGGGCAGTGTCCACACGTGATTCATTTTTACAACCCCCATACTGCCTAACAGCACTTGCGTGTGAAATGTGGTGAATAAATATTTGTCAAAAGAATGAATGAACACAAACTGAAGGGATGGAAATTTACGGAGGTTAGAGCTGGTTCTGTCTGATTTATTCAGCCCCTGGCATAGCATCCCATGCAAATAGCCATTTAATACTCATTTTTGATGATCATGAAAGTGATAATGAAACCCTGCAAGGGATGACTGAGGACAAGACTCTTTATTGTCGGTGTCTTTTGTTGTAGGCTCCCTCAAATCTTTTTTAGAAGAAGGCAGGGTATAAATAATTAATAAGTTAGTGGATAGAACTTTAAATCCCTGGGGCCAATCCAGACTTTTCGGCCCCTCTCATACCCCTGGGGCAAAGCAGCCTTCTGGGGATGGGAGGTGAAGAGAATTTTTTCCTTCATTCAACAAATAAGTTTTGAAAGTCAGACCATGCTTCTCCTAAGCAATAACCTTGCTCCAGGGTTTCCAGACAGAATGACACCTTGAGGTCTCTTTCAAGGCTATGATTCTTGATTCTGCTTAGAATTGTTGGGGATATTGATTAAGTAATATTGACAAAGTCCCACAAGCATCAGAAATTTAGTGAATATATGCGGGCAGTGGGTTTCTGTCGTTTCTCTGTCTATCTTAATATACTGGTACCTGGTGAAATTGCTCTAAACGCTTTGTTTGGCATCTGTTTATGTCAAATCAGATCTTCTCCTAACACCCAAATTAAACCTGATGTGACCTTGCATAATGTAGTAGATGTGTCACCTTGTAGCAAGCCCTGAATAAAGGTCTCACTTGATTTTTCAATGCATCAAAATGGAAATTATTTATGATCAGATTTACCTTTCCTAAGCATTTTGCTTCTGGTGGTAGCTAAATTATACCAGCTGATTATAATAGGCAATCAATGTCTGCCTGTCAGAGGTGTCTTAACTTGCTGTATATACTTTTGGTAAATATCACAACATTATTTTAATCTGTAAATCGGATTTGTCAGGTCTGATTCATTGAAATGGCTCACACGCCCCAAATTCTATCTGACAGCCCCAATGTGGGAGCCTGTCCTCATCTTGAAAAGGTAATATTGCCTGGGGCTTGTTGCTAGCTTAATAGAGGCAAGAACATTGTGTAGCATGAAATTAAAGAAAGACAGACCACCTTTCTTAAAACAGGTTTCTGCAGGCATCCTACACCTCAACCATGCTGCATCTTTTCACAGAAATTGAGAGACTTCTGACTGAGGTAGGGGAAAGGTAAAAAATATGTTGTTTATATTGATAATGCTATTGATAACAGTAACAAAAGTTTATCCATCAATTGCCATGTGGTATGTATTGTTCTGTTCTTCCCATGTAGCACTAGTGGTAAGAACCTGCCTGCCAAAGCAGGAGATGAAAGAGACACAGATTCAATCCCTGAGTCGGGAAGATCCCCTGGAGGAGCACATGGCAACCCACTCCAGTTTTCTTTCCTGGAGAATCCCACGGACAGAGGAGTCTGGTGGGCTATGGTCCATAAGGTCACAAAGAGACAGATGAAACTGAAGTGCCTTAGCATGCATGAATGCATACATACACTGTTCTAAGCAGTTTATAAAAAGTGAGTTATCCTATTCAATCTCTATATAGCAACTTAGTAAAGTAAGTACTATTTTATAGGTGTAAAAGCTTAAGTTGAGAAAAGTTTAGATATTTTCTCAGGATCTATCTGGCTCCTATCTATCCATCCTATGGCTTTATCTATCCAGTCGGCAGCCCTAACCACCAAGCATATGACCTCTTTATGTAAAGTTATGATTGATTGACTTTTGAATGAATGAGAGAGCCATTTGTTCAGGATTATATTCCTACCCAAAACCCCTATGGTTCCCCCAAATCTTATAATCCCTACTTAGCCTATTATTTGACTTTCTCAGCCTTGAAAAAACATACTCTTAATATTTGTTGATTATAACAAATGATAAAAGGTGTCTTGTAAATGAGTTAATTATATTCTTTGGCTTCTTTGGATGTGTTTATGATATATCCTTTATTTAGTACATAGACAATGCTTAGTGAGCATAAGAATTTAGGTTCCTACTACAAGAAATAATAGTTCATTATGAGATAAACTAGCATTCTAAATTTAGAAAATGCAATAAGAATGCTAGGGAAAATTCTAAGAACTTAGAAATCAAAGTCTTGGTTAGTGTACTAACCTAGTGTAGCCAAGGTTAACAAGTCAATTAACCTCGAGGAACCTAATTTACTTATTTTTCCCCATGAATAGAATTTTACCTACCTCCCAGACTGACTGGGAAGACCTAATACAGTAATCTCTGAGAAAGTGCTTTTATTTGTTGTGAAGCATGACACAAATATAATACAAAGGGTTGTATTATCCAAAATGTTCTGATGTCCAGTCATTGCATAAACAAGATTTTCCTTTGGGAAGATAAAACCACTTTAAACCAACACCACCCTGGTTTGGAATTCTAGGAGCACAGCTTCCTGCATACCCCAGCAGCCAGCTCATAGTAACAGTGATTGACTGAATTAAGTGAATTTTCTTCAATGAAAAATCCTACAGAACAGAGGCACTCACAAGCCCCCCAACCCTGTAGCCATCAGTTTGCAAAGAAAACCCTGTTTTGCTACTTGTTTTGTGCTAGGACTGTATTTAAGTGCAGGCCTAGATTCTCAAAATGATATTTGACAGGTTTCTTACAAGCCTTGCCCATGCATGTGCGTTTGCTCTTTTCTCCCCAGGGAGCTTCCAGTGGGTTGGGAAAGCTGCCAGAAGGCTAGGCTGGAGATGGAAGTCTCTGGGGGAATATGGGTTTGGAGGCAAGGAAAAGCCGAGGGCGATGGCAATATAGGGGCAACAGAGAAGGAATATGGGCTTTGGTTTTCTGCGTGGGTGACCATGGGAGGAAGCACCTTCCCACAGGTAGAGGAGCAGAGATGAGAAGGCAGGCTGGCTGGAAGTGGGGAAGAGCCCCTGGCGACAGGCTGCCCTCTGCCCTGCCTCACCCCACGTCTCAACTGATTCCATCCTGTTTTTTTGTTTGTTTTCTTGCTTTTGGATTTTTGCCTGAGCCACATAGCTGGTTGGATCTTCCTTCCCCAACCAGGGATTGAACCATGCCCCCTGTGCCCATTGCAGTGGAAGCATGGAGTCCTAACCACTGGACCACCAGGGAATTCCCCATCCTGAGTTTGTGAAGTGGACTCATCATCTGGTCTTCACACCTTCCTTCTGAACATCTGTGGTCTCGTCTGTCCTTTCTCCACCTTTCAGCCCTGCAGACTTCAGGGTCCACACCAGGTCCTGCTGGCAGCATTCCAGGCCTCTCTGAAGAGCACCGTTTGCTGGAAAATGAAGAGATCTAAGTGTATGGTCTACAGAAACTGTCAGTCTTACACTTACAGTATAGCCAAAGCACAGAGAAAAAAGCAGGCTACTGAACGGTATATTAAAAAAAAAAAAGAAAAAACAAAAAAACAAAAAACTTCGGCCTTCAGTGCTCTGGAGCTAGGTTGGCAAGTGTTTTATGCAAAATTAGTTCAGTTCAGTCACTCAGTGGTGTCCAACTCTTTGCGACCCTATGGATTGCAGCAAGCCAGGCTTCCCTGTCCATCACCAACTCCCGGAGTTTATGCAAACTCATGTCCATCGAGTCGGTGATGCCATCCAGCCATCTCATCCTCTGTTGTTCCCTTCTCCTCCCTCCTTCAATCTTTCCCAGCATCAGGGTCTTTTCAAATGAGTCAGTTCTTCACATCAGGTGGCCAAAGTATTGGAGTTTCAGCTTCAACATCAGTCCTTTCAATGAATATTCAGGACTGATTTCCTTTAGGATGGACTGGTTGGATCTCCTTGCAGTCCAAGGGACTCTCACGAGTCTTCTCCAACACCACAGTTCAAAAGCATCAATTCTCTGGCTCTCAGCTTTCTTTATAGTCCAACTCTCACATCCATACATGACTACTGGAAAAACCATAGCCTTGACTAGACAGACCTTTGTTGGCAAAGTAATGTCTCTGCTTTTCAATATGCTATCTAGGTTGGTCATTACTTTTCTTCCAAGGAGCAAGTGTCTTTTAATTTCATGGCTGCAGTCACCATCCGCAGTGATTTTGGAGCCCCCAGAAACAAAATCTGACACTGTTTCCACTGTCTCCCCATCTATTTCCCATGAGGTGATGGGACCCGATGCCATGATCTTAGTTTTCTGAACGTTGAGTTTTAAGCCAACTTTTTTACTCTCCTCTTTCACTTTCATCAAGAGGCTCTTTAGTTCTTCTTTGCTTTCTGCCATAAGTGTAGTGTCATCTGCATATCTGAGGTTACTGAAATTTCTCCTGGTAATCTTGATTCCAGCTTGTGTTTCATCCAGCCCAGCATTTCTCATGATATACTCTGCATATAAGTTAAATAAGCAGGGTGATAATAAACAGCCTTGACGTACTCCTTTCCCGATTTGGAACCAGTCTGTTGTTCCATGTCCAGTTCTAACTGTTGCTTCTTGACCTGCATACAGATTTCTGAGGAGGCAAGTCAGGTGGTCTGGTATTCCCATCTCTTTAAGAATTTTCCAGTTTGTTGTGATCCACACAGTCAAAGGTATAGTCAATAAAACAGAAATAGATGTTTTTCTGGAACTCTCTTGCTTTTTTGATGATCCAATGGATGTTTTCAATTTGATCTCTGATTCCTCTGCCTTTTCTAAATCCAGCTTCAACATCTGGAATTTCATGATTCACATACTGTTGAAGCCAGGCTTGGAGAATTTTGAGCATTACTTTGCTAGCGTGTGAGATGAGTGCAATTGTGCAGTATTTTAAGCATTCTTTGGCATTGCCATTCCTAGGGATTGGAATGAAATCTGACCTTTTCCAGTGCTGTAGTCACTGCTGAGTTTTCCAAATTTGCTGGTATATTGAGTGCAACACTTTCACAGCATCATCTTTTCCAATTTGAAACAGCTCAACTGGAATTCCATCACCTCCACTAGCTTTGTTTGTAGTGATGCTTCCAAGGCCCACTTGACTTCACATTCCAGGATGTGTGGCTCTAGGTGAGTGATCACACCATCATGATTATCTGGGTTGTGAAGATCTTTTTTGTATAGTTTTTGTGTAGTTCATATACAGAGTGTTTTCTTGCCACCTCTTCTTAATATCTTCTGCTTCTGTTAGGTACATACCATTTCTGTCCTTTGTTTATTGTATTTATGCAAAATACAAGTTAGTAAATATTTCCGACTTTGCAGATCGTATGATCTCTGTCACAGCTAATCTATTCTGTCACTGGAAGTGGTCAAGGACAGTGTGAGTGAGGCTGTGTTCTGATAACACTTTATTTACAACAATAGGTGGCAGGCTTAGAGTTTGCTGCCCACCGCTCTAGAGTAATAACAATGTGTTTTTTTTTTTTTAATGAAGCAGCACTTTGACATCTTGGTGAATTATAGGATACCTCGATCTCCTCGCCCTTCTCCATTTCCACAGGAGCAAGCTCGCTGTTAGTAGCTAAATGAGAACTGAGTAGGCCATATTGATTTACTCAGACTGATGTGTTCCCTCTGAAAAGGGTGGTTGGGAGGTTGCATGTGTGCATCTACTTCCATAGGAAAGCCCTGAAGAAAGATAACCAGAAGCCTGACTAATGAAGACATTCCCCATTCCCCTCTGCCTGTGGAAAGAATAAACTAAAGGGGCCCCTTCTCCCCACTCCTGTTCCTCCCACACACGTCCAGGGTTTGGGTGGGAGGTTGACTGCTGGAAGGATCCCCCCAAAGGACTCCAACCATGACCCAATCAAGTCTCTTCTTTCACGCTCCAAACATCTCTTTCTACCTGACCTTTTCAGGTCAGGGGAGACAGGGCTTCCTCCCAGAAGCAGGTGAGCTTGTCTTTCTTGGAGACATATCCTTTTCAGAGAGGAACCGTGAACTCCAGGGAAACTCCAGCAAAGCCAGCTGTCCAATGGGCACTGTCTGCCTGTTCCTTTTTCTACCTGGATCCTTCACTAAAGAGTTTGCTCCCTCCACTAACTTCAGAGTGATCGAATCCTTGGTGTCTGCCTCTCAGCCGCCAGCTCCTACCTTTCCTCTTTTGTGAGCAACGCTCCTCTGGCTCAATACAAAGAGATTCATTGCTGAGACAAGTTTTGAGTTAGCACAAGAACTGCACATTTCTGAAATCACAGATCACACGTTTGAGACGGCAGAGAGCCTTGCTTGCAGGCATCTGCAGGTGCGGTGTGAAGACCCACATCTGGATGCTGTCTGAGAGCCCATGCCTCCGTGGTGGCTCTGCCTGGGTAAGAGAGTCAGGTCCCCGGAAGAATTTAGAAAGTGGGAGTATGGGCTAAGCAGGCTGGTACAACTAGATATGACCAGTATTTCGCAGAGGATGGAGTTTTATAGTCTCCTAATAGTAAGCAAGGAGTCAAAGATGGGGCTTGTTTGCTGTGAATTAAAAGTAATAGTTCTCAGTAGGGGAAGATTTGGCCATGTCTGGGGGCATTTTTGGGCTTTCACAACCCTGGGCGTGGGGAAGGCACATATTTATGGCATCTTGTGGATAGAGGACAGGGTGGTGCTTGTCTTACATCCTACAATGCACAGGACAGACTCCCCTAACACAGATTTGTCTGGCCCCAAGTGTCAATAATGTCAATGATGAGAAATGCTGAATTAGAGGTGTCTCGTACAGAACAGCTCGGCACTGTCAGTGGTGAAATGACATCGTGAGTGGATAGGCTGGATCATCACATGAGACTCCCCTGTGAGCAGGCTAAGCTTTCAGGGCCTGATGGTGGCCTGATGGCTGAGGGCACCCCACCCACTTGGGTGGTGCGCCAGAAGAGGGTGAATGGATGGGAGCCAGTTCATGGTTCCTGCCCCAGCACTGGCCATGTGTCCTTCCCTGATTTGTCTCCTTCCTGTCTGTGGAGCCTTGCCTCTATCAAGGACTGCTCCTTTGCCCTTCTGGCCCCCAAAGCTAAGGTTGGAGCCCCCATGAAAAGGTTCCACTTTATTTTGTAACATCCATAGGTGAGGGAGCATACCTCACCCAGCTCTTCTGAGCGAGGAGAGAGACAGACACAGGGAAGGGAGGCTGGCTCCGACCCTCACAGTTACCTGATCCTGTGGGTTCTGAGGCCCAGGCTGTTTCCCACATTTACCACTATTTCATAAGTTCTCTCCTCAGCCTCCTCCTGGATTCTCTGGCTGTGTTGTTTGTTTGTTTGTTTCAATTTATTTCTGTTTAATTGGAGGATAATTGCTTTACAGTGTTATATTGGTTTCTGCCATACATCAGCATGAACCAGCCACATGTATACAGATTTCCCCTCCCTCTTGAACATCTCACCCCATCCCACCCCTCTAGGTTGTTGCAGAGCACTCGACTCAGCTCCCTGTGTTACACAGCAAATTCCCACTGGCTGTCTGTTTTGCAAATGGTAATATATGTATTTCATTGCCAGTCTCTCAATTCATCCTACCCTCCCCCACAGTGTCCACAAGCTCATCCTCGGTCTGTGTGTCTATTCCTGCCCTGCAAAATAGGTTCATTGGTATCATTTTTCTAGATTTCATATATATGCATTAATATATGATATTGATGGTTCTCTTTCTGACTCACTTCACTTTATAGCAAGTTCTGGGTCCATCCACCTCATTGGAACTGACTTGAATTTGTTCCTTTTTATGGCTGAGTAATATTCCATTGTAAGTGTATACCACAACTTGTTTGCCCATTCATGTGTTGATGGACATCTAGGTAACTTTCATGTCCTGTACTGTAAATACAGTAAAGAGTGCTACAATGAACTACTGTAATTGTACAGTTGCAAGAGCTACTGAAATACTGCTGCAGTGAACATTGGAGTGTATGTATCTTTTAGAAATGTGGTTTTCTTAGGGTATATGCCCAGAACCAGGATTGCTGGGTCATATGTCAATTTTATTCCTCGTTTTTTAAAGAAATCTCCATACAGTTCTCCAAAGTGGCTGTATCTATTTCCATCCCTACCAAAAGTGAAAGATGGTTCCCTTTTCTCCACATTCTCTCCAGCTTTTATTGTTTGTAGATTTTTTTTTGATGATGGCCATTCTGACTGATGTGAAGATGATGCCTCACTGTAATTTTTATTCACATTTCTCTAATAATAAGCAATGTTGAGCATTTTTTGATGTGTTTATTAGCAATCTGTATGTCTTTGTTGGAGAAATGTCTATTTAGGTCTTCTGCCCATTTTTTGATTGGGAAAAAAAGAAGAGAAAAAAATCCAGAACCAACTACAGAACGAATGAAAATATCAGAATAATATAAATGTTTTTCCCAGATCTCAGCTGTCAGCATCCTTCACCCCACTGTGAGTCCCCGCCCACTTCCACCTAGCTAATAGGTCCTCCAGTTCTGTGGTGGGCGCTGCATAAGCTCAAGTCTCCCTAGTTGAACATGTGGATTTAACCTCCAGCTTATGCAGCTGGTGGAAAGGTTTTTGTTCTTCTTGCTTAGCCACTCCACTCCTGGGTATCCTAGAGCTCTATTGTGGTTGCAGTTGCGGCGCCAAGTGCACAGGGAAGCCGGCTGCCACCGGCATAGAAGATACGGCACTATTATAATCTTTTTCTTGCCCCTGGCAGCTGGTGTTCAAAGGGCCTCTCTGACTGGTCCTTTTCTATTGCTTGGGGCAGCAGGAACTCAAAGGGCCGCCCTCTCTGGGGTCTTTCTCTATTGGTCAGCTGCCAGTGCTGGCATGTGGGGAGAGAGAGGCTACGGCAGTGGCCCCCGCCCTGGACGTGACTCGGCAATAGCACCCTGCCTCCATGGCTGCCCAGCTTTCCTCCAAAGGCACTCTCCAGGGTGTTCTCCTCCCTCCCTTTCCCTCAGGCCACCTCCCCGCAGTCAACAGCAGTCCTTGCTCTGGGATTGCTCTCCAATCCCTATGCTCCAGCTCCCAGCCACTGTGCTTTCTGGTGGACTTACATCCCTGTCCAGGGTACACAGGGCCACAGCACAGATCGTCTGTGTGGTTCCCACTCCATTCAGACTGTCATAGATAAGCTGCTGTACTCTCTGACAGCCTCAGATGCTTCCCTTCTGTCCCAACTGATTGTCCCAGTGTGGGAATCTTACCCCCTGCTTCAGCTCCCCCACCTTCCAAGTGCAGGTCTGGTCCTGCTCATTCCCCTCCTCATTTTCCCTTCCTTCCTTCCTTCATCCAACCGAATTTTGTGTGGATCCACATATTCCTTTTGGGTGGTCAGAGACTCCTGCCAGCTCACAGGTGCTCTGTGGTACCTTCTGCCTCTGAAAATGTATTCCTGAGGCATCCATGGAGAGAGACGTACTCCACGTCCACCTACTCCTCGACCATCTTGTCTCTAGTCTCTGGCTGTGTTTCTACTTTCTCTTTCAGTTTAATTCTGCTTTGCATTATTAAGAAATCCTTCAAGTTTCTGGTATGCTGATATCTTCCTTTGTTTTTTGAGGATTTGATGAATTTATTCTCTCATACAAAGTCTCTTGGTTATTTTAAGAGACTTCAGTAAGAAACAGAGGTAGATGTACAGACGTACCTTGTTTTATTGCATTTTGCTTTATCACACTTTGCTGATCCTGTATTTTTTAAGTGTATATGATTATTCTCATGTTTTGTGGGCTGAATGGGTTCAGCTGAGTTAGAGTGAGGTCTGTATGAGCTGAATTTTGTCCCTCAGAAACACATGTTGAAAGCCTAACCCCCAATGCCTAGAATGTGACATTATTTAGAAACAGGGTCTTTATGGATAGAATCAGTTAAGATGAGATCTTCCTGGGGTAAAGTGGGGTGTTAGTTCAGCATGACTGGTCTCCTTATAAAATCCCCAAGGAGAATGCCAAGTTATGACAGAGGCAGGAACTCTGCCTCGGGGTCAGGGGGTTGGGGGGTGGTGCTGGACACAGTTGCAATTCCAGGAATGTCAAGGATTGATCAGTGCTCATGAATCCCCCACCAGAAGCTCAAAAAAGGCAAACAAGGACTCTTCCCAGAGTCTCAGAGGGAGCGCGGCCCTTCTGATACCTTCACTTCACACTTCCTGCCTCCAGAACTATGAGAGAATAAACTTCTGGTGTTTTAAGTGACTCGGTTTATGTATGTTACTAATTTGTTACAGCAGCCCTCAGAAGCTAGTGCAGTATCTCTCACTGGTTGCAGTCAGATGTTGACTGGGGCCAGAACTGTTGGAAGGTTCTATTGGGCTTAAAGTCCAAGAGGGCTCCTCACTCCAATGGCAGGTGCTCACCTGGGTTGATAGGAACTGCTGGGGGCTGACAGGCAGCCCTGTCATTCTCTCTTTACACCTCCTCCCCACATAGACAGTTTGGGTTTCCTAAAAGCACAGCAATCTCAGGCTAGTTGGACTTATTGCATGGTGACTAGCTTCCCTTAGAGCAGTTCCAGGATACCCTGGTAGAAAATGCAAAATTTCTTTTGACCTAATCTCAGAAGTTATACAATGTCCCTTGTTTGCATCCTTTTGCTCAAAAAGTGAATCACATAGCCAGTTCAAAGAGAGGGAACAAAATAAGGACCTGAAGACCAATGAACCATTGTAGGGTCAATTTTGTGGGTCAGTTTTGCTGGCTGACACAACACACAAGTTGGAAGCAATTCTTTAAGGAAATTTGATTTCTAAGGAGTAGAAAGGTTAATGAAAAGTTTTCATTTACTTTTTGATTTGAGGTATCGATGGGAAAGAGGTACTAAAAGTTGAAAATTCAGAAGAGAAGAATTTTGAGAGGATAGAATCAGGATTTAGTTAGAGGGTTCAGTTTTAGACTGTAGGAGAAACATCTTTTTCACTGAATCACGATAGGGGCAGGTGAGGATGGGTGAAGACACAGAAAATGTATAGATGAAGAAAGGGATGAGGAGGTAGATACAGAAGTTCCACCATGTTGGGAGAGTTCCTACGTATTGGCTTCTAGTGTCCCTGAGTCTGGAGAAGCAAGATTATCTGCTGACACTGATAAGAAATGTAATAGAGAGAGAACTTGGGAATAGTAACATTTTGAAAGAGCCACAATAAAGCATGGAAAAGAGAACTAACTATAATCAACATGTGCCAAAAGACCCCAGTACCTTTTCAGATAAAACTCTGCATGAATGGGAGTGAAATCCAGGGGGGATCAGTTGTTTCCTGCGGTTCATGGCATCCTTGGTGACATTTTCTGAGTTTTCCAGCCCTAACAGAAGTCTCTAACATGAACTAGATGTTATTGCTAAAATCAAGGTAATGGGAGCTAGAAAGATATGGTCATTGTTTCATAAGTACCTTTCATTAAGAATCAATATCTTTTTATTTGGTAGGATATAAGAGAAGGGTTAGTGGGGATGAAAAATGTTGTGAAATAGAGTTCAAGCACCTCATCCAAGCATACTTAGAAAATGTCTTACCCTTTGTTGTGAATGAGTTCTTCTCATCCTTCTTCACTTCATTCAGCTGTTCTTGGAGTAGAAAAATCAGGACCTAAGATACGAAATTTTCTGGCTCAGACAGCACAGATTAACTGTGTCTCATCACAGAATTGTCATGTTTGAGGCAATTTTATGTGATTGACTTTCTGGGTGTGCGTAAGAGGCAGATTCATTTTTCTCAGTGTTAATTTCATTTGTAAGTGTGGCCGTTTTTGTCAATGACCATGGAGTGAGTTTCTGTGATTAGTCATTTAACTATATGGTAATTGCAAGCTAAATAGAGTGTTTACAACACACTCTTTGCTTAGGAGACAGAGTCTATGTCAAATTATATCCTATGAAAATTACATAAATAAAAATTTCCATCTAGAAGAGCCCTTCATGAAAATTATGAAAAGATTGTGGAATTTTTTATTTGCATTGTATAGTAGCTCCATCATTGACAAGCAAATTGTAACTATCGTCCATAATATTTTACATCCAACAATTATTCATCATAACTGCATATATATTGCTTGGTTCATTCCAAAAAGTAACAGTATTGGCAATCACATTGATTGTTTCCTTTATCCGATTAGTGACAAAGTACCGTAATGAACATAACCTTACAGAATGGATTCACTGATCGAATAAACAAAGCTAGGTCTTGGCACAGGACAGACCATAAAAAGATTGGCTTGCCCTTTTGCCTCTTCCTGGGAGCCACAACAGTACCACTTGTGTCTGCTAAGTGTCCTTGATTCCAACTTGGTCTGAAATTTTAGAAGCATTTATTACTCTCTGTCCCATGATTAGGCAAGAAAAGGTCTCTATCTTCAATCCAAACAGTGAATTACATGAGAAATTCTCAAAATGAACATTTTCATTTAAGCTCTTGGGCTTGGACAATTGCCTGGAGAGACTTGTATTTTTTAAATAATCAGAAGAAAAGCTTCACACATCAGGATATTCTCCCTTCTTTCAAGAAATTGAAAGGAGAGATTTCAGGGTGAAGTGGCACCATAGTCACTGTGCCTGTGGGAATTTAAATTCATCTGTGCACAGACAATGTAATTCACCGTCTCCTGCTCAGCACAAGGGACAAGTGCCATTGAGTCTTACAAACTTGGAAGCGTAATATTTGTTTCTCTGTAGAGCTGAAATCACTGTTACAGGACTTGTTTTCCCCTATGTTCCCAGGTACAAATACATTCCTTGCTTTGAGCATAGAAACTTCACATCTTTTGCCGTGATCCCAGGTTTTTTTCTCATTTCCTTCCTTCTGCTTCTTTTGCTCTTTATTATTTTTAAAATTTTAATTTTTTTTGTTTTGGCCACATTTGGATGCTTATGGGATCTTAGCTCCCCAACAAGGGATCAAACCTGTGCCCCCTGAACTGGAAACATGGAGCCCTAACCACTTGACAGCCAGGGAATTCCCTTCTTATGCTATTTAAAGGCCAGTACTTATTCTGAAAATATTTTCTCACTTCTGAATTTAGCAGATTTAATACATTACTAATACGCTTCTATGTATGTTTCTCAAGAACACCCACAGGTATATTATAATCATTACATCCTGAGAGAATTTACAGAGAACAGTCATGCATTCATGCTCTGAATTAGTCATTATTGGGTACCCATTAGACACTGATACTGTGCTAGGCCCTAGTCCTCAGGATATAAACTTCCTGGCAAACAGTGGACATTTAATGTTTACTGAATAAGTAGCAGTACCTACTTTCAGGAAACTCCCCATCAAATCTGGAAGGCAGATTTGTACACAAAAAATTAAAATACAGTGTGCTAAATTTTCTAGAATAAGTAGGAATAACTACAATGGGAACAAAAGAAAGTGAGTAACCAAGCCTGGGGAAGTGGAGAAAGGCCCTGAAGAACTGGTGTGTAGATTAGATTTTGAAAAATGAGCAGGTGTTTATCAGTTGAAAAAGATTGTGACTGAGCACATGTGTGTGAATGTATGAGTGTGTGTGTGTGTGCGCACGCGTGCAAAGGAGCATGAACACAGATATTCCAAAAAGGGAAATAGCATGTGTAAAACCGTGGAGGAGAAAGTGGTGTGGTAGGTTCTGGAAAGAGTATTTACTGCAGCTGGGATCTAGAAGGTCTCCAGATGAGGGGGTAAGGGATAATGAAGAGGAAAGACAAGTGCCACAAGTGGAAAGACTCTGTGACCTTCCTTGCAGAGTTCAGGTTTTGCCAGTGGGGAATCAAATGATAGTCTAGTAAGAAAGAGACAACAAGATAGCCCCCTAGTTAGATGGGCCAAGCCAAGTTGAAGAGAATCAGTGGACAGAGGCCATTAGAAGACAGTTACAGCCATCCAGGTGGAGTTATTTAGTGCCTGAGCCAGGCCAATGGCTGAAGAGCTCAGTGTTAGCTGCTAAGTCATATCCAACTCTTTGGTGACCCCATGGACTGTAGCCCGCCAGTCTTCTCTGTCCAAGGGATTTCCATCAAGAACACTGGAGTGAGTTGCCATTTCCTCCTCCAGGGATCTTCCAGACTCAGGGATTGAACCCAGGTCGCTTACGTCTCCTGCATTGGCAGACAGGCTCTTTACTGCTGAGCCACCAGAGAAGCCTGGAATTGACATACACACAATATACTATATAAAAATAAATAACTAATAAGGACATACTGTATGGCACAGGGAACTCTAGTCAGTAATCTGCAATGACCTTTATGGGAAAAGAATCTATTGATTAAAAAAAAGAGTGCATATATGCATATGTATAACTGATTCACTTTCCTATACCGCGGAACCTAACACAGCATTTTAAATCAATTATACTCCAATAAAAAATTTAAAGAAAGAAAACAGCAAAAAGAATTTGCATTTCTAACAGTGTCCCAGTGATGCTGACACTGCTCCCCTGGAGCTGCGCTTTGAGAACCACTGCTCAAGACTATGTAGGTGAGAGAGAAAAGTTACGTATATGAGAGAAAAGTTAACATTACCTTGCTTTACACCACTGTTATCTTGGTGTCCTTCCACACAGCTGAACCTGCTGAAGTGATCAGGAAGAAAGAGGGCCTAAGACACATGAGTTTCTCTGATGGGCATGGGAGGATACCATCTCCCTCATGAACACCAAGTCTTCCTCCCCACAGGGCTTTATTCTGAACTCACCTGGCAGCCTGCTGCCTGCAGCCTTGGGCTCACTTCCAGTTCACTTAACTAATACTTCTTGAGTGTAGGTCAAAGCTTCCTCCAAAGCTACCACTGGGGAGTGGGAGAAGGGTGGTCCTATTAGGTATAATTGGCAGGTCAGGATGTGGAGTTGATTTCAGGAAAATTATAGACTACTCTGAGAATGTGATATTCAGAATACTAGTTTTGTAGACTGTAAATAGGTGCTATGTGCAAAAAAAAAAAAAAATGTTTCCTGGGGTAAATTATATCATTTTTTTTAATGAGAGAGGAAATACAGGTAACATTTTCTTTATTTCAAGAGAACCCTGAACATACATTATTCACTAAGAATCTCTGAAAGGGGTTATACTGTGAAGCACCACCACCACCACACCTTTTTGCTCTAAAACCAGGAAATCTTTTATTTAGAAGCATCTCGGGATGAATGTTATGTGAGATAAACCCAGGAAAATGCTGACTCTAAGTTCTTTGTCGAAGAATTTTACGGCAGTGTCTCCCAAAGTGTAGCTCATTGATTGGCACTGGGTCCGTGATAATTATTATGAATCTATAGCAATATGGAGAATGTAAGGACAATGAGTTGAGTTTTTTAGGTTAAAGTTTATCTTTGCTTTGAAATTATGTATTTCCTGTGCTTTGAGGTTAAAATTTTCCTTTCCAGTAAAATGATGGTGGTGGGAGAAATAATCATTTCTCAAATGTTTTTCTGTTTTAAATTAAAACTTGGCATCTTTATATACATCCTTTTGTTTTAGCTTAATGGTATCATACTGTTAGATTCTTAGATACCATCTAGTCCAAAACCAATGTTTATAGATAAAGGAAGTTCTGAGGCTGTTACAAAGAAAATGATAATAATATGCTTATTATAATTTATGCAGACCCTATGGTTGTTGGAAATGGTCATCACACTCCAGGCCTCACGGCACATATTTGGGCACTTTGGTGCCTTTCATAACATCAGTTTTAATGGGAGGTTGAAAGGTTTGTGCTGTCACAAGAAAAGCATGAAATATTTAATGAACTGTTAGAAAATTAGAACCAGCAGGATGCCATGTGTCCATTTCAGTATTTTGGTTCTAGGCAAATCCAAGACAGTACATGATTGATTATGATTAATTGTATTTACTAGCATAGTTCTTTTTGTGGATATTTCCATCTGAACTGAGAAAGGGTAAACATTAGGCAGATACATGGAAATTATTCAAGATCACAGCTAAAATTTTCCATTTATCTTTTGAATCACCCCCATTTATAAAATAATCCTAAAGTTAGTTAATCTCTCTGCATGGAAGCTTCTTCACTTAGAAAAATGAAATGATTGGATTAAGTTTTTTGTTTTTTTTTTTCCTGAAGTCCATCCAGCTATAAATTTCAAGGATTCTATGATTTACTTCAAGTTAAACAATAAATAAAGGCCACTTTAATTAGAGTTGTCTTACTTAAACTTTCTCATTTTTCAGTGATTTATAGGTTACTCCCTGGAAGGAAATTTATGACCAAACCAAGATAGCATATTAAAAAGCAGAGACATTACTTTGCCAACAAAGGTCCGTCTGGTCAAGGCTATGGTTTTTCCAGTGGTCATGTATGGATGTGAGAGTTGGACTGTGAAGAAAGCTGAGCCCTGAAAAATTGATGCTTTTGAACTATGGTGTTGGAGAAGACTCTTGAGAGTCCCTTGGACTGCAAGGAGATCCAACCAGTCCATCCTGAAGGAGATAATTCCTGGGCGTTCATTGGAAGGACTGATGCTGAAGCTGAAACTCCAATACTTTGGCCACCTCATGCGAAGAGTTGATTCTTTGGAAAAGACCCTGATGCTGGGAGGGATTGGGGGCAGGAGGAGAAGGGGACGACAGAGGATGAGATGGCTGGATGGCATCACCGACTCGATGGGCATGAGTTTGAGTAAACTCCGGGAGTTTGTGATGGACAGGGAGGCCTGGCCTGCTGCGATTCATGGGGTCGCAAAGAGTTGGACACAACTGAGCGACTGAACTGAACTGAACTGACTTAAACTTTCTCATTTTTCAGTGATTTATAGGTTACAGAAACAATGTAATGCTAAGGCAGGCCAGTTATCTATTTGGAAATCATAAAGGAAAAGGAAAAACATTTGCAAGTAAAGAACATACTGTACTTATGTTCTGTATACTATTTTTCAAACTTAAATATTGAATGTATTCTGAGATGGGATATCAATATAACAGACCTACCCCTCCGAGACCTGGCACTTGGTACAGACTGATGTCACTTTCCTGTCTTCCTAAGTCTGTATTTCTCAAAATGACCATTCGATCAAAGTCACCCAGAAAATTATTGAAAATAAACATTCCCGGGCACTAACCCTTTAGAGATTCAGATTTAGTAGAACTGAGCTAGAGCTCAGGAATCTGCATTTTTAAATAGTTCCCCTTAGGGACTCTGATGCACACTTAAATTTAAAAACCACTTCCCCTAAAGTATAAATTATTGTGCTGGAGGCCTGGTACTTCCAGCTGCCCAAACAATAGAACAGGCTCAGAGTAAAAGAGGATTCTTATTACGAGGTTCTGGTAGTTCTTCTTACTTTATTATGGCTGGTGGCAAGGGGCTAGTTGCTTCTGTCTTTCACCCCCTGCCTTTTCTGTCATTGTTGCTTAGTTGCTGAGTTGTGTCCAACTCTTCTATGACCGCATGGACTGTAGCCCGCCAGGCTCCTCTATCCATGGGATTTCCCAGGCAAGAACACTGGAGTAGGTTCCCATGCCCTCCTCCAGGGGAACTTCCCAACTCAGGGATAAAATCCACATCTGCATTGCGGGCAGATATTTTCACTGCTGAGCTACTGCTTTTTCTGAAAGATCAGCAAACTTTCCACTTAAGGAAGCCTCTTCCTGAAAGTAGTTTTGAAGTCAATATGGAACTAGGGGTGAACAGAAGTCATAGAAATTGTGGATTTCTTGGGGAAGTACCTTAATTTTTGTTTTCCTCAAAAATATATGTAGTTTAAAGAAACTAAGCTGGTAGTTAAACTATCCAGATAAATTTACATGTCATCGTGTAAGTACATTTCCAACTAAGATAAAGCAGCAGTATACACTTAACAATTCAATACAACTTAAATGTGAGATTTTAAATATATAGGAATTTCAATATGCTTTTGGGCCTTCTGTGTGTGTGTTTAGTTGCTCAGTCGTGTCTGACTTCTTGCAACCCCATGGACTGTAGCCCTCCAGGCTCCTCTGTCCATGGGATTTCCCAGGCAAGAATACTGGAGTGGGTTGCCATTTCCTCCTCCAGGGGATCTTCCCAAATCAGGGCTCAAACCAGCATCTCCTGCGTCTCCTGAGTTGCAGGCAGATTCTTTAATCGCTGAGCTCCTGAGCATTTATTTTCTTCCGTTTTTGAAGTTCACTGTATTCTTGAATGTTGATTTTCTTTTTCTTGTTTAAATCCAGTCCACTATTGTGTACAAAGTGCTGTTTCTGCCCGAAGGCTAAGAATGTTCTAGGTGAACTAATCAATCAATTTTTGCCCATTAAGAAAGGGCACCAAAATAAAAAGAATGCTAACCTTTTGATTGATTTGGTACCAGTTTGCTAGACATTTTTTTTTAAATGATAAAACACCATGAGGAGAAACAGTTTCATACCTTAAGGAAAGGAAAACTTCCAGGTCCCAGGGAATTGTGTGACATTTGGGGAAACTTTTTTCAAATCCTGGAGTATTGATTAACTTTAACACAACTTGGTGATAGTGGTGTTACTTTTAATTGAGTCTTTCTAGCCTAAAAGTTCTAAGATACACATATTTAAAATGTGAAATGTTTACATTCTGCAGAGCAAACTGCGAACAAGACATGGTGTTGAGTTTAACTGAACATCTAACTCAGCATCAGCTTTTGAATAGTGCTGTTCAAAAATACCTTCCTTCAATTTTCAGACTCTTAGGGCTTATAGAATTGATGGAATAATGATTTACTGTGCAGCCTGTGGTGCTTCCAACTTGTTATTTTCAGGTTTAGGGTGTTATATGGCTGAACCTGTTGGTAGTGCATTCTCTTCTAGCCTGTTAAATTAGAGCGGCTCATGAAGAAAAATGAGATGTTGAATTTCATGAAACCGGATGTCTCAGCACAAAGAAAATTTTTTCTCATCTCTGGAGTGAGATGAAATAAGACATAGCAGAGCAGAAGTCTTCAAGTGGTTAAAAGTTTAAAAAAAAAAAGTTTTAAACTACCCTGTGTAGCCTGCCATAGTTTTTTCCTCAAGTGTGTTGGTGGGTGCTTTTCCTCATCTGAATTTATTCTGGAATTTATAGTGAAATTAAATAGAAAAAAATGGATTTAGGTTAGACTCCAGCTTGGCTTAAGCCTTTCTATTAGTTCCAGCAAGAGAAAAATGACATGTGGATTTACTAAATTAATAGGCATACCATAGCTATGTTCAGTGTAGTATCATGGTGGCAAGGTTAGAAGTAATAGGGAATTAATCCTTTTCTCTTTGCTTTTTTCAGGTTTTTGGCTGTACAAACCAACCTTCTCCAAGGTAAACAGCATTATATTTTTCTCTAATTTGTTGGAAGAACCAAGCATAATTTTATTGGCTTTGAATATATTGTTACTCGGCGGTGTCTCTTAGTCATGAGTGTGACATTCAAATAGTGCCCAGAATTAGGCTTTTATTGGTGGTGTTAGTGATGAAAGCATCCTATGAAAATGGCTTGATGGCTTGACTAAGGAGTAGACCACAGAGAGAGAGAGAGGAGATACTTCTTCTTGTTGGGTTAGCCCTTTTATGAGACAGCAGATCCTTTGTCTTGGTCTCTGATGTTCAAGGATGGAAGGTTTCTTTGTGAGCAGCTGTGGTAGAGCCTATTCAATCCTGGATCCTACTGGGAAGAACTGAAAAGCAGAGGATGGCCCCAACTCTTCATTTGGTGAGGCCTTCTGGTCCAGGTCCAGCAGAACAGCATTCACTAAGTTGTTCAACTTTCCAGGAGTATCTGTCAAAACTAGCAGTTGAGGATTCATTAATCTTGTTAAAGAACACAATAGGAACTCTTTTTTTATTTCATTAGAAAATCAGGATGCATTTGATGTGCACCATCTGGTTTGTGAATATAGGAATAAGTTTTTCAAAAGGGCACATTTCCAAGTTCTGTGTTTCATATGCTTGGGAAGAAAAAAACCCGTAAGCAGTTCTATTTTAAATGAGAGCAGTGCTAAAGCTAATAAGATTGGGGTGGATTTCCACTACGTGTCATTTCTCCTAAATGACATGTGTTTGTAGTACGTTTGGCAGACTTGTCCTGTTTCGAGGATGGGCTTTCAATTGAAAAATTTTAAGTTCTCCATGTGTTAATTGGAAAATAGAAAGAGGCATCATTGTAGCAAAGCAGCTGGCTTCCTAGGTATTAATTATGGTTATTTCATAAGGACTATTTTCAATTTATCTCCTGTTATTTATTATATTATTTTCAGAAATGGTAAATTTTAAACCATAGAGAAAAATCAAGTTAAACTTTACTGTATATTGTATGCTTCAAGTTTTTTTTTTTTTGTTTTGTTTTTTTAGATTCAATCACTGTTAATAACCAGTAAGCAGTAACTAAACAAGAAAAAACAGATTTGCCATTGGTACTCTCTGTTAAGATTTTTTTTATTTAAATAAAAAATAGAGCTCCATAATATAGCCATCTCACTATATACTGTAGGTCTATGTAGGGATATTTTGGGGTCAGAAAACCTGCTTTAGAGGAATAATTCCTTCAGTTTCACATGTAATTTTTAAAATCCTATACAGTAGCAAACATGATTTGTGAGGCAATATGACGCACTCCTTAACCTCTCAGTAATTGGAGGCATCTTCTGTGTGTATTCCACAAGTCCAGCTCACATTGATGAAGGAAACATAATTATATTACAGGCAATCTCGTCTAAGGTAATTACAATTGTCGCCATCAATCCAATTAAAGAGGATAACCAGCTCTACTGAGTCAGAGCTGCAAAGCTTTCCAACTAAGGCCAGGTTTTGGGATGTGGGTGTGATTGAGGATTTTGAAAATTTTTATTTGCAAAATACAGTTGTTTATGAGAATAGATAGCAATGTTGAGAGAGGGGATTAGTGGGGATGGATTGAATATTGGTAAAGTTTTTTTTTTTACATTTAACGTTTAATTTCTCATTGCTAAATACACAAATCAGTGTAGAGCCTCAACATCAGAGCTTTAGCCTCATAAGATCTTTATGAAAAGGTTAACAAAGCATTATCATAATGGTCCATGGTACCCATCTGGCATCTCATTCTAAATTGGCCCTCCATCCCATTATTCCTTCAGAGACCTTCTGTTTTCTCCCATTTAAAGATACAATGCACCATTTCCTGTCTTTGCCTTGTGTGGAAGGAAGTTGGCTTGAATAATGCCTCCTTGGAAGCTCTTGCTCTGGTTTATGTAGGCTCAGTGTAGGTGGTGATATGGTGTACTAGTAAGAATTACAGAGGCATAACGGCAGGTGAAGATGGTGCATGTCTTAAAGACTTCACCTATCTAGGTGGTCTAGACCAGAATATAGGCTTACCTTGTTTCACAGTACTTTGCAGATAATGCTTTCTTTTTTTTTTTTTTTTTTAACAAATCGAAGGTTTATGGCAACCCTACATCTGAAAAGTCTTATCACTGCCGTGTTTCCAAACAGCATTTGCTCACTTCATATCTCAGTGTCACATTTCGGTAATTCTCACAATATTTCAAACTTTTTCATTATTATTGTATTTCTTATGGTGATCTGTGATCAGCAATTTTGAATGTTATTATTGAAATTGTTTTGTGGCTCTAAGAACTCCACCCATTAAGCAGCAAACTTAATCAATAAATCTTGTGTGTGCCCTGACTGCCCCACTGACCAGCTGATCCCAGTCTGTCTCTCCTTGGGGCTCCCTATTCTCTTAGGAATATATGCTAAAATTGAGTCAATTAGTAACCTTGCAATGACCTCTAAGTGTTCAAGTGAAAGGAAAAGTTGCACATCTTTCACTTTAAATCAAAAGCTAGAAATGATTAAGCTTAATAAGGAAAACATGTCAAAAACAGAGTTAGGCCCTAAGTGAGATCACTTATGCCAAACAGTTAGCCCAGTTATTAACACAGAGGAAAAGTTCTTGAAGGAAATTGAAAGTGCTACTCCAGTGAATGAAAAGAAAGTGAAATGGCCTCATTGCTGACATGGAGAAAGTTTAGTGGTTTAGGTAGAACATCAAACTAGCCACAACATTCCCTTAAACTGAAGCCTAATCTAGAGCAAGGCCCTCACTCTCTTAAATTCTGTGATGACTGAGAGAGGTAAAGAAGCTCCAGAAGAAAAGTTTGAAGCTCAGATCATGAGGTTTAAGAAAAGAAACCATCTCCATGACATTCAAGTGCAAGGGTTGATGCACAAACTATAGCAAGTTATCCAGAAGATCTAGCTAAGATCATTAATGAAGGTGGTTACACGAAGCAACTAAATTTCAGTGTAGGTGGAGCATCCTTATATCAAAAGAAAATGCCATCTGGGACTTCCATAGCTAGAGAGGAAAAGTCAGTGTTTGGCTTCAAAGCTTCAAAATCACTAGCTGTGTTAACCCCTAACTCTCTAGTTAGGGGCTAATGCAATTAGTGAATTTAAGTTAAATTAACTTAAATCAAGTGAATTCAGTGCTCATTTACCATTCTGAAAACCCTCCAGCCCTTAAGAATTATCCTAAATTTGCTCTGCCTATGCTCTGTAGATGGAACAAAGTCTAGGTAAAACCACATTTGTTTACAACACGCTTTACTGACTATTTTAAGCTCACTGTTGAGACTACTGACCAACAGAAAAGATTTCTTTCAAAATATCACTCTTCATGACAATGTACCCAGTCACGCAAGAGCTCTAATGGAGATATACAATGAGGTTTATGCTGCTCTCATACCTGCTAACACAACATGCGTTCTGTAGCCTATGAATCAAAGAGTAATTTTGACTTTCAAGTCTTATTCTTTAAGAAATACATTTTGTAAGGCTATAACTGCCAGAGATAGTGATTCCTCTGATAAATCTGGTCAAAGTAAATTGAAAACTCTCTGGAAAGGATTCACAAAGATGACATTAAGGACAATTGTGATTCATGACAAGAGATCAAAATGTCCACATTAACAAGAGTTTGGAAGAAATTGACTCCAGTTTGCATGGATGACTTTAAGGAATTCAAGACTTCAGTGGAGGAAGTATCTACAGATGTGGTGGAAACATCAAGAGAACTAGCATTCAAAGTGGAGCCTGAAGCTGTAAGTGAATTGTTGCAATCTCATGATAAAACTTTAACAGATGAAGATTTGCTTCTTATGGATGAAAAAATAAAGTGGTTTCTTAAGATAGAATCAATGTCTAGTGAAGATTCTTTGAAGCCCGTTGAAATGACAACAAAGGACTTAAGAGGATTACATTAACTTAGTTGATAAAGCACTGACAGGGTTTGAGAGGATTGACTCCAATTTTGGAAGAAGTTCTACAATGGGTAAAATGCTATCAGACAGCATTGCATGCTGCAGAGAAATTGTTCATAAAAGGAAGAGTCAACTGATGCTACAGACTTCATTGTTTTAATTTTAAAAATTGCTGCAGCCACCCCACCCTCAGCAACCACCACCCTGATCAGTCAGCAGCCATTAACATTGAAGTCAGACTTTCAACCAGTAAAACGACTGACTTGCTGAAGGCTCAGATGATAGAAATTTTTATCAATAAAATACCTTTAGTGAAGGTATGTACATTTTTAGGCATAATACTATTGCACACTTGAGACACTACAGTATAGTATCAGTTCAGATCAGTTGCTCAGTCATGTCCAACTCTGCGACCCCATGGACTGCAGCATGCCAGGCCTCCCTGTCCATCACCAACTCCCGGAGTTTACTCAAACTCATGTCCATTGAGTCAGTGATGCCATCCAACCATCTCAGTATAAACACACCTTTTATATCACTGGGAAAACAAAAATTCATGTGACTCACCTTATTGCAATATCCACTTGATTGCAGTGGTCTGGGTGTAAACTGGCAATATCTCCATGGTATGACTGAGCCTTGGATATAGGACTTAGAAAACAGGAAATGAGAATGATGTGACTAACTGTGTCTAAGATTTAGAAAGGGCCCAAAGAGCCAAAGAACGATTGTATATGCCTAGATTGGGTAATGTTCTACTAGCTGGAGATACTGGTGACTATTTTCTTGGTAACTATTTATGTATGAAGAGATGAAGGAGGTAATCTTTTAAGTCAGGGGGCGGGAGGGGAAATTTTGCTGTCTCATATCAATAGCTCCCTTAGTCACCACTTAGCATTCTTTCACTTTTCCACGCCCTGGCTTTTCTCTTCTGTATCTGGAACTTGGTCTTAATTATGTCCTTCTCATGTATTTTTCAAATTCTCCCACTGCTCCCCAAACTCCTTGTCACATTCAGAAGCCTCTTCTCTTTGTCCATGTAAATGCTTCCAATCCTGCTTTAGAACTTAACCTCTTTCAGGGAACCAGTTCACCCAGAAGTGGAAGACGAGGCAGAGAAAGGCCTTGGTAGAAGGGGAGCTCAGTTTCATATTCCACTCCTAATCAGCCCTGTGATACTGAGCAAGTCAACAAAACTACCTGAGGCAGTTTCCTCATCTGTAAAATGAAGTTGTTAACTTGTGTCCTACTAACTTCATTGTAAAGAGTACTTCAGACAAATTTATAAGTGTGGAAAAGTTCCTCATAATGTATAAAATTGCATACATATATGAAGGATTGTATAAGCATATATTTACTATTATTAAGCCCACTCTATTCCCTTCATTTTCTTCTGTGGATTCCCCCAGCTCTTGCAATTTAAGTGGTACTTCTTAACAATAACTTGCTTTTATCCCTTAGTGTGTTGTTTTTGCATTTTCTGTTTCCTGTTGAGTATTTAAGAAACCTGAAGGCTGGTACCTTGTTGCTTGTTCCTTTTCTTTCATTTAGTTTGTTCTCTGACTCCCTGCCATAGGATGCTTTGTTGAAGGACTATGTAGTGTTTTTTCTCTCCTAAGTTTCCTCCCACCACTGCAAGCACATAGCCCAGGTTGGGCTAGAAGAAAACATGCTGCAGTATCAAAATAATCATATAAAGGGCCGGGGTAGAAACTGAAGGCCAGAGACCCTCCCTGATGCTTTGGCAATGATCAAGAACTTGGGCAGATGCTGGGAGATGGAGACGAGGAAGCCTCAAGACTGAGATTAGATTTCTTATCTGTCCAATGAAATAGATATCAGGGACCAAATTAACTTGATTTTTTAAAAAGTGAAAAAATCAGATATTTTTTACACATCTGAGATTATGGACTAGACCTTCACATAAAGAACTGCTCAAAATATAATTGTAATTAAGTAATGTAGCATCTATAAATATTCTAGAACCCATCTGGTTGGTATAAACTAAGCATTGAGAGAAAATAGAGCCTAGAAAGTCTTGATCTACTTAATTTCTTAAGAGTACAGGTAGGTATCCTTTCCACTGCTTGTTTAAAGATAACTAAATAGGATGCTAATAATTTCAATGAAAACAATAGAAGAATATATTCTAGGAGAGCTACTGAAACTTGAAACTAGGTGATGGTGAATTAGCTATTGTAAGTATTTGTGATTTCTGCTATTAAATGGTATATATTAAACAGACCATATATTGTATTTGAAAGTTGGAGTGTAATTTTTTTACTTCTTTCTGTTTTTTAAACTCTAGGATCCACCTTTGGTGGATTTTATAACAGTGTCTTAAAATGGAATAGATATAAGGAATCATATATTGTAATAGTCATCTATTGCTGTGTGACAGATTACCCTGAAACTTAGCAACTTACAACAACAAGCGTTTATTATCTCACACAGTTTCTGAGGGTCTGGAGTCTAGAAGTGGCTTAGATCAAGATCTCATGAGGCTGCAATCCAGGTGTCAGTCCTACAGTCACTCCCGCAACGGCTCATTAACATGGCTGTCGGCAGGAGGCCTCAGCCCCTCAGCGTTCAGACTCTCCATAGAGTCTCCATAGAGTCTTAAGTGTCCTCAAGACTTTGCAGCTGACTTTCCCCAGAGTGAGAGATCTGAGAGAGAGAAAGCAAGCAAGCAAGAAGCCTGAGAGTTATTTTTTCTCATACCATCCAACTGTATATCCAAAACCTCAATGCAATTCTGACACCAGCTCCTAGAGTTAGTGGAAATTTCATAGAGGGCTCAGTTCCACAAGACTGTCTCCACTTTAGACATCAAGCTACCCATATTTCTGCCCATTCAACTATAAATGCAGGAGTTTGCTAGAATGACTCATAGAACTCAGGAAGGTGTTTTACTTACAATTGCTATTTTATTATAAAGGATCCAACTCAAGAATAACCAAATAGAAGAGGTACATTAGGAGAATATATTCTGGGAGAGGATGGTAGGGTATGGAATGTCCATGCCCTTTCCAGGCACACCTTCCTTGAGGCATGTTTATATACACATGAACCCCATTGTTTATGGGTTTTTGTGGAGATTTCATTTAATAGGCATGATTAATTTACTTAATCATTAGTAATTAACGTGCTCTCCATCCCCTTTCCCTGGAGTTGGTGCATGGGGCTGAAAGTTCTAAAGTTCTAATGAAGGCTTGTTCTTTCTGATATCCAGTCCCCCTCCTGAAGCTCTCTAGGGTCTGCCAAGAGTCATCTCAATCTCCCTTATCATTCAGGAAATTCTAAGGGTTTTAGAAGCTTTCTGCCAGGAACTGAGGACAAAAGCCAAATACCTTTTATGATCTAGCTTCAGAAGTAACATAACATCACTTCTACTGTTTACTATTGGTCCCACATACCATCTCTGATACAAGGTGCAGGGAACTACACCAGGTCATGGGTACAAAGAAATAGGGCCTCAGAGGCTATGTAGGAGACTAACCCCACATCTGTTGCAATTTTTCTTCCTTCAGCTACAGACGTGTCAGGAAAGTCTGGTGTCCCCTTGGCTGTGGTTTGAATACAATCAAGAATGTTATTTCTTAGTTAGATGATGGTATACTATCCCTTTATTTCACTAACCTCTTGGTGGCTCTTGACATGTAAGTTGTTGAAATAAGTCTGTTCCTGATCCTCAGTGGGATTGTCAAGGCCTAACCATGGGCCATGTATCCAACTCAAACATCTGGCAATGGAAAGATGATTAGGCACGGACCATAAGATCTGGGCTCTGGTGTTATTCTTGCGCTTGAGTTATGCCACGACCTCAGTTTTCCCATCTCTAAAATCTAAGAGTCAGGGGAGATGACCAACAGTAAAATGTATGCATTTCCAAGTAAGTTCAAAGAAAATGCTTAAATCAAGTGATAAGGATTGCATCAGATGATGTCAGGGGTCTTAGAATCTCTGTTTAGTTGATTTGAGGGGAATAATAGCTTATATTTCTTTTTCCAAAAGTATAGTAAATCACATATGATCCCTCTGGTCAGTCACCTTTTACTCTAACAGACCTTCCAAATGGTGTCTCTGATATGACATTTTGGAATTGACTGGTGTTGATGGATCACAGATCATCAAACTAACAAACAGCCTTGTACATATCCTACTCTCTCAATTTAAAGCTATAGAAACTGAGGCCCAGAAAGGTTAAGACACTGCCCTAAGGATGCAGAGCAAGGTATTGGCAGCAGCAGATTGCAGCAGAGAACCCCTGAATCTTTGCCCCTCCTACATACTAAGTATACCAAGCAGTTGGTATATTTTTCCTCTATTACTGTAAGTAAATATCTGTTTATCTTATTTAAAACAAACAAACATGCATGTCAAGAAGTAGAGCATTATTGGTTTCAAGAGGAAAGTGCCAATGTGTTAAAAAAAATTTCATTGAACAGTGCAGACTTAATTATGATGTAGTTCCTGATTTTGTAAATCTTGCAAATAAAAAATCTTATTCTTATGAGAAGCAGTTTCTTTGGAGAATCACACAATATGGCCTTATGGTCTGTTTATCTTGACATGTTTGGTATTGATGAAGCACTGGCAGGGGCTCGCTGGCATTTCTTTGAGGAGAGAGAAGCTGGTGCTGGATGAACAGTGAATGCAGACAGGCAGAAAGCCTAGGGGAGAGATGAGGCTTATGCTAGGCTTCTGCCAAGCATTTCTCTGTCCACTTTGTTTTCCCGTCTCTTCTCTTTGTCCCTTTCTTATCCCTTTTCAGGACTCTTTGTACTGTCTCTGATGTAACTGAAATCATAATTTGGCCTCAGACAGTGTAGTATACTTACAGTTCTCAAGATTATTATTTAAGAGCCTCCAGCTTACATGTACACAAAGATTCTGTTCCTTTTGCAATCAAGATAATATTATTATGGAATGGCTCATTTGCATGCCAAATGGGAGTAGACTCTGGTTCTCGGCCATTTCCTTAAGGTGCATTATGGCAATTTACTTATTTAGATAATTTAAAAAGATGTCAAAGTCTTTAATCCATAGATTATTGATTTATAAACTTCTCTTCCTTATGCTTTATCACTAACAATTACCTTTTCTAGATTAACCTAAATAACCTGATAATTACCAAGAACTAGACTAATTATATATTAATATATATATTATGGTTGATTTTACTTGTAGAGGAATTTTATCCATAGATTTTAGCAATAGAATATGAACTTCCTCCTTATCTCTTTTGAAAAGAGAAAACAGTTCTACAATACATGATTTGCTAGATTTCCATTAAAATTGAAAATTTACCATCTATTGTCTAGAAGGAAGAAGGCCACTTTTCTGTTTTTTTCCTCCATTATTCTCTTTATAATTTATTTTCCCACAGTGAAATAACAGTGTGTCAAGATCCTATAAGCGTCAAATAACCTCCTGTGTTTGGATATGATCATATATATTATTATTACTTATAAAAGTGTATTATTTACAAAGTAGATATGCATAACTCTTATACAAGATTTTTTCTGGATCCACATTCAGCAAACTGTATCTTACAAGGATTAATATTTCACTTCCCTGACATATATATATTTAAACCATACTTTCAACACTGCATGTGTATCTGGTACAACTAAGTGAACATTTGTATGTTGAATATTTTCCTTTTGAAATCCATGGTGAGCTCTAATATTTCCTAAAGAAAAAACTATAAATTGATGAAAACAGTGAATTATTACAGAATAATAATAATAGAATTATTATTCTAATTTAATGTAGAATTATTACAAAGCATTCTGCTTTTTTCAGTCTGTGCTCATATAGTTTATTGTGGTTCACACTTTCAGAAGTAAATTAGGCAAACATTTTAGGATTTGATGTGTTCTTTCTATAGTAAGTAAAAGCACATAAACACTAAACACAGTCGTTTAAAACTGTTTTGTGAATTTTCACCAGTGACCGACTTGACATGTTTCATTGCCCACACTAGTTGTTCTGCTGGTTTGGATTGTGTAACACAGAGAAGCATGGAGTACCCATAAGATTAATGACTGTTCCTTATACATCTATGTTATCTGTACAGTCCATCACATAGAGCTTAATAAATAAAACTTTAAATAAATGAAATAAAAAGGCATGGGAAAGGCAAAGGTAGTATATACCACAAAGTGTTAAAAGTGAAAGTGTTAGCCGTTCAGTCCTATCCAACTCTTTGCAACCCCATGGACTGTAGCCCACCAGGCTCCTTTGTCCATGGAATTCTCCAGGCAAGAATACTGGAATGGGTTGCCATTTCCTCCTGCAAGGGATCTTTCCAACCCAGTGCTCGAACCCGGGTCTCCTGCATTGTAGGAGGATTCTTCACCACCTGAGCCACCAGGGAAGCCCATATATACCATACTCCAAAAGGAAAAAACATGTTGAGATACATATTTAGGGCATAATTCACTAGTTTATTGCTATCATCATATCCCTATGTATGCAGAACTTTATTCATATAACGTATGAATATGGATTCTCCAGTTTAAAAACAAAACACAGAAGCTTTTTCCAGAGGCCATTTTATCAGTCTCTTCCAATTTAAGTTCACATTAGCATAGCTGCCCCTCCATTGAGGAAAGATTCTCTTAAATATTTGAAGGTACATATGCAGGTCTTAATTGACCCTGAAGGAGGTCTTTGAAGTTCACTGCTTCTAAAACTTATTTAAAATTGAAGTCTTTCTGCACTAAAATAGCATATGTCTGTGATACATAAATCGTAAGACTTAACTAAATCTCGACACCTATAACCCCATTAACCTGGCTCTGTTCCTTCCCTGTTCATGCAGGAACCCTGGTGTGTTGTAAACTCCCTCCTCCTAATTCCCCCTGGGAGTTCCCAGGTGGTGCCTTATGTGTGCTTAGGAGCAGCTTTCATAGCACATGTATTTACCTGCAGCTCCACCAGGGATGACACCACCTCCCACTACCACTGCTGACCCCACTGCCTTTTACAGTACCCACTAGACATTATACATATGCTGGGTTCTGCCTAACAGCCTTGTCTTTCTTTTGCCTTATCTTATTTAGTCACTAAATAGTGTCCAACTCTTGCAACCCCATGGACTGTAGCCCACCAGGTTCCTCTGTCCATGGGATTCTCCAGGCAAGAATACTGGAGTGGGTTGCCATTTCCTTCTCCAGGGGATCTTTCCATCCCCGGGATTGAACCTGCATCTCCTACATCACAGGTGGATTCTTTTCCACTGAGCCACCAAACCTGGTCTTATATCCTGGTGGCTGCTTTGGAAAATATCCAGATTGTCCCATAGCCTGTAATTGCGTAAGAAGACTGGATTTCTTCTGTAGTTAAGAAAGGTCCTAAGGAAGTGGGGCTTGAACCACAATGAGTTGGCTTATATTCTTTCCATTTTAGCTTCCAGTCCTCTCTTTTCCCAGGACCCCGCCATATTTCCAGGATTCTGGGTCAGAGACCGATTAGAGTGAGAGGCACCATGCTGTGGGTAGACTTCCTGCTCCTCACCAACACCCGAGACTTTTACATGAGTACGAGCATCTCAACTGAGTCTCTCCTTCATTGGGATGGGTTCTTCCCAGGTAAATATTTAGTAGGTCACTGCCAACCTACCCCTACTGGACTTCTACTGGGCCACCATAGAAGTTCAACGGCCATTCCAACAGTGGGTTCAGCTTTAGCCACATCCCCCACCCGCGAGAAAAAACATTGGGTCCCGTAGGAACTAATTTTTCTTGTGTCTTCACTACCAGTGTGATAAAGATTTATAGACATGTCTGAACCTTCACAGAGGGGAATAAGATGCTGAGGCTCAAACTACATCCCCTCCACAATGTACATTTATAGTTTTTCACTCTTTTGAAGAATTTCCATAATATGCTTCCTTCCTAGATTTATTATCTTATTCATAGTATAGTAATTTATTCTTGGTACAATTTTTCTTTCAAACTCTTAATAGCAATACTCTGTGCTGAAATATTAAAAAGGAAATTTTTTCAGCACTTACTTATTTTTCTACTGCTAAAGAATATAGTTAATAAACTATAGAAATGCCTGCTGTGATTATTTCCAATGTAAGATGCAGAATTAAAGAAAGCAGGATGGGGAAAGGAAACAGATACTCAAATAGCTTACTTCAAAGTGGATTTAGTTATTTAAGGCATGACTTTATGTTATATAGTAGCTAAAAAGATTTTTAAACAGCTAGATGTGTTCAGAACATATGTCTTTATACAGCAAATGGCACACAGATGACTGAGGTCCTGTCGTCATTCCTTATGTATGCAGTACCTGAGTGAAAGAATATGAAAGCCCACTATAATGAAAGCAGTAGCTAAGGTACTTGCATCAAAGTCACACATAATTGATTACCTATCAATGCCAACCTTACCCCAGCACACACACACACAGGAGTCCAAAACTCAGCTTCAGAATTCAAAATACCACAGTTCTTTGCATTCTTATGGGTTTCAGCTGCAAGCATGCATTTTTTAGATCCTAAATATGTAACAGTAAAAGAATGATTCAACAATGGCAATGATATATTGTATGACAAAATTATATGTGCTAAATTGTTTTGAATAAGTTTTTAATGATATGGGAAAATATTTAAGCTACAACACTGAGTGAAGAACCAGATTGCATAATTTTACATACAATATAATCAACATGTGTGTGTGTGCACGTGCATGGTTATGCATGAAATGCACGACCTGCTTATCATTGAAAAGTGAAAGAGAAAATCGCTCAGTCGCATCTGACTCTGCGACCCCATGGACTGTATAGTCCATGGAATTCTCTAGGCCAGAATAACTGGAGTGGGTAGCCTTTCCCTTCTCCAGGGGATCTTTTCAACCCAGGGATCAAACCCAGGTCTCCTGCATTGCAGGTGGATTCTTTACCAGCTGAGCCACAAGGGAAGCCCAAGAATACTGGGGTGGGTCCCCTATCCCTTCTCCAGTGGATCTTCCTGACCCAGGAATCGAACCAGGGTCTCCTGCATTGCAGGTGGATTCTTTACCAACTGAGCTATCAGGGAAGCCCACTGCTTATCATTAGGCTGATGTAATTACAGGAAATTTTTAAAGGATATTTTTCATGTATAGTCTGGATTTTCTGTAATGAGCATATATTAGATAAAGGAAAACCGGGACACAATATAGAAACTAAATTTTATAATAGAACAGTGTTTACAGATAGTTGAGACACATAGGTTATTGCAAAAGTCATAGTCCTAGAGTGCTAGGAAAAGCATTAAAAAGTTTCCGAGGAAGAAAATTTCATCCAATAAGACCCAATGAGGTGGAAGTTCAGAAATCAACAGTCAAAAAGTTTTGTTTTCAGAAAGGCTGCATTGTGGATTAAGCTGAGGTAAAGTGGCCACCTTTCAGGGGAGCCAGGGCAGGAAGGGGCATATGCATAAGAGCTGCTCACTAGTAGCATGAGGAAAGAAAGAAAAGAAAGTGAAGTCGCTCAGTCATGTCAGACTCTTAGCGACCCCATGGACTGTAGCCTACAGGCTCCTCCGTCCATGGGATTTTCCAGGCAAGAGTACTGGAGTTTGGTGGAATGAAGACAGGATGAAAACAGAGTGCGCGGGAACAGAGGGGAAACAAGCAGGAACAGGAAGGAGGGGTGGGAGTTTCTGCACTTGGCGTCGTCCCAGGTTTAGGTAATCTCGTCTGTAGATTTGGAATTAGCCGGCTGAGAGTTAAAACTGATTGTTAAGTGCTGGAATAGAATGTTCTTGAGAGAATGGTATACTGAATACAAGTTTTTATAGCAAAACACTTCCCTGTATGTTGTCCCTGTAGCCATACCATTGTCCCTTTGCATGTTTGGATTGGTTATAGACTCCTTTAAAGAACTGAAAGTGAATTGAATTATGACAACCAAACCTCAGGGCTCACAGGAACTAAGGCAGAACTTTCTTCTGAGAAAATAAGCATTTTTTTTGAAAATAAAATACATGAACAATGCAATCATCTGTCCCTTGCCTGCCTAAACAGAAGACATTCAATATATTTCTTTCTTTGGGGCAAAGTTAACGCAATAAAGTTTTGCATTGTAGAGTAATTCCCTTAAATATTGGTGTGGTGCTAAGTGCTCTTGTGCAGAATAATTCCAGAAGGGCTATGTGGACACCTTGTATTCCTTTTCGTGGCTATTGCTGCTTTAATTTTCTGGCTTTCTGCTGCCCTTTCTCACTGTTCCCAGCAAACCTCAAGCCCTCCTCATTTGCCCTTTGCATTTTTCCTGGTTTGGCAACTGCTGGCTAGTATCCTGTCAGAGAGCCTGGACCCAGAAGCTGCTGTGGGTAAAAGGCATGGGCTTTAGCAGTCAGACTTATCAAGACTGTTTGACAACATAGAGGTTTTTTGCTTATTTTTTTTTACTTTTTTTTTTTATCCTGGATAATTGAGATTGACACATATGTGGCTTTTGTAAGAAAAGTGACTTTCAAACATTGTTCTCTCAGCTACTTGCTACAAATCTGGGACTTCTATAGCTTTGTTTCTGGAACTTGGAGTTATAAAAACCTCAAAATGCTAGCGTAGAGTGTACAATGTAAAACACATTTTAGAACTGATGTAAATGTGTTTATGAGACACATAGATAATGCTGTTTCATGGCAGCGAATTGTAAGCTATATGGAGCCTAAAACTACAGATTATTTCTTTTTCCATGATTTTAGGGAGAAAGAATGCCACCAACTATTCTAAAATCTAAGGAACATAAAAAAGTACATTTATGTAAAGCAGAGCTAGATAACTGACTATAAGCATAGTACTGAGGAAGATCGTCCCCACCCCCAACCCTCCCCTCCACCACCAGCCCACACACTACACAATAAGCAGATTTCATCTCAGCTCCCTCTGTCCTACTCCTTCAGTTGTTGAGGGTGGAAGGAGGTCTTTGAACCTCATTTATTCATCCATTAGGAAATGTTTTAAGTCGTTACTATATTTCTAGCACTGTTTTAGTTAATATGTCATTCATTCATTATCAAATATTTATTGAACTCTTCTATGTGTCGGGCACCACTCCAGGTGTTGGGGATGCAGGAATGAACAAGACAGATAAGATCGCTTTTTCTCATGAGCTTAAATCTTAAATCATTAATGCAAAAATGCTAGGCAGTGCTCAGTTTGAGGGAGATACTAAGATTAGTAACACTTGGCCTTTACCATCTTGGTGCTTGCAGAATGTGTTATAAATAAAGAAGATGTTTATGAATACAATATATCTGGGCCATTAAGAGTATCCTCTTTAAAATGGATGTCATTATTTGGGAGAATGTTTGAAATTAGTACACTTCGAACAATTAGTACTATACGGTGGTTAAGCCTTTTTATATCCACTTTTAATTACTTTGAAAATTTCAGCTAGTACATAGGTAGAGGCCTGAAAGATCTATTTTCAGAAACATAAACAAACAAAGATTGAATCAGGGAAAAGAAAAAAAATCACAAAAAGTCCTGTATCCTAACATGACTACAAAGTGTGTCCCAAACCACTCCTTTGGTGCCATTCTGGGTGATCAGAAGTGGTGCATCTTTGCTTGTGAGCACCTTGTGTAGCAGCGTTTTCGCCTCATTCCCATCATGGCAGGCAACACATGACCATTCAGATGTTCAAGTGAGTCAGCATTGCTATGGTTTGCCCTGTGTGTGCTCAGTCACTCAGTCGTGTCCAACTCTTTGAGACCCCAAGGACTGTAGCCCACCAGGCTCCTCTATCCGTGGATTTTCCAGGCAAGAATACTGGAGTGGGTTGCCATGCCCTCCTCCAGGGGATCTTACAAACCCAGGGATCAAACCCAGGTCTCCTGCACTGCAGGTGGATTCTTTACCAGCCGAGCTACCAGGGAAGCTGTGGTTTGTCCTACCAAGTGCTAAGCCCCTTCCTTAAGTTGAGAAGCCTGGTTTCAATCTTTGCAGCTCAAATTCCTTTTCCCCTCCAGCCTCTGAATTTCCTCTGAGAACACAGAGCTTCCTGTGTCAAGTTTCTCAGATCTTGCATGACCCGAGATACCAAAGCAGCCCTTCAACAAGTCCCTCCTTCCTGCTCCACTGTCTAACACACCTGTCTTTATAGCCCTCATGACTGTACCAAGTGCCTTTTGTACAGTGCATCAACTCCCCAGTACGATGCAAGCTCACAAGAATTCAGACCCTACCGTCTGTGTGAGTCCAGGATCTAGAACAGGGCAGAACATATGGTGACTGAAACACAAGGTTTAGGAGTCAGACCAGCCTGTGTTTGAATTCAGGCTCTGTCATTTAGGATGTGTGACCTTAACAATTTGCTGAATCCTTAGAGCCCTGGTCTTCTTGTGTATAAAACAGGATTAATAGCAGTATCTGTCTCACAGGGTTGATTTAATGATAAAATGAGATAAGATCACCATGTTTGCCAGCATATGGCCACTGTTTTTATTAATATTTGCTCAATACATTCAACAGATACTTTTTTCAAGGTCCTGATATGTGCCAACCACAACTTTGTTAGGAATAAGCCTGAAATGATGAGAACACTGGATGAATCCCAGGATCATTCTAGAAAGTTTTTTTTTTTTTTTTTTACTCCAAAACATGCCAACTTTCATGGCTCTACCATAGTTGAACTTCCTCATAGTTATAACTGTAAAAATTAAACTACATTTATACACACACAAACTGAGTGTTTAAAAGAAGTTCTCATGTGTTTATTTTGCAAAATGAAGAAATTTTAGTTTTTATCCACCTAGTCAAAAAATTATCCTAATCAAAGAAAACAAATAAGGAAGACCCAAGGGGTATGAATTCTAATATATCTGAGTACTTGGTTTCAAAATCTTTTATTGCCGTATCAATCCAGATGATGATAATAAAAGGAAAAGGAAGTGTGTCATACATACATAAGAAGGAAATTCTATTTTATTTAACACTCAGGAAGGCCTGGACTGAAATTTTCTGTTGTGAAAGTATTTGCATTAATAAAGCAAAGAGATGAAAACCATTTCAGATGGGATGTTAAAAATCTGACATGTGCACGAGTTTTGCATTTTAAATCAGAATATATACAATGTCATGCAATAGCCAGTTACTAATGAGTGCATTTTTCTCCTGAATGTTTAGTAAATTCCTAACACATTTTAGGATCCCTGGGTAAAGAAGAGCCCATGGAGAAAAAGGACTTCCCTTATAGCTCAGCTGGTAAGGAATCTGCCTGCGATGTAGGAGACCCCAGTTTGATTCCTGGGTTGGGAAGATCCACTGGAGAAGGGATAGGCTACCCACTCTAGTACATCTATGATCTTCTTTTTGACCAAAAAAAAAAAATCTATTTCAATACTTTACTTGGCTGTGGCACAATGTAAAGAAAAAAAAAAAAGCGGAGAATGTGAATTGTGGACTGCATGCCATTGCTCTCCAAAGAGCTGAGCCTGAAGACAAAACTGTAAAGGATCCTGAACGGGGTGTGATTTAATTGTGTAATTATTTTGTGGGCAAATGATGCATGCAAGACAGGGCTTGGATGTGTTTTTTTGCATGCTGGAACTTCTGGTGTCTGAGATGGAAAAGTAGATAAATCAAAAACAAAAGACTATACACTTTTCTTCCTTAACTCCTCACTCCCTTCTCCCTTTTTGGAATTCAAGCCCCAGACTTCCCATCTTGTCTCAACAGTTCTGACTTTCAAACACTGCTGCACATCTGTTGAGAATGTATTTTAGATTCCCTCAGCTGCTTCAACTCAACTGCTAAGAAACAGCTGATTTTGGCACATGTGCTTTTTTACACCTGAATTTCTAGTCACATATTAGCCCAGGGCCAAGACTTGTAGCTCCCAGGCGTGAACATTAGTAGGCGTGAACTATTGCCTTCAATGAGCCCAGCGGTGAGCTGCTTGCTGAAGTCCTCACTCCACCTTGATCTCTTTGTTAGTTGAGTTCAGGATTTCTCTCAGAAAGTCGAGCCTCATTACTGTTTCTCCAGTGTCTGCTCCAAGGTTACCTCGAGTCTGTGGCAGAGAATAAGAAGAATTCATCATCTTTCAGACTCCAGTCTGTTGCTTGAAGACTTACAAGAAACCGACTGAGAAAATCACAGTTGTTAGTAGTTGATTACCGTACAGTGAAAACTGAAGACTCTAATGGGACCATGAAAAACAGTCGCTAATGGAACAAAGTTTGGCAGTGTGTTGTGCGATGAAAGTCACCCTCTTTGCTGTCACTTTAGGAGGAGTCACTAAAATTTTAGTTTTCAGAGCTGCTGTAGACAAATTTTTATTTGCTTTGACTGTGACACTGTAACAGAAATAGGCTTCAAGGAAAGGAGAAAATAACAGTGTTTATACATTTGATTTATACATTTGGTCTCTCTGTATTTTTTATTCCACTTTAAAACATAAATAAATATTTTAGAACATTCGTTCTTTGAGAACCATTTAGCACAGCACCTAAGCATATCCTGCAGAGTTAAAGTATTTCGTTTAGATTCCCAAATCTGCTGCCCTAGGGGAAAACTACCCTGATCAAGACTCAATTTTTCACCATTTTATGGGACCAAACTAGGGATTAACTGAGTTATCTACGTGAACACTTAGAACCATGCTTGGCGCAAAGTAAAGACTAGGCACGATACAACTATTAAGTACTCTGAACATCTCTCTCTCATTTGAGTCCATTTCCTCCAGTTGAGATTTCATGAGGCATCCATTTGGTATGGTCCTGATAAGATGTCTCTTCCAATTCCTCTCTGTTCTTTCTTAATTGAGTTGATTCTCAAGGTTAATGCATTTTCATTGATTTATCCCTGTAAATGCGGAAGACAGTTCAGAGTATATTCAAACTGGGAGAAACAATTTTGGCCCCAGTCTAGCTTGCTGGGTGACCTAACCCTCCCTGGGCTTTAATGCCCTGTCTGTAAGCCAGTGATAACTCTATTGGTCCTCTTTCAGTGCTTGGATTGCTAACAAAAAGGAGCATAGTAATTTGTAAATGTAAAGGATCAATAGGTACTTAGTAATTGAAATAAGACTGTCCTGAAAGACAAGCCCATTTGTTAGAAAAGTGATCCATTCCAAAGAGAGGTGCTCAGATCCTGACCTAGGCAGGCAGACCTCTGACCGAGTCTCTAAAAGGACTGCCTGAGGAACCAAAGGACGCTGGATGAGCAAACCAATTGGCTGCTGCCATGGTAACACTTTCAGAAGAGACTTGCCTGTGGCTACGTCTACTCAAGCCTCTGAAAAATAAAACATCCAATCAATGAGTTGTATTGTCCACTTGACTCTTCAGCTGATCAATGTGGCTGATCTCCTCGCTGAATTAATTGGGTCGCTTTTCTGTGATGTTGCTATAGGGATTTGGGGGTGTTTTTCCTATTACAGAAATAGCAGAGTTAATCTCCTCTCTGTATTTAGCTTCACGTTTGACCTTTGCTACCTTTCTGTGTTAGAAAGGGTAGAAAGAGGAACAAAACCGAATGAGAGTTATCTCAAAAATAAGTGTATGGTGCAGCCAGGGTAGAACGACTGCTGTGACATAGAAACCCTTCTGGGTAACACTGAAGAAGTTGGCTGAATGTACATAGTTTCTTTATCTAAGAAATGGAATTACTAAGAACTTTTTCCTAGGGTTGGCTTGAAGATTCAAAAAGACCATGTTTGTGAGCATGCTTTATAGGTAATACATTCTAATACAATGTGAATAACTCTCTCCATCCATCTGGGTCACTCCCTGGGTGGAAGTAAAAAGTTTTGTTTCTAGAGTAGAACTTGGGCCAGGAGAGGTGTGAGCTGGTGCCCTTTCCAGTAAAGGTGTATTGAGGAAGAACTCAGCAGATAACTCACTGGCTGCAGGACTCAGCTACCGGCAATTCTGCAGGCCAGGTGGTTTCCAAGGCAATAAGTGTCTGGCAGAAACAGCCCAACCACTAAAGGAAGACCTATATTAGTCACCATTTAGTCTAGACAAACACTTCTCCCCTGTCTCTGGAGCCTCCCCTCCTTATCCCCACATTTCTTCTTTGGAACGAATTAAGCTATTAACTCAGTGAGTTATGTTAGGTAGGTGGTGAAGGAGACCAGTATATTCACCTTCAAACCTTTGATGAAAGCCATGCAACAGAGGATGGAATTGTTCAAACCCAGGGATGACATAGGCTTTGATGTGCAAGTAGGAAGGATGTGGCATCTGGTGAAAAGTAACACTTGGTCACTGGGTCTGCAGGCCTGTGTATGAGGAAGTGTTGTTTGACCCTGGACAAAATAAGTACAAGGTGGTGAGCTGTAACCAAACTAATTCTATTTTTTTTTTTTTAACAGCAGTGTTCCCACAGACCAGGAGAATCTGCATGACTTGGGAACTTGTTAGAAATGTAGAATTCAGACTCCCCAGTGTTATAAATCTCTGGGAGTGAGGCCTAGGAATCTGTTTTTAACAAGCTGTCCTGGTGATTTAGATGTTCTCTGAAGTCTGAGAAACTCCGGCTTGAGGGACTGCACTTTTGTCTGAATTCAGGGCATTTGAAGGCTTTTTTAAGGAAATGATGATAGAAGTAAGTGGAGTTTTTGTTCTGTGTGTATTCCTTACAGGAAAAATAGGGCTTCCCAGGTGGTGCTAGTGGTAAAGAACCCATCTACCAGTGCAGGAAACATAAGAGGCGTGGGTTTGATCTCTGGGTCAGGAAGATTCCCTGGAGGAGGGCAAGGCAACCCATTTCAGTATTCTTGCCTGGAGAATCCCATGGATAGAGGAGTCTGGTGGGCTACATAGGGTTGTAGCCCTATGTAGTAGTCTGTGGGTTATAGCCCTAGGTTGTAGTCTGGTGGGTCCATAGGGTTGCAAAGAGTCAGACATGACTGAAGTGACTTAGCACACATGCACTAGAAAAATATAGATTAGCAACCCTATATTGCTTTTGTTGGCCTGGGAAAGCCAAAGGTCAAAGACCTTCTGTTATAGCCACGCTTTCCGGGAAACAGACTCACTCAGAAGGACAATGCAGATAGTGGAGTGCAGTTTATTACACCGGCGGGCCCAAGGCAGAGTCTCCTCTTAGCCAAGGACCCCGTCCAGCATTTGTGAAAATCTTTTATACCCCATGCCTACGTGTCTAAACCCACCTCCTATCCCATGTGTACGTGTCTAAACCCACCACTTGCCCCATGTGTACGTGTCTTAAACAGTCAATAGTCAATAAGCCCGCAGTTACATTCCAACCAGTTAATAATCCATAAGCCTGTGATTACATCTTGACAGATACGAAAAAAAGTTTATGACCTGTCCGGAGACAGGTGTGATTACGGTATGCTTCCTCTTAGGCAATGAGTAGCCTGGATGTGATCTTCAGGATTCCTCTGTCTGGAGGGGGTCTTATCCTTCCATTGTTGTCCTCACAGGCACTAAGCAGAGAGTTCAGAGTCCACTGGAGAAGCAGTCGAGCACAGCCAGCACGGACAGGCCTGAGATGGAGTCCAGGCCCTATGAATTCCTTCTTCACTTCCAGTGTTCAAATTTTATTATTTTAATTTATTTTGTCTCCCGGTTCATGTTAACAACTGCTGATCAATACAGGATGTGAGGGAACTACGTGTCTTAGAAAGCTGATGACAGTGAAACTATGGGGTTAAAATATGGCACTCAGACCTAAGCTCAGCTTTTGAGATGTGGTTCTAGCAGGTCACAGGTCAGTGAGACTCATATCTTGTTTACCTGATCCCCAAGCACCCGTGAATGCAAAAACATGAGAGTGCACTCACTTCCCAAAGAGCCATCTCACAAGGCTGGTTCCTAGTGTACACCCACCCTGGGTCTGTGCAGATGGCATTTTTGAACTCTTTAAATGGGCATGTTCTTTCTTTTTTGGCCTCACTGCTCGGCATGTGGGATCTCAATTCCCTGACCAGGGATCGAACCCTCGCCCCCTGCAATGGAAAGAGTAATCTTAACCACTGGACTGCCAGGAAAGTCCCTTGTTGTTGTTCTTGTTCGGTTGCTCGGTCATGTCTGACTCTTTGCGACCCTGTGGACTGTAGCCCGCCAGGCTGGTCTGTCCATGGGATTTCCCAGGCAAGAATACTGGAGTGGGTTGCCGTTTCCTCCTGCAGGGGATCTTCCCGACCCAGGGATCCAACCCACGTCTCTTGCATTGGCAGGCGGATTTCGTATCACTGAGCCATCAGGGAAGCCCAGGAAAGTCCCTGGGCATGTTCTTTTGCAAGGCTTCTGATCAGCTTGTGCGGGTGTGCCAGGAGGGAGGGGCAGCAGCAGTTGAAGCTGGGGAGACAGGGCATCAGCTTCAGCGCCTCAGCACTCAGCTCGCTCTGTTCTCCATATGAAGGCAATGGAGACTCCTTATAATTTCAGGGCGCAAGGGGAAATAGTAACTAATATTTAAAGTTAAGAAATTAAGATGAACATGCAGCCTCTGGTTACCTATTGATCCATTCCTGGGTTATTTTTAAAAAGCAAATCAGCCAGCTGTGCCGACACTCAGCGTGTTCATCTTGCCTACTTCATCATGCTGTCAGCGCGCCATGATCTAGTGGGTACTACCGGCAATAAATTAGGGGCGGTTGTTGTGGCTGAGTGGTCCTACTTGCCGCTTTTTTAAATTATCTTACATTTGTGCAAATATTATTTCATTGTGGATGTATTTCAACCTTGGGATATTTCAACCTTGGGATATTTCAACCTTGGGATTAGAGAGGTTCAGGGGAATATATCTTAGCTACCCATTTCTCCAATGTGGTAAGGGAAAGCTGGGGCAGAATGAAGTCTAATCTGACCCCCAGCTGGCTGACCAGTGACCATTGCCAGAGCAACCCAGCCTGAGAACCCTGCTGTATGCCATCCTGTGTGCCAGCTCTTAACAGCATGGATCCGAGAGTGGATAATAGGAGGGACCTAGTGAAAGGCTCAGAAAAGACCCTTGTGTGGTACACACAAAGGCGTATAAACTCACATAGATCTTAAACCTTTGCTAGTTTACACTCAGTAGTAAGAAAATATCCTCAAAATAACCTAGCCTGTTCCAGTCCATATTAGTAGCATTTTCTCAAACTTCCCCTGCATGAACCCTTGTGCAACCATTATACCAACAGGTGAGGACCCCACCAGCTAAAATCTGCAATGCTCACTGGCATCATAGATGCTTGCCCCTAACTTTTTGCTAAATAGAACAAAAGAATTGCTAAATGTCATGCAGCACAGTGACAACCAGAAATATAAACATGGGAATTATAAGCTCTACAAGTCCAAACTCTTCCCCCAGAACATAATCTTTATTTTAGCTGAATTAGCTAAATACCTAAGCCCAGTGAATCAACAGAAATGACTCATTTTAAATCTTCCTTGGCAAGGAAGTCTAGACCTGTGCAAAGAGAACAGCTGGGTCAGAAAGAGCCAGTTCGGGGCTGTGGGCAATTTCTGGAAGCCCAAGATTATCTGAGCTCATAGTCATAATGTATCTTGCTTCCACATGCTGCTCTTGGATGCTCAGTGTCTTGGAGAATGGAGAAGTAGTGAGGGTCTCTTCCCACACTTGCCAGCCCCATTAGCTCTGCACAGAACACACAGTATGGATATCCTGGTTCGACTTGACTCTGAACTCCACATCTTCCCTTTCGGTGGCTCTCAGGACCTCACTTGACCTGTCTCTGCCTCAGTTTTCTCACCTGTTAAATGGACACAATTCAATTTATTCCACCTTCATCATGATATTGTTATAAAGAGCTACCAAGATAGCACATGTGAAGCACATTGCATCATGAAGTTTATGAAGACTAAGAAATTATTAGTCTTCAAGCATGACACTTTAACCCCACCCCTGATTTCCAGATTATGAAAGCCTGAGCCGCTGCTCCTTGACAGGCAGAGTAATGAGGCAGAAGCTCCTAGTGGCACCCCTGAGAGTGCTGATTCAACAGGACCAAAACCTCACTCAGGAGTCATCAGGGTAGATTACTCGTGGTTGGCATTTTAAATGACTCCCTGATCCAAACCTTTTGTGGTTTAACAAGTGAGCCTCTTGAATCTATACTGGGCAAAACCCAGTCATTGAAAATATGGGAGGAATTGCTGAGTCAGTAACCCTCATTCAGAGGGAATCTCAAAACTAAAAATTAGAGTAAGTGAAGTTCAACTTCCTTGTCTCCAAACAAGGCTGAAATTCTCCTTGCTTTCCATGAGATTTCTTCTGTCTTGCATCTGTCCTGAACATGAAAGAGGAACATATTAGAGCCAAGGAAATTCAGTCTATCCAAAGTAACCAGTCCAGAAACTGCTAGAGAGTCTGTCCAGGACTGGAGCAGCTGCAGTTGTCTTTGATGCCCTTGACCTTTGAACTTCTCTCTCAACTTTCCATCTCCTTCCTCCCAGCCCCTGTCTAGGAGGTTCTGGAGAATCAGACCCTGAAACAAGCATGCGAGTATGGTGATCTACTAGGGAGTAAGAAAGAGGGAAGCAGTGAGGAGAAGTTAAGAGTGTGAGTTCAGGCAGAGTTCCAACCCCAGCCTAACATCATGGGGAGCTCTGAGCATAGACACCTTAGGGTTTGTTCCACTGAAGCTGAGATTTCTTAGGCCTGTACAGTCAAGAAGCCCATCGAGAAAGTCCATTTGTTAGTTGCTCGGTCGTGTCCAACTCTTTGCGACCCCATGGACTGAATAGCCCGCCAGGCTTCTCTGTCCATGGGATTCTCCAGGCAAGAATACTGGAGTGGGTTGCCATTTCCTTTTCCAGGGGATCTTCACAACCCAGGGATCAAACCTGGGTCTCCTGCATTGTAGGCAGATTCTTTACCATATGAGCCACTAGGGAAACCCATGGTAAGTTGTAAATGTGCAGGCACTTCTGGGGCAAGTGCAGGCCCAGAGCCTCCAATAGCCCTTGGATAGCTCTTTGAAGAGAGCTGCAGACTTTTAGAAGTTAAAGAACCTAGAATCTGGGGAAAGGGTGCATGGAAGTGGGAGAAGGGACCGAAGGGGATCTGGACAGGGCTCAAAGTCCAGTACCCACTCTAGTGTCAGCTCTTAGCTCCAAAACTACCCTTCTCTTGCCTTCTTGCCCTTCTCACAGCTGTTTTCAAGTCAGAAGGAGAGTTATGGCAAGTCATGTTTCTGTCTGCTTGAATGGCATCAATAGCTTTACTTGTAGGGTTTTAGCCAAGCTCCATATTGTAGCATATGAACCGTCCCTGACCTGGCCAGGCCAGCTTCTCAGGGATCATCAGTTGCCCTGCTCAGGTTCAGCCCTATGTGTTGGTTAAATCTTCTGTTTTCTGTAGCTAAAATAAATATCATAATCACAACATGATACTTAGCATTACTTGCCTTTATGCTAGGCACTAGTTTATGCACTTTACTCACATTAACTAATTTAATCCTCAGAAGTATCCCATAATATAGGTAAAATCATCATCTTTATCTTACAGATAAAAAGATCCAAAGCAAAATAATGTTTTCTGATAACCAATATACCTTAACTGATATGCCAACCAAACAGCCATTCTTAGGAATATAGTAGGGTGCACCATCACGTGAATAATTAACAATGGCTTAGAAAAGGAAAGCTTCTTTAATGCCAACAGTAATTTGTAAAGACTGTATAGTTTAATTTTCTTCTGTAATAGTGGTAGCCATGATCAACAAGGGAGACATTACAGATGTGATGTGTCTTCTTTCCTCTGCTCAATAAAATATTTTCAAGGGCTTATGCCAGGTGATGGAAGAGAACCAAGAAACAGACCTGTGTCCTGTTTCAGAGGACTTGTAGCCCAGAAGGGAAGATAAGACATCCATACAGATAGCTGTAATATCACCCTGCTTCAAACCTTGCCATCTGTGTAACCCATTCTTCACACTGAAAGGAGAATCATTTTTAATTTTTCTATGAAGCAATCTGAGGATGTCAGGATCCTGCTTTAAAAGTCCTTTAATGCCTCTCCATGACCCAAAGTCCAGACTCCTTACTCTGGCTGACAAGGCCTCTTATAAACTAGACTTGCCAATCTCTCCAGCCTTATGTCCCACTGATACCCCGAGTCCCCTCTGTCATACAGAACTGCTTGCAGTACCCAGAAGAGATAGGATCTGTCTCTTGTCTTCAGATCTTCCTGCTTGTTGTCTTGATTATTTATACCTTTTCTTAGAAGACATCCGTGATTTCCCAAGACTGTAATAGGAACCATACCTTCATGTTCCATAGTTTCTGGTACTTACCCATCTTACTACACAGATTCACTGCTTTGCACATTTCTTTTAGCCTAAGGAAGGAAGATAAAAGGAGTTATTAATGTCATTGACCTGGGACGCCCTATCAAACACTTTCTGATAGGGAATTTGTCATTTTTTATCACCTCTAAGAAAAATTGACAAATATATTCATCAAATTTGTACACAATATTAAATAAGATGGGGTTACCAGAATTCTAGAGGTGAGGAAAATAGAAAGTGCTCTTGAAAGATTAGAAAATGATTTCATCAACAAAGCTGAAATGTAGTATGGCAAACACCCAGTTGTCCTCCCAAGAACACAAATCCAGTAACACAAATATAGGCTGGCTAAGCATAAATATAGTGGAAAAACACTTACTACGATGCATAACTAACCATGAGATAAATGTGAATCAGCAATGAAGTGCCATTACAGAAAGAAAATGCAGGACAAATTCATATTTCCCAGATGCATTAAATGAGGTTTGATGTATTCGGCTGGGAAGGGATTTTACCTCCACCATGGCTTCAGCAGAGTGGAGCATCCATTTTCAGTCACTGAGTCATAAACTAATAAAATGTATTTTTAGGAAGTGTTGGAAAGAAAATGGGGTTATTTAGCATAGACTGGAGAAAGGAATTACTGTTTCTGAGAAGCAGTGTCTAGATTTTTAAAATCTGTTCCAATTAACGTGCTACATTAATGAACATTATCTCATTCAGCCTTGCAACTTCAATATTATTGTCACCATTTCACAGATTTTCTTTTTTTTTTTTTTAATGAGAAGGTTGAATTGTTTCTTTTGTGTTCAGGAAAGAACAAATGAGCTAAAGGTTCTGGTAGACAAATCATTTTTCTCCCAAAGATTCTTTCGGGGGAAAAAGCTTACTCGTGGAGAAGAAAAATAATTCCAAGCCAAAGCCATTTACCTAGCTTATACCCTAATGGTTATATGCTGCAATAATTTTTAAGTGATTAAAGTGAATGAATGCATAGTCGCAGACAGTGATAAAATATTTAGGTTAGTCAATACTGAAAGTTGTAAAAACCTTTCTCCTTAAGAAGATAGGCAGTCATCTGCCAAGCATGATTTAGATGGGTAAATTCCACATTTTTGTTATTTGCACCTTGACTGATGAAATATCTGCTGACAATATATACAAAATACAAACATTTATTTATAAATTACATGGATGATTATGTACTACTAATCTTTATATAACATTTACAAAAAGGAACTTTTAAGGATATGATGAACTGTAAACAACTACAACTTCATATATTTTCCTTCTTTCCCCAGTATAATGATTTTCATAGCCCTGAGGTAGTCACATCTCACTTTGGAGACCACTAATGTAGACATCCACTAGCTGGATTTCTCAGGGCTTGAAAAGGCAAGGGATTATGAAAAGCCAGGAGATAGGTGAGAGGAGAGAGAAAGAGGAAGAAAGAGGGGAGAAAGGCAGAGGCAGAAGAGAGAGAGAGAGTGAGCATTGGCAGACTTTTTAAAGATATAGCTTATGCCTAAATCATCCACTTTCAGGTAGATAGACTTTCTAAGCCAGATGACTTCTTCAGTCAGACTATCTGATAAGAATTGACCCCTGGGAATGGATATGCATTGCTCACCTCAGGAGGTTGTGAGGTGAGGGAAGAAAGTATGGGCTTTATTGGAAATTAAGGTTCTATCAAAGTCTACTTCCTTAACAAACCCTCCCTAACAAACCCAGGGACAGAAGAATAGGCATGGAGTTCCCTGGTCTGTGACATAGAACAATGTGAGTTCTCTGAGTGTGTGACTGTCCTCCAAGGACTGTGTCACTGATACTCCAACTGGGAAGTGCTCTTCTTAGTAAAAGTGGCCAGTAAACTGTGTGTGGTCTTTCTTCATGACTAATGGCATCAGCTTCCCAAAGGCTTTGAGAAACTGAAGTCATTCAATAAAACCCTACATTTGTCATCTTAAAAAAAAAAAAGAAAAGTAAGAATTTCAATAGTTTTCCATGACCATTTCAGTTCAGTTCAGTTCAGTCGCTCAGTCGTGTCTGACTCTTTGCGACCCCATGAATCGCAGTACTCCAGGCCTCCCTGTCCATCACCAACTCCCGGAGTCCACTCAAACCCATGTCCATCGAATCGGTGATGCCATCCAACCATCCCATCCTCTGTCGTCTCCTTCTCCTCCTGCCCCCAGTCCCTCCCAGCATCAGGGTCTTTTCCAATGAGTCAACTCTTCGCATGAGGTGGCCAAAGTGCTGGAGTTTCAGCTTCAGCATCAGTCCTTCCAATGAACACCCAGGAATGATCTCCTTTAGGGTGGACTGGTTGGATCTCCTTGAAGTCCACGGGACTCTCAAGAGTCTTCTCCAACACCACAGTTCAAAAGCATCCGTTTTTCGGCCCTCAGCTTTCTTCACAGTCCAACTCTCACATCCATACATGACCACTGGAAAAACCATAGCCTTGACCAGACAAACCTTTGTTGGCAAAGTGATGTCTCTGCTTTTTAATATGCTGTCTAGGTTGGTCATAACTTTCCTTCCAAGGAGTAAACATCTTTTAATTTCATGGCTGCAATCACCATCTGCAGTGATTTTGGAGCCCCCCCAAAAAAAGTCTGCCACTGTTTCCACTGTCTCCCCATCTATTTCCCATGAAGTGATGGGACCAGATGCCATGATCTTAGTTTCTGAATGTTAAGCTTTAAGCCAACTTTTTCATTCTCCTCTTTCACTTTCATCAAGAGGCTCTTGGTTCAAGAAACCAGGAAAGATGAATTCAAGAAGGGCCCTGAAACAGTAGGTTTGTTGTTGCTGTGGCTGCTGCTGTCGTGTTTCCCTGAATTGCCCTTCTACACACACACCTTTCCTGGGTTTTCCTTGTCGATTTTTGTGTTCTGTTAATTTTGGAAATGTATAACAAGTCCTTTTATTCAAGAGGATTGGATGTTAAACAAGTAAATGGCGTCAGCCATGAATTATCTACCAAAAAAATACAGTGCTTTGACTGATGGAGATGTTCCAAAATGCATGCCATTTTCTGTGTAAGGGATGTTCAGAATTTAATTTCCTGATATTTAAAATCATTTGACAGAACAGGAGGCACAAAGGAACATGAACAGTCGGGACATCATACGATACAAGAAAGAGAAAGAGTTCCCTACCAGAAAAGTTTAGTTCGACAAAAGTAGCAGAAAAAGAACTGTTTCTCACCACAGGACGCTCTCCTTGCTTAGAAAGATGAGTGGATAGCTTTCTCAGGTGGTGTCACTGACTTGCTTAGCAATTATTGCCACCTCCTCCCACCCTGGTGATGTGGGTTGAAGTTGGGGAGAAGGTGTAAAGAAACAAAAATAAATTCATCTTTGCCTTTGACATGGTTTATTCGCAGATCCATTTATAGCAAGTGCTGCTTTGAGATGAGTGTAGATCTTGGAACACCACTGAGAGTATTTAAAATATCCAATAAGCAAAAACCAAGGTGATGTGGAATTAAGTAAATGAAATTATTAATTGATCACATTGATCTGTCATCCAGAGTTGTTGTTTTTGTTTTTTTTTTTTCAATTTGACCATGGTTAACGTTCTAGCTCTGACCCTATCAAGGAGGGCCTGGCCACCCACTCAAGTATTGCTGCCTAGGGAATCCCATGGACTTAAAAGCCTGGCAGGCAATAATCCATAAGGTCACAAAGTCGAACACAACTGAAGTGACTGAGCACAGCTCACAGCACATACTAACTATATACCTCACACACCAGAGTGGTGAATACAAGAACATTGAATATATTTATTTTGGTGCTCAATGATTTTTTTAAATAAATCCCTCTAATTACTTGCCTACTTCAAACTTTTTTAGAGTAAGTGAGGAATAAAGAGCCTTTATTAAACATATACATGTATATCTGGATTTTCAACAGAACAGTTATTTTTCCTCCCAGGGTAATATTGTAAGATAGCAGATTTGTCTATGAAATTTGAGTATAAGTGAAGTGGCAGCCCACTCCAGTATTCTTGCCTGGAGAATCCCATGGATGGGGGAGCCTGGTGGGCTACAGTCCACGGAGTTGCAAAGAGTTGGACACGACTGAGCGACTTAACTAACTAACTAACTAACTAATTGTTAGTATATTGGAACTTCAATGCCTATTTAACATTCTCTACCTACAACAAAACCCTTGTGCACACCAGGACCCAGGGAAAGGAGCAGTGACCGCCACAAGAGACTGAGCCCGACCTGCCTTTGAGTGTTTGAGTGTCTCCTGCAGAGGCCCAGGTTAGCAGGGACCTCCTGTGGAGACAGGGGCTCTGGCTGCAGCACCTGGGAAGCATGGTGTGTGGCATAAGTCCTCTTGGAGGAGGTCGCCATTAGCTCTAGCATAGAGCTGCTGAGCAGATGACCGGCAAACTGGAGAACAATTATACCAAAGAAGTTCTCACACTTCTGGAAAAGTTCGAGGGCCCACAACCGATTTCCCAACCTGGAAATCCGGTAAAGGGACAGAGAATCCCCCAGGGTATTTGACTTTGAAGGCCAGTGGGATTTGATTATAGAACTCCCACAACAGTCCTGGGATCCGCAGCTTGCTGACATAAGTCCTTTTGAAGGAGGTTGCCATTACCGCCATTATATCTACCACAGTTTGATCTCAGGCCAAACTAGAGGAAGGGAACACAGCCCCACCCATCAGCAGAAAATTGGATAAAAGATTTCCTGAGCATAGCCCAGCTCACCAGAGCAAGACCCAGTTTACCAGCCAGTTTACTGACCCACAGCCAGTCTCTCCCATCAGGAAGCTCCCACAAGCCTCTTATCCTCATCCATCAGAGGGAAGACAGAATGCAAACCACAATCACAGAAAACTAACCAAACTGATCACATGGATCACAGGCTTGTCTAACTCAATGAAACTATGAGTCATGCAGTGTTGGGCCACCCAAGATTGACAGATCATGATGGAGAGTTCTGACAAAACGTGGCCCACTAGAGAAGGGAATAGCAGACCACTTCAACATTCTTGCCTTGAGAAGCCCACAAACAGTATGAAAAGGCAAAAAGATAGGACACCGAAAGATGAACTCCCCAGGTGGGTAGGTGCCTAGTATGCTACTGGAGGAGAGTGGAGAAATAGCTCCAGAAGGAATGACGAGGCTGAGCCAAAGTGGAAACAGTGCCCAGATATAGATGTGTCTGGTGGTGAAAGTAAAGTCAGATGCTGTAAAGAACAATATTGCATAGGAATCTGGATTGTTAGATCCATCAATCAAGGTAAATTAGAAGTGATCAAACAGGAGGTCACAAGAGTGAACATCAACATCTTAGGAATCAGTGAACTAAATTGGACTGGAATGGACAAATTTAATTCAGATGACCATTACATCTACTATTGTGGGCAAGAATCCTGTAGAGGAAAGGGAATAGCCCTCATAGTCAGCAAGAGAATCCAGTGTGCAGTACTTGGGTGCAATCTCAAAAATGACAGAATGATCTCTGTTCGGTTCCAAGGCAAACCATTCAATATCACAGTTATCCTGTCATCCGTGCCCCAAACACTAATGCCAAAGAAGCTGATGTTGAAAGGTTCTATGAAGACCTACAAGACCTTCTAGAACCAACACCAAAAAATGATGTCCTTTTCATCATAGGGGACTGGAATGCAAAAGTAGGAAGTCAAGAGATACCTGGAGTAACAGGTAAGTTTGGCCTCGGAGTATAAAATGAAGCAGGGAAAAGGCTTACAGAGTTTTGCCAAGAGAATGCACTGATGATAGCAAACATGCTCTTCCAACAACACAAGAGATGATTCTACACATGATTCTACACATTGATTCTACAAACGAATCTACAATGTGATTCTACACATTGATCTACAAACAACTAATGGACATCACCAAATGGTCAATACAGAAATCAGATTGATTGTATTCTTTGCAGCCAAAAACGGGGATAATCTATACAGTCAGCAAAAACAAGACTGGGAGCTGACTGTAGCTCACATCATGAACTCCTTATTGCAAAATTCAGACTTAAATTGAAGAAAGTAGGGAAAACCACTAGGCCATTCAGGTATGACCTAAATCAAATTCTTTACAATTTAGAGTGGATGTGACCAACAGATTCAAAGGATTAGCTCTAATAGACAGAGTACCTGAAGAACTATTGTAGGAGGTTCATAACATTGTATAAGAAGTGGTGATCAAAACCATCTCCAAGAAAAAGAAATGCAAAAAGGAAAAATGGTTTTCTGAGGAGTCCTTACAAATAACTGAGAAAAGAAGAGAAGCTAAAGGCAGAGGAGAAAAGGAAAGATACAGCCATTTGAATGCAGAGTTCTAAAGAAGAGCAAGGAGAGATGAGAAAGCCTTCCAAATGATCAATGCAAAGAAATAGAGGAACACAGCAGAATGGGAAAGACTAGAGATCTCTTCAAGAAAATTAGAGATACCAAGGCAACATTTCATGCAAAGATGGGCACAATTAAGGACAGGAATAATACGGGCCTAACAGAAGCAGAAGATATTAAGAAGACGTGGCAAGAATACACAGAACTGTACAAAAAAAGATCTTCATGACCCAGCTAACCAAAATGGTGTGATCACTCACCTAGAGCCAGACATCCTGGAATGCAAAGTCAAATGGGCCTTGGAAGCATCACTAAGAACAAAGCTAGTGGAGGTGATGGAATTCCAGCTGAGCTGTTTCAAAGCCTAAAAGATGATGCTGTGAAAGTGCTGCACTCAATATGCCAGCAAATATGGAAAACTCAGCAGTGGCCACAGGACTGGAAAAGGTCAGTTTTCATTCCAATCCCAAAGAAAGGCAATGCCAAAGAATGTTCAAACTACTGCACAATTGCACTCATTTCACATGGTAGCAAAGTAATGCTCAGAATTCTCCAAGGTAGGCTTCAACAGTACATGAACTGAGAACTTCCAGATGTTCAAGCTGGTTTTAAAAAAGGCAGGGAACCAGAGATCAAATTGTCAACATCTGTTGGATCATAGAAAAAGCAGACAAGCCCAGAAAAACATCTATTTCTGCTTCATTGACTATGCCAAAGCCTTTGACTGTGTGGATCACCACAAACTGTGGAAAATTCTTTAAGAGATCGGGGGAATACCAGACCACCTTACCTGCCTCCTGAGAAACCTGTATGCGCGTCAAGAAGCAACAGTTAGAACCAGACATGGAACAATGGACTGGTTCAAAATTGAGAAAGAAGTACGTCCAGTCTGTATGTTGTCACCCTGCTTATTTAACTTATTTGTAAAGTACATTATGTGAAATGCCAGGCTGGATGAAGCACAAGCCAGAATCAAGATTGCTGAGAGAAATATCTGTAACCTCAGATATGCAGATGACACCACCCTTATGGCAAAAAGTGAAGAAGAACTAAAGAGCCTCTTGATGAAAGTGAAAGAGGAGAGTGAAAAAACTGGCTTAAAACTCAACATTCCAAAAACTAAGATCATGGCATCCAGTTCCATCATTTCATGGCAAATAGATGGGGAAACAATGGAAACAGTGGCAGACTTTATTTTCTTGAACTCAAAAATCACTGTGATGGTGACTGCAGCCGTGAAATTAAGACGCTGGCTCCTTGGGAAAAAAGCTATGAAAAACCTAGACAGCATATTAAAAAGCAGAGACATTCCTTTGTGGACAAAAGTTCATATAGTCAAAGCTATGGTTTTTCTGGTAGTCATGTTTGGATGTGAGAGTTGGACCATAGAGAAGGTCAGGTGCCAAAGAATTGATGCCTTTGAACTGTGGTGTTGGAGAAGACTCTTGGAAGTCCCTTGGGCTGCAAGGAGATCAAACCAGTCAATCCTAAAGGAAATCCGTCCTGAATATTCATTGGAAGGACTGATGCTGAAGCTGAATCTCCAATACTTTGGCCACCTGATTCGAAGAGCTGACTCATTAGAAAAGACCCTGATGTTGGGAAAGATTGAAGGCAGGAGGAGAAGGGCATGACAGAGAATGAGATGGTTGGATGGCATCACCGACTCAATGGATATGAGTTTGGGCAAGCTCCAGGAGATGGTGATGGACAGGGAAGCCTGGAGTGTTGTAGTCCATGGGGTTGCAAAGAATCGAACACGACTGAGTTACTGAATAACAAAAACCTACAACATTTGAGTCATGTTTCTAAACCCAGCCCACAGGCCCCCACTCTTTTAGAGCCTTCTTCAATCCCTCCAGCCAAAAGCAACTTCTTGTTTCTCTTAGTAGAATAGTAATGTATGTTCTTATCATATTTCCTTATTTTATAACATATGCACCCATTTTTTCTGATCCTTGATATTGTTATAAATCCCTGGAGAAATTGGAATAAGTTTTTTTTTCTTTGTAATTGCCATAAAATCCGGCATAACCCCTGTTTTGTGTATAGAAGGTGATCAAGAGATATTTTACAGTGATTATCAACTTCAGCTATAGTCAGACCCGCTTAGAGCACTTTATAAATTATCCATACCAAGAGTCTACCAAGATCAACTAGATCAGAAACTAGATACAGAGCCCAAGAACTGGGACTTTTCAAAATGTCCCCATGTATGAACTTTTTCCTCAGTTCCTGACCATGAGCTTCCAAAAGCTTGGAATTCCCTGAGTGATACAGTTGATAGGAGCATCTTTTGTTCTAATGAGATGGCTCTTGGTAGTCCCTATATAGCTTCAGGACATATGCTGGTCACCAGAAAAATCAAGCTTGTTTAGAAGCTTGGACCTTTCAACCTTACCTCCAACATCCAGAGAAGAGGGACTGGAGATTGAGTATGTCACCACTGGCAAGTGATTTAATTAACCTAGTATATGCAGTGGGAACTTTATTAAAGCAAAAAGCCTAAATGATGAGGTTCAGAGAGCTTCCAGGCTGGTAATCACATTCATGAGCTGGGAGGGTGCGCCCCTCACATCTCTGTGGGACAGAGGCTCCTGCACTTGGGACCATTTTGGACAACACCCTGTGTACTGCAGCATCTGGGTGTTGATTTGTATCCTTTATAATCAACTAGTAAAAGTAACTAAAGTGTATGCCTGAGTTCTCTGAGCTCTTCTGGCAAATTATCGAACCTAAAGAGGGGATCACGGGAACACTTGATTCGTAACTAGTCAGTCGAAAGTATAGAAGTTCCAGGACTTGCGATGGGTATCTGAAGAGTTAGAAGTGGGGGCAGCCTTGTGGAACTGAGTCTTTAAGCTTGGAACTCTGGATAGTTGGTGTCAGAATTGAATTGAATTGAATTGTTCAACACACAATTGGTGTCTGGAAAATCAGAGGCTTGGTTGTGGGTATCAGAAAATGTCCCACACCAGGGCATCAAAATGTGCAGCCAAAATTGGGGATTTTATTTTTGACAGGCAGGCAGCCATGTCAGCAGGTACATATGACAGATGTTATATATATTTTAACTAAATATAGGATGAGAGTCAGAAATTCTCTGCTGGTTGTCAGTATCAATAAAGACTACCCTTGACCAAAAAATAAAAATTTACAAAACTTAAATGCGAAACAAATCTCATTACTGAGGAAGATCATTTTATTTAGGGGCCTCAAGCACACATTGTTTTCACAGAGGTAATCTTGAATATTCAACATGTTCAAAATTCAATATTTCTTTTGCTCTCAAAATTGATTCAGATAGGGAGTGGGATTGACTGTACACAGGCACAAGAAATCTTTCAGCAATGATGGAAATGTTCTAAAACTGGATTGTGGTTGTTGGATACACACCTTTATAAATGTATTAAAAATCATTCAATTATAAAAAATAAAACAGTAATAAGATAAATTATAAAGCACTATAGATAGAATTTACTCTTTCTTAAATTAAGAGCAGTTTTTCAAACTTGAATTACATTCTGAAAAATTAATGTTGACCATGGATGAACCAGCATAACACTCAGAGGGAACAAGGCCACACACCTCTTTGCCCCTGCTGTGGCTCTGATTAAAGCCAAGTATGGGCAGAATTGTGATTGAAGCCCAAGCTGTTTGCAAGGTTCTCTCTGTTGCTGGTGCTCTCACTTTCTCTCCATCTCCCTCTCCCCTTCTCTCATTTTCAATAGGACAAAATCCAGTATACTGACTTATTCACTTTGACCCTGGTGCAATACTGCCTGGAAAAACCAGCAAAACTACAGTGGGTTCAAAAAGGAGCAATTCACCTCAGCCATGAGATATTCTTATTGTTAGGAGTCATGAAATCATATAAGGAAATAGTAGAAGAGGACTGGCCAGAAGGCATCACGTGAACTCTGGGTTATGGCAGAGATAGGGAGCCCTAAGAGTGTACTCCAGCCAAGGCAGGCAGGTTCAACTTGATGAAAGACCTGAAATATTCAACAGACCATAACCAGAATAATATCAGAGCAGAAAGCTTATGTTGCTGGCACAAGCAGATTATCTGTAGGGTATGTATCGTATTAGCAGATTTGACCAAGAATATGAGGGGGGAAATTCATTTAATATTGTATTGGTCTGGTGACTAGCTATCTATGATGCTTGTTTCTCAGTTTTGTTTTGCTGATATAAGAGAAAACCCCATTTTCTTAGTTCCCGTGACTCTAGAACAACTAATTCAAAACAGTTTCTCTCTGGGAATCCTTTGGAGAAATGATGATATGATGGGTGATGATGCCATTTGTTAGTAATATTCCCTGATAAAGTGAAACTCCTCTCTGAAGGCCTTGCCCTAAAGAAGATAAAAGGGTGACTAAGATAAGTCAGCATGTGAAATTCTCTGAGATCCTTCAGTGATAAGCATGGTTAAATTGAGGATTATTGTTAGACATTGTGTATAGCTCAATAGTCTTGATTAAACTTGAGATTTTTAGAATGATATCAGACTACTCAAGTCACTACATTAATAAAACAGACACTAGCACCCCTTAACAACGTAACAAATGTGTATGAATCATTTATACATTTTTTTTCTATCAAACGATGTTTGACAATAATCAGATGATAATGAAATGTATAATTAATAATAAAAATGCCAACATCTGTTAGCTTGTTATTACAGACTGATTTTTCAGTGTACTATTTCAAATGTGTCACCATTAACCTAATTTATATTAAAATCTGCTAAATACAATCTGCTTTCATTAGTTGTTAATTTAGGTTGGCACATGACACCAAGAGATGCTTCTGTCTCTGCTATCCCTCCCTATTTTTCTCTCCAGTCTGAACCAAAGATTCCCCCAAATGTCTTTAAAAACTGGCTGCCTCAACTCGAACATTCTGTCAGCAGATGGATCAGGTTGTTCTCAGCGGCAAATGATCAGTTCTCTGAGTCTGAGAAACTAGAACCAGGTCTTGTAAAGAGTGTTGGCCCTCAGCTGCAACCTTCTGACATTCTTCTGCCCAGTCACCTGAATGTCTTTAACATCCTGCCTCACTCACATCCACACACACACAGAGGCACCTGGAGCCTGGCCACTTTCTTAGTCTGGAGGAAACGACTGGGCTCCCACCAGATACCAACCAGTGTGGGGTTTTAAGCTATATCCATTCTCAGGCTCATTCAATGACTGAGGACAAATCTCTTTAAAGGGGGCAACCACTGTTGACCAGATGTTTCCCACAAATGAAAAGCATGTGTATGAGATGAACCTGGAGCTTTTGAAGTGTCAGAAAGTAAGGATATGCCTAAAATAATAAAAAACAATTAAGCCAATATATTGACAGGGGTATGGGAAAGGGGCACAGAAACCAATGGAAAGCTCCCAAAAGCCAAAGCTGGAACTATTGGGGAGCAAAGTAATAAAGTACTATTGACTTATAATTCAAAGTATAAAATAAATATCCATGAATATATGCCATTATAAATAAGTAACTGTATTAATAAATGGTAAATAAGAGTCAAACCTCCCATACAGAAGATTCCAGGTAATTTATGGAGGTACCTCATCCTCAGGGAGGGGAACATGACTCCCCACTCCTTAAGATGCACATGGTGACTTCCTTCCCAAGAAGTTACAATGGAAAGGAGGGAGAAAGAGTAAGTAACTTTACAGTGGAGAAACCTCACAAATCCTGCCTCAGCCAGGTGATCAGCACCAACATCAGCAGTCAGAAATCATGTTGATAGTTTGTACCTTTGATATGATGTGATGAAAATGGCACTTCACCTGTATGGTCTTCTTCCCAGTAACACCCTAGCTCCCACCTTATCATGAGAAAAGCATCATATAAATCCCAACAGTGAGACAGTCTTCAAAATACCTGATGAGCACTCCCCAAAACTGTCGATGTCATCACGAACAGTCTGAGAAACTGCCACAGTCAAGAGGAGCCTAAAAAGACCAAACTAAACATACTGGGTTGTCCTGGATGGAGTCTTGAAACAGAAAGAGAAAAGAACATCAGGTAAAAACTAAGGACCTTTAAATAAACTATGGGCCTTAGTTAACATAACATAACAAGATAGGTTCACTGGTATTACAGATACATCGTACTGATGTATGCTGTTAATACTAGGGACAACTGGGTGTGAGGATATGGGGGAAGTCTCTGTAGCTATCTCATAAATTTTCTGCATATCTAAAACTGTTCTAAAAATAAAGCCTACTTAAAAAAATAAAGCATGTGTGATTCTTTTTAGAAATATTGGGCATGAGGGATAATTCATAGTGTGAGGAAAAAACAGGCTGGAACCAAGGCGAGATTCCCATGTATGAGTCATCTCACCATCTGCAGGGAAAGCCCTGCAGATGGGTGAGACAAGGTGTCTCAGGAAGAGAATTATAGAGAACTGGGTCTGCCTTTTAAGATACAAATGTGTGTCTCTTATTTTCAAAAGCTTGCTATGGTTTTAGAGCCACCCTTGAAATCCTGTCTAACGTCACCTTAGAGTGAACTTGTGAAATGATCTGAGCCTGGAGGGAGCTTGAAGGAATGTCTCATACTTTAGTGAAATCAGTGATTCTCTCATAAATAGGAGAATCAGCACCCCTGAAAAAGCTGTCAGGGCACTTAAGGGATCACCATAAAGGAAGTTGCTTATTAATTAATTACAATGAATTTGTTACACCTATGAGATCTTTGAAAGTATTCTGTCTTATTACCCTTAGATGTTGCAATGGAGATATTTCCTTCTCTCTTTTATGAACTGAGTGCCCTCAGAATTGGCTGCCTGACTCCTTACTACTTAGTGATGGAGTAAAGATGATGTTACATAATGTACTTCTCAAGTGAAAAGTTAACTAGTCACAAAAACATCCTAATTATGTGCACCCAAAGGAATATGATATTAATGTTAAATATGGCCATAGGCCAGTCTAGGAGAAAAGCTGAAAATTCCATACCCTTTTCATTTTTAAAGACTGCTTCTTGAACAGAAAGTGGTAATAATAATATTACACACCTACACAGTCTGTTATATTCAAGAAACCTCAAAGCACTTCACCAATTATTCTTCAAATCCACAGGGCTCACATTTCTTGGGAAAAGAAGTCACTAGTGATAAAAACCCGGTCCCCAATGGTCTGCCTTTTCAAAGCCAAGTTAAATGGAGCAGAGTGGGAGGGGGGAGGCATTGCTCCAGATCCCCACCGTTTCTTCTGGCCCCATGGGGCCCTCCTTTATCCCTTCCCAAATGTTTATGCAGCTTGGGGACCAGGCTAGAATAATGAATGGTCATGGTGAGGGGCAAGGACAGCAGGAAACAAGAATCTCTTACAGAAATATCACGGCTTTAAGCAGATTTTTAAAACACATGGAAACTCTTCAAAATGTAGAGCTAAGAGAGAGTGAGAACTGGGTTTGTTGGCAGAGGGTCTAGCTGTGAATTCTGGGTCTGTTATTTACTGTTCATGTAGCCTTAAGGGATGTCTGTCTCTCCGTTTCTCTATTTTTGCCTCTCTTTGTCTCTCTGTCTCTTTGTCTCTCTGCGTATCTGTCTGTCTATCTCTCTGCCATTTCCAAAATCTCTGATTCCTAATTCCTTCCTGCCTCATGCTGCTGAAAGTACTTAGGGTAGTGCCTGAAGCTCAGTAAAGCTTAGAGAAGCTGCAAGATCCAGGCTGGCCAGGCTCTTCCAGAGAGCCCTTGGCCAGGAGTTTGTGGGAAGTGTGGATCCTTCTGTGAGGAAGAGGCAGTTCCCTTGGCATGTGGCATCTAAACTCCCATTCCTTAGCCAGGCATCCGGCTTGGCAGGACCATTGCTCCTTGCTTCTCTCAAGTCCTATCTGCCTTCCCACCGTTTAGCTCTTCAGCCACACTGAACTGTTCCCATAAATCTCTGTCTGTACCCACCGCCCACTCTGCCATGAGACCCTGTGCTCCCCAGCCCTGCACACTGGTACTGCTCTCTCTAGAAAACACACCTAAACCAGCACCTGTTTGATAACACCTAGCACTCTGGTGCGCTCTGCGTGCGCTGCTAAGGTAGAACAAAGGCCGTGCTGCCACTGGTTTTTCTGTCTGCCTCCCCTCTAGCCTTCAGGGCTGTATCACTGGAGCTCAGCACAGTGTCTGACACACGATCGCTACTCCACTCAGTAAGTATTTGCTGAGGGAATCATCATCTGTTTCCCCAGCCTCCTTAATGGAGTGGTGGTGGTGGTTTGCTTGCTAAGTCATGTCTGACCCTCTCAAACCCATGGACTGTAGCTGCCAGGCTCCTCTGTTTATGGGATTTTCCCAGGCAAGAATACTGGAGTGGGTTACCATTTCCTTCTCCAGTGGGGATCTTCCCAGCCCGGGGATCGAACCCATGTCTCCTGCATAGCAGGCATACACTTTTCACTGAGCAACCAGAGAAGCCCACATAGAGCTCCCAGGGCCTGCATGTTCTTTGCTTTGGAAGATCCACCAAGCAGAGGAAAATATGTCTTGCTTGCACAATGCAACCTCTCAGTGCCCCCAGCAAAGCTTCATATGCAGGTTTGAAGAAGGGCAGGGGCAATGGGTTTTAAATATATAGGCAGTTGTAGTGTCTGACATGGTAGAGAAGATCTTCTCAAACTTCTGTTTTTCCTTCCAAAAATGAAGGTTCTGATTGAGTCGATATGTCCTAGGGCTTGGTATTCTGCATTCATAACTAACTTCCAAGGGATGCTGACACTAGTCATAGGCAATATTTGTAAAGCATGTCTTTTAGGACAGTCGGTTAATCCCCTGTGGTCTAGATGAGTGACTCCCATCCCTGGGTACACTTACGCGTGTGCTCAGTCACTGTTGTGTCTGACTCTTTGCGACCCCATGGACTGTAGTCCTTCAGGCTCCTCTGTCTGTGGAATTTTCCAGGCAAGCATACTGGAGTGGTTTGCCATGTCCTCCTCCAGGGGATCTTCCCAACCCAAGGATCGAACCCACGTCTCCTGCGTTGGCAAGTGGTTTCTTTACCACCGAGCCACCTGGGAAGCCCATGGGTACTCTTGGGAAGGCTTTTAAAAAGTACTTATGCCAGATCTCACCCCAGCCTTTCTGTTTTATTTGCTGTTAAGTTTTGGAAAGCATTCAAAGATTAAAATGCTTGTACCATTCTTTGTTCTCCTATTTAATATTTACTCCCTCAAATATCATATATTTTTAAAAAAATCGGTTTCTGGCATATGGTGGACTCTCAATGCACAATTGATAAATGAGTGAAAATGGTGTACAGATGTTAAGTGCGTACGTAGTTACACAGTATTAAAAATCACTGTGTCATGGATAATGTCATATCATTTAAGTAAAACTGTTTAATTGCAATAAAATTGTATTGCATCAACTATAGACTTTGATAGGATTAATTCTAACTTTTCTTTCACTTACAATAAGGAGGGCTTTTCCGTGTCTAATAGTTTGTACACGTGGGTCATGAAAACAACTGAAGTGTCTCCTTGGTCCTGTCCAGTTCCTACCAACTGTATGTATTTCCTTTTGGAGGCTTGGTTTAGTCTCAGAGGGCCAAATGAAGCTTAGTAACATTACGAGAAGGACTAAAATTAGCTTACTGGAGATTTTCCAGGGACACAATGTGCTGATTTGTGTGTCCCTAGAAGGAAAAACACATCTGTTCCCAGGATGACGAAAGAATATACATTCTAGTGAAGATGTTGAGGGCAGCCTGTCACAGTGAACTAAGCATCTGGGTGCTGGGACTCTACTGAGATGTGGTTGGGTTCCAAATCGATTTCACTGCAGGCCCCTTTAATAATCCGAAGAAGAAGGGAAAAGGGAGCTTAGCCAAACTGTGTGATACTTTAGCCCCTCATTGGAAACATCTTTAAGAAAACAGTCAAGTTATAGATAATGAGCATCTGCCTTTCATCTCCTTCTTCCTCTTCTCCTCTATTATGTCATTGCTGTTGTCATCACTGTAACAATTTCCAACTGAAGGGGCCCCTCCGCCCTCTCTGAAGGCACCAGCATATGCTATCATGTGTAATTCACAAAACATCCAGGAACCCGTGACTCCTTCCACACTTGCTCCTTGTCCAACCCACTCCCTGGCCTTCTCTCCCAGAATTCTATGTATATAGACCACCTTTCTCGTAGGTGGTCACAGAGTGGGGGTGAGATGTGTACCAGACACACTGGCGAAGGGTATTTGAGGTCATGATGCCTGTATAGACATGAGAATTGACTGAAATCATTTGGAAGTATGTCCATTTTTAAACAATAAAAAGACACTTCTAAAGAAGGATACATTAGTGAAATCATTTAAGGGGAAGAAAAAAAAAACATCTCCCAATGGTATTTTCAAGATTTTTAGAGTGGAAAGAAGAAAATCTAACTGCTATAGGAAGGCTGAAAATGTTCTGTGGGCAGCGTGATTGTGAATGACTGTATTCTCTCGAAGCCAGCGGGACTAAGGACATACTGATCCATATTCATGCTCGGGACGAGCACTCACTGTCTCAGGTGTGATGACAAAAGCAGCAGGAAGTTGTTCAACTTCAGGATGAGAGTGAGAGGAAATGACTGCTTGTGTGAGTAGCACTGGATTTACTTATTCTCCAGGCAAATGTGTCCCCTTTGGCAAAATATGTCACTCGCTGAAAAATGTATCACTATGCTCCATCTTCTCAGAGAGAGAAGTGTGGTAAATGAATTTCATGAAAGAAAAGGATTTTCAGAGACCAGAAAGGTCGGCATTTAGGTTCCACCCAGACTGGAGTTGTGAACAAAATAATCGAGCAGATCTGTGGCTAATTGTGCAGCAATCTACTCCTTCCATATTCCACTAAATCCCTGGGTGATCTGTTTGTTTGTTTGTTTGCTTCTTGTCACCGCTGTTTCAATGACAGGTACAATTTTAGCTTAGTGTAGGTTTTCCAAAGACAAGACAGAGCAACACAGTTTGGCTGTATAGTCTAAATGCTGTAATTACAATTTTCCTGTGAGAGCAATATTTTGGATATAAACTGTACTTTACAATGTAGTGGGTTTTAACTAGCAAGATATACACCTTTCTAAGTAGGCCCTATTAAAACAATTTAATAGAATGTCAACAAGTACCAACATGAACACAAAGATAGAATTGTGTGGTTTGTTTTCATGTAGTGAGCTAGTTCTGCTGGGGTCTGTCAAGGACTACTGAAGCTCAATTTGAGCTAACAAGATTACATGATTGGAATTGTATTAATTGAACGCCTTTATTTTTCAGGCTGACAAATGCAATGCCTGATCAGTTGTAGGGGGTACACTTAAGAAATATGGAGTATTTTTTGCTTGTGTAAATGTGTTTGTGCATATGTATTTCCAAACTAGCACAGGCATATTGATGTTTTTGTGAAAAAATACATACATTTTTAAAAAAAGAGGAAAAAATAGGACTACATTCATCCTTAAATCAGTCTGGTCAAGTACTGATGAGATTAATTTCATACATTTTGAATCTTTAAAGTTCTCCTGAGTAGAGTTTTCCTAGATCAGAATTCACACTGAGCACAGTCAATTGCAAACAAAGGAAATCGGCACTGATAGCCGTCATGGAGGCAAATTATGCAGTGGATTTAAATAGCCTGAATGTATTCTATAGATTGTAAGATGGTGATAGTTTATTACCTTGTACAGCTCAGAAGCAGTGGAGCACCTCCTATGACTGGATAGAGACCATGTTGCATCCCAAAGCAGGATAGAGGGATGGTAGCTGAAATATTCCTTTTCACACACTCACATGCTCATATTCTGGACAACTCAGGGATATAAAACCCAATAGATAACAAAAGAAGAATGTAAACCTGCTTGATGATACAAAACATAGTGATATGTAATACACATCCACCTGTATACTTATGTATAAATACATGTAAATATATGTGTATTTTTAGATTGCTATTTTAACATGTCAATATAATATCAATGATATAATGTATACATGTATATAAAATACATCCACATGTGTATTTATGTGTGACTCTATGTATATCTGCATGTAAATGAGTGTACATGTGTTTACACTTTGAGTGGGCCTATTTTAACATATATTTATAATATTGACATGAGGAACCCATTTATTAATGGGAATAAATGGTCATCCCTGTAGCTCTCTGTGGCTGTCTCAATGGCATAAGGAAGAGAAAGGCTATGGAAGGGCTTAGATATGAAGAATTAGATACAAAGCTTTATGTGTCCCTTAAACAGAAACATAGAGCCAGATAGAGGGAAGAGACACACCTCAGAGATGTATCTGTGGGGCAAAATGTACTAAAAATGAATGCCAGACACAGACGGCCCTTATTCATTCAAAGCTGAGCTGCACTGAGGCACCAGAACAGTACCAGCAGACGAGGGAATGACTATCCAACACCAATCGAAGGGGCCTGCACAGAAAGGCTTCACCCAGAGACCTTCACGAAAGTGGAGGGAAAAACAGAGTAGGCAGCCACAAGTCATCAAAAGAAAAGGCTACTCCTCTTCCTTGTGCAAATGCCTGCAGCACCAACAGATGGCAGTTCACTTGCATAGAAGCCAAATCCCTACAACTTTTCCAACATACTGCCACCAAATAGCTCCTGTAGGCAGTTTCCATAACGAAAGAGTGAGAGATGATAGTGTACTCTGAAAACGCCCTTCTCCACCAGAGAAAAGTCCCAGTTAAACGTTACAAGAAAAAGTATGGGCTATGCTGAAAGTATTTCTTGTGAATAAAGCTGCTGAGCATCCCCAGGTAATAAAACAAAGGCTGGGGGCCAGGTTATTGGTCCCTGGTGTCCCTTCTCAACCACCGTCACCTACACAGGGAACATATACCGAGCACCTGCGATGTGCCAGTAACGCATGAAGCCCCTGGTGCCACATCCTCCCAGCGATCTTGGGAGGAAGATTCTAGCCTCAATTTAACTGACTTGCACAAAGTTAAGTGGCTAGTTAAGTGCAGGCTTCAGGATTGGACCCAGGTTTGTCTTACTCGAGAGACCCAGCCCAGATCCGCTGTGCTCCACACCCTCATTCCAGTGTGGCCATGTGCCAGGCCACAGACGATGCCAAAGTGAGCTGGGGAGGGCCTCATGATGCAGAAAGCATGGCAGCATCTTGTCCAAGAAACCACTTTGGCTCTTTGAGAACTCACAGCTGAGTGATTTTTTGTTTAATTTGAATTTGAAAATATATTGCCTAACACATAACAGATACTTAATGTAAAAATACTAATATATATTGCAGTATATATGTACTCACATGTATTTGTGTATACACACAGAGACATATAGCTGACCCCAATTCAGTTATTAATTGCTTTTAGTTGCTTTTTTCCCTCTCAGTAGATCAAGGTATCGTGCATTTTTATAGTAGTTTGTATCACACATAGGTTTCATTTCAAAACTCACATTTATTAACTCATTTTATCCTTATAAAATAATGAAATTTCGGCATAACAATCCTTTATGTCTCCACCACACAGATCAGGAAAATGAGGCTCAAGGGGATTTAGATAATTCACCAAAAACCATGAGGTTAGTACCATACCTACCTGAGGCATGAGTGCAAGGTGGTATTCCTCTTATTCTGCTGCATCTCAAGTCTGCTCAGATTGTACTTCCCTGGGAAACAGGAAAATGGCATTCCAGTTTGCTGACATGTTCTAAGAAGGAACTTTAAATATCTGAAGTTAATACTGATCATACCGTGTCGTTGGTTCATTACAGCAATCAATGTTTGTATCTGTTCTTTACTTACTACTTGCTAGTGAATGTTTGTAGTCATCTGTATGCTGTCTTATTTCTGAATTTATTAATAATCAGCAATAGCTTTACCTTAATGATATAAAGGGGTAAAGGTCCATTTTCCTTTTCCTTTAATGTATGTAAACCTATAAGCGATCAAAAACTTAGTGAGCTCCAATTAATGGGGCACAAACACAAAATAGACAAATCCTGCCCTCAAAAAGCTTCTACCAGTGGAAATTTTTCTGGATCCTAATCCACTTATGACTGGACTGGTTGAGATCTTTAAACTCCACGTTATAAATCTTGGCAGGTCAGAAATGTCCTAGAGTCAGGCAGTCACTCAGGACGTTCCCATGCCCTGCCTCTATTTTCAATCCTAATTTCTCAGTAGATCTTCTAGGCCAGACCGCCTGCTTCTACTATATATTCTTCCCATGCTACCTACAGGATTTTGCATCCTTTCTGATGTTCATCTCAGCAATTTTGCATCTTGTGTGTCCTACACATTTTCTGATATACTATTAACTGTATTGATGGTATTTAGTAGCATCTAAACCTTTTAATGATAATCACATTGGTGATTATCACAATTATTATCTGATTATCACAGATAATCACAATGGTGTGATCACTCATCTAGAGCCAGACATCCTGGAATGTGAAGTCAAGTGGGCCTTAGAAAGTATCACTATGAACAAAGCTAGTGGAGGTGATGGAATTCCAGTTGAGCTATTTCAAATCCTGAAAGATGATGCTGTAAAAGTACTGCACGCAATATGCCAGCATATCTGGAAAACTCAGCAATGGCCACAGGACTGGAAAAGGTCCATTTTCATTCCAATCCCTAAGAAAGGCAATGCCATAGAATGCTCAAACTACCGCACAATTCCACTCATCTCACACGCTAGTAAAGTAATGCTCAAAATTCTCCAAGCCAGGCTTCATCAATACGTGAACCGAGAACTTCCAGATGTTCAAGCTGGTTTTAGAAAAGGCAGAGGAACCAGAGATCAAATTGCCAATGTCCACTGGATCATTGAAAAAGCAAGAGAGTTCCAGAAAAACATCTATTTCTACTTTATTGACTATGCCAAAGCCTTCGACTGTGTGGATCACAATAAACTGGAAAATTCTGAAGGAGATGGGAATACCAGACCACCTGACCTGCCTCTTGAGAAACCTGTATGCAGGTCAGGAAGCAACAGTTAGAACTGGACATGGCACAACAGACTGGTTCCAAATAGGAAAAGGAATACATCAAGGCTGTATATTGTCACCCTGCTTATTTAACTTATATGCAGAGTACATCATGAGAAACGCTGGGCTGGAGGAAGCACAAGCTGGAATCAAGATTGCCGGGAGAAATATCAATAACCTCAGATATGCAGATGACACCATCCTTATGGCAGAAAGTGAAGAGGAACTAAAAAGCCTTGTGATGAAAGTGAAAGAGGAGAGTGAAAAAGTTGGCTTAAAGCTTAACATTCAGAAAACTAAGATCATGGCATCTGGTCCCATCACCTCATGGGAAATAAATGGGGAGACAGTGGAAACAGTGGCAGACTTTATTTTTTGGGGCTCCAAAATCACTGTGGATGGTGACTGCAGCCATGAAATTAAAAGACGCTTACTCCTTGGAAGGAAAGTTATGACCAACCTAGAGAGCATATTAAAAAGCAGAGACAAAAAAAAAAAAAAAAAAAGCAGAGACATTACTTTGACAACAAAGTATGGTTGTTGGTTTTTCCAGTGGTCATGTATGGATGTGAGAGTTGGACTGTGAAGAAAGCTGAGCCCTGAAAAATTGATGCTTTTGAACTGTGGTGTTGGAGAAGACTCTTGAGAGTCCCTTGGACTGCAAGGAGATCCAATCAATCCATCCTGAAGAAGATCAGTCCTGGGTGTTCATTGGAAGGACTGATGCTGAAGCTGAAACTCCAATACTTTGGCCACCTCATGCGAAGAGTTGACTCGTTGGAAAAGACCCTGATGCTGGGAGGGACTGGGGGCAGAAGGGGACGACAGAGGATGAGATGGTTGGATGGCATCACCTACTCAATGGGCATGAGTTTGAGTAAACTCCGGGAGTTTGTGATGGACAGGGAGGCCTGGCTTGCTACAGTTCATGGGGTCGCTAAGAGTCGGACATGACTGAGTGACTGAACTGAACTGAAACCTTTTAAGGAGCTTTCCAAGTTGTTCAGGGGTAAAGAATCCACCTGCAGTGCAGAAGACTCACGGGATGTGAGTTCAATCCCTGGTTTGGGAAGATACCCTGAAGGAGGGCATGGCAACCCACTCCAGTATTCTTGCCTGGACAATCCCATGGACAGAGGAGCCTGATGGGCTGCAGTCCATGGTTTCACAAAGAGTCACACATGACTGAGCACTCACACATGCACACAAAACTTTTAAGTCTTCATTTCTAGTTCACATAACAGTTGAGTTAAACTGTATTATAAAGTAGTCCTTTTCAGGAAAATCCTGTTTTAGTATGTGGCTTGTAGAATTTTTTTAAAAGTGACCTTAGATTTGTTTTTTCATGTGGGATGCAAATGGGTACTATCAGAGCCTCTCTGCCATCACTATAGTGTAATGTCATTATTACACCACAGTGAAATGTGTTCAGATTTAAATTTTGTTTTTAGCTTTATTCTTTCTTCAGAAGCATTTCATATGTACTGATGATACTGTTCCTTCTTGAATATATGAACAGTCTGAAGTGTTTATATTGGGGAGATATTATGAAGCAGTCATATTTGTAAAAGATGATGGCTGTATCTGTTTATATTCAATTTTTCACTTACATTCTTTTGAGGGTGAAATACATTTTTCTTGCTGTTCAGTGCTTTATCCTTTTCATCTGTTGCTCTGTGGTTATGGTGACTTTAGCTATATAGCAGCTTTCCCCAAATGTATTGAGTGTAAAGAAATAGTTACTTAGCAAGATCTGACCAAAAAGAAGAAAAAAAAAATCACCTTCACAATTTCTGATGTGCTGTTGACAGTGCCACCTCCAGTTGTTTCACATTAGGACTCCTTGCCTTGATATCTGGTTGCAAGGAAACCCCTCTACCCCCATGAAGGGCTAGGATTTTAAAGTACTGGTTCATTTCCATAGGAGAGTACCTATATCATAGGAGATACCCATTAATGTTTGTTAAATGAATAAATAAGCATAATCCAAAACACATTACAACACAAGCTTTGTATAACAACAGCAAAAAAGTTGATCTTCACCATTAATACCTCCAGGAAAGGAAACTGTAAGATACTGAGAGATGAATGAGTAGTACCCAAACATGAGTTTTTTTTAGATCTGGAAAAAAATCATACGTCAACAATTTACTAATCTATTCATCAGTATTATTATTTTGTATTCTCCTCTCTTCTAAGATATACATGTTTTGCTAAACAATTACCTAAAGCAGTTATATTTCAAGTGCTTGATAGAGGATTATCTAACAAACATATTTGTACTTCCCTAATACTTGTCTAGTTAATATGAGGAGTACAGTGAAAATAAACTATTAATAATGTCTCACATTTAGGCACTTAAAGACGTGGAGATAAAAGACTAAGACTCAAGAACCAATTAGAGGGACTCCCCTGGTGGTCCAGTGATTAAGAATCCACCTTCCAGGCTGACGTGAATTTGATTCCTGGTCACTGAACTAGGATCCCACTAGAGAGGACCGAGAACCCCACCTCCAGAGCCTCACACTCTTGATCCTATGCTCTGCAAATAGAGAGAGCCTGTGTGCTGCAACAAAGACTCAGCACTGCCAAAATAAATAAATATGTTTAAAAAAAGAAAAATAAAACAAATAGAGAACATATTGGTAAGCAATAAACTGGTTGCTTGCTTTGGACAATGTGTTTCAGGAATTCAGAAAAGTGGAAGATCATTAGTATAAGTCTCATAGAAGTCAGAAGTTGAATGGAGTCTAGATTATCCTCTTGCCCTTTGTACCATACTCTTCAGATCTGTCACCAAGACCTGGATGTTTATCCTTTACCATCTCTTTTCTGTCCATTTCCTCCTTTTCCTATTGCCACCATCTCAGTTCAAGGATATGAGCCCTAAAGAAACAGTTGGGACTGTGGTGACTTGGAAGAAACCTGGAAGCCTATAGTTCTGGTTTTGCCAAAAGAGGGGCAAAATTCTCTGAGTCTAGTGAGATAAATGTGAAAGCATTTCATAAAAGGTAAATTTCTGTAGAAACATATAGGACAATTGCCCTCAACCCCCTGTCTTCACTGTGTGCTCCTATTTTCCTACCTCCAAACAATAGCTTACATCATCAAAGCAATCCTTTTCTTAAAGTGTCCCCTTGATTATTTTCTTCTTTCTAAAAAAGTTAATTTCATTGTATTTATTTATTTACTTCCTTGACTGCACCAGGTATTAGTTACAGCATGCAGGATCTTTAGTTGCTCCATGTGGGATCTAGTTCCCAGACCAGGGATCAAACCCAGGCCCCCTGCACTGGGAACACAGTCTTAGCCACCATACCACAGTGAACGTCTCTGATTATGTTCTTCTTAATGAGAAAGACGTCATCAGGCTACACAGTTAGGTCCCAACCTCACCTCCCTGCTCAACTTCATCAACCACTGCCACCCTGTGTGACCCTTCCTTGTGCTTTGCAGCCATTGCGTCTTGCCTCTGCCTGAACACATCTTGGAGCATGAGAAGTTTGTGTGCCCATCAGGAATGGGCTGGTTAAATACTGGGGCACTTCCCTAATTTCTCAGTTTGGTGGCGATCCCCTCCTACTCTTTCTCTTCATAACCTTCTTTCCTGAATCCTTTTCTTTTTGTCCCTGACATCGTATTCTGCTCTACCTTCACTAGGAAATTTTAATTCCTGGTGGTCAGGAAATAATACATTTGGAATTCTCTACTCTTTTTAAATAGTGCCTTGCACATAGGCACTTCACTCAGTTTACTATTGAGTGAGTGAATGCTTCTAAGATATAGAAAGATAAGAGAGAAGAACAAAAACCAAAGTATATTGTTTTCAGAAGCTATGCCACCAGAACTTTCTGGGGATTTTTTGAGCTTGCAGAGGACTAGTATGTGAAGAGTTAAGAAAAGTTTTACTAACAACTGCAGCTGTTTGTGGGGGAGCTCAAGGACATTATGAGATTAGCAGGAATAGGACTTTGAAGTCTGTACTAGTCTCTGGAATTCCCCAGTCCCCCTCTCCACCCCCAGCTCCCCGCTTCTCTTCTTCAAAATCCCCACCCCTCTCCACTTTCCAGGGAGTGTTAAAAATGCAACTATGGAATTATGTAGCTAGATAATACTGAGTACTTTCTGAGTCATATTTACACAAAAGTCCTTGTTGGGCATTCCTTGGTCCTCTCCAAGCATAGACTTACTGTTATGGCATGTAGTATTAAGATAATGATAATAATAATAAAATTTTACATGTTGCTTAGGTCCCACTCATCTCACAAGAAAGCAAGGCCCAAACAAAGATTCAGAGATTCAGTTGGCTCATTGGTGTCTCATTTATCAAAGGAAGTAATCATTTTTGGTCTCTGATTTGCCTCAGAGTTAGATTTTCACCATAATACTGTTCCCCACCGATGAATGGAAGTATTTTTGGGGGGCCTTCAGTCCAGCTGTAATAAACTTGACTTTAAATTGAATCAGCATTCAGTTACAGCAACCAAAATTATTTAAATATTGAAACATACAGAAGCCTAGTCCTCCTTGTACATGAAGTTTGTGGTGTCAAAAACTCAAGAACCCTGGTAGATGCACCCTGCGTGCATACTTAATACTCCTAGTTTTCTTGTCTAGGAAAGGGCATGATAAAAATACTTGTCTTCTTAGCAGATAAACATGCCCGTACACCTGGCAAGATAGAACTGAGGGAAGATCGGTTTACAAGGAAAATGCAAGATAATGAGAAATTTTCTTAAATCAAGGCTTTACATAGAAAACTTTAAATAGAACTGTAACCTGAAGCTATTCACATGTAAGCATTCTTAATGTGCGATGGAATCTGCACATAAAAAGAAACTTGACTCCGCAGGAATAATAGAGACTCTTCAAATAGACGCTGAAAATTTAAAAAGTCACAAGAAGCAGAGAAAATCGACTGCTGGTACTTATTCCCTAGAACCTGTGCGCTCTCCCCAAACCCAGAAAAAATGCCAGCGCCTTCACAGCAAAGCCTGATGAGAATAGAGCTGATGCCATCGGCGGCTCCTTAATGTGCTGAATGTTCCTTTGACGGACTTGCTCTTTTCTATACAGAGCCTGAAGGTTCTCCAGCAGCCACTTAGAGACTCAGTGCCTCTGCAGAGCTTTGCCTAAACCCTCTCCCAAAAGCAGTAATTATTGTCTTTGTGATTCAAAGAGGTGCACTTAAAGTAGTTATTTAATTTGCATTACCAGTATTTTCTATGCCTTGTCCGCACAACAATAATGTAAGTTCCTTGTGGGTTTTTTTTTGGATTTTTAATTATTTTGTATTCTTCATAATAAATGGTTCCATGGTGGCTCAGATGGTAAAAAAAATTGCCTGCCATGTAGGAGACCCAGATTCGATCCCTGGGTCGGGAAGATTCCCCTGGAGAAGAGAATGGCTGCTCACTCCAGTATTCTTGCCTGGACAATCCCATGGACAGAGGAGCCTGGCGGGGTACAATCTATAGGGTTGCAAAGAGTTGGACATGACTAAGCGACTAACACTGTTCACTTTCACAGTAAACCACCACACAGAGGACATGCATGTGCACAGAAGACATGCTTATCCATGAAAAATGGAGAATTAATCAAGAATTAAGAATGCCTCATCCATTCCTAAATCAACGTAAGGCACCATTAATACATTCAGCACATAATTAATGAGACTTGCTTATATTGTTCCAGGTACAGTAACTAGGCTCTGAAAATTCAGTGGTGAAAGAAATAGGATATCTGCCCTTGGGCATTCAGAATGATTTGGAATTTTATCTTTCATATCGATAATATTGATGATTATAAATCTTCTACCAAAGTCCCACAAAATGAGTTTTGTCCTAACCTAAAATGAGGAAGAAAAAAAGGATAATGATAACTTTTCCTCTCCAAATTGAAAGACTCATCCTCTTTCCCTTTAAGTCAGTGGTGTTAGATTACCATTCACACCACTGTTCAGTCAGTTTTTCATTATATGATGGATCTTTACCCTTCTCTATATAACTTGCATGACCCCTTTATTGAGATGATGGAGTGAATGGGCTTCAATGGTTACACATCCCTTGCAAATCAATGAAACTAAACCTGGCTGTACATTCAAATACCTTAGGATGCTTTTAAATACATTATAGATGCCTAGTCCTCACCCACAGAGAGTCTAATTAATTGGCCCAGGGTGGGATTTGGGTGTTCATATTTTCTTATTTCACTTCCTAGGGGATTCTGAGGTGAAGCCAGGGTTGAGAATCACTGTTGTAATCCCTGTCTGTTTTTAAGTATATTCTTAAATCTTTCTGAATAGAAAATCAGGAACCTAACAGGGAATAGTATGTGCCTAGGTATTGTTTCTATAATTACTAGTATCTTAAATAAGATTATAAGAAGTCCAGGGAAATTGCATGGATCAATATCATATTAAAGTGACCATGCCCATTATTTTAAATGTTGCAAAAGTTTGAAAAACCATTGTAGGAAGGCTAGAGGTCTTAGGATTAAACAAACAAAGCTCTACAAATTTTTAATGTGTTCTTGAAATTTCTCTATTTCAAAGCATCTCAATATCTCAGCTTTCTCATCTATAAGTTAGGGATACCAAGGTTTATCCTGGAGACCTCTTTTAAATGTTAAATGAATATTCAAATACAATTGATCCTCACTATTCCCGATTCAGTAATTGTAAATTAGCCTACTTGCCAAAGTTTATTTGTTATTCCAAAGTCAACACTTGTGGCATTTTCCTGGTTAATTGTGGACATGCAGAGTGATGAAAATTTTGAGTTGCATTCCCAGCTGAAGTCGGACAAGACTATACTCTGCCTTTTCATTTTCAACCTTCCTACTGGAAACAGCTGTCCTTTCACGGCCTATTTGGTGCCATGTTTTGTTTGTTTGTTTTACATTTTTTGCTCTTTGTCAGTAATTTCACTATTTCACAAAATGGCCCCCAAGCACAGTGTTCAGGTGCTATCTGGTGTTCGCAAGGGCAAGAAGGCTGTCATGTGCTTTACAGAGAAAATGCATGTGTTCGATAAGCTTCACTCAAGCCTGAGTTCTGCTGCTGGCCATGAGTTCAGTGTTAATGCATCCATGAACAGTGACAAATATATAGTAGATGAGGTGCCTTTGAACAAAAACACACACATATAGCAAGGTCATATATGGATCCATTGACGTTGTGATAGGCTCACAAGAACCGAACTCTATGTTTACTTGATAAGCAATGATTCAATATTCCCTACTACTTTGTTTGTAGTGACTTTATAGAGTATAACTATGTTTGTGGTAACTTTATAGAGTATAACTACCATGAATAACATGAGCTGACTGTATAAAATGTCTAGCATCTTGCCTAGAACCTAATTCTTGCTAGAAAATGTTAGTTTCTCTGCTCCTCTCATGCATTATTAGTTTTCATCTTTAAATTATTTTCAAATTGAGTCCAGATATCAATGGATGCATTGATTCCATTTGTAATAAAATCCTTATCTGTAAGGACAATTCCATATGAGCATATGCTGTCCAGAATTGAGCCTTCTATAATAGTGAGACTTCAAGAAATTTTTCAAGCTCAAAAACAGCTAGAAAAATGTTTAAAAATCTTTTATCAGCAAAAAAGCTTCCCAGCACCAAATGCTACTAATAAAATCTGCCTCGTGGATGGGAAGAGCCTCTTTGATGAAATATTAAGCCCACAAACAGCTACAAAACACATGGAGAAGGATGGTGATCGTGGATGGTAGCATCAATTAGAAGCACAGACAGACATGGGAATGAATAGTCATTCTTGACAGTAGAAAATAATGAGTGACAAGAGGCAAAAAAAGAGAACAGCTACAACTATTAGAATATAAAGAATGCCCTATGTAATGCCTGTAACCCTAGAGAGTATCAAGCTGCCATGTTGAAAACCAGTCATCAACAAAGTACTCTCTTGGTCACCCATTTATTGAATGTCTGAACTACTCCGAATACTATGCTACTCTGAACACTAGAATATGTAGAACCTCTACAATAGGTCAGAGCACTGGAAAAAAATATGCCATCTGATTTGTCCTCCTCTGTGAAAGGCAAAAGATGGGAGTAAAAAAGTAATGCTGATAACATTTATAGGCAAAAATGGGTGAGCATAAATAAATGATAACAAGTCAACTGAGTAGTAAGCTTTTAAGCCCTAACAACAGAATTAAGAATGGAAATCTATTAAATATTTGTAGATTCTGAGTATCACTGTACATATTGACATATTTAGGATTTCTAAAGAAGCAACATGCTTCCCCTTCTATTGAAGTTGTTTTTATGTCCTTTAGCAGAGTTTTGTGGTTTTCTTCAACTTGATCCTGCTCATTCTTAGTTTTTTCCTATGTTTTTAACACTGTTAGTGTTGTCATGAGCAGTACTTTTTCTGCTTCAACTTTGAACTAGAGGTTACAATACAAGGAAGTTAATGATTTTTGCATTTCCTATTTTTTTAAATATCTTTTAAAATTTAGTTCAAAAAGAGAAAGAATATATCTAAAAACAGTGCATATTCTCTTCCTTTGCAACGTTTATACCTTTTCAGATACAATACTTAAGCTAGCATTTATAGGAAAACTTGGGCTTCCCTGATAGCTCAGTTGGTAAAGAATCCGCCTGCAATGCTGGAGACCTGGGTTTGATCCCTGGATTGGGAAGATCCCCCAGAGAAGGGAAAGGCTACCCATTCCAGTATTCTGGCCTGGAGAATTCCATGGACTGTGTAGTCCTTGGGGTCGCAAAGAGTTGGAAACAACTGAGCAACTTTCACTTTCACAAAATTTATTCTGTGCAGTGACAGAAGGATTTAATTTCTTTATTCTGTCTTGGATGTAACATTTGTCTTTTATGAGAATTATGGTGGTGGTTGGTTTGAGGTAGATTATCTTTATGATGCTAATGAAGTGTTATTCTTTACCTAATATGTTATTGCTTTTTTAAAAAATGAGAAGACCTTAAATTTCATACAAACTTTTCAACATCTCAGTAAATTTATACACTGTATCCGTTGAACAACAAATGTAATTAATCATATTAATAAATATACTCAACCATCCTTGGTTTCCTAGAGGAGGAGGAAAGAGCCTTCACAGTTATAATGTAATATTATAGTATTTTCTCAATTCTTAGAGGCCATCAATTATTACAGCAAAGAACCTTTCAAAGAGAAAAAGAAACATGACTATTACATATGGACTATATGATGCTTCTTAATTTCAAAAACATTAAAATGTAAGAAATGGATAGCTTAGAATTAAAGAAATACAGTAGAAGGCTTCTGAATTTAAATTGCAAAAATTAATTTTTATTTTAGCAGTAGAATTCATAAATGATAACAAACAAAGCTATCTTTGTTCAATTTTGGTATTGAATTATGCATTCTCTCCTCCCCATACTTATAACGATTTGATCCATCATCTTCTAAAATCTGTAAGGATAGCTTATGTAACCATAAATTATCACATTCGTCACAATACTCTATACGATAGTAGCAATTTGTGTTAAAAGAAAAAGTTAATTATATTAGGCACATTCTGTTTAAGAAAGCATAGGAGACTATCATTCAACTTCCCTAGATATGCACACAGACACACAGCAGTTTAAAATATAAAAAAAGAAAAGATACCCTTCTAAATAGCAACAAAAAGTTATTAGGATTAAGCTTAACAAGAAATCAACATGATTTGTCAAAACTATTGAGTAACAAAAAGGGCATACCTTATCCTTAAAGAGGATATCTTAGCATGATTAAGATGTCAGTTTTCAAATTAGTGAATATGATAGAATCCAAATTAAAATGCCAGTGGAGTATTTTAAATTAGAAAGAATCTAAAGTCCTCATGGCAAACTGAACACATGGAAATAGCCAGGAAAATAGAAATAATAAGTGAGGTATAACTCAACTGCTGTATAAAAGTATAAATTAAATAATTTGGTACTAGCACATTATATGCAAACAAAAAAGTAAAATCATATAGAGTATAATTCCAAATACATATAGAAAACTTGGTATATGATAAATTTAATGTTAAAAATCAGTGAAAAACAGGACTTGTCCAATAAATTGGTAGTGAGAAAGTGACTAGCAAACTGCAAAAGAATGAAGCTACATCTGTTCCTAAATACAAATGGACCCACCAGCCAAATGGTTTTTAAAAATAAAAGTATTAGAAGAACATATGGGATCATAATTTTTGTGGGTTTTTTGTTGTTGTTGTTGTTTACAAACTTGGGAATGGGGAAGGTTTCATAAGCATAGAAATGTTGACTGATAAATTTGATTAGAAAAATTAAGAGTCCTCACATGACAAAAATGTTTTTTAATTAATTTATTTATTTTAATTGGAGGATAATGACTTTACAGTATTATGGTGGTTTTGCCATACATCGACATGAATCAGTCACGGTGTACAGGTGTCACCCCCACCCTGAACCCCCACCCACCTCCCTCCCCACCCCATCCCTCTGGGTTGTCCCAGAGCACCAGCTTCATGCGTTGAACTTGGTCTGATCATCTGTTTTACATACGGTAATATACATGTTTCAATGCTATTCTCTCGTATCGTCCCACCCTCACCTTCTCCCACAGAGTCCAAAAGTCTGTTCTTTATATCTGTGTCTCTTTTGCTGTCTTGTATATAGGGTCATCATTACTGTCTTTCCAAATTCCATATATATGCATTAATATATTGTGTTGGTGTTTCTCTTTCTGACTTATTTATTCTGCAAAATAGGCTCCAGTTTCATCCACTTCATAAGAATTGACTCAAACAATTCTTTTTTATAGCTGAGTAATATTCCATTGTGTATATGTACCACAACTTCCTTATCCATTCGTTTGCTGATGGACAGCTAGGTTGCTTCTATGTCCCAGCTGTTGTAAACAGTGCTGTGATGAACATTGGGTTACACGTGTCTCTTTCAGATCTGGTTTCCTCAGTGTGTATGCGCAGCAGTGGGATTGCTGGGTCATATGGCAGTTCTATTTCCAGTTTTTTAAGGAATCTCCACAGTTCTCCATAGCGGCTGTACTAGTTTGCATTCCCACCAACAGTGTAAGAGGGTTCCCTTTTCTCCACACCCTCTCCAGCATTTATTGTTTGTAGACTTTTTGATGGCAGCCATTCTGACCGGCATGATTTGTATGCCATAACAGAGGAATGATTTCCTTTATGTATACAGAGTTCTGAAAATTCAATAAAAGAAAGGGTGAAAAAAATAAGAAAGGGCAAAGGTCATGAATACACAGATTACAGTGCAAATGACTTATCAATTGAAGAAAGATGGTTAACCTCACTTAAAATTAAGCATAAATTAAACAATAAAATTTTTACCCAAACATTAGGAAATTTTGGTATACATGTTGGCAAAGGTGTGGAAATATGAGAGTATGATACTCTCATATTGATTTGATATAACTTCTGTAAAGAGTATAACTTTGTGATACATGTTAAAGTTTGACTAGCACATACTCTGCAACCCAGAAGTTGCTCTTTTCAGAATTTACATAAAATATATAATTGCACATGTTCTCAAATACAATAATAAGAGTAATAATGAATACTACCACTTATCAAGCATTTGTTATAGAGCAATCATTGTTCAAAGTGCTTTATATATAGTACCTATTTAATCCACTCAAACATCGTATAAATTATACATCAATTAGGAGTGCTATTAGCTGCAAATAATTAGTAAATTCTGTTTCTTTGAGAGTTGGGCCAGAAAGAAGGCTGAGCACCAAAGAACTGATGCTTTTGAATTGTGGTGCTTGAGAAGACTCTTGAGAATACCTTGGACAGCAAAATGAAACCAGTCAGTCCTAAAGGAAATCAGTCCTGAATACTCATTGGAAGGACTGATGCTGAAGCTGAAGCTCCAATACTTTGGCCACCTGTTGTGAAGAGCTGACTCATTAGAAAAGACCCTGATGCTGGGACAGATTGAAGGCAAAAGGAGAAGAGGGTGGCAGAGAATGAGATAGTTTTAGATAGCATCACCCACTCAATGAACATGAATTTGAGCAAACTCTGGGAGATAGTGAAGGATAGGGAAGCCTGGTGTGGTGCAGTCCATGGGATCACAAAAAGTCGGACGTGACTTAGTGACTGGAAAACAACAACAATGCAGATAGTAGTACGTCATCTAATTAAACAAGAAGTTTGGAAGTAACTGGTCCTATGTGCAAATCTGTGGTGTAGCACTCTGGGCTTTGGTTGATGTCTTAGCAGTTCTTGTGGCCTTCTCATGGTGCCAAGAAGGCTACAGCAGCTCTGATCATCTCAGTTTCACACATCAAATGGTAGCATTAGAAGCAGGGAACAATCCAGTGTCTCCTTAGTCCATCTCTTTTGATCAGGAGCAAAAGTCTTTCCAGAATCCTTACCCAGCACAAAATTTCACTTACATTTCACTAGATAGTTAATATTAATTGTAACACTTGTTGAGCGCTTAAGAATTATGAGACCCTGCTATAAGTTTTTTATATACATTCACTCACTCCTTTAATCTTCACAGCATTTTTTAATGCAGTTCAGTTCAGTTCAGCAGCTCAGTCATGTCCAAATCTTTGCGACGCCATGAACTGCAGCACGCCAGGCCTCACTGTCCATCACCAATTCCCGGAGTTTACTCAAACTCTTGTCCATGGAGTCGGTGATGCCATCCAGCCATCTCATCCTCTGTCGTCCCCTTCTCCTCCTGCCCCCAGTCCCTCCCAGCATCAGGGTCTTTTCCAATGAGTCAACTCTTTGCATGAGGTGGCCAAAGTGCTGGAGTTTCAGCTTCAGCATCAGTCCTTCAAATGAACACCCAGGACTCATCTCCTTTAGGATGGACTGGTTGGATCTCCTTGCAGCCCAAGGGACTCTCAAGAGTCTTCTCCAACACCACAGTTCAAAAGCATCAATTCTTTGGCGCTCAGCTTTCTTCACAGTCCAACTCTCATATTGATACATGACCACTGGAAAAACCATAGCCTTGACTAGACGGACCTTTGTTGGCAAAGTAATGTCTCTGCTTTTTAATATGCTCTCTAGGTTGGTCATAACTTTCCTTCCAAGGAGTAAGCATCTTTTAATTTCATGGCTGCAGTCACCATCCACAGTGATTTTGGAGCCCCAAAAAATAATGTCTGCCACTGTTTCCACTGTTTCCCTATCTATTTCCCATGAAGTGATGGGACCAGATGCCATGATCTTAGTTTTCTGAATGTTGAGCCATAAGCCAGCTTTTTCACTCTCCTCCTTCGGGGACTACTATAATAATTTCTTGCATTCAGTGAGTTTAAGTAGCTTGTCCAACTTTACACCACTGGACCTGTTGCAGGAAGGGGGACCCCTTCCAGGGCCCGAAACTGGGCTCTTGTCTAACACTCGGAAATGAATTGTCCGAGGAGACACATGTTGACAAAGCAAGAGATTTTATTGGGAAAGGGCACCCGGGTGGAGAGCCGTAGGTAAGGGAACCCAGGAGAACTGCTCTGCCGCATGGCTCGCAGTCTTGGGGTTTATGGTGATGGCATTCGTTTCCGGGTAGTCTTTGGCCAATCATTCTAATTCAGAGTCTTCCCTGGTGGCACACACATCGCTCAGCCAAGATGGATGCTAGCAAGAGGGATTCTGGGAAGTGGACAGACACGCGGTGTTTCCTTTTGACCTTTCCCGAACTCTTCCGGTTGGTGGTGGCTTATTAGTTCCGTATTCTTTATCAGGATCTCTTGTCATAAAACAACTCATGCAAATGGTTACTATGGTGCCTGGCCAGGGTGGGCGGTTTCAATCAGTGTGCTTCCCCTAACAGACCCAGGATTCTGACTTCACAGTCACACTTTTAACTGATGCACCACACCATATCCCCAGATCTTGTGTCTCTGCTTAAACTTCTCACTGACAAAGGGCATTGTCATTGCCAATTTTGCTAAAATAAATCATTGTTTATCCTCTAGAGCTAGAAGAGGGACTCAACTTGGCTGAGTGTATTGTATGGCCACCAAGACGAAAGTCAGTGTTCTAAATCTTAAACAAGGAGGAAATAGCCATTGGGTAAACAATCAAAAGATTCTATGATAAATAAGTGCTATTGTTGTCCCCAGTAAACAAATAAGGATACTGAAACATAGATTGAGTAACTTGCCTCAGGTCACGCTTCTTGTGAGGGACATGAGATATTACTTGAAAATGTCTGGAAGTGATCTAAATGTGTATGAATAGGAGACCAAGTTAAATAAATTATGGAGATTGGTGTAATATGATAATTTGTGATTTTTCTTGAAAATGGGATAGATCAATATGTAAATATATAAAGTGGACCCAGTAACTTGGGAGTGGAGAAAAATTATTTTGATGGGATAGTTTTATATAATATTTGAATTTTTGCCATACGCATGTGTGGCTTTTTCAAATAAAATATATAATTTATTTAAAAACTAGTTTTGATGTTACAAATGGTATTTTTCTCTATCATTTTACAAACTTCCTGAAGATGTTGAAGAGTTGATTTTTCACTATATTTCTTTACACTTGTTTGGACAGTTTACAGGAACTCATGTTTTCAAATGCAAATTTAAATAATTTGAAAAGCAATCAGAGTCTGCTGTTTTCATCTGTTAATAAAATCAGGTTTTGGATAAAGAAACACAGTATCATTTGCCAAATGTCTTCTCAAAGCAAAGGAGAGCCGGTCCGTTTTGTACTCTCAGTGACAGATATATTCTTTTTCGTATTTACTTCATTTTCTTAGGAAACCAAGTAAAAGAAAAGTAGATTTTCTTTCTTAATCCACTTTAGATGCCAGTTTCATCCTTGTACATTTCTTAAAGGAAAATTTACCTGTCAGGCTCCTTTCCTCCTCCATGAAATTTCCAATATGCTCTTCCCCTGGGAAACTGTTTCATAAGATATGTGTATGAAGATTGAACCTGACTGTTTGTTTTTGAGATGGCCTATTTTACATGGTTGCTTTTTAGATTCTTTTACATCTTTTTTCCCTACTTAAACAAAAAAGAAATCAAAATTGATGATGATGAAAATACTGATGGTGTAATCTCTGCCTACCAGACTAAATTAAGATTTTCTAAATCCATTTTTGGTGTCGACACCTTGGCACTGCCCTGCTAAATCTACAGTCCTTAAGATTTTCTGGGTGAGGGGTGAAGCTATGGAAACTGCATGAAGAGCTGGCTTCTTACATTCTCTCCTGAAGGGAGGAACTCTGAGAGAAAAGCAGTACTAGTGAAAAGCTCATTCCAGGAAGTGAACAGAGGAACTGAAGCTCTGGCTCTGTGGGAAAATGGAGACTTTGAAGGTAATAATGCTTGTGCGTCCAAGAAGAATAATGACCAGTTTGTGTCCTGAGGAGGTGATGCTGGAGTCCTTTTGTGTAAAGAAAAGCCACGTTGCCTAGTTACAGAGAGATTTTTGCTCTAAGTGTCAAAAGTTCAGGCAGGAGTAGAATTAGAACCCACATCCCTAAAATAAAGCAAAAAGATTTTTAATGATGCTAATACAGAATTTTGTTATTCAAACACAATTCTTGTCCCAATTGGACAATTCATCGCAGGAGTCTTGCACAAATCATGGTTGAAAGTACTCAGGTGCTTCTTCATTTCATTATTTGATATTCCTAACACTAGCAATAAATTGACCTGAGGCCCCTTCCTAATTAGTCACTATAGACTTCAAATGTGACATGCAAATCACAGATATGTATCTGACTTGCTTCACCTTGGAAGCACAAGAAGAGCCAGAGTGGTTGTATGTTAGAGTGAATCAGTGTGTGTCTAGGTGTTTGGGGAAAAGACAATTGCAGTCTCCAGTGCTGTGAGTTCAAAAGAGATGCAGTGTTGGAGCGGTGGTATTACCCCCAATCTCCCTGTCACAGGCAATCATAGTAATGTACATGTGATTGTGTTGTGTTATCACAGTCTTTTAAGTACCATCTCCCAGAGCAGCAAGACTAGTAACATCAGAATGAAAGTTCAAATCATCTCTGTGATTCTATCATTCTCTTTGAATGAACCAGTGAAACCTAAAATTAGCCAAGTCTTTATGAAATAGGATTTGTCTCTGTTTTAACTGAGAATGACAGCACTATAAAATTAGAAAGACCAGAAAATTCAGTTATTAGCTCATCACTCTGCATTCTTCTTAAAATGTACCTTCCTTTGTCTCTATTGGAACCCCAAATGCATCCAAATACATTTCAGCAATAGCCTTCCCCAATAGGCATTCTCTATGTTTACATATTTACATCACTTCTTAGGAGTTCATTGCTTTCAAACTTGTATTGTAAACAGACAATATATGAATTCAGTTCAGCTCAATACATATATTTAGAGTTGAATAGAGTACAACATTGAGTTGAGCAGAACACAAAACAGATTTTTTAAGCAGATGTCATTCACCTAGATTGCAGGGTTCAGTTGTGAGAGAGAAGATGGAGCTCAAAGTGAGTGGTTATTGTTCACAGACAGAAACACATTGACTACACAATAACAGTCACAGATATGAAAAGTCAAGGGTGTGTATATTTTGGGAATGGCAAATAGTTCAGTTAGGATGAAACAGCCCTATGGTACATGTTTGGGAGAAGTAGACTCAAAAAAGTTAATTGAGATCAAACTCCAGAAGTCCTCAAAAATCAGAGTAAAGTACTCATCACATATTTTAAAGCAATTTTGATGATCAGATGAAGTAACATGCATAAGGTATTTAGTAGTGCCTGATACAATGTAGGTGCCCAAACAAATACCACCTCCTTTAATTTTGTGGGTAGTTGGGAGTTTTTAGAGATTACACAGACACTAACAATTTCCAGAAGGAATGCTGCAAGAACATTGTTCACTTTGAAAAAGGCCAAGCATGTTAGGCAAGGGAAAATTACTTTGTTCCAACTAGCAAGGTACTTGAAATCTTTCTCTCCTTTGACCAGTGAACTGTTTATTCTGACTTGATACAGTGTCACTAAAACTGAATTATCTTATTTCCTGATCCTGAATTAATCTTGGATTGATGTCTGAAGCACTAGATTCAGGATTTTGCTGTTTTGTTTCCACAGTAGTAATGGGGTCAGGGGCTTTGAAAAGAGACCTTTTCATGTAAACCAGTGCTGGACCTTCTGGTGTCCGGAAATAAAAACCTGTGAGACTTGGTGTCACAGAAAGGGAGTATCTGGAATACAGCGATCATAGTTCTTCACCCAAATTCTGAAACAAAATCCATCAAAAGATCTTGGTGCTTCTTTGAATTCAAGGCAGCCTGTGAAATGTAATTTGAAAACTGAACTGCTGAGTTTTCCGGATGTTCTAGCAGTGGATGAGAGAAGAGAAAAAAAAGTTTGAAAATTCAACTGTCCTTCACAAAAATCTAGGCACACAGATATGATATTGAAACTCGTCTAATCCAGCTGTCTTGTTGGGAGATCCAGCTCCACAAATCAAATTGCCCATGGATGCCCAGACAGACTATAAGGAACATTCATAGGGTCAGAGCCTGAAGTCCTTAGACTTCTGGGTCTGTTCATATTTATTGTGTCAGACATCTTCATCTTGGCCAAGTAGATATTTTTCTTATGAATAAAAAAATCTATAAATCAATGTTAGAACAAATCTGAAGGCAGATAACACTGGATACGTTAATAAAGCCTCAAAGCAAAACAATGTTCAACACAAGGTATTATATCTACAGCAGATATTACTTATTAATAGTCAGTCCCTCTCAACTAACATACCTTTATACCCAGATATACACACACATAAAATGGTGACACTCATTTTACATTTGTAAAGTGCTTAACTTATGCCTTACAAATGTATGTACAACTACAGAGGAATTTGCTCCGACTGGGTTCTTTTTGAAGATTCCTCTATATTACAGCTGAGTTCTGTTTATAGAATATCTAGTGAGCTCCTACTACATGTGCCAGGCAAAATTCTAGGGAGCAGTGATTCCAATTAAGAAGCCTTCTTAACTTAAAAAAGGCAATAAAATAATTATTTAAGATCCAAATCAGTACTATGACATGAACTGAACCATTTTCATGTATTACATCCATAAAATGGGGCTTCCCTAGCAGCTCAGTGGTTTAAAAAAAAAAAAAAAACCCACCTGCAATTCAGGAGACGTGGGTTTGATCCTTGGGTTGGGAATATCCCCTGGAGAAGGGAATGACAACCCACTCCAGTATTCTTGCCTGGGAAATCCCATTGACAGAGACCCTGGTGGCTACAGTCCATGGGGTCACAAAAAGTCAGACACTACTTAGCAACTGAGCATACATGCACAGCCATAAAATATTCAAAAACAAATACCATACTGATGTAACTGTAATTTGTACCAGGGGTCTAATAATCCCTCCTCAACAGGAAGTGACCCTGGGCAGATCTTTTAGCATCTCTGTGAAGTCATTTCCTTAGGAAGAAATGAGATGTCTCTCCTTAGGAGAAATGAGATCCCCTTCTTGGTCCTGCTTTTCATTTCTCTTTTCCTCTGTGTCCAGTTTTCACTGCTTATGTCCTCTTCTCTTGAACCTCACCAATCTGTAGCAATTAGTCACTTCCTAGGGTCAGAACTGAACAGCTAATTGCAAAGTTTACAAGCATTTTCTTTGTGGTTGTTTAAAACTCGTCTCTAGAGTTGGGTTTTACCAATCAATTTTTTATGCTGTTCACAGCATTTGCACGGATTGGACAGATAGATGCAAATGCTGGGCAGTTTCAGTCGACATCTGCAACCATGGCTGTTACAGAACTGCTGTTACCATGGAAGGATTGTATTCACCTCCCCAGCTCTACTGGGGAGTGAGGGAAGTAGGGAAAAATTCCCAGGCTGAGTGTCATGCAGAAAATCCTTTCTCCTCTCAGAACCACTTTATACTTCATAAGTTCATTTCTTTCTCTGCTATCCATAGCAAATGTCCATTGACTAGGTGTGGTTTGTATTTGACTTTTCAATTTAAATTGTGTTTATGAATGATTCTTGATATTCTCAGCCCTTGAGTAGGAAGAATGGAGGGTCAAAGGAAAATTCCTCTCCACTCTATACGTGGCTTTAGATCATCTCCGCTGCTCTTGTGTTACAAGGTGCTGCTTTCCATCTTCCCATTCTACCCTTTCTGCCTTTTCTCCTGTTCATGTTTTGGTGTTTCAGTTCCTGCTTTTCCTGCCCAACCTTTCTCCCATCTTCTCAACTTTTCAACACGACAGAACAGCAGGTGGACAAAGAGTAAGATGTTAGAGAGAGGATGTGGGCAAACTTTTCAGTCCCCTTTTTTTTTTCCATTTATTTTTATTAGTTGGAGGCTAATTACTTTACAATATTGTAATGGTTTTTGCCATACATTGACATGAATCAGCCATGGATTTACATGTGTTCGCCATCCTGTACCTCCCTCCTACCTCCCTCCCCATCCCATCTCTCTGGGTCATCCCATTGCACCAGCCCTGAGCTCTTGTCTCATGCATCCAACCTGGACTGGCGATCTGTTTCACACTTCATAAAATACATGTTTCAATGCTATTCTCTCAGATCATCCCACCCTTGCCTTCTCCCATAGAGTCCAAAAGTCTGTTCTATACATCTGTGTCTCTTTTTCTGTCTTGCATATAAGGTTATTGTTACCATCTTTCTAAATTCCATATATATGCATTAGTATACTGTATTGGCGTTCATCTTTCTGGCTTACTTCACTCTGTATAATGGGCTCCAGTTTCATCCATCTCATTAGAACTGGTTCAAATGTATTCTTTTTAATGGCTAAGTAATATTCCATTGTGTATATGTACCATAGCTTTCTTATCCATTCATCTCCTGATGGGCATCCAGGTTGCTTCCATGTCCTGGCTATTATAAACAGTGCTGCGATGAACACTGGGGTACACGTGTCTCTTTCAGTTCTGGTTTCCTCGGTGTGTATGCCCAGGACTGGGATTGCTGGGTCATATGGCAGTTCTATTTCCAGTTTTTAAAGGAATCTCCATACTGTTCTCCATAGTGGCTGTACTAGTTTGCATTCCCACCAACCGTGTAAAAGGGTTCCCTTTTCTCCACACCCTTTCCAGCATTTATTGCTTATAGACTTTTGGATAGCAGCCATTCTGTTCAGTCCCTTTTTAATAAATGTTTACCTTTAGTGACTAGAAGATCTTAACTAGTCAGCATTAAATCAGTTTTAAGACTCACATTTTTACAGATGAAGAAACAGCCTTAAGGAATTAAATTTGGCAATAATACAGCCAAGAGTATCCAGAATAAATTCAGAGTTCCAGAGTTTTTCCTATTGTGGGATCATGTGTCCCAGTTCTTAGAGTGTAAAAACAATGCTGTCCTAAAATCAAGATGATGTTACTAATTCTTAGATGGTCCCAGTAGCAAGAGAATTCAGGTTTCTAAAACATGCATAGTAAAATGTTCAGCCAGCAGTTAAACAAAATTGTATATGACACCTTTTTCTGAACTTACAAAAATGCTTTTGTTTACCAGTTCCTACTTGAAAGTCCTGTTCTAACAACGTTTGCATCTTCACTCCATTATGAGAGTACTGTGAAAGAAAACAAGAAATAGAACTGTCATCCTCCTTCAGGAAGTTGGGTCCAGACATGTCTCTGTATATAATGGCAAGGCCAGTGCCCTAAGAAAAACCCCTATTTTACTCCTGTTGAGTAATTGTACTAGGAATTATATTTAGCACCAACCTGGCTAGGGTAAATTTATGACATTTAAGGGATAATCCTATGTTTAGTCACCAACTCCTTTATTTTCATTTAGGAGAACTGGGGAGGCTGCACCTAAGAGAATGCTTTCAAACAAGGCAAGTATTATGTATTTGTGGCATCTTTCCAAAGGCAGAACTGTGTAGGGGGAGCTATTCAGAGACACGGATCATAAGTATTCACAACCCTTAGTAGGCAGAGTACAGTACAGTACAGAATATAGTAGTGAATATTTTCTGCTCTCAAACAATTTTTTTTCCTTAGAGTTATCAAAATGCAGCTAAATTACTCCCACTATGACCCACTTGTAAGAAACCCCTGCTCTTTTTGGTTCTTGCTCCCTCATCTCTACAATTAGCAAATGAAGCTTTACAATGTGAATGCATTTTGCATCATCTTCATCATCGTGACCCTTACCTGGTCCTAAATGGCCCTAAACAAACTGCCACATAGGATGTCCAGCTACCCCGAGGCTGCCATCCTGAGAGAGAGCCCAAGCCACATGGAGAGACCACCAATCAGCAGTCCCAACTGAGCTCAGCCTTGGAGTCACTGCAGCCTGGTCATCCAACAGGGGAGTGAAGAAGCCTCCAGATTATTTCGCACCAGCTGTTCAGTCAACCCCAGCCTTCAGGTCTTTCCAACTGAAGCACCAAAAATCCTGGAGTAAAACCAAGCCATCCCCACTGCACTCTCTCCTAATCCCTGAAGCCCACTCTCTGCCTGCATAATCAAAGAGTTGTATTATGACCCTGTATCTTGGGTGGTTTGTTAAAATGAAGAATAACTGATCAGCCTCGTCATCATTAATGAAATTGTCATTCTGAAGTTTTGATTTTCTGAAGCCCTAAATGGTTGTACAGAACACTGGGGGTTATTTACAAATGCTCTTCAAACATATACCCATGTATATGTATGACTGAATTTTCACTGCTGGGTTTTCACTGGCTGTTCACCCTGGGTTGTCCACCTGAAACTCTCTCAACATTGTTAATCAACTATACTCCAATATGAAATAAATAGTTTATAAAATAAATAGGTAAAAAAAAAAAACACTACTCAAATACAGCATAATCAAATTTTGTGTGGATTCTCTAAGCATTCTCTAGAGCATCAGATCTCATGCTTCCTAAAAAGCTACACGAAGATCAGATTGAGTGATCTCCATGAAAACCCAGATAGTTCCATAAACAGTGACACTGAGGGAGGTATCCAGGTTCTGGGGACCCAGTTGGGCAGGCTCCCAGGTAGGAAAGTTTTACGTTCTCTTTTTTATTCCATGTGCTTATTCTCTGTTTCTGTTCTGACATTTTAAAGAGTCTTAATCCTCTGCTTAAAAATCTTAATATACGCAATTAATTAAAATGTTCATGTAATTTGTTTTGGAAAAATTAAAGCCTAGTATTACTACTGTGCAGTATTTCTTTATCTCCAAGCCCACTCCCAAGTGTCACTGATTTTACTTCCTCTTTGATATACCTTGTACCTTGGAATATACTCTGTAAAAACAGTCATCTAAAACAAGGCACAGTATTAATGGCTCTGAAATGACTTGGGTCAGTTTGTTCTGTGTCATACTATAAACATCTTGTTGATCTAACACTGGAGATCGTTAGACTGAAATGAAGTCAGACCTATTCCAGCCTGGTCTTGGCCAACTAATTCCCACCCTGCTGTTTAAAACATATACGCTCTTCCAACAGCTTATGTATAAAGAGCTGGGTAATATATAGGCTCTATTCTGTTTCTGGCTGCTTTCTCTGGTTTCATACATCTCGGAAATTACAAAATCAATGAGATAAATGCCTCCCTGCCTTCCATCTACCTCTCTCTGCGTGATCCACTTCAAGAAACCAAAAGCTTATTTGAACCTGCAGAGTGAGACCCTCTGAAGATTGGGAAACAACAGTCTCTTCCAATAAATACCTTAATATCATTGTTCCTAGACCTAATGAATGGTTTCCTCTTCCTTACCATAGCCAGCCTCTGTCTGCCACCGCAGCTTCATCTCTCCCAACTTCCGCACTTTGCACTGAGGTGCTACCCTTTCTGAATGCTCTTCCTTCAGTTCTAACCCAGGCAAAGTCTTGCCTCCACATTATTCCTCTGCTGGAGAACTCTTGCGTCTTCAGCTTTCCCTCCACCCTCGGCCTTCACCTACTCGCAGTCAGCCCCATTCTCACTGTAACTCATTGATTTATGGCTGTGCTGCATGGCTTAAAGGATCTTAGTTCCTTAACCAGGGATTGAACCCAGGCCCTTGGCAGTGAAAGCACAGAGTCCTAACCACTGGACTTCCAGGGAATTCCCACTCCTAAATATTCAAACATACAGAAAAATTTGGAAAATACTACAATGAACATCCATATAGATTCATCAACTGTTATTTTGCTATCTTTGGTCTCATTTACATCTTTCTTTGTTTTAAACATTATTGAAGTGTGGTTGATCTATAATGTTTTGCTGATTTCATCTGTATCTTTCTGCCTTTCCCTTTTCTGAGTGGTTTGAAAATATGTTGGACAGAGCAGTCAGGCCATTCTTCTTTCCCTGATTGTCTGGGCACAGAGTTCCTCAGAGCAAAGACTTTTTAAAAGCACCATCTTTTGAAGTCCTTCCCGATGCCCTTTCTCTCCCCATTATTCACATACACACCTTGATTCTAGCATCGGTAACTCGTATTGATAGAGCTGTTTATAAGCCTGTATCCTCTTAATCAGCTGTAAGCTCCTAAGGGCAGGGCTCCTTTTCTTATTATTCTCTGTCTTGTCAGAGCCTAGCCCAATGCCTAGCATATGGTACATGTTTATTAACTGTTAGTCAAATAAATGAATGGCTGAACGAGGGTCATCCTCCCTTGGTTTCCTGTCCCAGGACTCCAAACCCCTCACCTCCTTGGGCATCAGCCATTCCTGCCTTGATAATCTGGAGAATGCCTTTCTCATTCCCAGGGCTACTCTTCAGGACTCTTATCACTCTCTACCCTAAGCCTTGCTTCTTTTATTATCAAAGGATGACCCAGCCTCTCATTTCGCATATGTCTGTCAATTTTCTCATCAAAGTCCTTTTCCTCCAATGCCTGTATCTGGCCTTTCCTTCTCAGTTATTTCAGAGAAAGAGACATCTTTCTTGCTTTCCTGCGGACACTCACATCTGTGCTTCATCACATCCTGTTCTATGTGGTGTAGAGCAAACTGCCACGGGGTCTGACCTGAAGTTGAGTCCTAGCTCTAACATTCTGCAGCTGTTTCCAGCCTCTCTTCTTCCAGAATATGGGAATTATATCATTACCGTAAGTAACTGTAAATTTCACTCGCTGCTCTTGTGAGACAACGACCTGGCATGCGCTAGCCAGTGAGTTTGTACTAGTGCGCATCCTTGCTTGGTTCCCCAGACCACATCGAGTTCTTTTCCTTGTTAGGTATCTTTGGGCATTTCACCTTTGTCTGAAGTGTCCCTAGCAATTCTCCACCTGGAGAAATTTCTGCCATCTTTCAAGATCTTGCTCAAATAGCACAGTCACTGCAAAGCATTCCTAGAGTGTAAGCCTCTCTCTTCTTGAACATCAGGAAACAAAGACTAGACTTACTCAGTCCTTCTCTATACTCTCTTAACCTTCCATAAACACTTTTGCAGAATATTCCCTATGTTACACTGTGAACACCTACCAAGGGTCTGTTATACTCACTTCTCTGTGAGCTGTCCATATCTTCGTTTGTCTTACACACTCATGTGCTAACCCCAGCACTGGGAACATGGTCTGTTACTCAAGAAACAACTATATTTTACAAAGTGTCTTGAGTGAGAAGGGTACAGTTTCTGGGTGTTGGTTCTTTCTTGGTTAGCAGAGCACCTTACTGAAGAACCAAGGTGAAGGCTCCTGGGGAGTCTTGGCCAGTGCGCAGTAGAAAGCGTGAGATCTAAGGAAGCTATGCTTCAGTGATGTCTTCCTATCACTGTACACTCCCTTGAAACAATGCTTAGAAAGTTTTCTATTCTCGTGATGAGTGCAAGAAAAATCTTCTAAGGGATGAAAATGATGAAGGAACTGAAGAACAAAAGGAATCTCTAGTGCATCCTTCCTAGACGAACACACACTCTTCAGCACCTAGGAACCCAACCAACTCCTTTTCTTTCACTTGTTTGTAAAGGGCTGCTATTAAATTCCCATATCCAGTGCTTTCCTGGTAGATATCTGCTTTTTCCTCCTGTTGTGTTAGTTACCCAGCAATAGCCATTCCTATTATTTTTTGTAGTGAGAAATATTACACAGTAGTATTTTATAAGAATTTTGGTTTCCATTTAATTACTTTCAGTAAGTACCTTTAGTAAACCAAGTTAGCATTCCTGAGAAAACAATGGTTTTGTCAAGATGATAGCTTTGGATTTAGATTATATTTTGATAATAGAATATAGAAAAAAATACCCTTATGTTTTTATTCCATTTTCAAAGAAATTGGTGATAGGCTTTTCTCTTCTAATTTAAACATTTCCCTGCAGTGTTGATAACTCAAAGCAAAACTCATTATACACAGTGCATAAGAACTAGAAAAAGCTGCTGAATTGAGTTGAAAAATGAAACTGAGTAGTTTTGCCTAGATAGAATAGCTGTTCCAAGAATTTTAAAAATACCTATCATTTGGCTTCTCACTATACTAGGCAATGTAGCGTATACAAGAGAACTGTCAATAGAGGCCCATGCTCTCAAGGGTGTATACAAATGTGGGCACATGTCAAATTATAAAAGAATGCAATACAGTATTTTTCCTATAGCAAGTGTCTACAGAAGTAAAGATGAAATCCACAGGAAATGGCTGAATGAAAAACTTTTGAGAACTAGAAAGAGAAACTCAAGCAGGGGAGCAGGTAGGGTTGACTTCAGACAGAAGAAAAGTGATCATAGCTTTGGGAAGTATAAGGAACAGACCAGTCCTGTTGGAGTACTGGGTAATGGAAGGAATAATATATTTGAGGCTGAGGGATGGAGAAGGAAATGGCAACCCACTTTCCAGTATTCTTGCCTGGAGAATCCCATGGACAGAAGAGCCTGGTGAGCCCCAGTCCATGGGGTTGCAAAAAGTCAGATAGGACTGAGCAACTAACACTTCAACACTTCAGGGATGGAAAGCTTGGGTTGGCCAAGTAAGGAATCCAGATGGTGGGGATCCAAGTAGTAAGTGAGCAGCAAAAGCATGTCTTTTACTGCCACAAAGGATGGATTGAATTTGGAGAAGATTGGAAGCAGGAGTAGAAGTTCAGAGACTATTACAATATTTTAAGCTTGAAAACCTGGTGGTGGTAGCAATAAAATGGAATTGAAGAGACGTGAAAGAAGAAGCTATACAGCTTGGTAACTGGATTGATATAAGGGCAAGAAGAGAGAAAACTTGAGTAGAGACGAATAAAATACTAGTGCTTACGGTGGAATAGGGAGTTGAGACATCCTGCTTTAAGGACAAACATATGTGGGTATGTTTGTAAAAATAACTACTACTGTTATTTGAGCATTTACTGCATGCCAGGTAGTCTGCTACTAATAATAACAAACATTTAAACTGGAGTCCTATGTGCCAGACACTGTTCTAAAAATGCTACCTGTATGAATTCATGGAAGACTTTTAAATAAATCCCTATGTGGTATTATTATCACATATAATCCTTGTAATATTTCTACGTGATATTTTTATCTCCCTTTTACAAAGGATTTCCTGGTGGCTCAGACGGTAAAGGGTCTGCCTACAATGCAGGTGACCCGGGTTCAATCCCTGGGTTGGGAAGATCTCCTGGAGGAGGAAATGGCAACCCACTCCAGTATTCTTGCCTGGAAAATCCCATGGACAGGAGGAGCCTGGTAGGCTACAGTCCATGGGGTTGCAGAGTCGGACACAACTGAGCGACTTTACTTTCACTTTCACTTTACAAAGGAAGGAACCAAAGTAAGAGAGGTTAAGTGACTTGCCAAAGGTCACATACAAAGTCAGGGCTCAAAACCAGGTAGCCTGGCTCCACAGTCTGAACTCTTAACCACTCTGCAGTGCTGCTGAGCCTTTTACATACCTCAACTCATTAAAATGGACAGAGAAAACAACAGTGAGAAATGGCTTTTCTGATCATTTGTATTTTATGGATCAAAAACTGACTCTTTGAAAGTGAAGTATTGTGAGGCATGCCAATACTCTATTGACTGTCTGTGCATGCTGAGTGATTCCATCATGGCCGACTCTTTGCGACCCTATGGACTGTAGCCCATTAGACTCCTCTGTCCATGGGATTCTCCAGGCAAGAATACTAGAGTGGGTTGCCATGCCCTCCTCCAGGGGATCTTCCTGACCCAGGGATGAAAGCCATGTCTGTTACATCTCTTGCATTGGCAGGCAGGTTCTTCACCACTAGTGCCACTTGGGAAGCCACTCTATTTGTAGACCCCCAGCAATTATGAGCGGAGAAGGCAATGGCACCCCACTCCAGCACTCTTGCCTGGAAAATCCCATGGATGGCGGAGCCTGGTAGGCTACAGTCCATGGGGTCGCTAAGAGTCAGACATGACTGGGAGACTTCACTTTCACTTTTCACTTTCATGCATTGGAGAAGGAAATGGCCACCCACTCCAGTGTTCTTGCCTGGAGAATCCCGGGGACAGAGGAGCCTGATGGGCTGCCGTCTATGGGGTCGCACAGAGTCGGACACGACTGACATGACTTAGCAGCAGCAGCAGCAATTATGAGAGAAGACAAAACCCAAGATCTATGTAAAAGTCAACCACATGGAAATTGGAACCCTCAAAGTAGTGGAAATAGAAACATAGAGTTAAATCTTAAGTTTAAAAAAAAGTATATGCCAATAATACTTTAATTAACTTGAAATAATTACATTAATGATATAATTTATTATATTACCAAGTTGTATTAAAATGTTTATTGGCAGTCGTGAGTACCTGTATTAATGACTTCAATAAAAACATTTGGACTAGGCTTTATTTTCATAATTGCATCAGCTTCTCTATCTGGTTAAATAATAATAATTATATAAGGTCGATGTGAAAATTTCACTCAACCTGAGTTGCTTCTTTTTATTTTCCCACTGTAGGCAGTGTATTAATAATTATCAGAATAATTCAGTGAAACATAATAAATATGACCTAATAATATTTAATCACATGAATAATGTAAGTGGCAAAAATTAAATGACATTCGGAAATGTTCCTACAGTTTTAACAAATCAGTTGGGTTATCAGAAAGGCAAGAAACTTTTTCAAATGGGATTTGTATTGCAAGCCAACTCCTTTAGTTTCTGATGCCAGAGACAGAAAGATCCATTCTCCTTCTGGTTGCTGTTGTGAACAGAAAAGGACCACTTCTGTGTGTCTCATCAGGTCCCGAGCAGCTACGCCCCTAGTCTGGCACTATTTCCTACCCCTAAAAGATCCCCCAGTGGCCAGATATCCATTTGAGCCACATCCCCACGATTACTCTTTGTGAAGGGAAAAAAAAAGAACTAAATTATTTACAAGAGTAAAATCTGTACCCAATCATAAGAAGCCTGAGGCTAAAAATCTGTTGTATACTTTTCTCCTTTCTGAAATAATATTAAGCTTGGGCATATATAATTATACGGAAACCACTAGGCTACGAAAGATTAGAAAATATAACACAATTATCTCTTCACAAACCTTTACTGAAATCTGACAGAAATCAACAGGAGCAGAGAACGCCCCCTCCCCCTCCCCTTCTCCCTCTGCAGCTTAACCCCTGCTTTCAAACGGCTGTCTACCCCAATCCACATCTGGGAACGGTGCCTGCACCCCCGTCACACAGCCGCTGGGCTGGTCCAGAAAGCATTCAGCGGGAGATGTCACATTCAATCCAGGGATAAGGTTTGCAGGGAAGTTTGTTGTTTTGATGCAATGGCAACACTGTGAGCTTCATAATCAGCTGAAAACCAGCCCAGTACTATGGGGCAGAGCCAGCTCTGCTCAGGAACTTGCCATGATGCTGTCGAGAAAGGAAGGAGAGTTGTTATGTGTGGATTTGGGGGTGGGGGTGGGGAAATGAACACCAGGATAATTGGGAGAAGAAAGAGAACGAAAAGAAACCCAGGAGTTGATTTCTAATTTCCCAATTAACCCGATGCCTGCAAAAATGCCCTTCTGTCCACATAGGAAAACTGGCAGGCATAGTGTATGGATGTCTCCTTGGGAGAAGCAGTGCGGTGCTTCCTTCCCTTTGGATACGTGTTTGGGCTGGGCCCTCGGTGAGATGCTTTCTCAAGCTCGTTTTTTTGTAACACCTCTGACTCTCACTTGGTTCAGTCTTTGCATTTTCTCCTTTTGGCAGTTTCATCTAACTTTGTCCCCGAACACTCTCTGTAGCTCTCCCACCTCACTTTGCAGCCTACGGGACAGCCCCAGCTCCACACCAAACCAGCTCTGGCTCCCGGGACCCTGTGCTGGGCAAAGTGTAACCAAGGCACATTGGCTTGACCCTTGAAATTGGGAAAATTTGGTAGTAGAATCATTTCCAAATAAGAATTCAGTGTCTATTTCAAAAATCAGTTTAAGGGTAATTTTCAAATCTCTGAAATATCCTCAAGCCTGACTTTTTCTCCTAGTAGAAAGGAGAGTGACAAAGAAGAGCTGGAAGGAAAGTACGTTGTGGAAAGTTCATCTGATTGCTTGGACCGCATCATCATTGTCGTCAGAAGTCACTGGGGGCACATTAGACCCTTGTGATTCTACTTGAATAAAACACAGTTTTGAGAAAGCTTGATTCATGCTGAAAATATCATCAATTTACTATTGTTTGATTAAAAACGGATAACTTGAAATTCCCACCTACTGGGTCACCTTTGCCTCCTTCACTGATGTTCTGACTGCCACAACTCTCTCATCCTATTTGTAGCCATGGTGGTTGGTAGGATGAGGATTCTGTTTATCATCACTTCAGATCACTGATTAGACTTTGCCTTTTCAACCAGAACACTAAATTATAATGCATCTTCAGAAGCAGCACAATCCAGCCAAAAGCAAGCTTAAAGGGGAGGGATGGCAGCTGGACAAGGGGGCTTTTTTGGTTTCAGAAGGAACTGTGTACATGAGGATTAAGGTAGAGCTAATCATAGGAGCAAACTATAGAAGCAACATCATTTTAAAGCTGCCCTTTTATTGAAGATTCACAGGGCATCTGTAGCCCTTCAGCAGCAGAAGCTAAAATTCCTATTAGTTGGGGGGGTTAGTGAATAATTAGCACCTGCCAAATTCTAGGTCTCTTGGAAGATCGCCTGGCTCAGAGATCTAAGTGAAAAACTAATAGTGGGCCTGCACGTAAGCAAATAAAACAAGCTGAGTACCTAACAGCATATCAACAATGCAAAATACAGAGCAGGATTAAGAGGTGTTTGATCAAGAAGTGACCATAGTAAAGCCATGTAAAAATGTCTCTTAGATTATTTGCTTTTTGGTATTACCAACACTATTATTTCCTAGTTAGTGTATATAATTTAACAGACTTAATTTTCCAATTTTCTGATTCTTCTCCTTACCCACTGCTATTGGCAGAACTGTGTGCCCCTAAAAATTCATGAGCTTCCCAGGTGGCTCAGCGGTAAAGAATCTGCTGCCAATGCAGGAGCTGCAGGTTAGATCCCTGGGCAGGGAAGATCCCCTGGAGAAGGAAATAGCAACCCACTCTAGTATTCTTGCCTGGGAAATCCCATGGACAGAGGAGCCTGGCAGCTACAGTTCATGAGTCACAAAGGAGTCAGACATTACTTAAGGACTAAACAACAACAACGAAAATTCATACATTGATGCCCTGGCCTCCAGTACCTCAGAGGTGACACTATTTGGAGATAAGGCCTTTAAAGAGGTAATTGAGTTAAAATGAAGTCATTCAGATGGGTCCTAACCCAATCTAACTGGTGTCTTTATAAGAAGAGATATTTGGGGCACACAGAGAGACACTAGGTTGTGCGGACACAGAGAATAGATACCATGAGGCAGGGCAGGAAGGCAGCCCCCTGCAAGCCAAAGAGAAATCAAACCTGCCACCACCTTGATCTTGGACTTCCAGCCTCCAGAACTGTGGGAAAATAAATGTTTGATGTTTAAGACCCCTCATCTGTGGTATTTTATTATTGTAGCTACAGAAAACTAATATACTCCCTCCCTAAGAAGAATTGATGTCAATTAACATTGTGTTTTGCTGTATATAAGAAGAATTCCAAAATAGCAACTTTCCTCCTAAGTCGATTCAATTGTGTCCAATGCCATGTGACCCTATGGACTGTAGCCTGCCGGGCTCCTCTGTCCATGGGGAAATAGCAACTTACAAGGCAATCAATACTTATCTTGCGTGGCGATTCCGTGATCATCAGGGGTCAGTCACCTTCTGTCTTTCTGTTTGCTGTCCCAGCTCTGGCCTCTCTGATGGATCTGGGCTCATTTGTCTCAGAGTTTCCTCAGGCTTTCCCTGCTC